>NC_065531.1:84786884-86062738 GCF_020184175.1 Aphis gossypii
CCTAATAAATATTAGTTCAACAATTTACGCAAAATATTTTTTTTTTTTTTTTGTTAACGTGATTTTAAAAGAGTAAATTAATTTCAGTTGGAAAATAACTAGAACAAGAAACAGCGATATTAAATTTGGAATGACCACTTAAACGGATATCATAAATAGATTTTCAGAAGATTTGAGGTAAATCAGTCACTTTGTTAAAAAGTAGTATAATACTAAATTCTGAGCCGAAATTTTTTCACAAAATATTTATAGTAAAATTTAGAAGACATATAATAAAATTTTCAATACATTTAAAATTTTTAGAGCTCTTTATAAACATTCACAATTTTGGATTTATTTCAATCATTAGGTATTTCATATTTTAAGTATAATAAAATGGTATTTATGAGTAAGCTTACTTGAAAATACAATACAATAGGATAGGGTCCTTATATTTAGTTCATATACAACAAACAATTAAGAAACATTAAAAATGAATATTTTAATTTTTTATGTACGATTTTTAGTTCAATTTTAAAAAAAAATAAATATTTGAACAACAATTTTGGTGAGTCAGTATGAAAAAAGATTTTACTATAATTGAAATTAGAAACTTTTTGTTACTGCATTCATTATTATTTGCTTATTTCATTATTTTTCTTTATAATAACCTATTTTAATATACATTTAGATTATATTTAAGATTAATAATTTATACTATATACTTAGGTACTTATATTACACCAAGTATATATTTACACTGTGTTATCTCCATTTATGTATTGGTAATAAATAAATAAATAATAATATTTTATTATTAAGTGAAAAAGCTTAAAAATTCAACACAAGGTCCTTAATCGTAGATTAATTAAGAATAAATCGGTGTTGACTTAAATTAATGATAGCTATAATCATGTACCTATATTAAATAATTATAATTTAAGTGATCTGTTTTTGTATTAAAAAGTTCAAATACCGAGTATTACTATAGAAAAAAATTATTAAAACACTTTCTTGGTTTTATTTTGCGTTCTTACTTTTCGGTTCTCCCCCGATGGGGCCCACCTTGTCGTGGTGGGGGAGCTTGCGGGCTCAGATATCCGATATCTAAGCCTTACCAAGAGGTCCTGAGCCAGCCCTTACTTTCACTAGTTGGGGCTGGCAAGGTTGGAGGGAACCTTCTAGCAATTAGTAAATCTCTCCAAACACAAAAAACCAAACAATAATGAGTAGTACACAACAAAACATAAAAAATCGAGATTCGGATTGCTCGGAAACGGCAGTTGGGAGCATGTGGTGCGCGTCCCAAAGGTCGACACGATCAAAATGTAGCACCACAACGGACAATGCGCAAATGAATACGGAAACAGGATCATGTAATAGAGATAAAAGAATAACGGAATTAACTATTGGACCATTGGTAGATAACACTAGTATCTCGAGTCAGTTACTCGAGGATATAGCATCGGCCGTGGAAAATGCACTTGACTCTGACGACGATTCCTCGTCTTCGGATGTCGACGACGAAAATGACGGACAACATCAACGTTCTCTGGATGTGCATTTACCAATCACAAATGGCTATTTCGATTGCGCGACGGAAATTATCGCGGTGATCACTCGGCGCTACCACGAAGATCGCATTTATCTCGACACGTGGAAGATGAGTACCACCACCGCCGTTCAGATTGACGGAACGGTCGTTAACTTGTACGACAGAGTTCCGTCCGTCGTAGTAGAAATCCCTCCCTGGATTGTGGCTCGACAAAGACCGAGAAAACGGCGGAATCCATGGCGTCATAGACGTACACGATTTTTACCACCAATGACGTTATTTAGCCATGGGTTCCAGTTAACAGAGTCATTGTCATCTTCATCTGACGAAGAGAAGCGGCAGTTAAACGAAAAGTCTATATCAGATGAATATGTTGATGATAATGACGATGACGATGATGAATGGCAAATGTACGACGAGCGACTGTGGATGGCAGCGGAAAACGATATGCCGCCAACAGAGGAGTCCGAACCCGAAGTTTGGGAATTTTACGACGAGCGCTTGTGGGATTCGAATGAAGAGAATCGAGAAGCATTAAGTCAGCCATCTCTAGACGAGGAAATTGTGCCAACATTTGTTGAAGAGCGAGTTACGCAGGACGAAGTGTTGGTAGTTGACACTGACGAGTCGAGTATGGAGTCAGTCGAAACGGTTTCACGACCAATTCGGAACCGTAGGCACATTCTGTCGTCACTAGGAAGGAGGATTCGGAGTGTCGGCAGAATGTTGTGTTGTTGCTGTGGTGTCCGGACTAAGTAAATGAAAACCATTATTAATCATTGTTCATTTTACTTTATTAGTATTTTTTTCATACTTTTGTTACCTATGCATTTTACACTTTTACTTGATTTTTTTGGTAAACACACAATACACGATAAAAATTGTACTCTTAATCATTTATTGATCATATATTTATTCATATATATAATTTGAGTTTTACATCATTTTTACTACTTATAAATTTTTTCAATTTTAACTACCTACTTATCACAATTTTCTTTTCTATATCATTAATTTTGTTTTGTTCTATACATTTTAAAATAATACTCTATGATAATTTGCTTTTTCGAATTTGGACTACCTACCTATTTCCTTTTATTATTATTTATTATACTTTTTTTCATTTTGGCGACACAGCCGCCTACATTTTTAATTTTTTTTTGATTTTTCACTACCTATTTAATTATTTTACATTAGTATTTTGTATAATTGTTCATTATTAATTTCACATAATATTATGTTTTGCAAATTTTTACTACTAGTAATTATAATTACTAAAAACATTTATGTCTTTTTCGTGTTATTGTCATATTTTTTTACATTTTAAATTTATACTATCATTTTTGAAAATACATAATGCCCAAAAATATATTGTTTGATTGATAATTAGGTACATAGGTTTATTATTAGTTATATATTTTTTTTACAACTAGTTTTTTTTTTTATTTATTATTTTTTTTCATATTAACTACCAATTTGTTTGCTTTTTTTCAAACCATTAATATTATCATACGTCATATGTTATATTTTAAAATATCATACTGTGATAATTTGCTTTTTTTGAACTTGAACTATTTTCTCGAATCATTATTTATTATATATTTTTGCATTTTGACGTACACGGGCGATTAACCATTTTTTTTTTTTGATTTTTCGCTATTTAATTATTTTACATCAGTATTCATTATGTTTTATGATTATTCATTTTACATAATATTTTATTTATCATTGGGAATTATTTATGTTTTTTCATGTTATTATCATACTTTTTACATTTTAAACTTTTATTTATTTTATTTATTATTTTTTTTTTTTTTTTTGGCAAACACAATACACAATTAAAAATGTGTACTCTTGATCATTTTACATATATTTTGAGTTTTATATCATTTTTGCCACTAATAAATTTCTTCAATTTTAACTATCGATATTCTTTTCATATCATATCATTAATTTTATTTTATTTTTATATATTTCAAAATAATACTTTGTGATAATTTGCCTTTTTCGAATTTGAACTATTTATTCCTCTTATTATTATTTGTTATATATTTTTGCATTTTGACGTACACGGGCAATAACTATTTTATTTTTCACTATTTTATTATTTTATATTTTTATGTGATTATTCATTATTATATTTTTCACATTTTTATCATTACCTACTAATTATTTATGTCTTTTTCGTGTTATTATCTTTCATACTTGTTTATACAATTTGAAATTTTAGTAGATACCTTTTTTGAAAATACATAGTGCAAAAAATTTGTTTGATTGATCATTTTATAATATATTATAAGTTGTAAAATTTTTTACAACTAGTACTTTTTTAATACTAACTTCTAATTTGTTTGCCTCTTTCAAGCCATTAATATTATCATACAGCATATTTTATATTTTAAAATATCAAACTGTGATAATTTGCATTTTTTGAACTTGGAATATTTTTTCTAATCATTATTTATTATATTATATTATTGTATTTTCAAATATTTTTGCAAAGCTACCTACAATTTTTTTTGGATTTTTTCTATTATTTTATTATTTCACTTTACCACAGTGTCACTGATTATTACTTATATAAATATATTTGTATTTTGAAATGTATACTATTTTTATTACCTTTTAGTATTTTATTTGTTGCATCTTTAATAATACTATTATTATACATTTTTATATTTTAAATCTTAACTTAATTTTTGACCTTTTTCTTGGAATTTATTTTTATTTTTTTACGCATAATGTACTATAGTATGTAAGTATTATTATTATTTGGATTCATCTAATTTTTAATATAGTTTATGTAAAATATTTTTTGGTGTATTGTATCTTTACAATACATACATACATACATAATTTTTAAGACATTTTTTTCAATTTTTTTATTTTTTCTTCATATTGTGTAATATATTTCATATTATTTATTTTCTATTTTTCATATTACATCTATCTACATTTATATTATAACTTTTTTTTTTTATTGAAATTTTTAATTTTTTGTAGTATTGTTAATTGTTATTATTAATGTTTGTTTTGGTTAATTGATTGAATTTTTTGTGTATTTTTGCTTGTTGTTTTATTATTATAATATAGCTTATCGTTTCTTGTTGTAATATATGTTTTGTGTTTTTTTTCTTGATAATTATTGTCATAATTATTATTATTTATGTTCAGCGGTTCCTTCCAAAACAGGGAAAACAATTAAACAATTCAATTCTTAGTATTTAAAAGTTGCAGGTTACTCTTACAGTGTTGCACTATATAGTTGGGTTCGTTGCTACAGCACTACAAGTGGATGATTAAAATATCTTTTGAATAGAATATAATATTCGAAATCGTTAATAAAAACACAGAAGCTTAATCACTTTAAGTGAACAGTTTAATTTCTTATTATATAAGTGTAAAATATCGCACGAACGTTCTTTAATGTTCACGATAATGTATAGCATTAAATATATTGTAAAGATACCTAATGAAATTTTTTTTTTATAAAGCAAATTTTCGAAATTAGCTGATTGCATCTGATAACAGGCATAGGTAAACAACGAAGATAAAAAATATATTATTAGGTATTATAATTTTGTATATACCTATAAATAATAATATTTAAAATATAAGCTAAACTGGTGTTAAAGAGAAACAATTATTAATGAACTAAAGATAATATTCGGTACGTTAGTTCGAATCTATAGAAAATGCTTGTTTTTGCCAGATTTCCGTGTTGACTTCTGTACAGTACCTACTACCGTCTACCTACTATACAGTAGTTGACACTTAGACAGTGTGTCAGTGGCGTAGCTAGACATTTTTTTTTGGGTAGGCCCGATATTTTGATGTAATAAGGATTATCGATGAATATTTTTATTAAATAAAAAATAGGATATAAAACATTTATTTTTGAAGAAAAGTGGGTAGGTCCGGGCTACCCGCTGGCTACGCCACTGCAGTGTGTACCTCGGCTACACTAAAACGCCTCAAACTTATCCGTGTAAACGTTTCGTCGATAATACCGGTATTTACCAGTAGTAATATATATATATTTTTAGAAATTTATATCATTTTTACTTTTAAAGTAAACTAATTACCTATTAATAATGTCATTTAAATCTTTTATTTATTTTTACAATCATATAACGATACCGGTTTATTATTTGTTGCACTTATAATATGATTATTATTAGGTAGATATACATTTTTATATTTTCAAGTTTATTTAATTTTTTTAGAACCATTATTTTGGATATATTTTTTTTTGTTTTATAGTTCGTAAATACGTATGGTTATAACTATTATTTATTTATTTTTTTTTTAATACTATTTTATGTTCATTATATTTTATAATTTTTTTTATATTTCTATATTCACACATAGGTATACCTACCTAGGTAGGTACCTATGTAATTTTTATAACAATTTTTGTTTTAAGGTAAGTATCCTTTAGTCTTTACATAACTATTATTTTTGCAGGAATCTTTTATATATTTGTGTTATTATTATTTATTGTTGATTAGTTTATTAAATTTTTTATAGGTATATTTTATTTGTTGTTATATTACAATAGGAACTTGTATTTTCTGTGATCACAATCAAAAAACTTTTATAATTCATAACATTTGTCTACAAGTTATTGAACATTTTTAATAATTTCATCTGTTTTTTCTTTGTTCTTATAATTACATTTCAATGAAAATAATAAATCATTATTAAAATGTTGACATAAATGGAGACTACATATTCCAGACTTCTAAATAGTTGACATTTTAATGGTTTATTATCTTAGTATCTTATCTATAATATAAGATAACTGTAGTAGGAGCGGATAGGTTAATTCAAATGTTATCACTATGATAGTTGATAACACAAAATATCAGCTTTAAATGAAATTAAACTCAATTATTGTATTTTACTATTTTATTTAGAAACGTTATTACCTAGTTATTTAATTAATTCTTTTATATTATATAGACGAAATTAATATTCACTTAAATGTGTAGCAGTGTATTTATTTTAATGCGTAGATATTAACTTTGCCATGACAGGTTTTTATTATTTTGTAATCGTCGGTCATGGTGACAATCCTATATTTGAAATGGAATTCATGTCTAGCAAAGAAGTAAAAGTATGTCTTAAATTAATGAATTAATAGTGATGCTATTTATTGTGTGCTTCTGTTCTCAAAATTGGTAATTTTAGTTTTGTAGTTTGTATGTATCTTGCTTATTATAATGTACATAATAAGTTATAAGCATATACATTTTATTTAATTACCTACCTTATTGGTAAAACCCAAATATAAAATTATATAAAATCTTAAAATATTATTTTGTTAATTTACATTTCAGATATATAACAATTACATTTAACTTTTTATCATACATTAAATTGTTATAACTTTCGTAACAACTGTTGAATTAGTAGGTTATACATTATTAATTTAAAAAGACTTGAAAGTAAATTGACAATAATTTGTAAAAGTTTTTCTTGATAATAATCAATAACTAACTAACTAGCAATAATAATTTATATGATTTTGAATTAGTAAATTGTTGTTTTATTTAAATAATTAAGTTTAATCAAATTATTATTTTACATAAGTAGTTATGCTACATAATTTTTTACATATTATAGAAAGAAGACCACAGCCATTTAAACCAGTTTATAGCCCATGCTGCCCTAGATCTGGTTGATGAATTAATGTGGAAGTCTACATCTATGTATTTGAAAACTGTAGATCGATTTAATCATTGGACAGTGTCAGCTTTTGTTACAGCCAGTCGAATGAGATTTATTATGGTTCATGACTCTAAAAATGATGAGGGCATAAAAAATTTCTTTACTGAAGTGTATGAAATGTTTATAAAGGTAAATATAAATAAAATTAAGATGATATTTTTTTCTTTTTGTTATATTATTATACAAATAATATAGCTTATAATGTATGTTGGTATTATGTAATATATTCTATACACATAAAAAAGATTATAATATTTATAATTATAATAGTCTATTTATTGTTATCGACAAAATTATCTTTGACGTTTGATTGTTACTTGCTACTGTAGGAAAACAATTGTTAACCTAACCTAATCATAAAATTTCTAAATTTCTAAATTGTTTTGCTTATCTCATCAGACCACAATTAATAGTTGTAGGTTGTACTAATTATTGTATTTTCTAAAACTCTAAGGGTCAGTCCTCACTATCCGTTTTCACAGGTCACATTACTATTTGGTTTTTAATGTTCATTCTTCTGTCAACCTGATACCAATGCAATATGCTGTGTTAAAATGTTCACAGTTTCTACATCAAAACATTGTTTTTAATGACGGTAGACACATTAACCATTTTTAATACTTCCAGCTTTGGTATCTAGGTGTATGGCTGGTAAATTACAATTTATACTCTATCCAGCGAGAGAATGCACCGCGGGCCAACCTTAATTGGTTTTTCTATGTCACTCTGCCATATGGAAATCAGTTTCGATAGCAGGGAGATGCGGAGAGATGTGATGAATTGGCGCATTCTCTTGCTGGACAGAGCATAGTTAGATTACTTACCATTACAAATTCATTTTAAACGAATAGCGTGGACCTAATTTTTTTTTTAATCTACAAATTGAAATTATTGATTTATTTATGATCCATAAAGGGTTATTACAACCTAATATCTATATAGCATATTATTAATATAATATTATACAAAAGACTTTAGATTATATAACCATTTTTTCCTTTGCAATCTACTTACAGTACTGAATATAATATATACTTATTAACTTATTTGTTTAATTTCAGTATGTAATGAATCCATTCTATAAGCTAAACATGCCAATCAAATGTGGATCATTCGACAAAAAAGTACAGTTCTATGGTCGTAAATATTTAGTTAACTAGTATTTTATAACAGATAATATAAGATATATTTGTAATTATTGTGATCTTTATTTTTTTTATGTCAAAATATAAACTAATTTATTCTTTATTGTTTTATCAATCGTTATTTTTAATAAATTTTGAACATCTTAATAATTGATAGATACATTTTGTAAAGATATTTACATTTATATTATTCTAATGATTCTAAAGATGTATTAATTAAATTAAACAGTAAAAACTATGGTTCATTTATTAATAAATACTTAAATAATGAAAATCAGTAACTAAATGTGTTTAAACTAGTTTACTATAACTTATTAATTATTATTCAGTAATAAATAATAATGTTCATCTATAATATCAATAAGTAATATTTTGATGACATGTTTAAGTTCAATGATGCCATTTTACATAATTACTTGGATCGTATGGTACCTGAAACATCATAATTTTGAAATGTTACATGATATAGGTACTCTAATTATATTTATATTAAACTAATAATTAAATTAAGTAACATTCTAAGATAGACATTATTAATAATAAGTAAGTTATTACTTATATAGTAATGGTTACATTATTTATCAAATTATTATTAGAAAAATGTTTACATTATAATATTATATAGAATTTAAGTTGTGTAAAATGCATAAATTAACTCTAAATTGGTTTTTGAAATACATCATAATTACATTTAAATAATTACAAGATTACATAAAAAATACAAATTAATTTTATTTCATAGGGTATAATCAATCATTTTGGTACTATAATATAATATTCATTAAGTTAATTTAATTATATTTATTTTTTTAAATTTAAAGAATGACAAACAATATAATATATTGTAAACATTATGTTTAAATTATAAAATGTTTCTAAATCAAATTAAGTCATCTATAATTATTAGTTTATTTATTAAATTAAAATCAGAAAATTTATTTTAGTTATCTTAATATATTTTTTTATACAATTACAAGTATATTAATTGAGATATAAAACACTTTAAGTGTTATATTTTTTATATCAATATAATGGTTATAAAAAGAGTTGAGTTATGGCTTATTATCTACTTTTTTAAATTAATTAATTCATAAAAGATGCACTCCTGTTCTACGAAGAACTGAGTACTGTTCATTAATACAGTATATGCTATGAGAGGAAATCAAAATGCTTCATAATTAAAAGTTCATTTAGATTTAGAACCAACCATTGGATATTAACCCATGCATATTATATTTCATGTTACCTATATTATTTTAATGTAAGATAAACTTACTCTTTCATAGTTGTCTATTTTCGGTACAGTTTTACTCATTTTTCTCATTTTTCCGCCATAATTGTTATCAAACATAGTGTATCCAACAAATTTCTTACCAACAAAAAACTAATAGAAAACAATAAATGTATGCAATTTTAATATTATTAAATAATATACATTTCGATTAAATATTTTAACATACCCCTCCACAATTCTGCCAGTAACATGTAAAAAATAATATAATAATTATTTATGCAGACAAACAGTTATAAAAATATAGTACTAATTAAAATCATTTTAAAGTAGTAAATAAGTGTAAATACAGAATATATTAGTAAATTGCAACTTTGTATGGTAAATTCAATACAAGCCACTTGATACAACTCTTCAATTTCCACAACCTGTTTTATTATTATATATTTATTTTTAAATATTTGAGGAAGGTTTACTTGCAAATGTAAATTATATTCAATTTATATTATCTTAGTTTATTATATCGTATGCTTATGGATTGAATATCAGAATTTTTGACCAATAACTTATACCTTAATAGTCTATTATAATTATACAGCGATTTACAATTGCTTTAACAAAATATGTTAAATTAGAAGATAAAATATTTAAATAACTTAATATCTATTAGTAACTTTACCTTTCCTTGCCTATACTAGGGATATTCAAACATTTTTATTCAAAGGCACTATAAAAATGTATTAAACGTGGGCTAAATGATAATAGATAGATAATCACAAATCACATACTTCATAATTTTTAGTTTTATAGAAAATGAAAATAATATAATAAACCTTTGAAGTATGTGAAAACTTGTAATGGTTATTATGGAAAGCCGTTGATTAGAAAAAGAGTAATTTAACTTTAAAGTAGTGTATTTGTTTAAAGATGTGTACTGTATTTTATTTAATTTTGAATTCAAGGTACCAATTCATAGTATTTTTTTGATATATAAGAAACTTCTATTTACTAATTTTACATTATACTTTAGCAAGATTTATGTGTTTTTAAATAATCAAATACATTTGTTCAATACTCACTCTACTGTCCAATTGGCACATCTATAAAATATCAATAGATGTATCATATATTTGTAATGAATAAAGATAAAAATATCTACAATAATACTACCAATATAATAAAATAAATTATATTAAAATCTATTAAGTTATTTTAAATTATGTTTGTATTTAAATATACCTTCTATTTTATTTTTTTACTCAGTATATTTTTCATTTGGTTATATAATAAAATTTAATGAAGATAGTTATCCTACTTAATGTGTTTTCATAGATCATTTACACTACAAATAAATTATTAACATACAGAATTGTGTATATTATATATCAGGAGTAGCCAGCGAGAAAAGATTCGCGAGCCACCAAATGTATTAATAAATATGGAAAAGCCAAAATGTAAAAAAAAAGTTATATTATATACATAAATTCATATTTAAAAAATTGTTTTGTTACGATACGATGCGAGCCGCAAAAGTCTATGTGGCGAGCTGCATGCGGCTCGCGAGACGCGGTTTGGCCACCCTTGATATATATAGTAAGTAAAAATGGCAAAACTGTTTAACATAATTATATAATGGTTCACTAATTACATTGATAGAAGGAGTAATAAAATAATTCTTAATAAACCAATATAAAAAAAATTTTATTTTATTTACCTATACGGTTTTATATTAAGCAAATGTATTATAGGTACTTTAAAAAAATAATTACCAGGTTAAATGGGTTATAATTGATGTACAATATAACTTATTAACTAGTAGGTAAGTATATTGATTACTGATTAGGTTATTTTTTCTCTTTAACTCGCATCTTTGTAATAAATTTAAGTTTTTTTGTTTTGATTTAGATCATGTTTTATTATAAAACTATTGCCATATTAAGTTCTAAAGTTCTATCAGGTTGTATGCTAGCAAAAGTATTAATATTATGCCTCATTGTTTTCTAAAATTAAAACAAACTGCAGCTAATTATAATACTATACACAAACTCAAAAATTTAAAACAATAAAACAGCACAATAGTAAAAATATTAAAACATACTTATTTATTTATGAATATATTTTTAAAAGGTAGCTTAAACATTTATTTTACATTGCATTTTTAAACAGTCTTGAACAAAAATATTGTTTTAAATTAAACTTGAGATATACTTCTAATATAACTAGATAATAAATGCTACAAAGTAACTTAACAGATATGCATGTAAGAATTTTAAGAAATAAGAAAAAACTTATATTCATAATTCATAATAGGTATCATTATGTTAAACTTACCAGCTAAGTATTGCCAAAATATCCATAAAAATGATTGCCATAACAAAATAAAATAATGTTAATTTATAATATTTTTATTATACATAATTATGTTATATTGGAGATTTAAATATTTTTTCTTTTTTTTTTTATATTAGATATATATTTTAATTTTAGCTATTTTAAAACTTAACTCTTGTTTTAAATTACAAGAAATTCCTTAAAGCTAAAATTAATTTTTGTATACATTTAATTTAAAACCAAACAATACACAATACATACCTACCCACCCATACACACAGTATAACTTGTTTGAAATGTATTCACTAAATATTAAGGATGTTACTTATTAGTATGCATAAATTTAACAGCATTTATCATAGTCCATTTAATTTTTATTGCATATCATTACTATAGAATATTGTACAAAACACTTTTAATTAACTTTTCAACAATGGAAAGATTCATAAAAATTCAAATATGTTCTCCTCTAGTTAGTCATTAACAGACAGAATAGATACACACAATTATTTTATTATACAAATAAGATAAATTAAAACAAACTATTTAGTATTTTGATCATTTTTCAAGCAGTTACAATATCTACACACTAATATAGCTGATAACATGGGATATACCTACGTTTAGTTTTTAGTACCTATATACTTACTCCTATAATAAGGATTTAATATTTGGTTAAAATGTCTGCAGACACATTTATGTGGCCATAATTTTATTTTTTAAATGTTTTGACCTACTTACAAATTGTTAATACCAAGTAACCTATTCGTTACCAAAAATATTAAATCGAAAAATCCCAACTAACTGGTAGCTACATTTTTATTGCATGTATACTTAACCTATAGCACCTATCTATGTAAAATAATATAAAACAATTACCTAAATATATATATATATATTATGTACCTATTGTTCCTATATGGCTATATACATAGACAAGTATATAAGTATCTGCTATTATATAATTATAGTAATTAGTACAATAATATTTTATTTGAAATAATTTGTTACGATGTACATTATTTGAGGCCATTAATCACTGCTTACATTCATTTAAGTAAAAAAATCGGTTGTTAGTATAAAATTACAAATACTCAAATGTTTTAGGAAATTTTAAAATATTCATGAGGTATTAAAAAACAATATTTACCCATGTACATTGTATATGAACACATCCATAATTTTTTATATAAGTTAGAACCTACCTACTCTATTATTAATGTAATTTTGTAATCGATTCTTTAACAAACAACAAACCAAATATTATAATATGAGCCGGTCTATAAAATATATAAAATATTATTTATCTATCTAGATAGGTAACCCATGTATTAATTTTTGTTCAGAAATTTGTGTTTGTATAATAAAGTAGATATACAAAATATAAATAACTTTTTGTCAACAATTTATTAACTTATTAATTTATTAGGTAGCTACATACCTTTTACTCGTTCAATATAACTTACAACATTATGATATTTTTTTCAATAGGTTACCTATCATAATCAAATTTAATTTACTGTAATGGTGATAGGTAATTCATTTATATAATATAGTACTTACCTACTTATCTTAATGCATATCAAATATACATCATACTCGTAGGGTAAAGCTTTACTACTCACTAATTGATTTTAGACATTTCTAATGAAAAATGTACTCTATTTCCAAAGTTTAATCATTTAAAAATAAATATGTATATTTTTTATGTTTTTTAAAAAAAAATTTAGATTTTAAAATTACTTATTTTATATAAAGGTATTACTTATACCTAGGTATTACTTATTGTCTTATACTTAATACATTAAATATTTTTTTGAATTAATTAAATACTTCTCGTTAGTTATTCGTGTAAATCTAAATTACCTAAATATTTCCACAAATTATTAAATGAATATTAACTAATGACGTAAGGCCCATGGTACACGTCACTGATACCTACATAATATTAATAAATATTTATTATGTTCTACTCATTATTCATAAGAATACCTATATGACATCATACTATAATATTACTATCACAATGCATTTAAGGGGAAAATACTGCAAATACTAATACAAGGCATTTACACAACGTATTAGTTAATTACCTATTATGCAATTTAAAATTAAAAAAAAAAAAAACAAAATAAAATATTGTAACTAATATTGAGGAGTATTGAAAGGTTAAAAAATTAAAATATATGTTTAGTACAAACGTTTAAGAAGAATAGTAGATAGATAAGTACTAATTTGAATAACAGGGTTACAGTCTATAAAATGATACCTTTTTGGTTGAATAATTAAAAATACTTAAAATTGGGCGCTCGGGAATTGGGCTACACTTTATTTACCTGTTTTGTATAAAATATTTATGTACCTTTTACTACCCGGAATTTGGGCCACAAATTAAATCTATATTTTTAAACTGTACTCAGAGATTGGGCCACAAATTTATAGGTAACACAAACATATACGAGTATATAACTTTTATTAACTAATTATTTTTTTCTAATACATAAAAATATAATTATTTTTTTAAATAAAAGATTTTATTTTATCCATTGCATTTGATGGCGGCCTCTTTATTTCTACGAGTACCTATATCATTTAATATTAGATAATTTGTTACCTTTTAATAAGACATGCGATCGCTTCGAATAAATTAAGTTTCGTGTGCACTGACGTGTTTGGTAATGACTAGGGCTAGGATTTATATGCAATAAAAAATTGTAAAATATGCATTTTATTTACCAAAATATGCAAAAATATGCAAAAACAAATTTTTATTATTTCTAGAGTATTATTATTACATTAAAATATTGAATATTAGTTTATATTATATTATTATTACATGCTACTATAATGTGTTGTTTCAATAATTATCAAATACAAACATCCAGCGATTTGAACGTAAAATAGATTTATACTGACTAAAACTCCTTCCACATCACACGAGGTTATTGGTGCATATTTTAAATAATGCGATTTATCCTGGAGTTAATCAATATCGATTTCTTAGATAGATAATATTTATACTTATATTTACAATAATTCGACGGATAAACCAAAAATTATCGATTTTATGAAAAAAACACCATTTAAAATTAACAATAAATTATAAAAATTTGAAAATTTAAGTTAAAAAAAGCCAAAATTCCAAAAATCTATAAATATGCAATTATATGCATTGTGTTCAAAATATGCAAAAATATGCAAAAATAAATTGGTTCTATTTAAACGAGGATAAGCCAAATCGTGGACAAAACTGACAACCATTAAATTTGGACTTAAGGAAAAAAACATGCAAATGCATATAAATCCTAGCCCTAGTAATGACGATATTGTAACAATTTATAAGTGACGTATCATATTAAATCATAAGCGGATAATTGGTCTTATTTGTGGAGGCTTAACATTTTTGTCTTAGTCATGTAAATACATATTTTTAGACGCTTCAACCGTCGTCTGATGTGGTTTGATTATGTTTTGAGGGAGCTTAAGCCCCCCAAGTCCCCCCAATAACCGCCTACGTATTAAATATTATTTTATTAAAACTTAATACTTAATGGTGGCCCAATTACCACATATAATAATAAAAATTAATGAAAACAGTGACCCAATTACAATATACCTTTTTGAAAAAAGGTGAATTGTGGTCCAATTCCTGGGCGCCCAATAATTCACATAAAGAACTCTCCACTTAGGTATCTAAAAACTATTACGATACAGAACGTGTAATGTTGCCATATAATTTAATTATTTATCGAACAATAAAATTGAATGTATTAAATATTTATATAAACTAAACATTTAAGTGTAGAGAATAATAGAAGTAGAACCTACCTAGTAGTAGATAAATATCGTTAAAATAAGTTAAAAACATAATATAACATATAAATAAAATATGTGATAAAAATGTATAATATAGTCATAAATTATAATAATTGTCTTATAAAAAGTATGGCGAATGGCTATATAAATAATTATAAATAATGTGTTAATAAATAATAAATTTTAATAAGTTAGATAACTATAAACGCCAATTTCTGGCTTAACCTGACTTGTAAAGCGTTAACCAACATAATATTCTAAATATTTTAATAAACTTACTAAATTATGTACCTATCAATTATTATATTTATTTTTAATGCTGATTCATAACTATTTTGTCTTTATTTTTTGTTAGGTATCTACCTAATTCTTATTTTTGTACCATGTTCTGCCATAGCTCAGTAATTCTAAAAATGTATCATTGACTTTGTTATAACTTCCAAAATTGTAGACCAAAAAATGACTTGAACCACTTGATGGGTCATCTAATATCTTAAATATATTTCAAATTTGATTTTCGATATTTGTCTGTGCAAGTACTGAATGTTTCAGTTCTCAATCGTTTGATAAAAATTATCAAACATGGCAACGACGGAGAAAAAAATATTAAATCAAGCGTTTTCAATTCTATCAGCGTATTAGGTACTAAAAATTCCGCTCTAAATCATATTTACAATATAGTTGTAAAATACTAAAATATAAATCTAAAACAATGAATTAGATAATCATATAAGCTAAGTAGATTATAGGTAACATACCGGTTATCGGTATTCAATCAAATCTAGATAGGTAGTTATTTAAAAATCGTATTTTATACTTCATAAACTGTTTTATGAAAACTATTAAAACAGTTTATGAAATATGATTTACACTTAACATTGCTAAAAATCCAGTAACTTAAGGGAATTACGAAAATAAATTTATTATGCTATTATTATACCATGGTCCATAGATATATTGTACATATCTTGAGATGGTGAACTTATGTCATAAAATATGTAGGTCACTAAAAATGAGCTTGTTGTCTATCTTTATACATATTATTTTTCTTTATTAAAAAAAATATGTTTCTAAATTAACAAAATAACAGTGAGCAAAGAAACGAAGAGAAAATGCCTATACTTTCACAATATAAAATGCATTTATGAATTTATGATATTAAGTTCTTACTCTAATATAGCAATATCGTTTTAGATACTTACTCTGCCTCCAAGGTTAGACTAAAATATTGATAAAAACATATTTTTACACAATTAATAAAAGGATAATAATATCACAAAATTTTTTTTAGCCAAGTAGATATAGTCAACTTATTTAAAAATAAAATAATATGTTTAATAATTCATGAATTTTTGTTTATTTAAAAGAAAAATATTATAATACTAGTTTCTAGTCAGTAAATATTAATATTAGTACAGCAAAATATAATTAGTGAAATAACAAAAGAATTCATTCTCGTTTTTATAATTCATATCATTTGTTTTATACAGGTATTTAGAAAATGTACTATACAAGAAATTACCAGAAAGTAGAATTTGCTGTCAGTAAACAATTATTACCTAGGTAGGCAATCTTTTGTTTTGTATTTTTCTTTTTATATCATAAACAATGGTAAAAAATTATTTAGTACAGGTGTACCCTTAAACTGTAAAGATGAATAATTATTAATCGTGAACATTCTTTGAAATTTCTTTAAATATTAATCTCACACTTTTGCGAGTTAACTATATAAGTTATACATTTTTGAAGATTTCTGTAAATAATAAAATATACTCTAATACACGATGATCAAAAATATAATACCTATTTTATACTTAAAAAAGTATTTAATCTAAAATTATACAATTCAACGGTAAATTTAATGCCTAAATAATAAACAAATATGTGCATCGATGACTATGAAGTTTTTACTTTTCGCAAACCTATTATAGATTATATACATTAAATAATTAACAACATTAAATTTATTTAATACTTTTATATTAACTGTACTTTTTTGCGAGTATTTAAGTTGTTAGGTAAATTTGTATAATAATAAATAATAACAAATCACTTACTGCTCGTTTCCATTCTGATGGGAATAAACGTCTTATCTCTCTGTAAGCTGTATCTAAAATAATAAAATAATATAAGTAGGTAGGTACCTATATTGGAAAAGTAAGAAATTTTCGACATAAAGAAAATAAATTCTGTAGATATAAATATTAGTTTAAAATGTTGGACATATTATTATTATTTTACATTTAAATCTACCACAGATGAGATACTTAGACATACAATTAAAATATAATTCTAAGCGGATAACATTGCATTTCAATATATACACAATACACCTACCTAATACGGAAATGAGAACGGAAACAAAAAAGTATTATAATATAAGATACGTATCATACATCAACAACAGTTATAAAATAATGTTTCCATTTTTGGTAAAAATTTAAAATAAGCCCAAAATAAAACCAAGACTTATTTATAAATAAAATAGCTGTATTACTCGACTTCGCTCGGGTTAAAATTAATTTATATTTCTATCGTTTTTCATTTCAGTTGAAATATATAATACAAACACAATTACAATGATTAATTTTATGATTTTCCACTACTTAATTCTGGACATGTTTTTGATGTAAACACATAAAACTGGAGATAGATTCAACGAATGCTTATTAGCTAACATAAATCCTATATTGTTAAGATTGGTATTCGTCATTGTGTGTTTACTTCAAAAATATGTTTAGTATTAAAAAAGCAAATCATAAAAGTAATCATTGTAATTCTGTGCATAAGTGCTTACCTATTATTGATTATTTTTTAAAAAGTACGTATATTTATCTTTATAAAAATGTTTAGACAATACTACATTTCTATAAATTATTATAGCAATTTAATCTATTACCATTTACCAATGGCTATATTTTAAGTAAGCGAAAGATTTATTTTTATTTTCATGAGCTAAAAAATGTTAGAGGTATATGCCTATTAAAGGGGTTTAAAAAACGTTGCTATTAATATCATTCGATTTCGAGTCTAAAGAAATATATTGATTAAGCTTTTATTGAAAACGGTTCAATAATTTTTAAGTCTATAGCAAAGAACAAAAAAACAATCAATATTCATTTTTATACATACAAATGGAAAGATATTATCATAAGTATTAATAACAAATGAACAAATGAGTAATAAGTAATAATTAATACCCTAAATATTATTAATTCTTAGTAGAGAGATAAATGTGTTTATTGACAATGATGCGTGTGTATAAAATATTTTTGATTAAGTCATCAGTTAATAATTTGTCATCTCTTATAGTGGTAAAAATGCTTCATGAATTTTCAAATTTGAGGTTAATTTGTTGGGTAGGTAAATAAAATTATTTTGTCTAAAGACATTCCAAGTACTTACAAAATGTTGAATGAACTGGATAATTATAATTATAAACAAAAAATAACTATTATTTATTTTTTTGTAATTTAAAAAGTACTATTTATTGGGAGTATTGGGATTAGAACATTTTTGCCATTAGGTGCTTGTATTATTATTTATTAATTAACAATTGCAATAGGTATATTGGTTGTGTTTCAAATCCAATTATATATTATATATTCACAAACTCGGGATGCAAGACAGAAATACAATACTTATAGGTAATAGGTACCTACGAACATTTATAGTTTTTTGGTTGTAGGCATACAGTTATTATATTATTTTTAATATTTTAATAGGTAATTAGAAAAACAAAACTAAGATGTAACAGAAGTTAAAACGAATGTCATATTTATAAAGTAATACATGTTTGAAAAAAATAAAAAGCAATATAACTAATCAAAACAAAAGTAGTACGTATTTATATTTTTGAAACTTGCTGGTAGGTAACATAATATTTTTGTTCCTCTGTACATTACAACAAAAATATGTCTATCGAATTTCACCAGTATGTCCAACTACGTAAAACGAAATTAATTATGAAAATAGATTTGAATTTTCAATATAGTTTTCTGTGTGTTCTAATCGCCTTTCAATTTTATTTTTATTAAAGTATAAACTACTTTATAGAATTATAAACATAAAAACGATGAAATATTAAAAACTGTGATTTAAAATTTATCTTTAAAAACATGAAATTTAGGTAAATAGATAATATTAATTTTAAGAATATATACCTATATAATTTAGTTTAAGGGGTTTATTTAGGCAATTTCACTGTGACTTATGGATGTGTTATGTCGTTGTGTGACATGCGTGCCTAAATAATAATTAATTACAATTCATCGCTCCGGTGTTGTTTATCTGCTTGTCTAATTGATTTCCCTTTAATAAAAGCCTCGAAAGAGTTCTCTTAACATTTAGGTATAGGTTGTTTAAAATTTCCAACACATTATTTGCATCTGGGTAATTCAATTTTTTTATTTTTTAGACAGAAACGCAGATCAGATTAACTTGTTATTAAAATATTAATGTAACAAATTGTTAAATAATCAGTTTTTATTTATTATTATTATTTTAAAATAACTTAAACGTGTATAATATTATACGTATTTTGTACTTTTTTGTTTTAAAGATAATAAGAAATACGTAAGTACCTGTAGTACCTATCTACATCTTTGATTTTATAACATGCAGACTGCAATATTCATTTTTAGTATTTTATTAAAAAAATATAAATATATAACTTCTTACTTAGGAAAAAGTAATAAGTAATAATATCCTATATTATATTTTCTTAACGCTATTCACGTGATACAATTTGATAGTATAAAAATAGTTTATAAATAATAAATAATATTTTAAACGTAATTCTATAAATGTTATATAGAAATCAATTTTTTTACAGATTTAAAATATTATACAAAATAATAAAATTTTTTGAATAATTATATGAAATTAAAATATTCAACGTACAATCAATAATAATATTGTTTATGCTACCGATAATTACTCTATTAAAAGACAAAATTAAGACTTTACGATAAACTACAATATAACTTTCTATATCTATAGCTATTAGTCATTACATTAAATATTAGAAGTTAATCAAATAAATAATCACAGAACCTTTATACTATAATAATATATTGTATATACCCTTTGAATATTGAATATACGAGTAGTTGTTAAAATGCATTAATTACTTAGAATGTAATAACCTACTGGTGTTAGTACAGAAATTAATATTTATAATCCTTTATTAGATTGTCTATACCATGATGGTTACAAACACTTGTAATTACTTATAATCTATACAATTGTATATAATTTCTTTTCTTAAAATTATAACTTGCAAATGTTTATATAGTTTTAGACTTAAGCAGTATTTTGTTATTAGTTTAAACTCAAAACCTATAAAATGTATTTAGTTTTATCAGTACATTGTCGATATAGGTACTAATAATATCATCTAATTATATAATTATGATGATTAGTTACACGATTCTCAAAGTTAAATCAACTATAAATAAATAATAATCTACATAGGTACCTATTTTAAATATAAATTGCATTTAGGCATTTTTCATTGCAAAATCCATTATGTTATAATATTATAATTAGCATACCATATTCAGATGGAAGATTAGACAAATATTTGAAATGTTTGATGAACTTTATATAACTTAATATTTTATATATTTAAAAATAAATACTAACTGTACATTTTATTATGACTACGATTGTTAGCCAGTAATTCAGCTTCTGAAAATTATTTTAGTTAAAAAAATTTTAAAAATACAGATATTATTATTAAAAATAGAAGAACTATACCAGAGGTTGATATTTATAAGTTTTTTTGTTCAATATACTATTAAGTAATAATATATGTACTATATGAAGTATTAACATTTAATCATAGTTCAAAATAAAAATATAACTTTTACTGTCAACATTTTACTCTTAGGCTATGGTCTGTCAATAACTAAAATTAATAAATAATTGAATTCTTATTTTGATATTATGACAAATTCTATATCTTAATTTTCAACATAACTAATGTTTACATACTTCATAATTCATTTATGTTCATTTATGTACTGTTATAATTGTCAGAAATTAATTTGTGTTTGAAATGTTATTGTTGCTTGAGGCAAAATAATACGCATGATATAAACTGACTGGTATTTAATCTTTGAAAATCGTAAAACTCAAGACTATGTTTATTGCAATATATAATCTGCATTTGGATATGAACTTAAGTTTTTTAAATAACTATAATATTATATAATAGTTAAAAAAACAATTATAGATAAAAAACATTAAATAAATGCAAGTACCTATTTAATTGTATGTACAACTGAAAATTGATACATAAGATATTGAAATTTAAAATAAAAAAATAAAAAAGTTTATTTGGACATTGAGACGTTGCAAAATATACGGAATGATTTATTTGACCAACATGTTAAAACAATAGCAATATCTGACGCTCCCAAACTACAATATAATAATAAATATCAAAAATAAAATAAAATTAGGTATCTAAGTCACCTAATATCTGATAAAATCAGTCGTCAAAACAAAATACAAAATTCCAAGAAATAAAATAAAATATCTATAAAACAGAACTAATAAAATATAGCAAAAAACTTCTTAGAAATGATAGAACCCAATTGTCAACCAGAAATCGCAATTTAATTTTTTATGAGTACCTATTGAAATAGAGCAATATAGTTAATGAAACACAAATAGTTATAAGTTTCTTTTTTATTATTATCCAGTTGTGACATTATGTAAAATAGCATATTATGGAAAGTTAATAACCTCTGCTGTCGATGTTTACGATTAATAAAAAAATAATGATAATAAATAAAAAACACTAAAATGAATAGATGATGTTGTATAGATATGAACTTGAAACAAATAATTATAGCACCTAATTAAAAAATTTCGTTTTCAATCATTTTTTAAGTATTGGATTCTTTATACCGATACAAACATTCTTATTCAATTTAATGCCAAAATAATAAATTAAATGCGTATAAATTATATGCTTTATTTAAACTAAATATAATAATTATAAAGCACTTAATCATGTAGAATTTGGGATATAGAAATCATAATTAATTAACTTAAATTATCAATTTTAAATTCAACAAAATTTGCGGTAGATATCTTAATATTTTAAAATTGTTACTTATTTTTTTACTAAGAACATATTAAATTAGTACTTTTTATTTAATATAATTTAAAAATAATTTTTGTTTTCAATACATTTTTTAGGTACAGATATTATATTGATTAAAATATTGAACGTAATTCTTAAAATACACACTTGTACATAATGAATACACTACTACTTAAGGAAATTATGTTTTCACTAGAGGACCTAAAAATTGTAATATTAATTTGATTATTATTGGAAAATATTCAGTCTATACATAAGACATAGTAGAAGAAATGTTTATCTATTAAAATCTTGAATTTTTCAAAATTCCAACAGTTAACATATAACATAATGTTTATTTTCGTATTAATAACAAAATAAATAAATAATTATAAGAATATAAAATATCAGATTAAAAAAAGACTTTTTAATAATTGTATTACTTGATATATATATTATGTATATTATATATGTCTATCGTACTTTACTAAATGTCTTACTTTCCTAGTATGAATCATTTAAAGAATGCTATAAAATTTGTTAATCAAAAAATAAAATAATTTTAAATATAAATTTACATTTTCTGTGTTTTTAAAATGTAATTTTATTATTGTTATTTATAGAAACATAACGGGTAACTTAAAACATCCATTAAAACTAAATCATAATACATAAAAAGAATATTTTAATTATTTATGGATTATAGTATAAAAATAATTAAAAACTGCATACATTGAATAAATTATATGAATGAATGATAAAATTTGATACATGGTCATAAATTATTATTCATCTATAATAATTTTAGTTAATGGTTTAAGTGGTGAGGAAAATGTTAAATTTTAATTAAAAAAATAAAATTATGTATTTATATAATATATTAAACTAACATTAGTCACTAAACATGTTGTTATGAATAATACAAAATAGTTATGCATAAACTAAAAGTTTAATGTTTAATTTTTTTAGAAAAATTAGGTTGAAAAAATGTTTACACATTTAAATTTAAATTAATACCTAATAAAAATTAAGAAAATAATTTATTTTTAATGTAGATAAATATAATTTTACTCGCTTAATGTGTGAATTATAATTGATATTGTTAAACAAAAACCTAAATTTATCATAATATTATTTTAATATATTAAAATACTCACGTTTGTAATTTAAATATAATACATTAAATATAATTTAAGATCACAAATAAATACCTTGAAGATGACAGTCCAAAAAATTGGATGACGAAAGTCCAAAAATTACAATATAAACTACTGCAAAGCTGATGTGCTGCATGGTTGGACCTAGGCTTGAGTTTACCAAATGAGTGTCACTCACAAGAAGTATTCAGTTTTTACACCGACAGTGGCGCAACCGTTACACAACTTTGGCGCATACCCTCAGTATACATGTAGGTATGCCAATATAGATAAACATGAATAACGAATCAACTGTACCAAAAATTTACCCTTTCATATTTTGAATTTGGAAGTATAATTAGCCGTTTGTAAATATATTATAATATAAACGATGCATATTATAATAAAAATAGTCAAAAGTTAATATTTACAATTTTTATGTTGATATATTATATTAATATTAAATTGATTTATTTAAATCTTAATTTAGTAACACAACATTTAACTCGTATTAAATGTGATTATTAATTGATTTTGTAAATATTTGTAAAATATCATACTCTAATTGTTCAATAGTTTACTTATACTTAATTCGCATGTTTAAATTTTGATTAGTTTAAAATTACGTATTGTTCTAGTTCAATATTATTAGACTTGAAACAAACGGAAGCAAGCGATATTACATAGTATACCTAATATTTGTTTTGATAAACCCAGTTAACGTTATTAGTCTTATTAATTATTATCATATTCCTGTCTTGTTAATTAATCTATACATTTCAATAGTTTAATATATGTATTTAAATGTTCTGAAATTAAATCTAAATACAGTGTACTCTCGATTATTCGCGGAATAGGGTGGCAGGGCATTCATGGATAAACAAATTCCGCGGATAATCCGCGAGTAATGATTTTTTTCATTAAACGTATCAACAATTACCAAAAAGTATTAATATTAAACAAACGTATTGCAGTAATTTACGTCATTATCGAGTAATTGGCTATCACAATCCAATTAAAGCGATAATGATGTTTAATGTAAGGATATACATTTTTTTTGTATACATATAATGTATGTCGATGATTCTGCGGAAGACAATGGATAATCAAGAGTACACTTTACCAATAAACAAAGGTACTATTATTTAGTAACGAGATCTCAGATATGACGTCATAATATGTCACTTAAATTGAATTTATACTAATCAACCCTTGTCCTAGGTTATTAAAGATTATTATTTAATAATATTTAAAATAGTTAGTATATAGCATATAACAGATTTTTTTTTTAAATTCGTAATTCATATTGAAAAATAAAAATTATATATTGTGATATCACATTATAATAAATTTATAATATATTTTCCATAAACAAAATAGCATTTTGTGGATTTAAGCCTGTTCAAACATCGTTTTTCGAATGATATAATATCATTAACCCGCACTCAATGACGAATTACATTCAAAACATACTATACGGTAGAGCAGGGATGGCCAACCCACAGCTCGTTTTGGATAATTTTTGGTACACGGAATTTACCACACTCCTACAAATCATGTTCTTATATATTAGGTGTAAATCTAATACGAGGATATCTAATTTTGTATGTAGTCTAAAAGATTATTAGGGTTGATTATCCCTGAGGTAGAGCCTGTTTTTTTAAGTGTCTGTGTTAAAATAAAGCGAGATTTTAGACAGTGAAAATTACATCATTAATTATTCGGAAACATAATGAACATAGATATAGTTGAAAAATATCTAAACGTACTTAATGAATTTCAAGTTATTTAATTTATTTTCTATAATTTGTTTAATGAATATTGATTTATTAAAAAAAACCCCTAAATAGGTATTTAAAAGTATTATAATATGTATAAATAAAATACTTTTCTCCAAAAATAATACTGATAATATTTAATTTTCTTTATAGATATTGCATACCATAATATTATTACTTCATTATGAGTAATTTTTCAAAAAATAATTGTTTTAATTTGTTTTATGTTATTCTTAACACAATTTATTATTGTATTTTATCAATTAACTATTAAGTTAATATTATTGCTCAAGTTATAGCTAATATTTTTTACTAATGAATTTTAGTTGACAACACAACGAAGGTACCTACTAACTTATTAGGTAGTTGAGTATACCATCTACGTCCTAATTTCAATATACTTCAACTGAATATATTTAATTAAAACGTTGAAACTTTCTTCATATTATTCTTCCGAGTAAAACGGTAAACTGATTATACAAATTAATAATATTAATATGTTAAATGTTTGTGTACATTTAATTTCAACAATATTCCTATTTCTAAATATAGCAATAATCCTTTGAATACGAATAATAGCATGAAATTGATATCTTGATAAATTATTGTAAAAGCACGTACGATCATCCAAATTTCCAACGATATCGATAACAACAGAAATAACCTATGGCTGTGCCTATTCCTACAATATAATAATCTACATACTACGCAAATTTAAAATCCCCATAGTTATAACTATAAAACAAACGTTAGGCATACGATTCAACATTATATAAATTATAAATAAAGTGAAAGTCCAAAAGTCCCATACCTAAATCTAAGTAATAATTAATTCGGTAGGTGCCATATTTTGTTTAAACTCTACAGAGGCTAGGATATGAAATTAATCTTTAAAAAAGTATAAGTTAATATTTATCATTTTGTCTTTGTATCAAGATGACTGTTATTGGCCATACCTATCTGTTTTTCGTAATATGTTCCCTAGTATCTCATTATATAAAACAATTAACATAGGTATAACAATAGATTAATATGTTCACAAACTAAATTTATTAAATTTAATAAACTTACCTGGTAAAAATGTTATAAAATATTAAAAGCTCATCATCTGACAATTGATTAAGTATAATGTATTATATTACCTATAATTGAGTCATAATGAAAGTACTTTAACGGCTAATATAATTAATCCTACAAAATGATATTATTACTGTTAAAACTATACATTACTATACTATTATGAAACCTTCGCATTTGATTAATTAGAAGAAAAAAATATATATTTTCATTAATATTTAACGGTTGAACGATCACTAAAACAAATGCACATGTATTAATTTATAACATTACATTTGAAAATAACATAAACACTGTGGTTTCGATATCGTTAAAACTAATATTAAAAGCACGAATGTATTTTTACAATAGATATCCTTTGCCTGGAGTTATATATCGAATTTTCGTTTACAGTAACATGATAGTGTCATAGTGATAAGAATCCATTACCTATGTATAATAACGTTTTGGCTTGGGTGTATAATATAATACTTATTCGTCATTAAGCAAGCATAAAAGACTGCATTTATCATTCAAATTGTTCAAATAAATATTGTGGGCGGTATTTCACACAATATAAAATAATAACATAACATATTATACTCGTAATAGGGCCGTAAGGTACCTTTAACTAATATAATTTTACAATGAAGTATAAAATATATAAATCATTTTAAAAACACATAATTTGTAATTTCATACAAATGCGTGGGACGATCAACTGAGTTAATTTATGATGAGAATTTACAATATATAGTATCAATTAATAATTACATTTTATAACAAATTAACATTTAAATATCAAATTCAAATATTATTATCATTTTTTTTTTTTTTTTTAGGATAATGTATCAATATAATTTCAATATTATCTATATGAATGATATAATAGTTTAAAATGAAAATAAATGAATAATTAAGTAGATAATTACATAATAATATAATTTCACTTAGTATTACTAATACAAAATAACTAAGTTTTAATAATTACCATATTAATACATACTTACTTGGTTATTAATTTGTTTGTAATCGTGACTGTATTAAATAATTATGCTGTAAGACATAATTAAGAGGCAGGCGTCATCATTTTATAAAAGTTTTTAACTTATAAATTCAGAAAAGCTTCTATTTTCTCATAGTAATCTCTGTTCACTACACATTTTTTTTTAGCTAAATGCGTGTTAAATTACAACTAACATTAAAGAGTAAAGACCGTCTATAGACAAATCCTTCAACAGCGTAAAAATATAATATAAAAACCCGTATCTACATAATATATTCATAAATAATCGTTGATAAAAAAAGGATATATAGTTTGATGGTACCTATATTGGACGTTTAAAATGTGTTTTATTATGACTATACTACTATATAGCTCGTATACTCAGAACATAATTTTTTATAATTCTAAATATTATGTTCTAAGTGATACGAATAACAAATATAGTAACCGCTTTAGTTTAACAAGGTTGTTTTTTTCAGACCAGACCAAAATAAACCGATGTAAAATGTCAAAGTCGTCATTTATTTTCTGTACACTAATGTACACGAATTAATTTTATATGTACGCATGCGAGAGACATCGGTTAATAAATATTTTTCGATTTCCACATAATAAATTCATGTGACATTCAATATTATTCCCTGAAAATAAAAATCACATAAATATTGGGGACAAATAATACACAAATTGAATATTGTTTAATTAAACCATAATATGAATATATTTATGTTTTGTTCTCGTATGCACGTGGACGACAAATATTGTCAGCGCTCGTTATATAAGATAGGTAACGGGTTATTAACGAACATACTTATAAATTTAATTGAATAATGAATACAATGATAACAGACGAGATATTTCTTAATTGGATCGCTCGTTTAATAATGTGACTGTCGTCGTATTATTTAGTGCAAAGTAGAAACCGAAGACTGAAATTGTATTAACTCACACACCTCATATTTTATACATGATATTATATACTGGGTGATTTATCAAGAATGATAACACACAATTTTTTCTACAATAATGTGCTTAATCAAATTCTAATTTTTGTAAATCCCCAATAGGTATAACAAAGTACTGTAATTACAAATATGTAATTAGATTTTTGTAAACCATTAATTATTTAAGAGACGTCTTGTACTCCTGTTGCGATATAAACTTCTATTTTCAAATAAGATCGGAGTATCAGCGTTTTTCAAAGGATCTCCATACAACTCTACTTTACTCACTTAAATTTTAAGTACTTTTAAAATACACTAACTAGTGTAGTTATAAGTATTATTTGAACAACATTTCAAAAAGAAAAGAAAAAATGTATTTCGAAAATGAACTTAAAATATTGAAAATTGCATTTTGGCGAATTAAAATTTAAAATACTACACTTATACCTACTACCTACTCAGTACCTAGGTATTATTATTTTTCTGATTAATTCAACGTTTCATTTTAATTCTCAATTACCTTACATGAAACTGTACATATGTACCGTAAGCATATTAGTATTATAACTATATTCGTATTATATCATTTATATCACTATACGAGCATATTGATATATTATAGTATATTATACTGTATACATATATTGACAATGATGTATTTCTGAATAGTGATCAATTGTATTTGATTTGTTGTATACAATTTTATTGGTTTAGACTTAAGTGTAGGTATAGTAAAAGTTATTATAGAATCGAATAAAATATAATATCGCGAATAAAGTCATTACTTCGTAAAGTTCGATAAACTGTGTGAGACATAAAGTCCCGCGTTATACGATGGCTAAATCCGTAGGTACATTATGACTCATGACGAATCGGAATCACCACTTGACAATATCCGATAAAAATCAGGAGTTCATCGTCTAGCAAGGATGGAAGGAAAGAAAGGGAAAATAAGTAAGCAGTTATACCCTCTTCCTATGTTATTTTTAAAATTTTAATCATTATTTGTTATAATTGCGTGTGTGTCAACCACTATGTCTCTGAATTGTATGAATTGTAAACGTAATTTAAAAAATATATTTTAACTTATAGTAATACACTAATACCTATAGGTGTATTATATTATTTAATCATAATTTTTAAATTATTAAAACATTCATGTTGTAACCATAGGCGCCTCCAGGAATTTTATTAGGGGGGGGGGGTGCATTTGTGCATAGTATACGGTGATTTCTAATTTTAATATATTATATATTATATAATTGGAGCAGTAAAATGGCTTCGATTTTTAGACTCAGCCCCGTTTTTAATAGGATAGTGAATCTAGTTGGTACTTTGGGGGGTCAAAAGTAAAAAATATCCAATAGTTTTCAAAAGCGTCAGGAAAAACCCTAGAAAAGTAACAGAAAAACAGGAATTTTTCCGCAAAACCAGTTTTTGATAAAATCCATAATTTTATTTTACTGTAACTTAAAAAATAATAACTGTAAATACTTGAAATTTTCACCAAATGTTTATTTTAGTGTTATCTATATACAGTTAAATTTTGACTGTTTTTGAGTTATTTATAGACCATGGAAATTTTCGATATTTATGAGAATTTTTTTTAAAGTAACGATAAAAAATTTTGGATGACCAAAAAAATTTGAAAACTTAATACAAGGTTCTTTATGAGTTGTTCTTATTGTAGCTAAAAAAATTAAAAATCGTTAGTCACAATGTTTTGTTATAAGCGTTTATAGTTCAAACTTTTACGAAATATATCTAAATCGCGAAAATTTGCAAGTAATTTTAAAGTTGAAAAATCATAAAAATTTTTGTGTCTATATCTAAGAATAAAAAATTCAACATTAAGTTTTCCATAAGTTTTTTTTCAAGTAGCTATATAGAAAACTCGAAGCATCATTATAGGAAAAATTATAAGTGCGTTTGAATTTTAAATTTTTACGAAATAGCGTAACGATAACAATTTATCCTCAAACGTTTTAAATATTTGTTATTGTTCAAAAAGTATAAGTCGTAGATACTTGAAAATTTTACCAGTTATTTAGATTGGCATTTTCTTTATATGATTTAATTTTAAAAATATTTTGACTTTTTTTGAGCTATTTATAGACAACTAAAATTTTCAATTTTTCTGATAATTTTTTTTTAAGTGACGATAAAATTTTTTGGCCGAGTTAAAATACTTGAAAATTTAATATAAAGTTTCTCATAAGTTAAGTTTACAATAATTATAAAAGAACTTAAATGTTGGTGTGTTCAGGCCATTAAAACTTAAACCAACATTTTTAATAACCACTGGAAATTGTATCCTAGGATGACAAATCATCTTCGTTCAGAATTGTTTTTCGTATATAATGATACCTATCATTGGATTCAAATTTAACACTCCTATAATGTATAATAGTAATCCACACGGCACTTAATGTACAGCAGAGTGGTACCCACTTACCTGCTTTTTTAAATTTATTATTTTATTTTTTTTAAAAGCCAGGGGGGTGCAAGTGCACCCCATTGCACCCCTCTCGCGGCGCCCATGGTTGTAATTATAGGTGCTTGTTATTATATTTATACGCTTTGTTGTTTATTGCTATAATTTGTAAGTTTTATTTTTTATTTTTTCTCGTCAAACCAAACTAAATATTTATAAACTGTAGATCTGAATTCTGCTATTGTTTCACAAACTACAATGAATCTTTAATAATTATGTTTTTTTTTTAATATTATAAACAATAAATTTATTTTAGTCTGAGAACAAAAAAACAACCACGTTTTTACTCTATTTACTATTACCTTTATAATGAGAATAATAATTTCTGGGAAAATTAAAAAAAAAAAAAAACAAATTATGAATGTATCATTTATAATATTATTTTTATATTTTAGTATTTTTCCTTATAATTATTATTCTATTTTTATACCATTGACTGTGTTTTAATTACTGTTCATATTTCAAGCTGTCATATTGCATTTTTGTAAGCATATTTTTTATACTCAAATTGAACATAATATATAATATTATTACCTATATAGGTTGAATTTTTTTTTTGTTAGTACACAGGCGACAGGTGTGAGGATGTTTTATTTTGAGTGATATTATATTTAAATTAAACTTTGCACCTTTTTTACAAATTATGTAATATAGAAATTTATATACAATTGAACAAAGAGAGGAAATAATATGTCAAACGTAAAATTAATCCAGAGTATTCATAATGGATTTTCTAAAATAAAAATCGATTCAAATATATATATATATATATATATTTTATTCAGAGACAAAAAAAAGTTATTAAATATTAAAAGTATAATTACGAATGACTAAATAAAAAATCCAATAATGCCTCTTTTAAAAATGAATCTTAAATTTTGATTATTATTATAATAATAAATTGTTCTACTATATTTTTTTTACCTACTGGCTACATATTATACAATAATCGTTTAATTATAACTGTCATTTATTTTAATTAATACTTATAAATTATAGTAACTTTAAACTTTTAAAAACAATACAAAAAAACATTAGCTGATAAATTTACAAATGACGAAGTACTTACATGAATAATATAATACTATAATATGCAATAGATAATGTGTCATTTAAAGGGTTAATTAGTTTAGGAAAATATTGTCAAATGAAACGTTTATTTAGCAGCGTAAAACGCCTTATCGTTTGTTTTTGAAAACATTGAATTAGGTAGCAATAAAACGAATTAACTTTAGATAGGTACTTAATGGTATGTGTTTATGTACATAATTTTCAAGAACAGTAAATGTTCATAATTTATTTACTTTAAATATTATTAAGAGTTGAGTACTTCATTAATTTATTCAACAACTTAATGCATTGTCAATGTTTCAATATTTACTTACCAAGTATAATAATGTTCTGTGTTAGTTATGACTTTCGACATATAATATTTTAACATTAATGCAAAAAGTTAAGGATTTTGTTTTTATATCCAAATGATTATTATGGTTATGCTGGATGGTTGAAATATCTAACTCATACGAATATTATATTTTTGAATTTTCTAAATTTTCTATGTGTATTAAGAATCATCGTGTTGAAGTTATAAGGTTTGTAGCTCATAGAGTTAAGCAGTTTTTACATACATCGTATATTGACATTGTTGATTGTATTATCTAATAAAAATACGTGCAAACATATGAGACATTTGAATTTTAAGTTTTAACGAAATTGAATCCTTTTATAAGGATTTAAGTATTTTGTAGTAAATCAAAAATATTCATGGAGCTGATTTTCTAATGGCGCCAATTGAAGTCATTGTATAATAGTAATCAGTAAAGTTTACTATTTACTGTTTTAATGAAAAACTGTTTAAATAAATAAGCAACTGTTTTCTGTACTACTGGTGTAGTTAGGTATATAGAATAACTGTGTTTAAAGTTAAAGTAAGTTAAGTATAAAATAAATGACATCGTTGGTTTGTTTAAAATCGGAAATGTGAAAATTCGAATAATCATGACTTCTGATTTAAATATTATAAACCGTAAAGAACCTCAACTGATTTACTTATCACTATTTTTATAATATTTTTGTTTTAAAGTGTGTTATTATGAGTTGTTAGTGATCAATTTTAAATTGCAATGTTTGCATATCAGTCATAAACTCATAACTCATTAAGAAATGTGACCATTATTGTACATTTTTCACATTATTTATAATTAAATATAATTTTATCTACTTTCGGACGTCAATATAATACTGAACGATAATTTACTTTGTCACACGATTATAAAACAAATATTATATTATTTGATATATAGACAACGTAATAAATACGTGATTTTGTCTTTTGGTAGTTTCTTTAGAAAAACAAAAATCGTATATGGCAGCGCTATCTAGTAAGAAATATGACTGGACGCTGGCAGTTGTTGTAAATTTCAGTTATAAAGAGAAATGATAGATGTCACTGTCTTTATCGTCCAGATGTATTTATCGAGTATAGAATCAATTTGAATAAAAAAATTAAAAATAATATATACCCTTGTTAATATTTTTTTACACTTAAAATAAACTTCTATTAATTCTATTTCATATTTTTTTCTATTAACACGACACTTTTGTTTGCAGATCGGAATTATTAACCTTCGACTTGCTCAAAGTTCACTTCACAAATATTATTCTGAATTTTTTTAAACACTTAACAAACATGAATTTAACAATAGCGTAGAACATGCTTTTTTTAAAAAAATCATGCAGTTCAGAAACATGCATATTTACAAATTTATTGCAAAATAATCAATACAAAATTTGTAATCCGTAAAGGTCTCTCGATTGGTGTAAAAATATGAATCTGTGCATTTAAAAAAGTCGGTTATTCAATTAAAATATGCCTAATCATATCTTAAAATATTAACTTCATTCTAATTTCTGATGTAAATATAGTTTATACTCACTTATAAGAATTTTTTTACTCAATCAGGTTAGTATCTACTTTATCCCAAATATTGTTTTAAATATATGATTTACTGAATTTATTAAATTTACGAGTATATAGGCGGTACCATATCAGCTAATCTTAATTCCAACACGAGTCTTAAATTCTTTAACATTTTGTGTATTTTTACAAATAAAGGTAAAGTTAAACAGATTGAAAATAGATGGTAAAAATTTTTAAAAATTATTGTTCTTTGTATTGTTCATTGACAATTCAGTTGATGTAATCATATTATATAAGATTCAAAATTCTGGATTTCTGATTGCAGGTCGTTTAATTTTTGTCCATTATAATTATTATTATATAAAAATCTTAACGGTCTTGAAAAATAACTTTAGTCATAGAACATCTAAGTATTTTTGTAATATTTTTTAAAAATAAGCGAACGACTGTTTACATTGAGATGTTTTATTGTGACCTAATAAAATGAGTGCTGAAATAATGTTCTGCAACTATTCGGTGGTTACTAATAGATAATAATGTTGAATACTTCTGTAAAATTATACTATTATTTTAAATAGTAACATATTATAATCCAAAATTGGAAGTGGTGAAAAACACTTAAGTCATATAGTCAACTACTAAATAATAATAGTAATTCTGACAGGTATAGTACCTACCTAGGCACTAGGTATTAGCCATTAATGAGTTTGAATTCGTATTTGTAAGCGCGCTTATTATTTTATTTTTTTCTTTATTATAATTTATAGTATCATATTTTATATTTACGATTTAAACACTATTATCCTCGTATAGTTGGTGTTTTATTATTAAAAAACCAGTACGTCATACTATAGCGTAATCTATGATTTAGTTTATAATGTTTATTTATAATTTTTTATGTCTTATATTGTTTATAAAATAGGACTTAAAAGAGTATTAAATAAAATATTATATTATCATATACTAAAAAACTACAGGTACCTATACCAAACAATATGATTAATACTGGTCATTATTAAAGAGTTGGTGAAAACGACTTGTTGATACTGGGGATTGGCGATGCTTTAACATCGCATCCACTAGTGAAAGCATGAAAAATATGTCAGTACAATATTGCTTTAATATTAGAGATATTAAATAATTAAATTTGAAAAATTGACTATATAATGGTTAATCTTTACATTCATTTCTGCGTATTTAAAAAGAATATAACTAATTCGAAGACATTTGTAAATAAAATGTTTGTTTTTGTATGCAATTATATCGTATTCTAATTCCATTATTTTGTTTTTTTTTTTGTGACTTTTCGTAGAAAGGTAAAAAATTATAAATTATTATTTTTGTTTAAACACATTTACATATTTTTATCATTAAAATTTATCTGTTTTAAATTGTTTTATTGTAGAAAAATCACATATTAACGGCTGTTATAGTGCAGAGTTGGGTGAAATAAATATAAATGAATAAAAACATAGATTAACAATAGCACAAAACAACATTTATATTATGCTAATATTTTATTTTTTTTAGACATTTTGTATATTTGGTTGCGTTTTAATATATATAAGGCGCAAGATAATATGTTCCATTATATTCCACAGGATAGCGCTACATAATCTATTCACATCGTCCAAACGTTATGAATAAAACATAAATTATTAAGTACATAATATCGGTAATAATGTAATATTAAAATAATAATATTATTATTTGAAAATATTTATTCAACAAATAAAAAACCGCATAGAAAAAATTGCCAAGTTTGACTGCTAAGTTAAAAACATTACCACTTTTGTTTATTAACTATTGTTACGATTCTTTGTACATAACAGTTTTAAAGCATCTGTTACAAAATTTACAATACATACAAGTTTAATCAAATAATATTGTGTATCATACATCCTATTTTGCAATCAATTAAAATTTTGGCTTAATTATCAAATGTTACCGTAATGAATATATATAATAATAATATATACCTACTTTTTATTTGTTACAGTCAAATCCAAAGTTCTTTAAATACATTAAATAATTGTTACTAATAAATGATAATTTTTTAGCATTAATACTATAATTTGTCACTATGGTAACATAAGGATTATCATCATCGCTTCCATTAATATATTCGTTATTATCGTTTAATTTAAATGCATTATAATTTTGTCTCAAGGTTCACTGCCGTGCTAAGCGTAGACAGGATGACTCCAGTCAATATGATTATTGAGAAACAACACATTATATTTTTAACAGCAAATAAAGCCTTAAAAAAGTTCTTGTACAAAAAATTAATCAAAGCTTGTGCTTATATATTTAATTGTACATCTTCAGTTGAACAAGTCATTTCATTTCAACTTTATTTAATTTTTTAATGAGAAAATGGATTTATCATAAATTTTTAGTATAGTAATAAACTAATAACCAAAACATTGATGACTCCGTAATGATGAACTTACTGGATTATCACTTTGACTTTTTTATACATAGTACCTTATTAATCATACAATTTTGTTTACATAATATAGAAAAACCTTAACTCCAGTTTTATCAAAAAAATAATTTTTAATTCCTTTGATTATTGATAAACGTTTACAATATAATTATTTTTTTTTTAATAACTAATAACTTGATAAAAAAATCAAAATAAAACAAAATAAAGTTTTAATTTATTGTAACTTAATGTTGGTTTCCAAAACAATATCACGTTATTAGCAGTTTTATTTACAGATTTTTTATGAGAATAATTCATCATATCTGATGTAGAGAAGTAAAACCAAAATTCTTGTTTGTTGTTAGTCATAGGTGGTACGAAGGATTTTAAAATACTTTTTAAAATCAGTTTTTTTCTGGGCAAATACCCCTTAATTTATTTTTGTTGTGATTTTTCAAAATTGTTTTTAAAATACGGAGGTTATAACTTTATGAGAAGTCAAGCATTCTATATTATGGATTATACTCATCAACTCATCATGTGTAGGTACATGAATATTGAATATAATAGGTATTATAGTCTATCCCTATTCTTGTAAACTATGGTATTCAGTATAAGACGAGTACTTTATTTGTTTAATTTATATATGGAGCGTTCTGACTTTCAATAAAAACAAAATCTTTGACATTTAAGACTTTAACATCCACATGACCTTTATTTGTATTCTTAATTGATTAAATAGCATATTATATAGGTCTCTATACTCAGTTACATAATACAAATTTAAGCTATTGTATTTCGGGTTATCACTCATTAGTTATAAAAATTGAAAATATATTGCAATATTTAAAGATGATGGAAATCACTAATTGTTTAGTAAGACAAAACATTAAAGACTTGTACATCGTTTGTAAATTAATATTTATAAGTATTTATAAATGTTTTATATATTTATATTTTAATTAATTAATTATTATTATTTTTTTAAAGTATTTAAAATGTTATTTTATTTTTATTGGCCGTATTAGGGCTAATGTTCCACCAGTATAACAATTAAAAATTTAATAGCAAGATAGATTTATCAATAATAATCTAACTATGAGTCAATGAGTCTATGATAATATATTATAGAAGTTAATAATTTAATTTGAACATTTAAAAAAAGTTAATGTTATATATTAGGTATAAAAATACTTATACATACAATTATTATAGCTACGATCTAAGAATGTCTGAAAGGTTATTAGAATACACTAAAACATTATTATTTAATAAATATAATATACTAATTATAATTGTAATAAAATTATACCATCAAGTCCCTCTAAAGTAAGCTTATTACATTTTTTATATAATATTCTATTTAAATACTTATGTAAAATTAAAATTATCTTTTTGAGTTTCTACTTAATTCAAATACAATTTGGCCGATTGGCTGACGTTTAAACTAACTTTGAATAATTAGAAATGCACGCGCGGTGCCAAGAAGAAAATTGCGCAGGCGAGTTAAAAACTTACCGTGGCCTTAAATGATAATCCAAGATTATCCAAGTTATTTAAATTTCCCTGGTTTCTACTTTAATGCGACTTTGAATGCTGACGAACTTAAGTATCGCCTCCCTCCTGGGACACGCAGCTACAATATATCTGTTTTTGCGTCTTTCTGCACCTCCGTCCATATATCAAAGGGGGAAAGGTTTAAAATCTCATCAGGACTCGCGAGCTCTGTCTTTGGTATCTCAACAACTTGTTTTCTTGAATCTAAATATATGTATATAATAATACATAGTAGGTATATTAGTTTATGTATATGTATATATTATATCGTATATTAATATTATATCAAAATCGAATTATCGTTATGAATGCAATGCACGTTCTGAATTTCTCACCCAAATCGATACGGATTATATATACAGATTATATGTATATATAAAGTGACGACGCTTTTTTAAATTATTATTTTCTATGGCACAGTGTGTAATTACCAAATGCTGAACAAGTTAGGTTAGGTTTTTAATTTTTTACTTTATAAAAGTTATAAGTAGGCACCTAACTTAGTTATGATTTTATTCCCAAGAACAACTTTTATCATTTATTTTACAGCAGTATTTAATATAGTTTTTGTAAATATGATCACATTTGTAATTATTTTATGAAGTTGGTAGAGTAATTAATTTGTGATTTTTTAGTGTTTTATCGAATTATTTTTCATTAAACATTTAAACTTTGTTATTGATGTATTATAAAAAAAAACTACCTATAAAAACAGTATATTTTTAGTATATTTTACAACAATAAAATATTATTTTATATTATGTTTTTGATATATATTTATGTAGATCTATATTATATGATTTAAATACACCACTATAAATGTATAATGTAAAATATTAATATAATAATTTATAGATTAAAATTTATTCTTAGATATAATTTAAAATAATATTTTATTTAAATGTATACTATAATATCTATATTCTTCAGAGTTGTGAGTGATTGTGATACATCCACTAGTCACTACCTACATCATTTCAAATTTAGATTATTATTTTCGTTCATAAAATGTGGCAATTATTTTTTAAACAAGATTAGTTAATATTCACTACCTACCTATAGAATTCAAGTTTTTTGGTTTCACTGAATTCACTTTTATTTATCTAATTTTGATTTAGTTTCTAATGAGAAGTAAATAATAAAAAATAAATTATAAAACTGGGATCAACAATTTTGCTGTAATGTCCACTGTTGAGAAGTTACAATATTTATACAATTATACCTTTTACGTACATATGCGTATTTTTATTATTCATTTAAAAGTGACCATAATATTAGGAATGTGCTCAATTTTTAGAGATAATATACATTAATAGTTTTTATATAGGTATATTATTTTAAGTTAACATATGAATTCTAAATACTAACGTGCCTTAGTAAAGTTTAAATAGGATTGTGATTAACAGCTTTAAATCAGTTTAAATATTTTGAAAATTAAATTTTAGACAGATAATAGTCATTTAAAATTTTTTTTAAACATGGGATTTTTTAATGTTTTTAAATAGCTGTAAAAAACTAATTACTAATGAAAATAATAAAAAAGATTTAACTTTTCAATAGAGAACAAATAATTTAGTATAATTAAAATTCCTATAGGTAAATAGTTCAAAATTAGTCTCTAAATTTTAAAAATTATATTGCGCATAAAAAGTAATAATTTATGTAATATATGAATGGTGAATACTTCAGGTTTCTATGGTTAATGTGTTTTGAATTATAACAAAATTATAAACAATTTTCAAGAAAATTGATATTATTTATTAGAATATCCAATTTCGTCAGTATTTGAACTTATAATATAAATACTCATCAAGTCATAACTATATATATATATATATATATATATATATCATAACATTTAGTGCATTTAAAAATATTAAATATGTATATTGTATGTATATAAGCACTGAAAATTGATAAAATATGTTTTAAAAATTCTTAAAAAAATATGCTCTCATTTTTCAAAAATATGTCAAAAATCCACTAAAATTTAACTTTTATTTTTGATGTCTAACGATTTTTGTCATTCATTATGTACGAGTTGATATTATTAAATTAATTTAATTACAACATCAATAGTACAATAGTCAATAATCAACGTTAAATATCTGACTAAAAATAGAATAGTTTCTATAAAACTATACAAGTCATAGTTTATAAATATACATTTAATGTCAGTTTAGAACAGATTAACCAAAAAAAATGTAATCATTACGAAAAATGCATTTACACAAAAAAATCATTAAAACATGCATTTATATTCCCTAACCCATAAAATATTCAAAAATATGCAAAATAAGATTTGGTATTTTAATTATAAATTAATCAAAAAAATTTATTTTTGATAAAAATATCGCATTTATTTTGTTCAATTATTATTGATATCACACATCATCGTAAAATCAATATAATCTTCACTCTTTTGTTCAGAATTTAAAATGAATTAATCTTAATAAACTTAACGACTAACAATTAATATTTTTAATTCAAAAATAATAAAATTATCTTAGTGGAATTTCGTTTAAATAAAGGAACGAGTTTTTGAAATAATTAATTCGAATTTAATGTTGTAAAAGTTTTAATTTATGTAGAATAATATGTGACGAGTAGAAATTTTCAGACAAGTTAAATTTTAAGGTAACCCTTATGAGCTTCGGAACTTTTGCTATATAGCTATTGTTATACTCGTATATCCCATAAAACGATTATATAACACGTGTAACTAATATTAGTAAAGGCTATTATACAATGTATAGGGTTAAAGTGAAGGTTATAATACATTATCATAATTTTATTTAAATAATAACGTTTATATTTATTTTAAAGTTTAAATAATGATAATTACAATATTTAATGTACCCGATGTGTATTTTAATTTTATTAATACATTTTAGTAATTTTGTTTTATATACTGGTTATTTCATTTTATTTGATCACTCATCTGTCATTATACTTATTATTTCGAATTTTATTGATTTGATACTTTCAGATTCGCTTTTTTTTGTATTTATATACACACTTCAACTGCTAAGGTGATTGGAGTTTTTTAAATTTATTACATTTTACAGATTTCTACAAAATATTTTAAGATTAATATACAATATACATAAAGGTTTATGTAACTTTAATTATATGTGATATAATTTATGTGTATATATCATATTTTCTGGTCTTCTGGATCAGGTTTATCTATTTGAGGAATTGAAGAATAATTTAAGTCGTTTCCTGATTATTGGTTGAAAGAGAGCATCAGTTTATTCCTGGAGTGTTTCGTCAGGAGTTATTAGGTAAAATTTGTTTAACTGTTGTTGTGGTGTTGCATAAAGCCCATTTTTGTCCATTAGATGTTTGTCAGTGTTTAAGCTACTATAGAGTGTGGATGTGTGGTCAATTCTTAATCTGTTGATTATATGGTTTGATGTCTGCACGACAATGATACGTTAAATATCCACGTGAAGGGGGTTGATTTAATTTCACACTTTTAGAAAATGTTTAGAAGTTTAGATAGATAAACATTTAATTTTAACATTATATATTGACATATATATGTCTTATGGCTGGGGGTCATTCTGTTAATTTGTCCGACACCAAGAATGTTACCATTTGAGACAGCGATTGCTTATAGCAACTGGTTGTTATAGCAACCGGTTGCTATTTAAAAATGTATAAAAACAATAATAACAAAAAAAAAAAATATATATTATAATATTATTAGTTTAATTTAACTATTTTTAACTATTTTTTATTTTTTTTTTTATCTAATACCAAATTGACATTGACATTCTTATATCAACTATATTCAGTAGAAACAAGACATATACATGTACTAATGTATCTGCATGTAGTGTAGATACTTTTTAGTTTTTTTTATTATTTTTCCAATCTTATGTTTGTAGAAACTTTGAATACAATTAGTTTTCTAAGTTTCAACTTTACTTATAATGTACTGCATATTTGAAAAATAGTATTTTTTTAAAGAAATGTATTCGTGTAAAATGTAAATGTTAATCATAGTGTTTTGTTGTTTTATTTTTTAATTTAAAATTATATTAATCTTAGTGAAGAAAATATTAATGGCAAAGATAATTTTTCGTAATTTTCTTATTATAAGGTTTCTTATATTTATTATTGTTTTATTGTATCTGTACTGAATATAATTTTTTGTAAGTTTTTAATATTGTTTAACAGGATTGAAAACCAGAGTAGTTTAATAGTTATGACTTATGAAGTTATAACTTTTGAAACTAATAATAAAAAATAAACACATAAGTATATATTATGTGTTATATTATATTAAACTATTTACAAAAAACGGGTTAATTGTAAATACAATCATTAAAATCATTAATCACTTCATCTGTAGATTTTACTTAATATTTATTATGAATTTATGATCAATTATAAGATTTTTAATTAAATATATGTTTTATGTCTTTAATTTTATACTTTTAAGATATCCAACCATTGTTTTCAAAGCTCAAAATACTTATATATTACAGTAGATAATGGTACGAAATGAATTTTAAATAATGTAATTTGCATAATTTTAATTAAAATAAATTTATAAAGTATGTAAGTGTATGAAGTTAACTAAAAGAAAGATTGGTTTATTTATTATAATATCTATCATATATTTATTATACAGAAAATAATTTCAATAATAATAATTATTATTATTATTAATTTTTTGTTTTTAGAGCATATTATTTCAATGAACAAACGATAAATACAATTATTAATAAGTATGTTATACTACTTGGTAAAAATAAAAAATTGGTTACATGGAAATGAAAATGACTTATTTAATATAACATAGCTATTTATATTCATAAGTTGAGCAAAATATTTCTAATGACACTAAATATATATTTTTTGAATAATTATCCTAAATTTTTTTTGTAAGTCAGATTATGTATATATGTGTGTTAGATTTGAATTTAATGATAAATTATCGATATAATGAAAACGATTCTTAACGAATATGGTTCAATTTTTTAAAACAAGGTCATCAAAAAGTTATTTTAATAATATTATAAGTTTATTTATGTGATAATATTTAAATTTTACTACATATATTTTGTATTAGCTTAGTTTTGAGAATAGAGATGAATAGGTACATTAATTTAACAATAATGCGTGTTTTTATTTTAGTGTCTTAAGCTACTCTTTGTAATATAAAAAGTACAACTTAAAAGGTTTTTTAATAGAAAATTAAGTTACACCTAGTTGGTATTTTTAGGTAGTCAAAATAGAAAATTCTTAGTATCTGTCTTAGTACTATTATTAATATAATAAATATTTGTAAATTGAACAAAACATCTAACGTAATTCCTCTTAATTGTGAGGTATATTAATTGTACAGCAGAGCGATTACCCTTTTTTCGCATTTTTTTTTTCATTTCAAAAAATACAGAGAATTTTCAATTTTAACCTCAGAAAATACTGACTAGATTCAATTTTTTATTGCGAAACCTCTTTTGAAGTTGTTGATTAACACATTTGTTATTTTAAAAGCAGTCTTCAAACACAACAATAAAAAAAAACATATCACTGTAAAATCAATACATTTATAAATCCACTTAGAATTTAAACTTATTTAATAAATAAGTATGAAAATGTAAAATAATAAAATCATACATATTTTTATAAATTGTAAATTTGTAATATTATATATTTATATACGTTTATTATAGAATCATAAATCATTAAAATAATCAATAAATACACTGAAAATTTTTAGTATCTATGATAATCCATACTCTAAGAATAAATAATAATAATAATTGATTACTTATCAATACTGCTCAAATCAATGTACTTCTAGCACGATTATAAAGAACGATAAGTTATAAATTATAAGTTCTTTATAATCGTGACTTCTAGTTACACTTAATATTTTTATAATATAATATGAATATAAGAATTCACATTTGGTACATTTACTTGAACAAATGTACAAATTACATACATATATTAATTTTGTATATTTTAAGTTTATACTTTTAGAGTACTAAGATTTACACTAATACTACAAGTAACATAAATATAAAAACAAAAATATTTGTTTATTATTTAGAAAAAAAGTACTGAAATATATGGTTAAACGTTCAATAGAACATTAATTAAAAATATTATTTCAATGTTATTAAAATTGGGAAATATTAAATTAATAAAATTGTAGTTTATTCAGTGCGATATAATATTATATACCTATCCCCTGCTTTGTATTGTTAAAATTTTCAACAAATGTTTACCAAAAATCAGAATATAAATTTAGTTATCAAAAAAACGTCATAAAAAATAATGTAACTAATTACGTCCTGTAATAATATCTATTATATACCTATTATATAAATATATAGTATTATATACCTATTATATAAATAGGTATATAATAGCATAATATGATTAACCAAGTAACAAAAACTATACTCAAATTTTGTTTTTTTTTTCTAATTTTAAAACATTTCAATGATGTTAATATATGTAACTACTCTCGATTAACTGCTAGTCTTCCCTAAGAGAGACGTTTTTACAACCGTATAAAAACTTTGAAAATTGTCTAAGACACCGTATTGTTTTCTTTAAATCATGCTATATAATAGTATGATATATGTACATATTGATATTTATTTTGGTATATTTGTTTTTATAAATTCCAATATAGTTCGGCTAAATTCTAAAAAATTCTAGTTTAGCAAAATATCACAACCAGAATAAAAAAAGAAACGCATTATTTGTATAATATTTTAAAAACCTGTTTAGATATCGTCAGATTATATGCTCTATTATAATATACTAACTTATTGAGTTTGAATTTCGTAGGGGGAGGGCATTTACCACAGATCGAAAATAAAATACAATGATACATACAAAAATAGAATGAGTGGTAACAAAAAAAAAAAAAATAAGGAAAACTATACGCGACGGAAATATATCCGGTCGTCGTCGTCGTTTCCACCAATCGTCGACGAGTTGCGCGCGCCCGCGTCCGGAAATACTACGTCGACCGGAGAAAATAAATACGAAAACGAAACGGAATGGAAATATACAATCGTATTCGGGCTCGGCAGCGTTGTCGTTGTCGGGCCGGCGGGCGGGAGGACGGCTGGTGACCGTGCGCGGCGGCGGTCGATTCGCACATTATACGGCAAAGCGCGCGCGCGCGTCGCAAACATTACATTCGTAATACAGCCGACAACGACTCCCTTTTCGGTTTGCGTTTTCCCTTCCGTTTTATTTATCCGGCACGCACCGAACATTTATCGCGGCCCCGCCGAATGGCCCGCTGACGAGAGGAGAGGACGACAAAGGGTAGGGCGCATTCCGTTTGTAGAATACATTTGGAAAACCGCCGCCGCCCACTGACGATTTTCCTCAGCCAGTAGAATGAAATATATTATTGTAATACTTTTGTATATTATACTCACACTCTGTGTAGGTAAATGATTTGAACGCGTTTGATTATAGCCAATGAGACCGCAACGCTTTTGCGTATTATATTATATAATAGCTAAAATGCCTTACGTATTATTTCGGAACACGTGGTATTTGGGGGGGGGCGTTTAGTTTTGACGTTTCTGAGTTTGATCTATGTATAGTACAGTAGCCACGATATGCAGAGTAAACTGAGTCGTAAGTCATTTATGGATTTCATAGGGTTATTGATAGTTTGAGTCCTCACCAATAATGCAGGTGCTACACTTGGGCGATGTTTTTGAAACGAATTTTTTTCATTTTCATCTGGGCTTTGAGTTGTTGGCTAAATTTGGGTCCATGTTTTTTTGGTAACTCGTATTTGTAATATTATAAAAAAAAATAATAATAATAACAACCATACGGCGTTTCATATAGGCAATTTAGCTACACGTCCGTGAGCTTATTTTTCTTGTATCCACTACCTATATTACCATTTTTCGTTTAATATAATAATATTTTTTTCAAGACTACTGATTAAACTATATTATATTAAAAAAATTAGATTTTAGGAATGTTAATTTTACCAACCAGTAAGTTTTTCTGTACAGTAGTGTTGATGGGTGGATGGATTAGTACAGTATTCTGACAGTAGTATATTATATAAATGATGATATACAGCAGCGTTATAGAGAACTGTGGGAGACGTCTGATACGATTGATCTAAAATTAATATTACGGTATTAATACAGTTTTTATGTGTCAAATTATAATAAATAAACGCTACAGCATAATATGAAAACTATGTATACGATTGTGTAATTAATGTACTTAAGTATAAAAATATTATTAATTTGTGCGATTTAATGACATGCACGTGTCGTGATCTTCTATGCTAACACCAATATACCGAAATACTATTTGATGATTTGGCCTCAAAATTTTATGTAAATGATATTATAATATTATTAATGTGATTAATTTTTAATAAGTTTGCTGCGTTTAATAATATCATAATAATTATTGTAGAATGAAGCAGTCGTTCCGTTATGAGATACCCAGTTGTAAAGTAATTTTTTTTGTTATTTTTAAAAAATTCAATTATCTGCGTTGTACTATAACTATAGTGAGATGTAAATACACTTAATATGATATGTGTCATTATCCGTCGGTGGTAATTACTAATTATGTACTAATCTTCGTAATTACATTTTCGCGCGAGAACGATTAAATAAAAACTATACTATACTATAACTATACTATATTTTCAATTCGATGTTTTGCCTTTTGGTTCCCCACGAGCATATGCGTATACTAAATAAAAATCCGTATCTACGTTATTTACTTGTTTCTTGATTTTACATATTAATTTTATGTTCACTGATCACAATCGTTCCATAATAATTTATAACTGAATTTACCTATATCAGATTATTAAACATAAATTACGTATAAAACACACGTACGTAAAGTAATTTGATAAATAATTAATTCACCACTGATGACATTTGACACTTCTATACAAAGTAATTTAAATTTATTAAAAATAAATAAAACTTAAAATTAGTAAATTATAATTTACAACACAGGAAGCTCATTTTAATATTCATTAAAATAATAACAATATTTTTTCGATGTTTAAAAAAATTAATAATCTAAGTATTTAATTAGCATAATTAGGAATAAGGTAGGTGATGCTTGTTTACACATGTAATATAAAATTTATGCTAAATAGCTGATTATACATTTATTATACACACCTACAAGTTTTGAGTGGATATTGAAGTTTTTTTTTTATAAAATCTGAAAATAAAAATTTTAAAAACGTTGCGATCAAAAAATAGCTTTTTACCAGTATATGTGTATAGGCTCTTAAAGATAATATTTGATAAGCAACTTTTAATATTATTATTTTATACTATAAATTTATTTTAAATTATTTCATTTGTTTTTGTACAATTATGGTATGCCCATATAACCTATTTCAAAAATTTATCAATTTATATTTATATAATAAAACAGATCATTGGTCATTAGAATTTTTGTGTAATAAATCTTATAAGATATAGAATAAAACTTAACACTTAGTTTTTGTTGCATATTAAAATATATTTTTTTTATTACTGTAAATATAGAGTATTACAGTTATTGATATAGTGGCTGCAACTCGATATTTTTCCATTATTCATATCAACAACGGTATATGTAAAATTATTTTTTTTAGTTTAAATATTATATTTTAAATTTCTTTGGTTAAACGGACGGTACGTTTCACACACTTATGTAATATATTACACCACATTTGACTTTTGCCGGAGTGAAGTGAAGGGGGGCGTCGCCATTTTGAGAACGTCCCCCAGTGTGAGGTAGAAAGAGGGGGCACACACTTTTGTCGGATGCGAACTCAGGGGATGAGTGGAGGGTACGATGAGAGGGGGGACGAGAGAGAGAGAAAGAGAGAGAGAATTATTGATCGGTACGCCACACCCTTGAAACCCCCCCTTGAAAAGTAAACCCAAACGCTGTAGGGGGGAAGGCTGTGTGAGGGATGGGTGGGGCATGAGGGGATTGACTGGTGGGATAGGGGGTATCCCGCACGCTCGTTCCTGGAAAACTTTAATGTCATTCCTACTGCGAAGCGGTCTGGGTCTCCCTGCTAACTTCTCTTCGCTCATACCCTACCCCTTTTGTCCACCCAGCCACCCACTTCTCTTTTATGTATGTATTATATCTTTCTGCTACTCTGGTCTCGGGAAATATCGAGCGGGTTCCACGCCGTGTCAAGAGGTCTCCGGTTTTCATTGTATGCACAATTTAAGCGCACGAACACCAAAAAGAGAGAACGAATAATTTTTAACTTAATTTTATTCATTAAAAATAAATAGGGACTTTTATTTTATAACTGATTTCATACATAATAATATATATATGTACTAATTATAATACGTTTAACGCTATAAGAAAAATGCATAGTATATATCATATGAACATGGATTTTTAATATTGTATATCCATAATATATTTTAATATTAATATGTATTAACATATAAAATATAAATAAATAATAATATATGTTCGCGTAGTATTTTGATAGTACTTGATTTATATATTATATTTATATTTATATTATAAATTCAATAATCGTATAATAAAAACTATTGTGTAAATAAATTTATAAAATAATGGTATGGTAAATATGAATATATAAATTTGGTATTATGTTTGAGTAGATAAAAGATAAATAGAGTTTAAATGTTTTTAAAATAAAAAAAATAATTTTAACAAGATATATTCTATTATTCTATTATAGGTAGTAAATTATGTAGTTAGTTGTTATTGCTCATTATAAATAAAGTTTTTTCTTATTTCCCGGTTATTATCATATTTTTTATATCAATGATGATGTTTAAGTTTACGGTATTTTAGAGTTCTAGAATATTTTGATTAATATTATTTAAGTGTATTTTAAGTTATAATTTTAAACTATACATTATTTTCTGAAAAATGGCCATCTGCAGGATCATTGGAAATTTTGTTAAATGAAATAAAATGAAAAATAAAAAAAAATATATAGAATTTTCGATTGTATCACAATGATGTTGAAGAGATAAATTTCTAGTAAAATGCATACTTCATTTTTCTTCGATAATTCTTTTTATTCGTTCCGCGTAATATTTAATATTTTTGATTCAGTTCATACTTTAACTATGGCCTACGCCAGTAGGTATTTAATACATTATTGCTTTCCTGTATGGCTATATTCATTTCAAAGTTTCCTTCGTCAAACAGGAACAGTGTTCTACGTTCCCTTTTCCCTATTAAGACATTAAGTATTTATTGCACTTTCCTTTAACACGTGTTATGCAACCATCAAATGAATACCCGAGTTTTATTTTTAAGAGTTAATTGTTATTTTAATTTTAAGTTATTAGCTAATAAGTTGCATTATTTTTTAATTCATATATATATTATTTACTTAATCTTGTTTTGTTGGGGTATTTGGCTCGTGCAGCTATACAAGTAATACAATACTTAAAATACTAATGTTTAATTTTTAATGTTATTGATTTTAAATATAGCTTCATCTTAACATCCCTTCTTAGTTTCTTCAAATAATCACTCAATAATCATCTAATCTACTGCTGAACATCATATAATCTATTACGAGTATTAATTATATGACAACTGTAATCATAAACAGATCGCTTTTAAGGTTTTACTACTTTTGATAAACTCAGGTAGATTATCATATTATGTGAAGACGATATGCGATATACAATGTTACTACATATCATTTTAAATATGTTTTAGTATATTCATATATTTACATAAAACTACAAATATAATTATAAACACACATACAGAATAAAGAAAATATGATTTTTGGAGGATTGTTATTGTGGGCTAAGTAAGAATGTTATAAGCAATTATTGACGTATTGAATCATCAGACTTAAAAATCAAATTAATAACAGTGACAATACAAATGTAAGATTTTTATCTTAATTTTAGATCGCTATTTAAATATATATTAATATTTAATAGTATATTTTATTGTAAAACACTAAAATTAAAATATGGGAAATAAATAACTTTTTTTAATTTTAATTTTAATAAGATAATATTATAATTGTTATAATATATTAACTATATTAAATTGATGTATTTTAAATATATTCATTGAGTCATCAAGGACATTGTAATTTTATTGTTATAAAGTTTTTTAAATATGACATTTTAAAATATTTATAATTTTTTTGAAATTTATAAACTAAATTTTCAATATCAATTTCTAATGATAAGTATAAGTTAAATATTTTAAATATTCATGTATTGAGTTGAATATAAAATATAAATTATAATTACATTTTAAAAATAGTTCAGTTAAATATATTGAAGTTAAATAAATAACCAAATACGTTTTAATATTTTTAGTCTTTTTTTTTATATAAAAAAAAAAAATAGTGTAAAGTGTAGACGGATATTGTCTATATTCTATATTATACTGTCAAAATAGGTAATTCTTTTCTTGATAAACTACTGGTTGTCCACTGTTCCAGTTAATATACACAATATAAACATTATGAGTATAATATGGTATAATATCGGTTAAAAATTTATAATCTTCAAAAAATTATTTAGTTTTTAATGATAAAATCATTTATTCAATTCAAAAATACTATTTTTGAAGTACGTAATTTTCTTAAAAAGAATAAATACTAAGAATTATGTTTAAATATTTACGAGAAACGTAAAATTATAAAAAGGTACAACTTTAATAATATTATATTCTCGATATTTCTCGCGTGATGCATTCAATTAAACTAAAATAGTATGATTAAATAACGAAGTACAAACAAAATGTTCGTGAAAAACGTTCTATATTGGATATTCATCTTTTAATTAGTGACACAAACAATGGCCGTTTAAATAATTAATTAATACAAAGATGTATTTAATATCGGGTTTAGTTATTACTTTTTTTTTTTATAATTACACATTATTGCATTGTGTTCGCGTGTCAATTTTATATTCTCATTGTTTTTATTAAAACATTGTGCTATGTTTAAATTATTAACTGACTTGGTGAAACAAGAATTTGAGTTGTCCAGCTGCTATAGAAATATATCATGGTGGTGAAAATTATTACCATTTTTTGTAATGCCATAAAGATTATTATCAAATAATAAACGTGATAATAATGGTATGAGTATGTAGACTGTATATATAAATAGATTGCTTACGAGCAGAACATGTCGTGATAATGACGAGTTTTTCCATGTTTACTAAAAAAAAAAACATTCATCATATTTTATTATAATTTTAAAATGGGTGTTTTTTTAATAAATAGTTTATAACCAACCAAAAACTTTAATATAAGTAAAACTGTTCTGTTTATACTAAAATAGGCAGTACGTATTTGATGGAATTTATGTACTTTCTGTACACATAGCATGTCTCGGAATATAAACAGTCAATGTTATTTTTATAAACCTTATATTATATTTAAGTAATAATAAAAAAATCCTCTTAAATATATTTGAACATTGTAATAAATATTTGATTGTGATCATCAAATGAAAATGTATTGTTAAATATTAATAATATAATACGTAATCCAAAAGTTAAAATTAATTGGTTTTCTAGTAATTAAAGCAAATAAATTGAAAATGTACAACTTTTTCTCATATAATATTAAATAGTATAAAGTTAATTTTTATATATAATTTATGAAAGATATTTTTTTTTTTTTTTTTAAATGACAATATAAAAGAATTAAGTTTATCATTCTTAATAATCCATTAGTAGGATACTTAATTATTAAAATTATTAACTAGATAAAGTTTTAAATATTTTTAAATAAATTAAATCATGGTTTAATAACAGCCTAATTGAATTAAATTTAAATAATACAAAGCATATTATTTTTAATTTACAAAATATTAATATTCAAAGCAATTTAAATATTTGTGTTCATTCATCAATATGCTACTTAGTATTACTAGTTCATGAATTATTTTACATTTTTCGTAAACTAAGATTTATAGGTACCTACTTGATAAAAATCAGTTAAGAATAGTATATTATTTTTCATTTGTCCAATCAATTATTCATTTCGACCTTACGATATTCAGAGCTGGATATGTGCTTACGCGCGATGTTCATCTAAGAAAACTAAAAATTACTGTATATAAAATAATCAAATTTATTTTAATGTTGCATATCTATACAAGTTCAGATATTATTAAAAAAAAAAAAACTAAATGTGTTTAATTATGACAAAAAATAGCTATCACCACTTATATATTAACATAGAAATGTTAAGTCAATATGTAAACATAATTAAATACTAAGTAGATAAAAAAAAAAAAAAAATGCAAGTATAACTATATCTAGATTTTATAAATTTTTTGGTTTCAAAAGCTTATTACCACTACTACTCTATGTAAATATTTAAAAATTAATATTAAGCTCTTTAAAAATTACTATCATTTTAAGTTAACCGTACTAAGATTACTCTAGTTTCTAACGTTTAGAAATATTATAATGTAGGTACTATTATATTTTAATTACATGCTGTTATTATTATTAGATAATCATATTATGTGATAAGGAAAATTAATGTTGCAATATTTTTCTATTATATTTTATTTAATTCTTTTTTTCACTTGGTATTTTTTTAGTCTTTTTCTAAATATATATTATGTTTACTATGTTTATAGTAATTATTGTATAACTATCCTAAGAACTCATCACCTTCAACACAAGCATTAGCTTAATGAAGATGCGTAAACTATATTCATTGATGTTTATAATCTAATAAAAGTATTTAATTGTTTGTTTGTTTGTAAAAAAAAAATAATTAAACTTTATATATTTATTTTAATTCAACATAATATTTTTAAGATATAATGGAATATACTATGTAGCTTGTAAAATATACTTTAAAACGAGCCATTGATAATCTAAACCTAATAGAAAAATAAATAATTTAAAAAATATTCATATTGTTCATTATAATATTGTGGTTAATATTAGTGATTTCAAGTACAATTTTTCAAATAAACTCGGAAACAATAAAAAATTGGTATGCACTATATTAGTATATTATAATATTAAAATATGAATTGTGTGTTATCTGACAAAGGCAGTTGTCATTATAATTTGTCATTACTCATAAGTATTAAAATATTAATTATAAATTTGATTTTAAGATATTTTTTGTTTAATGTTTAAAACTAATATATAACATTTATTACTAATATAAGCATAGATAATCCTAACAAAGTTTGGCGAGCTAATGTTTTTAATTGTACGCATTAACTTGTAAAAATGATCTGTGCATTTTTTCTTGATTAATATAAAAATATACCGCAGATAAAATATTAAAAAGTTTTTTTTTTTTTTTATCAATCATCAAATTTATAGTTTAGTCAGTGTACTCAAGTTGAAAATGCGAAGTTTCGTTATAGGTTACATAATAAAATAAAACAATATTTTTCCAATTGATAATAATGTACCTACTATTATTTAATATACTGAAAATAAATATGGTTATTAATTTTAATTATAATATATATATGGCAAATATTAAAAAAAAAAATGTTTAATAAAACCACAATGTAAATTTATTCTAAGTATATGTAATGACATCTCGTCAGTTTTTATAAGGCGTTTTTTGTAGGCAATTTAAACACATAGATTATTCTGTGCGGTTTCGCCACTGGTTGACCACAATATTATGCGGTGACGTCGTAATACTATTATTAAATACGTATTTACTCGCACGGTACAAAAATGTTTGTTGGTTTTGTGGAGCTGTTTTCCTAAAAAAATGTATACCGTCTAAGTGTTTGTGTCGTATACAACACTGTATAGTGTAGTGAATATACATATTATAATATTATATACGTACATCGGTTGGTATTTCGATGCGGGACCCACGCACGCAGCACACGTCACATATTGTTATATATTGCGAGAAAAGAAGCCGTAGCTAGAGAGCGAGACGGGAAAATCTTTTCAACGGGCGGGAAAGTGTGACGAGGGTGGATTTCGAAGACTGTTTTTAGGACTGCACACAGTACTCGGGTCGTCCCCGCCACCCATCGCTCACTGGTGGAAAACGTCGCGGCAGATTGTCGTTTAGCCTAGACCTCATCTAAAGTTTTGGCTCGTAGATATGGGCGAGGGGGGAATAAGGAATAACGTGTGATATACATATATACAATAAATATATAAGTGTGTGTGTGCAAGTATAATATAAATGAGGGGGACGGTACGGAGCGACTATATATATATATACTTGGGACGTAGAGAGAAAGCGGTAAACGACGGAGAATAAAACACAACATCGCCGTGTATCGCGGGTGAGCGTGTGTGCGCGCGAGAGTGGTGTGCTACAAGGGGGGGCCGCGAGCACAGGGAGAGATTGCGAAAAAGAGAGGAAGAACTCTGCCACCCGCGTTTGCTACATCGATTTGTTTTGTGCGTGCCCAGCAACGTAGTTTTCTCTCGTTGTGTGTGCCTCGGCCTCGGTTTCCGCGTAGGGCGTTGGGTGTGGCCTTAGCCGCCGCTGCCGTTGCCGCCGAGGTGGTGGTGTTTTATACCGAGTCGCAGCGACACACAAAACCATGAAATACCATTAAAATACGCACGCACACACGCGCAAGCACACTCATATACTCACGGGGCATAGGTATACGCGAGCAAAGAAAATGGAATATATACAAAGAATGCGAATAGCCAAAGGATGAGCGAAGGCCCGGGGAGGGGGGGGGCGTTATGGGGAGAAAAATTCAACCCGATCGATAAGTGGTCCCGCGGTGGTTACCGATTACATACAAACACACACGCACACACGCATACTGTATACACATTACACACTTAGTACCAGCATTATGTATAGAACAGACGACAGCTTTTCCGTGCATTTAAAATTAAGACCGTATGTTAAAATGTATTCCTCGTCGTTCACTTCGCTTCGCTGCAAACTGTATAAAGTTATAATACTATACACATTATTATTATGGTTACAGCTTATAGGTGTGTTACAAAAATGTCGGTAACAATATTGTTTTGACTGTTATCTGTGATTATTATGTTTTTTTTTTCATGTGGGTACGTTTTATTTATTCATATGCTAAAATAATTTTAATAATTTAACGATAATGTATGACACACTATTTTCTCTTTTAAAGTCACGTTTGTCACGAAATATTATATTTTTTAATTCCCATTTCATTTTCACATGAAATAAATGACTTTAATCGCTATACTTGCGATTATGATTTGACAGTCAACATACAAACGGATTATTTTTTTGCCATATTAATTTACACTGAATGTATATTATACATGTGCATTGTGCCTGCGCATGTTTTCAGACGTTTTCTATGAGTTTCATAGAAATTCGAATCTCAAGGCTCTTATAGCTTTATATATTAATATTATAACTAAAATTATTATGGGCGTATGGCGTTAAAATTCGTTTTTAATATTAATTAATAGGTAGTAGAAAATAATATTAAGGTTTGCAATGCACTTGATTGTAATATTAATGAGGGAAATATTTCTATTTAGTATTAACACAGTTCGACATTGATGTAACACGGTCGGTCACAAGGAAAGTCCTTTATTTTTGTAGACGTAAAATGTCAGAAGCGGAAACTGTCAGAACAATAAACCATGACTGTACACCAAGTGTACTATAGGTAGTGTTATTATTGAGTAAACATTAAAACATAATAAGTGAAATGTAAATAATTTAATTTATTACATTTTCAACGAAAGCTACTACAAGTAAAAAACATAAAGTTCTTTTATTATTTCGTTCTAAAATTTAATTTCAAACTTATTGTATTAATTTTATATTGTAGTAAGATATACAATTCATATAATTCGTATTTTCATTTCCAAAATAATATTATATCTTATTTAAGTCAATGATATTTGGTCAATAATATTGTAAGAATATTTTTGTTTTATAATTCGTATTGTAGTATTCGTAATTATATTTATATTATTTTTAATTATTCATCTAAAATTATGATAGGCCTTATACTTTTAAAACTACTTATTGTGATTGAGAAAACATTTATTTTTGGTTTATACTACTTTTATAGTTGTTAAGTATTAAGAAATTGGTATAATATGATATGTATAATATTTATTACACTAATTTATATTAATATATTTTAAATTTTGTCAAATTAAGAGTTTATAATATAGTAAAAACTAATACAAATATATTACTTAATTGTATTACAAAGTACTGGTTACTGTACTTTTTAGTTTAATTATTGAGTTATATACATACTATTATTTTTACAGGATTATTGGTTTTTGAAAAATAATAACGTTGAACTAAATAATATACATAACTTACTAGATAGATAAATTCATTATAGAATACAAACAAAATTTTTTTAAATAATTCAAATTTAGTAAAAATTTATAGAATACATTTTAGAAAAGATGATAGCTATGTTTAACAGTATTTTATTAATATTTGTACACTTTTTATGAATTCAAAATATTGTATGTTAAGTATAAAATCGTTATTTTAGAATTTAATTAGTTTATATTAAATTAAAATTTTGAAATAATAAATTTGTATAAAAATTATTATCGTCATAAAAGAATCTAGTACTAAAATTATTTTTACATTTAACTATTTCAACTAAAATATACATAGAATAAGGATAATTTAATTTCCTTTATACATACTAATAATATTTATAATTAAATCATGTTTGATGGTGACTGGGTGGTGTGATCATTTATATACATAATTAATTTTAGGTTAAAATTAAACATATATTACCATTATATTCAGATGGATTATTATTTTTATAATATAAAACAATAAAATCTAAAACATTTTTAATTTTTAATGAAGTTTAATGACGCCCTAAAGAACTAAGGTAGATAACTTAAAATACACTTTTGTGGATTTAATAGTGTTATTATTATTAAAAACTATTTAAAGTTTTAAAAATTTTAAATACTATAATAATAATAGTAGTTTATGTATATTTTTTAAAAACGTTTACATTTTGAACTATGAAAAATATTATTTTTTAAATATATATTCATCGTTGTTTTATTGATACAAAATGTTATTTCTTATTGGTAAATGGAAGTTAACATACCTATAAATTAATAAAACAAGGTTACTTGTACATTAATTAGGTACTATATTCAATAAATATTAAAATACTTCATCAATGTCATTTTGGTTTGCTGTAGTTATACAATTTGTCTTATAAATATAATATGTTTAGGTGCGTATAGGTATAGTCACGTCATTTAAACATATAGGTAATCATATTGTAATCTATGGTACTACCTATTGTTACCAGAAATGTAAATAGAATATTAACGAGTAGGTAAATTGAAGAAAAAAAATTTAGAGTAGAAATGTGTAGAGTATACTACTTTATTATTTTTATTCAAAATTTTCAAAAGTATTTTAACAATGATATGATGTATTCAGTACTATCGCAATTAAGATTTTGAAAAATTAGTTTTACAATGATATAATTGTTATGTAGTTTTTTTTAGGTTTTTCATAATGTTTTATAGCAGTACGTTTTCTATCATCAAGGTGTTTTGATAGGAAATTGAATAATACTTTGGAAGGGTTAACAGTAGTTAAAATATTTAGTATCTATTTTAAAGAATTGAAAATAATTAACTACTAACAGTAGAAAAACAAAATTAATCACAATAAATTTCAACAAAATCATTTTGTCTTTATTTATAAAAAATACTTGTAGAGACATGAAACTTACACTAAATATTTTTATTAGATTCTTCAATAACTAATATAATTTTAGCTAAGTATTTTTATAAAATAAAACGTTGTTTATTGGTTGAAAAATCAAAAACTAAATACAAAGTTTCTAATACCTAAGTTATTTTTACAGCAATATTATTAAAAAAGTATATAATAGGTAGTCAAAGTTCCTTACAAGCATTTCAAATTTCAACAAAATTATTAATATGTGTATATATATATTTAAAATATGAATTTAAATATTATATTTTTTAATATTTAAAATTATTTTTAAGTCATAAAAAATTCATAAAACTTATAATTTATTTTAATATCTACGATCTTGAAATGTGTATTATATTTAAAAGAGACATAGTCAATTATTCTTGATGTAATTAAAAATAAATAAATAAAAAAAGCTATATATATATATAAATATTCATTTTTTATTAGTGTTTGAAAAAAAAATAAAGTTACTATTTTAGTTTTGGTAATTAAAAACATAGATATTAATCCCAGAAGAATTTTCTTCTTACAGTTTTAGTTATTTTGTTTTATACAAAATAAAAAATATAAGGGATTAAACATTTTTTGTTATCAGTTTTAATTTTTATTAATTGTTCAATGCACAATGGAATTTAAAAATATTATTGAGTTTTTATACCACAAATTCATACATATTCTATTCGTGGTATGCTAGTAAATATATTAAGTTGATGAAATTATGAAATTTAACTATTAATAAAGTATGCGATATTGTTTTCAAAAATAAATTCAAATTTTTAGTTGAATTTAAAGTATTAATTTTGGATAAATACATTTTTATAGTTTTATAAATTAAATTTATTATAAAATATCTTTAATAAAAGCTGACGCACAGTTTTAACTTTGAAACATTTTTCGTATCCGGTGATTTATTATTGAATTCAAATTCAATAAATACATTATACAGATTATAGATACACTAAATTCCGAGGTACACTCGATATCTAATATACATTAGAACTTTTTTATTTAATTTAAATTAAAACAATGTATTTTATAGCAGAAAGTGAATTGTCAATATTATCTGATACTTTATATTGGTACCTACGTGTTTAACTGATTAAGTCTGTAGATAATAGACATTATAGATACAATATTTATACTTACGAGTGTTAAAATAAAATCTAACATTTTAAAAACAAGTATTTTGCAATTTATATTCTTATTATTTTTAAACATAATATTAAGAGTTTAATTGTTCAATATGGGTTTTATTTATTTTTGAGTGCCTACTTATATAATTAAAATAAAAATCCCCCTTGTATCCCCTGATATTACTGTACGTCTGTAACTAATAATTTTTTACATGTTCTACATATTATCATATTCGAGGGTTTGTTACATTTTATTACGATAAAACATTCAATAAACAATTATTAAAACTCATTATTACATTTTTCTATTAAAAAGAAACAACTTAATCGAATATTACTGAAACTGTCATTCATCATGATATTCTGTTTTTTTTTTTTGGCACAACCATTTTGGATATCTATCAATCAAAAAAACCTGTTATTTTTTTACACGGCCATCGTCCGTTGCGCGCCAGTGTAAATTTTTTTTTAATTCAATTTTATCCTATACAGAAAGAGAGAGAGATGGGGTTGCAATATTTGCTGATGTCATTTAGGGGTAATTATTATTATTGGCTAATGCTTGGGAAAGGGTAGCAAGTTCATTCAAATTCTCCACTCGGTCGGTTGTTCGTTCGCCACTCGCCGCCCCTGCGCCACACTTCCAAAGCGGTGCTCGCTTGCTACGAATCAATCCGGGATTGTCGGCAGCGGACGAGTAATTAATCATAAAACGTTGTCGGATATTATATACAGTCATGTCAACCACCGGATTGTTCGGTTTTTAAGGCATGGCAACTGGAGGGTTTATGGTATCGGCAAGCGGGTTGGTAGTAGGGTACTGCAGGCGTACAGCTAACTTTCACTAAAGAAGGTATTTCCCTTCAACTTCTAGCAAACTATCCCCCTCCCTTTCCATCACCCTTGAAAAGTTTGATTAAATATTGAAATATAAAAACAATTTCCTACAAAAGTGACATAACAGCGCATAATATCTGCAATATATATCAATATATTTTTTTATTATTTTTTTTTTGAATCTTAATAATGATTTTCTTTTAGTGTCCGGGAAATGAGTCCGCCTCAAAACCGTCTGAAAATTCTAACGACGTGAGGAATTAAAAATGCATTTGGTATTATTTATTAATTTATTCTCGTAACGAATTATAAGTTATATCATCTTACGTAAGTAGTATCTGTATTATAATATAATATTATTTGTTGTTTAGTATTGTTACTCTTATCCCATTTAATCTTACTACGTAGATAATATATAATTGTTCGTGTATGTAATATAGTAATATTGGTATAATTATTCTTATTTGATTGGCATAACTGTTCGAGCGTATTGCATAAATAATGTAAATTTATATAATGTATAAAATATAATTATTGTATTGTAACGAATTGTATTTTTTCTGTTCAGAGATCCTGTGGTATATGTGAAAACAATTATCATCATTGTCAATAATTAAAACAAACCATTTAATTATGTATTGTTTATTTGCGGTATATTTCTCGATGAATTTATAGAGCTTTCACTGGATTATGGTGAAACTGCGTAGTCATCGTAATATTATTATACGGTAAAGGAAATGTGCATGTTTAGGCGCAGATAGAATCTCGTCTATTATTCCAAGTGCACTTGTAAACAATGAAGATACATCGTTATTTATCATTATTATTTTTTAACATTTGTTCATTGGCTCGTATCTAAATTATTGTAATAAGACAATAGATATAGCTTAATCGGTTTTTAAAATATTAAATTTTTATCTCGTGAGTTGTTGTTATTAATACGAGTCTACTTTGTTGTTTTAATTATTGTGTTACTGGACTATAAATTTAACTATGTAGGTAAAGACTTACAACAATACTATATATGATATATAAAAATAAATTACATATCGAAATAGTAGTTTAGTTTAACTATAAACGTAAATTAAAATAATTTGAATACACGAGTTAAATTCTTATAGATAAGAAATAAATTGAAAATAAACTACTCATATGTTATATTAGTTTAGTATTTTTATGTGTGAAAATATGTTATTTATATATATATTGTATTCATCATAAAAATTTAGCTGAACACGTTTTATCATAAATGACAGCTTAACAGCAAGGTTATACGATTTTTTTTCGAGCTCTATGATTGGATTTCTTGATAAACGAAACGCGGGACGATGTCAAATCAGTGCCTCCACGATGATCATCGGAGTCATGACATAAATGATAACAATAATAATAGGCTTCAGAAATCCCACAACAACCACTCGACCCGGTTTATACATTGTTCGTGCCCGCAAAATTAATTAATCTCGTCCTTTGCTCGGTTATTGTGTGTCACATTGTTTTAACCGGTATTCTCACGTCGGCCACATTTTAATAACGCAAACAACCCACCTCTTCCAGGGCCACCCAACTCTCAACCCTCAATCATGTGCTCGTCGGTGGAGACGGAACGGCGTATCCTTTAAATCTTCGGCATAGAACAAAAATTAATGTGTACAAACGACAAAATTTGACGAGAAAAGACATTGAATTAGCATTGCTGGTCTGTCGAGTGTGAGATACTTAATATTAATCGTAAATGTTATCATAATTTTTCATGTACATACACATTGTAGAATACAGTGTACACTGTACATAATACGGCTTAGCTAAAAAATATATTGTTGTGTTGACGTACTTGATAATAATATTTTAAAATAATACAACATTCTTATCTGTGTGAGTAATTAATATTATGCTGAATAGTGAAAACCTGTTTATATGTCTATGGAAATACAAATAGGTATGTAAATCATAAATATTATTAGTATTACCAGATGTTAAAAGATATGAATAAAATAATGATTTCATTCAATAATGGACATAAACATTATTAATCAACTTCAATGAAGAAGTGTATTTTATAATTTACTTTGGTATTGCACTTATTACTAATTTATTCCAAGTTACTTATAACTTTTAAGTATTGGATAAAATTATTATTCAAGCGATAAATATTATTCTTATTATAAAATTATCTGCTAAAAATAACATCATGAAAAAAATATCAGTGTACAGAGTGATTCATTATATTATAGTTTTATAATATTATTATTATAATAATATAATAATAATAATAATAGTTTTATAAAAACATAAATTAAATGTTATATTCATTAAATAATTTACATTTTATAGTAGAAAATTGAGATTTTATTTCTTTTTTTATTTCTTCAGGACACTTTTTAAGTAGTATAAAAAATTTTGAGTTATTTTAAATGTGGTTTTTAGGTATGTTTAAAAATACCAAGTAATATTTTGAATATCTTCATTATTGAAGAAAAAAAGGTAAGCAATAAGCATACTTAGTGAATCACTGATTAATAATAAATACGTTAACCTATTTCTTTAGGTAGAATTATAATCCTAAATTACCCTATATTCCCAGATTTTCATTTTATACAGCAGTTTCTTATTTTCTTTTCTTTAGATATTTAGATTGTAAATAAAGTAAGGAATGTATATTGGTTTTACAATGCTGTTTTTTCTGCGAATATTTTCAGCTCAAAAAGCACCAACCTTTTATGATTTTACATTGAATTCTGAATTTTCAGTGTAGTGAATTTTAAATACACCTAATAAATTTTTCCATTTTACTAGTCTAATGTCAATAAGTATATCGATTAAGTAAATTTATATTATTTGAATAACTAAGTTGAGTATAGACATAATATATATGTTTAAATATAATTATCGAGTATATAATGTAATATAATATATAGGTATATATATATAGGTATTTCAATATGCTTATATACCTAATACTATAACTATCAATTTTTTTTAAAAATTTATAGTTTAAATTTTTATACTTACATAATATAAAACTAGATTTCAATAAAAATTAGTTACGTATCTACCTACCTGATTTTTTTGTTACGTACCGTTATGAAACTGTTATGTGTCAATGTCTTAATGCTAATAATTTTCTAAATGCCATAATGCTGTCCTAGTGCCACATGATGTAAACTACTTTGAATGTATGTAAGTAATATTATTAATTATATACATAATATTTTCAAACAATAACTCAGCATGCAATTATTGAGGTTTTTCTTACTTAGTTTAAATATAATTAATTTTTATATCAGTTATGGTATTTAAAGGAGTAAAAAAAAAAAATTGAATTACTGTAAATTAACTTATAAATTGAAAAAAATAGTGAAACAGGTGTAACTATTATAAAGTGAATCTTATACTAAATTCTTGGTATAAAACAATAAAAGTAAAACTTTTATCAAAATATTCAAATTATAACTTACAGTAACAGTTAAACCATAACGGCATTTCGATATATTTAGTTAATAATCGTTTTATAGTAGGTACTTAGTTGATGACCATATATTAAAAACAGCCGCCAAAAATGTATAACTTTTTAAATCATAACCAATAACAATTATTTTAAACTAGTTAATAAGGGGTCACTAACATAGGGTAAAAAAACAAAAGGGTAGTGGTAAAAAAATATTTTACTTTAAAAATTCAACACACTTATATCTCTAGTATAAATACATTTTTTGACGTATTTTACTGTTTTTTACAATTATTACGAAAAATATAAGTACTATTAACTATACAACATAATATTTCTATTTATTATTAATTTGTATTACACAAGCCATTTATTCATTAATGAAAACCAGACTTTAAAGACAAGTCATTGTATTTTATACGTCAATTAGATAAGTAGATACGTAGGTAGATAAGCTCCTTACTTATAATCTCATGGTATCGACTTACATTTTGCATTAATAATTTAAATAAATCATTACATTTCATTATTTTTATATAAATTACTTATTATATTAAAGAAATATGGTTATCAAATATTTAATTTTGTTTAATGTAATTTAGTAAATATTAATTCTATTAAATAGTTAATTTAATGTTTATCAAATTATATAATGAGTAAGTATTTTCAGAATGCACATATCAGCTCTAGGTTTTATTTGTTTTTATAATTATTAAATAAGTGAAAGTTGTTTATTTTTCATAACTATCAATTAACATATTTTTAGTTGAATTTAATTATGTATGATAAAAATATGATATTTAAACAGAACATAATATTTTCTTTTAAGTTTTTTTTTTGGACGTCTAATATTGTGCAAGTTAGAAATTATAATCACCTGTAATTATACTTAATATAATTTAAGTACCTATAAAAAAAGTATTGATAGTAAAATAATACGTAGTTCAATAATTAATTTGTGCTGATCATACTAAACATACTATCTACGTATGTTACCTAATTTGATAGTTATTTTTGATGTCATAATATTTAGTAAATTTAATTATTTAAAAAAAAAAAAAACATACAACAATTTGATCGATAAAAATTATTTTGAAAATCTTGAACAACAAAATTAGAAGTATCGTATAATACTATACTATCATATTTTAAACTCTGTTCGTCGAAAGAAGATGGTTACTTCGTGAACACAACTGGTCACTGGGGTCGAGGATTGAGGATTTGTGTTCGCACTCTTTGAACGTAGAGTAGTGTTAGGGTATGAAGTAAAAGTCTTGTATTATAAAAAATAAAACACTATTGTACTTAATATTTTTAAGTTATATATAATATAATACCTTCAGTAACCATAAATAATTAAAACATGCGCATTAATATCGATTTATTTTATGTTTAAAATGGAATGTACTCTCGCCTATTCATTTTTACGTGGGTTAGGCATGCGTGAGGTAAACGGTTATCCTTACGGTATTTGTTTTATTATTAGAACGTATCCTCTTTGCGGTATAACTGTATAACTGTGTCTGTGTGACGTTAAATAATTCAACAAATGGCATTTTTATTATACGCTGCAGGTATACTACAAGTCGGGGTTGAAGGTATTTTCCCGTGTCATTTACAACTTACTACAACACATTACACATATTATTATTATCCGGTCGATTTTAGAGGGTAGCAGGCAACATTACTCGTCGGACATGCGATCGGGAGGAGTCGTTGACAGGAACTATACACACGCGTTAAAAATAAAATAATAACAAAAAAAAAAAAAATAAAAAATAAGAGTTATTGGGATAACACTATTCTGATATTACGTGTTACGCGTATGGTGTTTTTTTCCTCTGCCGCGCTCATTCGTGTAAAATTGCAATCTTTCAACGGGCGTTTTCTCTCTGAACCGAAGAAAACAAAATATTGTACACACACTCGCGTATAATATAACATTATATATTATGTGTGCAGTAATGAATATGTGTTATAGGTATATATGTATGTGAAAAGAAAAAGCAACATATACACGAGTTGTGTGTGTATATGTACCCCTCCCTAACAGCACATAATGTGCACGTAGACGTTTGGAAAATGTGAAAAATGAAGTAGCGGTTAATGCGTTACACGCGGGAACCCTACGGGGCTTTGATTATGTTCTCAAAACGATTGGGTTTCGTTTACAGAAAATTGCTCGCCTTACGCCGCCGCATATGAATTATGTGCCCGGAACTGCCCCCATTTACTTTTTTACGCTGCTCCCATATATTATTTATTATTGTTGCTGTTATTATTATTATTACTATTATTTTTTCGATCAATTGGATGGCATTTACCCTTTTCCGCCACCGCTCGACACCAGTAATTTCGGGGGTAAAACGATAAATTAATATTTTTTTTCCATCCACTAATTCTGTAGTTTACCTATAAACGCGTAGCATACGGTAGGTGGTGTATAGAGTGTACCTGAACGTGGTCGTAACCGATAAATGTTATATGTTTTGAAACAATAAAAAAAAAATAATAAATAAAAAATATATATATATCAAATATTTATCAGTAAAAGAGCAGAAGCAAAAAATTACAATCGAATATTTTGTCGATTTAATCCGAAGCTAGTGAGTAATATTGCAATATATATTTTTTTTACTATAATGTATATATACTCGTAGCCATAAATCGCTGACGATTTAAATGGTGCCGAGAAACAATGGCCGAGTTGATATTACGCAATGATTATGTGTACACGTAAAAAAAATGTATAAAAAACGGACCCAAAGAAAAGACGAAGCCGTCTTCACGACACCCTTGGGACTGGCACAAACGGTTCCAAACAGGAGTATCTATTATACACTCCTACAGAGAGGAAAAATGGTTTTACTTCCCTCCGCACTAGAAATATTACTACTGATACGCCAAGAATGATGAAAAACAAGCGATCTAAACTAAAACCCCCATAAAACACACAGGATTCAAGCCCGTAATAATTCTCTCTACACTTCCCGTTCGGCGGCTGATGGTCCGATTAATTGCGTTCACTATAACAATGAACATTTTAGTTTTTATACCGCAGCGTTTAAATAACTGGGTTTAAAAAATTAAAACATCTTTTAGGTGAATACCTACCGTTTCGGTAGTCGGTTCGAAAAGTCGTTCGGCTCACCAAAATCTAAATCATATCATGTTTCGTTCACCGGTTATACCAATCGCATATTTAGTTGCATATTATTGTTTAATACCAGTTTATTAATATTTAAATTAGATACATATTTTACTTTAACTACGTAATATTAAACGTAGGTGTCGTATGTCGACTACGAAGTCATCCATGAATCACTCGTTAATTGAGTTCAATATTTCGATTAATAGCTGATAATATTATATAGTGTAATTAATTATGTTATTATTATACTTGAGAGTCAATATAGCAGTTTTGCTGTAGAATTACATAAAGGTTAGATATACTAAATATCCTAAAATGTATTCACAATGACTCATATTTTTACACGACAGATGTTTTCCTACAAAATTAAAAAAACAAGTATGAGTTATAAATTAATAATATAAATAATTAAAAAATTAAAACTCTTAAATACTTTTTCTTTTTTTCTTTTTTTTTAATGTCAAAAAGATACTGATTTTATTATAAAATAACCTAAAAATTTATAGTTTACCAACAAACCACCGAAATAAATTACTGTAATGTATTTCTTAATTATCTTTAAATTTTGATACGTGTAAATGAATAAAGTTTAACGTTAGTTATTATTGATAAATAAATTGTAATCATAGATTTAAATGATTTAATAACTTTAATTTTTACTTTTAAATTTTAGATTAAAATATTCCAATACAAAAAACTCATTATGTTATTGCGTTACCAGCTGTAAATAAAATCACGAGATTAGCTAATAATGCCCAAATGGATTTACTTAATTTTAATTCTACTGAGGCATTTTTATAATTATATTTTAAGTTTTTATTCGTAAATATCATAAAACTATGTGTTGTAATAAATACCTGTTATTATACCTGTACTTAAAACTGTTTCGGACATTAGCCCGTTTAAACATACATAAATAAATACATTAATAAGATAAAATATAATATTTTTAAGGTATCTACTGAACATGTAATTAAATTATTTAACTAAGTAGGTTCACTTACTTATATTTGTATAATTTATCTTTAGTTCCATATTTTCTTAAAATATAATGCTACTGTAGTAACATAAAAACTGTTTAAAAACTAATTGATAATCATACGTGTGTTACACACAGACATATTATAATAGTGATTATATTGTTTTATTATTCATTAAGTTTACTTAAAATGTTTAAAAGAGAAAAGTAAAAATACTATTAGACAATGGAAGTTTCCAAAGCTCTTTTGATGTTTTATACTTGTATAAATTACGATTAATGATTAATTGTATTATGATTTGAATAATAAGACTATTCAACTCGATTTTTGTTTTGATTAATTACAAGATAGGTATTGATAAATAATTATTGTAAATATTTATTTTATACATCAAATATTGAATTTGATTTTAATATTTTATTAGTTAAAGGATATTTCAAACATACCATAGGTATAATACTATAAAAGTTTATTGTAAGTTTATTGTATAGACAGGAATGCTGCAGGATTGCTGGGTACTACTTTTGATGTGTCTTGAAGTGTAAGAACATCAAATTATCATTAATAATATTAAATTTATCTATAGCATTAAAGAAATGATATAAAGTGTCAAAGTGAACTTAGGACTTTATTTTAGTGTTTTGGTTAAGTTGGTTTAAAAATGTATACAAATAAATTATAGGGCGGTAACCTTTATACCTCCAAAAATGAAATACCGTTAGCCTCCACGCAGTTTTTTTTTAGACTAAAATCATGTCAATTTCCTACGATTATTAAAATAAATATTCCAATATTTTACCTATTACTATTATATTTTTACTAGGTAGATTATTAGATTGGGCACTATTTTTTGGATGCCACTGATAACCACTAGTGCCTATTGTGTTATATAGAAAATAATCACTAATTACCTTCATTAGGTATTACACATCATACATACGTTTATGGAAACTAGTAAATTTATTACATAAATATTTTAATAGACAAAATTTTTATAAAAATCATGTTTGTGACAATATATTTAAATGATGCGTGTACAAATAATTAAAGAGAGGGTGGTTAGGTATATTAGGTATATTACTTATTTTGATTATGAAGGAAACTTAATGAAGATTTTTTCAGTGGGAATAACAAATAACAATTAGTTTAATATTATTTTCTATTATTAAAAAAAAATCCATTACGATTTAGACAATAAGAGAGTTAGCTAAGTATACGAATTAAAAAAAAAAATTGTTCGATTTTTGTGAGCCTAAATTAAATCCATGTGTGATCAATTACCAATCATATAATATAGAACCTTAGATTTTTCAAAATATTGTATTAATTACTATAATAGTTTTCAAGTATGTAAGCCCCCGCACAAAGAATATTCATTTTAATATTATAGTAATATATTGTAATATGAGACAGTAACAATAAAAATTCATACAAAATATAATATAAACATTCTTGCATTTTTTTTCGTTAGATCATTTCGGCACAAACTTAAAATACATTTCGGAAATTACTTCAACGGTCTGTAGTTGTTTTTTAATTATTTAATTTTTTTTTTTTTTATCCAAACTATTCAGGATATTAAAAAATATTTTTCACCACCATTTCAACACTCGCCCCTTCGACACTTATATAATATATAGGTAGTAACGACAATCCAGCCGACCGGGTGGAAGTGCGTCTGTCACACAGCTCCAATCAAAACCGATGAATAATTTCGGCGCGTCGATGAACAAGTTAATTAACAGGTCCGTGGCTTTTGATCGTCCGTGCAGCACTGGTGTCCGGCTGTGTTTGCTGACAAATCGGCTCATGGATATTCATCGGAGACGTGTCCGCAGAGAGTCGAATACAGTATACGTTTGTGCGTTTTGAACTGCACAGAGGGGCGAGAAGATAAAATTAACTATAGCTATATATATTATCACGATATATAAACTGACTGATCAAAGCAAAATCATCAGCTGTAAGCTGCAATAGGTAACTATATATAGATATATACACAAAATGTATTATGTACAAAGTATATCTATATATATATATATATATATATATATATATATATATATATAATATACGCGGAATACATGTTTAGGTTTTTTTTATTATTATTATTATTATTCTTATACAGTATTTTATTACGATAATTGGATTTTATTATAAAAAATATAATTCGCGTGTGTTTAATAATTTAAAAATATATTCGATATCATGTATATTCACATGTATATTATCTAATAAATTTTTATACGATTATTATTATTATTATAAACATTTTACGATGCTATATTTAATAGTCACAAATATACAAAATGGTCGTTATACTTTTAGTAATATAATTTTATTTTTAGAATTATTTAGATCTTATGATATTATAATATATCATTAAGTGAAATATTGTGCACGTTGAAAATTAAAATGAATAGGTATGTTTATTTTTCATTACACTAAGAGCTTTAATTTGATTGAAAATGTTTATTTTTACAGGTTAAATTTTCAATAATTCTGTTTTTGGGATGTCAATAAAATATAACTTTTAATGTCTTCACAAACAATCAATATAATGGATTATGATCGGTGACGCCTATTTAGAGTCGAACATATAGGTATAAATGTATAATATTATGTATGCCTGTACATGTATTTTTATGAACACTGTGTGTTTGTATTTTTTTTTTTTTTGACAGATCGAAGTGGAAAACGTTAATTTTTTGGCAATGGGGGAAACCGTGACGTCATCGCGAGTTTTAATTAATTACACAAAGCATGTAAAGGGTGAAAAGCCATATTTTTTTCTCATTGGACCCACAAATACTATGTATATATTCCGAAATCCATTGTTTAATCCATTGTGTTATTAATAATCATATGTGTTTTTATGAAAAACCTTTTGTTTACACTGGATACACGAATTCGCCTGATGGGACGATAGAGGTTTGAGTGGTGGACGGCGAGAGGGGAGATCATTTGAATGTAACACACGCTCGCGTGAAATGGTATCCCGCAGGATTTGCAAATGAACTGGGAATATGCGATCCCTCGTATCAACGATGTTCGTTTAAATAAACGGATACAGAGGTTATTCTTTTTTTACACCCCGGCGGCGAGGGAGGATTTTTTATTTTTTTATAAATATCAGCACTTTTCTCTGTTGTGTCTTGTATGGTAATTTGTTTGGTGGTAGATGGGTGTCCCCGCAGACCCTTTTTAAACCGCACTATATCACCCGCAGACCACAGTAGTAAATATTTGTGGGGAATACAATATTTCATTTTAACGTAAAATATCCAACAAAAATCACGTTTGAATCAAACGATTTTCTATTTTAAATAAATATCGTAAATTCGTAAAGAAAGTTTAAATATCCAGTAATATGCGGCTGTATATCTTTCACGTACATAGATTAATTAATGTTTAATATATTATTTAATGTTAATTTTTGCAATCGTGACGTTTTATATTCATATTAAGACAAAAGGTTTAGGAGAGATCTTCACTTAATTAAATTAGGATGTACGCTTTGACTTACAAATTAAATGAAATATAATTCCTTTCCCTGCTCGCAACACCACAACATTATATTTTGTATAATTTTGCAAATAATTTACATGATATTATTACAATATTATGTATACTATTACAGCATAAAACAGTGACATTTTTGTCTAAACTTTATAGCTTAGTGAAAAGCAGATAATCATATTATACAATATAAATTGAATTGATTTAACATTTAACTGTATTTTATGATATTATTATGTATAAACACTCCCCCTTTAAACACGGTGTTCGAAGTCCCACTGGACGTGGGTGTATATTTATTTTGTTCAATACTGAAATACCTATTATATAAAAGATATTGTCTGGTGTACACTTGCACAAGTATAAGAAGGTATGTCATCTAATAATAATAATAATTATTATTATTATTATCGTCATCGCTGTAATATTATAATAAAGGAACCTGAGATCGATGCACACGAGAATATATACGTCGGGTATTGTAGAATTCGGTTGTGGTGATACGTTAATTTTCCGAGCTGGATGACGGATCGCCAATTAGCCGGGAACTGGCAAAGAGTCAAAGGCTTTCGCTATAGTGTATATATAGTGAGTATATTAAGACCCGATTATAATTCCCGGTCTTCGCAAAGTCCATTAGGAGACCGTGCGGGGTCGCCGCGGCCGGGCTGCAGCATCTACACCTATATGGTACCCATAATATATATACGCATCTTATATAATAATATAGCAAACATCTTTTGTGTTGATTAATCGCCTCGCCGTCGCCACGTAAGGCCACGTGTATCCGGTGTGGAGGGAGAAATGGCTACTTCCGATTTTCCACGGCGTCCCCGAGGATCTCTCAGTATATATTTACATGTACATGTATATACATGTTTAGGTATTAGGTATATACACTCGCGTCTTCGTCAATTAACACGTTACTCCGTGTATATATGGGCTGGCCCGAGTATATATACAATGCTGCAGCAAGCGGACTCGCGTCCCTTTTATTATTCGTGAATAGTTTAATAACAAACTTCGTGGTACGGACGAACAACGGTATCCATTTGGAATCCGGCGGTGGGTCTCGAAGTACCTATATATACATAATATAATATAGGTAAAGTTAATCACTTCGGCCGACGTACACTTTGGTGGCTTCTGTACCGATTATGATGCTGTACATATATTTACGCTTATCTAAGTTTCCGTCGGTGACCGCGAATCGTAAACTTAAACTCTTAATATTTAGAGAGTTTAAACCGTATAATATTATATTGAATACAACTGTTAACTTAAGTATATAGTGATATAGATTATTAACACTAATATAGTTCTAACATTGAGTATAGATTGCGTGGTATATAATAATGATTGGCTATGCTAAATAATGTGCTGTTGTTTTTCATTGTATATTAATATATATTTAAAATCCATAATTATCATGTACAAATAGGAACACGAATAAACAAGCATGAATAAATTATTATAAAAACGTACTTGGAGTTTGCACAACAGTCTTGGATTATGTACCTACTGTATAACCTTAAGTCTTTTCTCACTGTGAAACACTAAATTTCTTATGTATTCGTGGTAGGAATTAGATTCTCGAGAGTAAAATAGCAAGGAAAAAAGGCTCAGAAGTACAACGCACTGCACATTCGCACACGACCGTGAAGTAGTCCTGCTGCACCGATGATGCAAATCGTGCAACCACTACTATAGGACGCGTTTTTATTATTTTTTTTTTTTCGCCACACAATAATATCGTATATGCGCATATCATGTGTTATAATGTGTATCATGTAAGTCGGGTGCACGGCGCCGCCGCCGGCACACACAATGACCGCGGACTGCGAGATAAACATCACGAGGACTGATAGGCGGAGATAAGAGGAGAGTAAACGAAGACTTTTGCACGACCGCCAAAAAGTCATAATTGCTACCGTTCACACCGCACAACAATATAGTAAGTATAATAATATGTAGGTAATAATAATATTGTAAGTAGTACGCACTCTCATGCCGTCGTCGTCTCGTCGCCGGTTCACGTTTGTTCGGTTTGCGATTTTTTTTCCTCATCTTCTCCTCTTCGTCGTCACGATTGGCGCGTACCTTTTTTTAATTAAGCAATCAAACACGCGGCGGTGGTAGTTGTCGTCGTCGCCGCGCCGTCGCCGTCGTGCGGTGGGTATATAATAATAATAATAATAATAATACCTAATAGTAATACGTACATAATATAGGTAGACCGTACCTATGACTATAATGTATATACGTTTTACGCTTATTGTGTGTGTGTGTCGTATGATAACGCGTGTTTTATTGAAAAAAAAAAATAATAAAAAAATGTATAAACAACAAAATGCGCAAATCACGCGCGAGCGTATATAATAATATGTGCATCGTGGCACTGCTGCACAGTTTTATATATTGCGGTGTGTAGTGTAGTCGCTGTACGTCGCCAATGGGGTTTTTTTTTGTTTCTTCTTTTGTATTATTATTATTTTTTACAAAAAAAAAAAAATAATAATAATTATATTACATGCGCACACATACGTATACGGGTAATTATTGAAGTGCAAGACGTCGTCGTTGTCTTTGCAACGTATATTCACACTGCACACGATGCACCGATATATATATATATATTGATAATTATATTACATATATGTAATACGCCCCCGCAGAATGTATATAGCGCCGTCACAGCGTCGTTACGACTCTGTCGCAGCAATGTAATTACGCATCGGCGGATAATAATTAATGTAAATACGTTATTCGTATACTCGTATACTATATTTTAAACTTATACCAATATAGTATTATAATATGCATATCGCGCCCGTCAAATCGCGAGCACACACAAATGATTCTATATATTTTACATTATATTTATTATTGGGTAATAAATGATTATTTTTTAATCCGCGTTCGACATTTCGCGTGTTCCGGATTTCCGACGTAATCGCATTAATGACGTTTGAGTTTCGACGTTTATGCGCGCTGCGATATTGTTATTACGTATTATGAGCGTACAATAAAATAATATTTTAATATAATTTATAATATCGATTGCACCCGAACGCGTTACACACGACTTGTACTTACTGGCGACCATTTCACTGGCGTCCGATTGAAATTAATCGACCATCAGACGTAACGCACGCTTCACAATCGTATAATTCTCCCTTCGTTTAACGTTTTATAATAGTTACCTGTCAATCTTTGTTCGCGGTATATTCTTTTTACGGTATGGCACATAGCTGCAGAAGCGTCTTCAAAAGTGACGAATCAGACAGTCACCTTTGTAAAAATTGACTTACGTTTTTTAGTTAGGTATATTTTTCTGTAATCAAACTAATTATATATTTTATTGTATAACATGTAAATTGCAGATACCTATTATTAATTTATTTAATAATATATTTAATTAAATGGTGACATTTTAATACGTATATATTATAATAATTATTGTTGTATTGATTATGATTAAAACATAAATGATCTTATTTTTTTAAGATTGTTTCCATAATCTTCATCGAGAGGGCGTATTGTTTCCGTCTTGCGAATGCAGAACAACAGATTTAACGTTTAGAATAATCTGTTTTAACCTGTTAAAAATGTAGAGATACAAATGTCATTCAAGAATATATTAAATATATATTTTTTAGTTATATATATATTTTTTTATTTATACAAATATGGCTTTATTTAAAAAAATTACAATCTATAAATATGTACAATAAGTAATATTATTATGAAAAAATACAAACAAGAAAACAAGTAAGGATGAAATTAAGAACACGGTAAGAAATCTCATATTAAAAACATCTAGCGAATTTACATTAATAGTAGTTAATTATTTAAGTAACAGCACCAATTCCATTTGAGTCTTCTTAACAGATTCCTGGTAATGTTCATAAGACTAAATCTCTGATGAGCTGGTTGGAGTTTTGTATTGAAATGGTTTTTTTATAATTCTTATACATTTATTTAAAAATTAAAATATCAAAAAAAACCTACAGAGGGTCCTGAATTATTTTCTTGTCTTTCAAATTTAATAGTGGGTCAATTTACGTCAATCTTAAAAATTGCTATGTCACGCGTTAGTAATATAAAGATAATATAACGTACTGTATAATTATACGTAATTTAAAAACATATTCATAAAAATAAATATGTATTTTATAGGTATAATAATAAATAAATTAGAACTATAAAAATACTGAGTTTATACTGTAGTTGTTACTCCCTCTTCTTAAAAATGTGGCATAGGTCATGGTGTAAAGAGAAAAAGAGTTTGCAAAATCTAATATAATATGTCTCTACTAACCGAATTTTTTTAATACTCGCGATTATTATTATTATTTAAAATTTAAATTGTACAATTATTATGGGTAACTTATAGTTTTTCTTAAACTTTAACTCACATACGAAAAACATACATTATATAGAGGTGCTCGTCTTCGCTTGTAGATTGATATAATTGATATTATAGAATTCGAATAAAACTAATTTTATTTTGAAAACAATTGTAATTGTTTTTAAATAAAATAATATTCTTTAAGATGTTCCTTATTTCAGTTAACCATAACTTAATACTTGGTGATTATTTTAATTACTTACCAGTTAATATTAAAATAATTTTATTATATCAATATTTATTGTTAATATTAAAACACTAGGTTGAATATTTTGAAATATTAAAAGTAGGTACTACATAAAATTCGTGACTATAGTTTGTACGCATTATCTGTAGTTTTTTACTCAAATTAAAGTCTGCAAATTCTTTGAATGTCAAAGAATATTTAATTTATTTTAAAAGCTTAAAATTTAAATAATATATAGAATTTGTAAAGAGATAACCAAAGTCAAACTAAGAAAACACTTTTCGTTGCTTCTTTGATAGTTAAGCGTATAATAATAATTTTAGTCCATATCATTTTTAGTCCGTTGTACATAATATTATCCATTACAATTTAATTAAATATATTTAGTTCAAACAAGTTCGCTTATTGAAATGTTGGAACTAAGTTTAGTGCTGCTTTAGCTAATGCTTTAATTCTTTGGACAACTTTTGCCGCTTCAATGGCAGCGCTAACTGGTGGGTGTTTTGGAGGGCTTTGTCCATTGCACTAAACAACCAAGTTTTCAAGATCTACGTTTTTATTTTATTTTGTACTACTGATGGATCATCTTTCCTTTTGTTAAATTAATGTAACTTATAACAAATCTGTTGTTTACAAGTAAAGGTTTACTTTTTTTTAGACAAAAAATAAGAGCCATATTTATAGAGTGCTTTTTGGTGCTAAACGTGCTATATTGAAAAAAAAAAGTATTAAAATAATGAGAATATTTTCAACACAGCATATAATATATTCGTATAATACTATTATTATATTTGTGCACACTATTTGAACTATGGTATATTATAATAAATTACACAATAAAATAAATTTTTTTAAAAATTTCAAGTAAAACATTGATTGGAAAACGAGTATATTAATCTAAATAGATTGTACTAAAATTTAAATTAATAAATTGAATAAAAAACTGTGTTGGACATAATGTACTGCACAATTTACCTCTAAGGCTGTTACCAATAATGCGTGGTAATAAATTAAGATTATACCTACATGATATTAGACATAGCTATTAGATAACAGGACAATAAAAACAGTACTTACCTACACAATAAATGCATAAAAAGTATAGTTTTTCAAATGTCCTGAAATAAATTATTACATATATTTTATTTAGTTCAATATATATTTATAAGCTATTGAATTTACTCCTGTTATGTATTAGTTATATACAAATATAATTTAAATAACTAACGAGGAATCATGAGTTTTAACTTGTTAAAAATAAGCCATTGCAAAACGCGTGGTATAATATTAAGAAGAAAATTGACGAGTGTAAATTATATTTTGGGTTTTTGCCGAGTAACCGACACGTCGTTTATCGAAAGCCTAGCTATATCATATATAGGGAAGAAGTGAATGAAAAAATCAATTTCCTTTAAGTGCGTTTATAAAGCGTTTTACAAATTCAACCGATACGTTAAAATAAAAATCCTCGTCCAGACCTTAAAAAAAAAAAAAAAACTGTATCGCATAAAAAATACGAAATAAAATAGGGACGTCGTGAAATTGACAAAGACATATTATACTGGGACAGCGTTTTTTTTAATATATATATATAAAAAAAAAAAAAAAAACGTTGACCGCGCGAAAGTCCTAAACCTTCCGTAATGCCGTGGGTATTTTGTACCATATATATTTTTTCCACGATACACTAAAGCAATACGTTTTATTACATTTTAAACTGTTTTTATGCGGGACGTAACGGCCGTGAATGATTTGTCTCCCCGGGGGGTTTTGAGGGAGAAAATTCACCCCGGACGTGTCAATTCCACGCGAAATCACTTCAAAGATGTCGAAGCGGTTAGGAAAACAAAATATATATTTTGGATTTTAAAATCGCCCTTCCATTGTATAATTTTAAGTTGAAAATGAAAACGATGCCCTTTTGCGTCCCACAAGAACACTTATTGTGTAGTTTAAATAATTATATGGTCATCATAAACAATGAAAAAGCTGACACAAAAACTCACCAAATATTTCTTTGGTTCCATCTGAGAATAATTTAATTGAAAATTACTATCATAATAGTTATACTATTATGCTAAAGTTAAAATAATTACCTAGTTAAATACAAAAATAATTATGCAAATTGTGATAACACAATATAGCTAAATTAAATTAATTTGAAAAATTAATTTTTTTTTTTAATTTCTGCAGAAACTTGAAATAGTTATTTTATCTTAAAAATACAGTACATTATATTTATATAAATGTACTAAATTATTAGTATATAGTATAAATATTATTAAGTTGAAAAAATATGTTAAATGTATTATATTATATTGTATGAAACCATTTACGAGTAACGCCTATAATAATCTCAATCCGGACAGTAAATATTTGATTAGTCAGGTGTAATAAACATTAATGTACGTGGGTCGTGGATGTATGAATATGTTAAGTCCAGAATGGTAGATCAAAAAGCGGGGATATTTAAAGTATACCTATGTAAATATACAAAACATTATTAGATATAATACAATATATTAATATATTATGTCGGTAATATATTTATTATTGTTAAATAGAAGTAAAGAGTAAGTGATTCGCAGAAAATAAATTCTTGAGCTACCGTTTAAGTATATTTTAGTTTCTAGGAATGGTACTACTTTTAGTATTTTATTAATATGGATAGAAAATTTAATATTTATTATTGTTTCATCAGTTGATTATTAGTTTAGTGGTAAAAATAATATATGAAATTGAAAATAGTTGGTTACATTACTAAATAGGTATTACAAACGAATGTACTTTTAATTATGTATAATTCAAAATAATAATTACTAACTATATATTATTTAAAAATCATCGATAGATCTAATATTGTTTTTTATATTTTAAAAACGAAAATGTAAACATATCTATTAATTTAGTCTGAATATTGAAATTTAACAAATATGATTTATTTAGTGATAATTCGGTCAACAATGTGAATAAGCTATTCATTGAAAATTCTATATTTATGCGTATTATTTTGAAGAAAGTTTGTTGTTTAAAATACTAAAATTTCACAACAAGTTACAGCAAAGTTTGATATTTATTTGTTTACTTAATAATAAACTTCATGGAATAACTAAATTGTTAAGTGTTTTCGAATAAAAATAAACAATTCCCAATGTTATGAATAAAGAAAAGACATTACTAAACTAAAATTAAGGGTTATTTGTTTTTGAAATACATCAAGCAATAGTGTTAAATTAAATAAAACATTATATTGTTTTATGTGAAGTAATAATAATCTAATACAGCTTGTCGATACAAACCCTGAGAAGTTAAAATAAAATGGACTATTAAAAACAAAGATTAATTACACAATTAATTTATAATTTTATAATGTAATGTGAAAATTACCATGAAGATACTGAAATAAAATTTTGCAAGAAAATGTACAATGATAAACTAGAAATTATTTGTCCTTATACATATGAATATCTTAATTTTATCTCTAAATGAATTTAAATATATAAATATGTGAATAGAAGGAAAAAAGATTTTTATACAGTTAAAATATGTACTTCATTGTCATACTAAATAGATTATATTATATTGTATCAATAATGATATAATATAACTTATAAGTAAGTTTATAACGTATATTACTTCTATTGAAAATAGCGTCATCCATCAATGATTATCAGCACCTTGTTTGATAAGAAGTGCACCTAACCTATACCTAAGTAAAATCTTATGTATTTGGATTATTTTCAAGTGAAACGAATATAATGCTTTTTTATTATTATTACTTTTTTCTTATGTATAATATATATAATATGTAAATTATGTATAATTGATATGTTTCGTAGTTGTTAACAATATTTGTATAAGTAATAATATAAAATATTCATTCGAACATAGTTACGGGCATCCATTTGGAGGTGGGGCAAGAAAAGGCACTTGCCAAATCCTGAGAAAAAAATATTATGAACTTGTAGTTAATAAATATGGCATATTTATATTTATATGTGAAAATAATATTAGGTATATATTTATTAACTTAAATTTGAGATTTTTTTATATTGATCCCCATAAAATTTTACCTATGGGTGCCCATGAACATAGTAATTTTTTAAGTCATGTCATAGTCGATGTGGATCTTCTTAAAAGTCACATTTGTAGTTATCGATTGCACGATACATAACATTTTTACCTTAAGGTTTACACATTGAAAACATTAGTTATTATTTATTGAACACAATATGAAGATTCATCTTAACGCGATCGTTATTCATTTATTAGATGACCTATAGCTATCCTTATAGTTATTACTCAATTCTCGTTTAAACGTAGTTGTGAAATCTTTAGTAAATATTTTTTTATAATTTAAAAATACATACGAAATATTTTAAAGAATACTAAAAATCATTTATCATAATCATCCCCATTAGTCGTTTTACTCGTTTTATACAAAATATGTTTAAGTACTCGTTTATATACGTCCGTAGACATTGTGATAAAACTTTAGATATTATAATTTTCATTCAACAGTAAGTAATTGAATTTTTAATGCAATGAATATTTTGCTGAATATATTATAGTGCACACTATACATAATATTATCTAAATGAAAATATCGCTATACCTACCAATGTACCTATATATTTTAATCTAAACACTCGAATAGTCCGAATACAGATCTTGAGACCTTTATACATATATTATTTACCAAACACTATTATATAGCCCTAAGGTTTCATCCTTTCTCTCGTTAATTTTAATTGAAACCGTTGTTCCGTTTTTAGCAACAATAATAAAATATTATAATAACAGCGGCGCAGTTCTTCATCGCGTTTATCGAGCCGCGGCAGCTTTTCTAATTTAGTTTTTTTTTTATCTCTTTTAAAACCCATTGTTAATTGTTTGTTAGGGGTAGGTCTCTGTGTAACCGGAGGAACAGTAAGAGAGACGGTGAAAGAGGGAAAGTGGAAAAAAGTTAGCAACCTCTACCAGGTCTTTTCATTTGGATATTATTAATTGCAGGCTTTTCTTATGTTTCAATGTGGCCCGAGATAGGAGCGAGTAACTTTGTAAATACCGACAATTGAAAGTTTTTCGTTTGATCGGCAATCCGGGAAAAAGACTTCGGTGTTCTGCCCGTGATTGAACATAATGAAAACAATCGGTCGATTGAATTTTAATTAGTTTTTAATTGCGTTTCTTCTGCACTGCCGCGAGTATATTTGAAAACTTCCTCCCCTCCTGTCATCTATATTTTGTAGTGTTATTAATCCCAGCCCTGTACACTACACCGACCAATTCGTGTCTAATACCACCACGTGACACTTGTTTTCTTGACACTAACAACTATTCCAACCCGGAGCTTTAGAAATGCGTTTACTTAAGGAAATCTGTATAAAATATTGATGCATTGATTACTTAGGACCGACCAAAAATTGTCAAGTGAAAATAAAATTAATATTTAAAAGTACTGTGATTTAATAATTCCCACGAAATAATAATTTATTTTTACCTAAATATTTTCTGATATTTTCTTATATATTTCAAATTTGTTAAGGTTTCTTTCACATTATAATAGAATATTTCTGAAAACATGAAACCAACATTTTTCTATGTAATTTATTTCGATTATTTCCTTTACATTTTAGATTCTGAACGAAGTGATGAATGTATTGATTTTACAATGATGTGTATTTTTTATATATACATTCAATGTGAGATAGTGATGAGTTAAAAATGAATAGATCATAACCTATAATACAAAAAGTAACATATAATACAAGACCAACTATAATACTATATTATGAATATGAAAAATTGCATTTATTCTAGTTATACTTAACTGTATTACAAGATTGAGTATTGACTGAAATAATTTTTTTTTTAAATTATTATACAAAATGAAATATTTAAAATATCTGTACTGATTTTAAAATGTTTATAGGCATCTGCATTTTACATAGGTACATATAATTATACATAGTACTATAACATAATATTACATATTATATTTACTTATATAGTGTTTGAACAATTGGAAAATGACTAAATCGATTAATAGAATAAATTATCCAACATTGTTATGTAATAAAATAAGGATGATTAATGTAAATAAACGTTTTAACTAATAAAATATTATATAAAGTTTAAATAAAAAAATTAATAGTTGCATTATGTGAATGAAATTATTATCAACTACTGTTATTAAGGATTTAACTAATATTTTATAATAGATATGATATGTTATTCATGAATCAATCATTATAATTAGTCGATTTGCAATCTTTACTTAAGTAGTTATGTGTTATTGTGTTGTTAGTTAATGATTTATTAATTCTTTTTTAGACTCAATAAAATACTTAAAATTTTGGTTTTGAAGTTTTTGTCATTGATTAAGGTTAGTTATTATTTACTATAGATACTGTACATTTATACCGTGTTGTAAGCCAAATATAAGATGATTAAATATGGACAATATTGGTGCCAAAGTTTAAAACAAGTAAGGATTATAAAAGTCTAAATCATAATTATGTTATTATTATTCACATAGAAAATGTTAAATTTCCGATTCCAAATTTTATGTTGAAATCTATTGGAGTATATACATAATAAGAAAGATTTAGTTTTAACATGAATTGGTTGAAATCTAAATTTTTAAATTTTAAATTTTGCAATTAAAATCGGGTCTTCTGGAAAATGTGAGGTGTTGCAAAACCGAAATTGGTGTTATTGAGTTGTATAATATAATAAATGTTGTCGCTGATTTTAAGTCGATAGCATAAAGTAAGAATGCCAACTTCACTGACATACAAATTCAATCGAATTTTCGTATTATTATAATATAATTTTTTTATAGATATTTTGCGTATGTAAATCAAACAAAAGTTGTTAAAATGCATTTTTATTAACAATTATAATTATATACGTGGTACATTTTAATTTACTGTAGGTAAAAAGACCAGTTACATTGAAAATTAGTTTGAATGGCGTTCTACCCTCTTTAAACCACAGGCGGTCCTTGCTAGGGCTAAGGGATGTATATTTTTAACGTCGTAATACAAAGCTGCTTTTCTCTTTTTACCCACTTGTATATACAGTCCAAACACAGACACCCTTGATCCGGAATTCATACCGACACCTTTGCGGTAACTCTTCCGCCGAGTTACGTATTACTATTCGTTATTTAATCATTTTTCCTCTCTCATTCGCATTATCATTATTACTACTCACAATTATTATGTATATATTTTTAACCCACCACCCGTTCGGGCCGAAGTGTTGAAACCACTCGGGAAGTGAAAAAAAAACATCCGGAACCACGCGGTATTTACTGAGGAATAAAGTTAAAAAGCGCCATACAGCTATTTCGCCGCATCATTCCGTGGCAATAACTCAATCGCTTCGTTTGAACGACGGCGATGCTGGCGAGGTATAAGGTTTTGTATCATTGCTGCAAGTACAAAACCATTCATCGGTTTGGAGGAGAGACCCCTAATCCATCATGGCAATGACACTGATTATACGACACCCTGTTAAATCCCAGCATTATGCGCACACACCTATATAATATTATATATATATATCGATGACGCAGGGGTGGTTCAGTGGTTGAATTTCGACGATGTATATATATTTATTCTAGTATACGTCATAGGAGAAAGACGCGCTGAGAAATCTGATATGGCCCGCGGCGAGGGTGATTTTAGCTCGAAGAAACGGCCTGAGGTTTGCTGACGATCGCTATTATTACATTGAAATCGGTCGATCATGACCAATGCTAGTCATGTACATCTATAGGGTCCCCATTCTGGGTGCGTGTTTATCTCTCGTAGGCTAGTATGACCGGAAGACAATAAATTATGTCTGTGTAATACGAGGCGAGTAAGACCAAAAAGTAATTACGAGACGAATCGATCGACGTGTACACGTCAATTTAAAATCATTATACATTTCCCACAACCCTTTATTTTAGGAAACCATGGAACACGTATACGCGTATACGAATATGTTATTATATACGATCAATAGTTATTACAAATTAGACATATTGTATATGCATTATGTTCATTTACTTTTTTTACCTTCTTTCTTTCCTTTTTTTTATTGAATGCATTACGTTATTCATAAATAATCTAAAGTAATTGCCTTGTAATAAATTTATGTTAATAAATCATAATATTTCAATATTGGAGTTCAATATAAACTCTCACTATACTCGTTTCATCATTGTTCGTAACTAGTTATCATGTTGTCAGATTCGTTCAGTATTTTGATACAGTTTCCTCAATTTTGAAACTTAAATCGTTGTATTATTATTATTTTACTTGTATATTGTTTGTTCTTAACTAAAGTATTAAACTTTTATAATTATCGATTTCTGTTATATACGATGTTCATATTTTATGTTTAGTTATTTTATTATAGTTATATAATATAGTTGTTTCAATTTAAATACAAATGATATTGTTTGAGTGACTGTATGAGAATTAGTTCATAGATAAATTCATTAATTTAGTTATTTAATTTACATTTAATTTACAATATATTCTATTTATTTGAAGACAAAATGTGAATAAAATTAAGAGAAAAATAATAAATTAATATTTTATCTTATGAATTATACAGAAATAATTGTTCGACAAACTTTCAAATATGTTTAATTATAAATATGATTTTTATATTTATTATGTATAAAAATATTGTATCTTTTTTTTGCTATTACTAGTATAAGATTTTTTTTTTTTAAATCGTTTTCTATTAAAAAAATCAAATACCAACAGCAAAGTAACTGTTTAGTAAGCCCGATTTCCAAAGTAAACATTTTACATTTATAAAACTCATCTCTCTTTTGTGTCAAGTTATCGCCCCAAAAATGACTTGAAAATGACACAGTAAAAAATGGTCGGGTTCTTACAACTTTGTTATACTCATCATTAACAAGGATTCCATTACTGACATCAGTAATCTTTTCTCACAGAATACGAGATACTCTCACAGATTTCATCTTATTTTTAATGGTTCATCATTTTGATTCACATTAAAAGTAATGTCTATAATATTTTTAAGGTTCACAATTTAATAGTTACACAATATTGTCTTATTTGTGTTTGTATAGTATACAGGTTATAATTTCTTACTACAAAATATGTTTATTTTGAACATAATACGTAAACGGATTATTTCATTAAAATCATTATATAAATATGCTTATATTTTATAATACATAAAAAATATGAAAAATATTTTTTATCACAATATATGCGATTGAATTTGAATTTGAAAAAAAAAGTAATTGATATCTATTATTCGTGTTTTCATATTTCACACCGGTAGGTACTTTATATTATTTCATAATAAATTGAAATAAAACAAATGAACACACGTATAAAAAATGTTGCATGTGTTATTTTATAACAAAATATGTTAATAATGTTCTTTTAGATAATTTTTTCAGGTTATTAAAATGTCATAGAATGTTCCAAAAAAAAAAAAAAAACTGTTAAAATTCGTTATTATTATTATTTTTTATGACATATTTTCGAATAAATATCGAGTTTTCGCTCATAAAAAAAAACATTTATTAGTGAAAAGTTTTTGAAATTTGACATTCATTGCTACTTTTATTTACTCATTGTGGAGATAAAAATAAAAGTGTAAAGTTAATCTGATGATTTTTCTTTCGATCAAGTAAATCTAGATTATCCTTTTTAAGGGTACAACAATATAGTTTTGAGAAAAAGTTTTTTTTCCCCATACACTTGGCCAAGTGATAAAACACGGATCGTTGTGGAAAAATCCATTCGTTGGGGTTGTTGACATTAATAACATCGGAACCCTCCAATACACACACCTATATACAAATCTCACGCGTACACCCACACACCCACATACACGCACACAGTTAACGTATAGGGTGATAATAATTCCATCGTACGCACATGTCACGTATGTCTCCCACCGCACCCCCGAACCACACGAGCACAGTGTATATGTGTATATAATACATATGTGCGGGTGAAAACGGGTTTTCCACCTTTTGGAATTTAATACAGTTGTTTCATTAAAACCTTCGCAAACACATTCCTTTCTTGTTGATCAAAATTAATTAAACATACCTTTTTCCCGGGGCACAAGATATTATTATTATTATTATTTTATAAACTCCTCTCCGGCAAGTGCTGCATGTGTACCTATACGTTTTTATGGCACCGATGACGCGACGTGTGTCACACACGCTTTTCCATCATGGTGAAAATAACTTAACATTGGCGGGTCGTCTTCGTGTTTACTTTTTATCATCGTAAAAATGCCACTAATTCGGGCCGCTGTACAATGTTAAACTGCTCGTGGCGCCGTACAAAATCCATCCTTCGTTCTACATATAGGTACACACTACACACACGCTCACATGAGCCACCTTGAGTGTATCGTCAAATGATTATGTTGACAATTTCCTAGATATTTACCCGTTTCGATGCTTAAATAGCTTAAATATCACTCATCCCTTTATGGCGTGTGTGCTTTTTGAAATCATACTATCTACTTATAGCTGAGGGGAAACGAGCTAGTATATAAGTTGATTAAGATAAAAAAAAACCTAAGGTGAATCGAAAAACTGTCTAAGTTACTAAGTTATAACATGATTCACGTATGCACGTTAAAGGTCATTAAAGCGCATGCATAATGTACATACATAATATATCTATAGTACATAAACGAATAGGTATAAACAATAGTATGCTTAATTATTATGAAAAAAAATTGCCATCATAAGATTATATAATGTAATAATTGAGTCTTTAATTAAAATTCTGATAATTTTCAAAATTTAAAACTATGATATTATTTGGTTTATTTCAGAATTATTGTAGTAAGAGCTGTTAAAATACAATTGAAATATTTTATTCCAATACAGAAAACATAAAATATTTCACAACAAGATAGGTATTTTAACATAAAGGTATGGGATGTAGATATTTATTATTTTAATCGATCGTTTAAATTATTTCTTAACAATTATTATTTGATTTGATTTAACTGACTGATGACTAGCTGTAATTTTTTTTTTTTATTATTCCTAATTCACAATGATTATAAAGTTATAGATATTTATACTATATTTCTCGATCTTCGTTAATGATACAAACATCTAAATGTGTGTTATAAAATATTAATTTAAATATAATATTTGACTAAAGATTTATACAATGAAATTATATTCAGCTTAGTTATATCTTTACTAACATATTTATAACAATTTTTAATTTTTAATCCATAATAAATGACTAGTCATTGTATTTACTATAGATAAAAATTGTTTTGTGTTTTCATTAGTACTAGTAGATACAAATAACTAAAAAAGAAACTATTATTTCCTGACCTTCAGAAATAACAAAACCAGTTAATTATGGTATACACGCGGGTTATGTTATTGAAAAATATAATGTCTTATCGGTTACCTATTGACGCTGTTCTAGTTTCTTTTATAAACTAAACTAATTTTGAAAAATACTGATTTATTAGCATGATTTGTATATGAAATGTAATACGTGATCATAAACGCTTTCGGATAATTTTTTATATAAAATTTCGTCACTACACTTCTGTTATTGTTATTGTTATTATTTTGTACATTTTAATAATGCGTTTTAAAATGTACAATTATGTATTACCAATATGTTAACACAACACATTTTGTAGAACAAAGTATAGATTTAATTAATATAGTTTTTGAAAAATGCAAAAATCTGAATTAAAGAGAAAACTATTGTCAATGACTATAAAGCCCAGATTTCATTACAAGAATTTTTTTCGACTTCTCAATAATAATAACAAAATTTTTAAACATAATTTTTTATTCGCTCTCTATTATACTATTTTTTTTCTGTATTATATCATACTACAATAGCATACTAAATTATTTCGTTTGTGTTTGTTATTTAACAATGGTAAGAAATCTATTTATTTTATTTCAACTACTGATATTTGATAACAACATTGTATGTATATATTAGATGTAAAAATCTATATTATGAACACTTATCAATTGTTGACAAACTGCTTGTAATACATCGAATGACATTTCAATTATTTTGACAGAAGTACATAACTATTGTTATTTGGTGATTTGTCGATTTCAAGTATGATACCCAAGCCTAACGTTTCAATTGATTATTCTTATTATTGTTATTTATCAACAAATAATAATAACAACAATAATGGTATTGTACAGGCAGTACAGCCTTATAGATATGGTACTTCAGGTATATAATCGACATGACTATACAGAAACTTAAATAATAAATATATATGTATAGGTAGGTAATAATATTCACTAATCGAAGATGTGTGAGAAGGATGACACCACATCATAATTTCAAAAGAATATTAATTCTCAAATATCGTATAGATTGTATAGTAAATAAATATTATTCGTCGATACGCTTGTGAAAATAAATCCATTTATCGAATTATGGTTCAATTTATTATAATATGAATAAATTTAACTAATATGAATACCATGCAAATGTTACACATTAATTTTTTAATGTTATAAAAATATATATTATTATTCAGTTACATAATAAAATATTACATTATTTTAACATTTATGATTTATTTTTACTTTTTTAGTAAACTTGTTTGGGTGTATTGGAATGGTTATTTAAGAACAAATTCGTTGCCATGGACAAAATACTGAAAAAAAAAGAAATAATGGTCTTAGCCCTAAGGACGTTCTTACGTGTATAATATATTGTCCAAACAACTATTGTTTCTTGTTCTATATGATCAGTTCATTCTCTGTTTGTGGCTGTTCATATATCGTCACTCATTTTTCGTAATTCCTATTTTTAATAATACATTTCATAGTATCTATAATGTTATTAAAAATTAAAAAATATACATACAATATAATAAATTTAAATTTTACACATTATACAGTTGTTATTCTTTTTTTATTGTACTGGACAGGTTTTTAAATTGTTATTAGCGATGTTAACCTACACATATTCTTCATATTTTCTTCATAAGCAGAAAATATTAGAATTTTTAAGCATTATAATATATACTTATTAAATATCTTAGGAATGTTGGAATATGGGTCTATTATATATGGAACTCTAATATTATGTCTAAGAAAGAAAAAAAAGAGAATACAAACAAAATGTATTCTTTTTATAGAATATAAAAAAGATTAACCTATACATAAAATTACCTTGTAATTAAATCCACACAAATTAATTTAAAACTTGATTCTCTCTAAATCCGTTGCAAAATATTTTATTTATCTCTCTTTTATAAATTAGTTATAATGGATTCATAAACTTGTATTCTATTATTGAATATATTTTTTTTCACGTACTACTATATAACACTTGTTCATGTCTTACATTATATGTAAGAAACCATCGCTCAAAGACTATTGATTAAAGAGTCCATTTGATAGACTCACAGAATTAGAAAATCTATTAAACTCTAATTTCTTTTTTAATGCTCTACCAAACCAAAAACGATATTCTTCAAATCCATGGCATAGTATACTATTGTCTATTATGCTAAATTGCTATATTATGCGATTTTATATATTAATATTATAATATTAAGCTTATTTGTAATATGCTATTTGTCAAATGTATTATCAACTTGTACTTGAACCCATAAGGCGATAGGTTTGAACGTTATTTTAAACAATGAAGTTTAGATAAGTAAAATAAAATGGTAAAGGGTTAGATAATAAAATTCATGGTCCACTACTTTTCTCGTCATGTTGTACATAATATAAAATTATAAATAATTAATACGAAAAACCGTTTTTCCATTAATTGATAGATATTTTAATTATAATTTAATGGTAAATTTTATTTTATTTACTTATGCTTACATTTTTAAGACATAAATTTGCAATGAGGTCATGATGTGAGATTTGAATGAATTGGCAAAAGAAAATTCGTCATAATGTTGGTCCACTATTCCACTTGTTTTAAATTAAAATACGCGTAAGTATTAAATTGTTAGTACCAATAACTAGTATACTAACTATATACAAAATTTTATATTTATGAAATAAAAGATCTTAAACAAATGTTCTGTTTTGATTTATGAAATTATAAATTATGTGCTATTATTCAAAAAAGTAGTTAAAAGATTAAATATAATAACAATAGTATGTATTATAAATAGCAAAGATAGAATTTTGACTTTTTGAGCATTTATATTATTATGTCGAAGGTTTCAGTTATGTTAAGAAATGTTTTAAAAATTTAATACTTTTGAGAACTGAGTATTTTATGCTGAACGAATCATTTTGTATAGGTATAGAACATGTGAAACAGAAACAAATAGATCGTCAGACGTCGGTAATTTATAAGTCCGACACTCGAAACTATCAAATTGTATATGCTTAAAACTGTTTCAATTACTTGAGACAATAGTTAAGTCGATTATAGGTTGTTTTTCATATTATACTCAAGAATATGAATAAAAAATAAAAGAAAATGTATAGTGCATATTTTTGCATATTTCAGTGTATTTTTTGCATCTATTTTTCTAATTAATTTGCTATTTTGTACTAATTAATGTATTTATAATTAACTTATAATTTATTGCGTTATTTAGAAACCTCAAGCTAAACAAAAAAATAAATGAATTTATATTTAATTAAATAATTATTATGAAATAATATGTATAATTATATTACAGTTAAATTAACTTTGTATGCCTGTATCCGTTTTATATATATCATAATTTATAACTTTATAATATATTAAGTGGGCAGTGTTTAAAACCATCTTGTTGACTCTTATAAAATAAACACGTATAAAAAAAAAATGTAGTTACGATTCAATATTTTTATGGAATTATCATAAATAAAACACGAATAACAATAATAATAAAACAATAATTACTCAGAGTCACTAGGTATAATCTGGATAACGGGTACTTATTACAAATCGTAACATAAAAATATTTTACAATAAGCTTTGTTTGTTCTGTTAAATAATAATTTATTTTAAGTTAAATTATAATCGTATTATTATATATCGCGACGTAGTGCAATAATAATGATAAGTCTCTTTGTATACAGTAGTCTGTTTTCTTCTGATTTCCAATATTGAGAGGATACCTGGTATTTTTGGCATAAAACCAAAATATCTAGTCTATAGCAACCTGCTATTGACATCGTGTGGATATTGGACATGAAGTATAAAGTTGCTCACTCTCATTAGTCGAGAAAATAATATAGAAAATTTACAATCGCTTTGTGGAAAAATAGAACGTATTTATACTATAAACATTTTAAAATTTAAATTCGTATTATATTTTTTGCCGAACACAAAAATATGGGTTGGAACCAATTATATAAGTATTCACGACGTATTTATGATGTATATGAATTACAACTTAAATTATATAGAAATATTCTCTTCATTTAAACGATCTTTAGATTTGCTTTTTGTGTTGTCTCTGAAAAACGTCCCAAACATTCGCGTTTACGGGCAATGACTTGCGCGTACTATAGGTTTAATACTCATGTATCTATACATATACATATAATAACACGGTAGGACGGCGACCGCTACGACCATTATTATTACCACACGGTGCGTTGTATAATATTATAGATAGGTACTTATAATATATAGTATAATATACCTTAACCACCCGTCAGCCACCTCCACTTAATACCGCCAACAACGTCTAACTTGACTGCTACCGGTTAAGACGCGGTACTTCAGGTCTAGCTACAGAGCACTAATAGTCGCGAATTATTTCAATTTTCCGCGTGTGTTCAAGTCAAATGTATAAAGTCGGGGTTTTTTTTACAACTGCCATTTATTTGAAAACGGTAACATTGCAAATACAAAAGATTAAGGCACGTCACAATGAATGAATGAAATCAGAACAAATCTAAAATATGTCCTTCTGTATCGTGTTGTCCACAGAACATATTATAAGAAGTATGACTTAAACAACTATTTTAGATCTAAAGTTATTAAGTATAATGCTACTAAGTATATAATGTATACTTCAATGACGTAATAGAGTACTATTTCAGTATGAATATCAAACTCTATAAAATAAATAACAAAGTCTTAATTTATTTATCACGCCATTGTAGGTCGTTTCAACGAGTTTTTAAAACTATTCTAAATTCATAGTAAAATTAATCAATAACCGTTATATTTGTATACAGCTATTAAAAGTTAATTGCTGTTACAACGGTTTCGCTTTGAACGAATAGTTTTTATGATATATAATTTTTAAATTATTGTATCTACCTCAAAAGCGTATTTGAGATTATGACAAAGTGGAGAAGATGTTAAAAAACATATTATTTCCCCGAGGGGAGGGGGGGGGGTACACTTATCATCACCATCAACACTGTTTATAAAAAGTGTTCAGGGTTGATATTATCAATAAGAACATACAAATATTTATAAAACTATTTTCTTCAAACATTTAAAATATTGAAAAATAAAAACATGTAAAATTAATAATATACAAACTTGTATATAGGGCATTTCACGTTAGAAGTATAAAGTATATGTTTATGATAAACTGTGTACACATAAATGAACAATAATTAAACCATTAAACCGAATGATTTTTAAATTCAAACAAAAATCACAATAAAAATGTTGTATAACTAAGAACTAAAAGTATCTAAAATTTAACATAACCATACATTAACGACAACTGTTGATTTGGGCCAATGTGCGAGTAGTAAGTTATGTTGGAATAAAAATAAAGTAATGCAATAATAATATTAAACGATAAAAATAACTCGTAATTTAGTGTTTTAGTTTGATCTAAACTTTATCGTATTATTGAAAATATTTAGAACGTTGAACGAAAATATATTACAATATTTTTGTAGTGTAGAAATGGTTTTCTAATTTGTTTAGTGTTTTTTTTATTGACATTTAATCCATTTACTAACCTACGAGTAGTATCCGTCACTTTGTCACTTTAAGATTCTATAGGTAATTTAATTCTAATTCGTGTCTATTACATTAAGATTTATGATTACTATCGAGTGTTGCAAACTGTGCATTGAATTTATCATATATGTATAGGTACCTAATAGGTACCAATATTTAGTATACGCAGTGGCGATCGAACCTTACACTGTTATAAGAGTGGATTCGTGTACCAACTGTGATAATATTTTGTATTTCGTCGTCTATTGTTACGAGTGATAGAGAGAACAACTTTTTAAAACTTCTATTTAGGACAAATAAATTGAAAAAAAAATACTCAAAAGCCAAATTCAGTGAGATAATTGTTCTTACCTTACTACTAAATATCTTATATACACACACCAGTTTCTAACAGCTCTATGATTTTTGAACTGAGCACTTGGAGAACAGTTTTAAATCACCTCACTTTATGCACTCCACTCACTAGCTACTTGATCCTAGATCCTCCCCTAGTACGTGGTGCAGTCGTATGGACATGGCACGCGCATCACGACGCATAGCCAAGTGTCACGCGTAAACAGATCGGTAATCACACAATACTCTCTCGCTCACCCCTTCTCCGTTGCCACGGGCTGAAGTCTATCGCCCCTTCTCCTCACAACCATATCATTATAACGATAGAGCTACGCGTCTTCGCCAATCCCGAGAAATTGGTTCGTCGGACTAATCTGCTTTGTCGCGTTTAATTCGATTATGATTTGCACTCGCGCACAAGCTCACACATACACATTATATACACGTAACGCCCCTCCTCGTTCTCTCTCACCCTTTCTCCTTATCTCTATCCATCTCAATCTGTCTTACTCGCTGATATTAATATAATAGTGTATTATATCCGTGTGTGAATTCCATCAACTCGTCGTTTACCTGTACTGCAGCTGAATACGTCGTCGCTGACGACCGTTCCGCGTTTGTTATAATACGTGTGCACGTAATTCGAATTATATTTCCCAGAGAGATATATACCCGTTCCGAGCTTTGTTTATTTTAATTACCCCACACGCCCTTTTCGCCACCACTGATACCACCACCTCACCGCGGAGTTTGCCAAAGGGTCCGAAGTGGCATATAATACCGGTGTCGTCGGTGCCGTGACGACACTGATAGTGATTTATTTTTTGGGCCAAAGGGAGTGTGTGAAACGAAAAACTAAATTTCTCCCCCACGTCTCGTCGTCTTTTTAATCAGCAGCGAGGTGACGTGTTTCCCGGTGAAATCAAGTGCCAAGAGCACTATATAGTTATGCTCACTCAGTCATGTTGTGGTGATTCGATTCGATATATTTTAAATCAATAATAAAAAAAAATTGTCATGTTCCAAAAACGATTTTGAAAGGAATTTTGTAAAACTACGTACTACCATTCAACTTTAACTGTTTCCATGGTTGTCGGTAGTTTTCTCTTATATACCTACTTTGAGAAATCGATGAGAAAATGACCTCTCTTGCTTGTAAGTACTATCGTCTAGACTCAAGTTTCGATGTATAATTAAAACGCAACGAGAAACTTTTTGAGTGCATATTTAAACCCTTTATACCCAAATTGTTCACAGAAATACAAAACGAGTATTATAATAATACAGAGCACTCGGCACTGTAAAACCTATTTCTTTTTACCTTGCAAAGAAATTTAAGGAAATCTTTTTTTTTATTCTCGGTATATTTTATAATCAATTATGATAATTATTAAAATATTAAACTTAGTATTATATACTGCAAACATCTGTTCTTGATATCTTATATTACTACAACATTACAAGACTATTATATACATTATATTAAATATTTATGGAAGAGTTGTTATGTATAAATATTGTATTAGCAAATAATTATAGACAAATATCTTTCATTTATTTTCTACATTTTGTATTTTTATATTGCTCATATATACATAAGCACGATTCAATTGTTGTTTTAATAAAATTTAACGAGGCTTCTTAATTACCTGGTTAATATTTAAAATAAATAGTTTTCTTATTTGTTTGTTCATGATTTGATTGTGTATATTACTATGATATAACCACTAATGTTTAAGCATTAATCAAACCTTAAAATAATTGTTATTACAACACAATTATTGGAAAGTTATAATAACCTCATAATCATCAAATCAGATTATAGCAGTTTATTTGTAATATTACTCAACAATATAATAATTCATTGTTGTTGAAATATTGTTTAAAATCCTATTTAAAGATATATTAGTATGATATACTATATACAGTAATGAATATTCAACGTATATAACACTCTTTAATACTTAGTTACGATTCCACATTAAATAATAGTCAATTTCCATACATTGTATACCAGTCACGTAAGTTTATATTTTGTTTTTTTTTATCAAGTTTTATGTAACATGGTACAAAATTATAAACATTTAAACATTTGTTTAGCCTTAAGGAAATTAAAATCACTGATCTACTATCTTTGTCTCAAACACGTAGGTTTCTAAATATTTTTAATATAACTAATTGATAATAAGTAGTGAGAAATTTACAAAGACAACTTATGAAATCAACCTCCTCGTATATTTCATAAATTTAAATAAGAAAATTTTAAAATCTACCGGTAAAAAAAAGCATTTTTAATATTAATTCTTTAGAATTTATGAAGATAAAATAAAAAATGTGAAAACATCAATTTTAAGAGGACTTGATAAAAAATTAATATCGGTATTGAGAATTATTAAATAATAATAATAGTATATAGATCAATCGGTTAGGGTAAAAATATTACTAAGCTTAGTATAAATGAATCTATGGAAACATTGTATTAAATATTTGGTAGTATTAATCTTTATAAACTTTTAGAAATAAACCAATTAAGCAATTTTAAATAGGTACACACAAAAAAAAATTATATTATTTAAAAGCAATAATTTAAAATAAAATAAAGTTTGTATGGGTACCTACACATAACCTATACATTATACATAGGTAAGATTATGTATATAAACTATAAAGGTTATTTGTATTTTTTAGGATAGGTCAATGAGCTAAGACATTATAGTTATTATATAAAATTTTTTTTAAAAAATTCACATTGTCCATTAGATTTTACAAACATTTTACATGAACAACTTAGAAACCTAAATCTCTAGATACAACTTTAATGCATTTTCAAATTGTGACGCATTCCTTTATTTTGAACACTGGAAGTACGCGGCACGTGGTATCGGTAATCTGTAACAAACAATGTATTATTATATTGTATTGTATTATATTTTAAAATATGTTTATATTTTTAATGTAAAAAATACTTAAAAGTTTAAAAAGAAAATTAATTAAATAGTAACTTAATATAAAGTATAATAATTATATACATAATTTAATTACTTCCATTGCTCTGTATAAAATATATCGAATGAATAATAATTTATAATAATAATATAATAATAGTTATATGTCAACGTGTGGTAATTGTATTTAATTACACAAAGTGGAAAAAAAATTAACAATGTAAATTTGGAGTAACTTTGCCATGATAAGTAACCATTTCGTGAAATATTTTTAAATTTTACAAATTGTGAAAAAGCTGTATCCATTTCATGAAATTGATAACTTTGTGGAAAAAATCGATTTGACAATGTGGTTACAACATATATATAATGTCATCTTATGATGACAAAAACAATGTTTATAAAATATTTATGAATATAAAAATAATATAACCCCATTTAACAACAGAAAACGTCTTTTTAAATGTGCTGTGATAGTGTTTTTAATATGGTGATCCAGTCGTAACTAGGACTTTTATATACTCTCATTAAAGATCAAAATGTGTGATCCTTGTCTTATATTGTTTTTATTACTCATATACTGTACTGTTATAGCTATATTTACAACAATGCAATGTAGAAAGTTTTTTATTTATGGTAAACTGTATTAATAAATAAAAAAAAATAAAAAATATTTGTATAACTAAATTATATGTTATAACGCATAAACATACATAAATTAAAAAACAATCTCAAGTAAAAAAATATAAAGACGGTCGTTATGATAAATAACCTAAAGTATTTTTATATGCAGATATTAATCGTTATTGTACCTGTTATTATACAAATATTAATTTCTTGGCACTAAAAAATCATATAGAAAAAACTAGCTATTTATTTTTAACTTTAATTGTTCAGTCATTAAGAATACAATGATGTCAGAAAACTGTCATGTATGAAGAATGATACCTGGTTAATTATTTAATATACAAATATTGTACTACTTAACGAGGTTCATTTCTTGAAACACATTATGGATAAGTACTGAAAGACGCCTCCTCGAATTTTCACTTCTTGTTAATCACATTTTATCACTGAATACATCACATCAGAGTTAACAAATATACTCAAATCAATTTTGTATGATTAATGCCATGGGCATTTTTTCGTTACTTATAGCTACAATAGTTTTATAAATTTAATTTGAATTAATCCTGGTAAGTAATTATTTTCCATGCATGTACTTTACACGTTCTAAACATTAAAAAATATCATCATAATTTAAAATAAAAATATCTTGCATGCGATGTCTTAGATAATAATAATATGAACTTATTTCAACAACGGTATCAATAACCTTTCTTGATAAATAAATGCATTTTAGTCATGATTACTATATACGGAATTCAACACATTTTTTTTTTATAATAAATTATTAAAAATCTTACAAAAATTATTTTCAAAGACATGATTTGTCAATCTAGAATTACTATTCCTTTTTATGTTCCTTTGTTCTCTACGATTAATCATTTGACTTTATCCTAATTACCAATATAATTTAAATTTCTGAACTTCTAGTATCCCTTAATATTGAGGACTGAGATTTAATAATACTTAATGATACTTGTTATTCCAATTTTTTTTTTATCTTTTAATTAAAACGTTAAACTGTTTTATGTTATTTCATAATAAGTTAATGATGCGTTCAGTTAAATGTCGATTTTTAGACAACAAATATTATGTACTATTATAGTTCTGTATTTATGAGCTTGTAGATGTATAGTTATTAGTGACTAAAATAAAACCGTATCATCGATAGTATCGATCTATAAAATATTATAATTTTATAAATAAAATTGAAAAGTATATATTGCTACCTACTTATGATATTATATCGTACAATGTGGTTATCATTGTTTCTACTAAATATTCATTTTATTCTCACCTCAACCTCTAATACGATTTATTTAGTAGTTAAATTATTTATTAACATAATCACTTTACAATATTGATAATATAAATTTATTTTGAAAACAAGTGTGTTGTCGATATAATGTAAACATTTTCTGGGTGAAACTCGTGTCATTAAACTATTATTAAAATTTAGCCGTCACATATTTTATTAACCGTGTTTATTTTTGTTATTTTATTAGTAACTTAATAAATATAGAAATTGTAAAATGCTATACTTATTTAAGTTTCAATATATTATAACAGTGCAGCTATAAGTAATTTGAAACATACAAAATGGTTTTATTTGCTTCAAAGAAACTTTAAAAAAAATTACACACTACTACAGTATAATCACTGATGTACCATATATCCATCGCCCACACCATCTATCGTGTAAAATAATATAGAAAATGTTATGTAAGCACCCACGTGAAAATTCTTGCGAAGAAAATAGTGTTCGAAAACTGTGTTGCTTGTTACCTTAACATTCTAGTTAAGTTTTAAAGTTATGTACATCAATGGTTTTATAATTATTTACATATAAGTTTTTCTTACATTTCTTTCAACTCAAGTGATCTATTATACCAATTGTTGAGTATGTGACTTACAAACATGTATTTGTATTTTTAAAACTCATTAAAATTCGTTGAATTGACATATTAAATTAGAAGCTGTTATACCTACCTATAACTTCCAACAAAAAGATATCTAATAATATAGATTAAGTTAACTTATGAAGTATTCAAATAATTGTGAAGTAAAACTTAATTGTTTCACAAGGAGCTTAGCAATATTAATTGTCTGATGTTTTAAAAGTAAACTCTTCGAAATAATAGTATTAGTTAATTTGTCAGACATTATGTATAGCAATGCTCTATCCAATTATTGAACTGTAAGTTTTAAATTAATTTATATCTTATAACTTTGTCCTGAATATTTTGCTTCATTAATATTTAAGATAAAATATGAATAGAATAATTGTTGGCGTATAAATCTTAGGTAAGGAAAAACATTATCTTTACAAAAAAATGAAGAAAAAATATTATTGTGTGCTGCTTAGATTTATAACTTGAGGAACGAAAGATATTATCAATCTACCCCTGTCCACACCGCATACATAACAGCTCAATCATCTTCTCTTCAACAGACACATGTACTATATAAAAAAAAAATTAAGACACATTTTTACACGCAAACGCAATATCGCACAGCTAACATTTTTCTCTTAAAAAAAACAATACAACACGTGAAAATAATATTGATATACCTATTACCTAGCCATTGACTATTATTATTATTTTTATACGACGATCGTATACACTGTCTGGCCGTCAGAGTACTTAATCTATATATATTTAACACACGATCCCTCGGGCGACCACGCTATAAATCGTCGCAGTTGTTTAATTATTAAACTGATATAATCGATCGGCTCGGTTAAACGTTGAGGGTGTTTTCTAGTTTTTATTATTATTATTTTCGTTTCTATTGGTAGAAAATTATATCCGTTGTGCACAGCAGCTGCAGCTGTTTTATGTAGGTGGATCTACTTTAGACTGCGTCTGTTCTGTTTCGAAAACGTATTATTAACAGAAAAAAGATATTACCGGACATATTCACGACGAGTGCGGTAGATGTGTTATTAAAACAGAGGAGTATGTCTGATCCTTTTTTTTTATCTCTTTACCAGATTGAGCAATCCTTTGGCTGCGACGAAAATAGCGGTAGTGTGCGGGATTTGTTCGCGTTGCCCGGGGTACCTATGCATAGGCAGGTACCTAGCTATAAAATGTACCGCACACTGGGCAACGCACACCGAAATACCCGTTTAGGGGTGCGGAATGATTTTATTGATCTCCGTTTTAAAGATATATATATACACACACGCATATGTACCGTTACGACGAAAACCTTAAAAAAAATGAAGAAAAAATGAAGAAAAAATGTGTATAAAAATATTAAATGGGTTTTCGATTTTTATCAATTTAATTTAAAGCGTTGGTATTATTTTTTATGTGATGATGGTCTCTGGATGGTTAGGTTACCTACCCACATTTTTATTTTACTCACCAATTACTCACATACCATACAGTGTGCAATACATAATAGGTACATAGTATGCGTATATATAAACATTAAAAATATTCATCGATCTGTGAATAGTTACACGAATAATAATTATTAACTAAAGTAATTACTATTTAAGTATAATGTTATATACAACAAAACTATAGTATTATGTTCATATTCTATAGTATTCTGATATAAGCACCGGAATACTAATAAAGAGTCATAGTTAATTTCATTTGAAATTTGTATATTAACATTGTATACAAATAAAAATGTGTTTTTTTTTGCTATTATTTTTACAAACTAACTACAGTCGAGTAGTAATACGTAAGTCAAATCTCGATACCTAACTAAAAAACACGATAACTCGATTTTTTTTTTATATCCCAAGAAATTTTCATAACATTATTATAAGGAAAATTGTAGCAGATAAATTTAATAACGATCAACAGACTACATTTCAATCGTATTTTAAAATCGGTGATAGTGTTGTAGTCAGTGAACTGTTAACTGATAACGAAATAATGGGTATCAATATATCAAATTGCGATTCCAAAAATTATGGGACTGAAAGAACTTTAAATATGATTACGGCAAACCAAACACCATCATTACCTATTATAAACTGTTAGTAAATTTGTTGAAGGCGTGGATATTTCTTTACTCAAAGCCATAGACAATTAGAAAATTTTGTCAATAAACAGCTGAAAAACCAAAAATTAATAACAGATTTTTTTTCTTTAGTATCTTCTGTAGCTAATAACTAATACAATATACACATACTTGTAATACCATTGTACCTATTTAAGTTTTTGTATAAAATTTATATGCATACTGCACATATACGAGTATATCATCAATTTTAAAATTATATTCCTTTACATAACTCGAAGTTTTGATTTAATTTCGATAAATTCCAGTTAGGTATCTCGAATAATATATCTTGAAGTTAATTTTTATCCTTCTTCAACCTCAACTTCTGACTGTATATTAATAAATATAGCAATACATTATAATATGATAATTTATTATCATACCGATTTCATTATTTTTAGTTTTTAATTGTGATGTGTCCATATAAATTTTCTCAATACAGCTGTTAATTTAGCTCATTTTCTGCATTTAGTGCTACTAATATACTTAATATATATATTGTATAATGTGTAAACCATTATACCATATTATATAACAATTAATACTTTTGCTCGGTAAAAGGCACTTTTATATCATCAAAAATCGAGTTGTTTCTTATCATTTCAAACAAAGTATAATATTCACATGTCTTGAATATTTTATTTTGAAGTTGTTACTATTATGAAACACGGAGCCCACGGCTCTAAAACTTTCGTAAATCAGTTCTTAAATGACCATAAAAAAAATTTATATGGCGATAAAAAACATCATATTTTTTATTCGAGATAAGACTTTGTAATATGTGCGTAATTTGAGTTGAGATGTAAACCTAACCTAACATCATTCGCATGGTTAAAAATATAATAACAATAATACAAAATTGTAAAAATTATAATTATTCTTATTATTATAATTAAATTTAAAATACAATTTAAGCATTAATGTTTATAGTATTTTTTAATATTTAAATTAATAATAAAACAAATATGATGATTTAGTTAAAATTGAATAAACCCACCTTAATATTAATTATAAAATAAATTACTTAAATAGGAATATCAAAAAACGTATTAAGGAATGTACTTAATGATATAATGAGCTGTAGAAATATCGTCTCCGCTCAGAATTATTGTACACAATATAATTTAATTGAAATTTAACACATCGATTACAATGACCCACACGACATCTACTATACAATAAAATGGTACCTACAATTTATTGAATCTATCATATTGGTTTTATTTAACTAAAAAATTAAAATAACATTTAACTATTGATATTCTATAAATGTTACTCTTTGGATTTTGATTATTTTATTAATGTTAAAACCTAGGTAACTAGATTATTGGCTTACTACTTTTATTGTTATGATTTATTTGTTGTTTTGTATATTTCATAGTATAATTGCATTATTTATGTAATATTTAAACTTTGGCCTTCAGTTATTTTCTATTGTTATGTTATTCGTCAAAAAGTCGTATGAAGTTTATTGAAAACAAATAAACGAGTGAATAAACTAAACGTCATATTCTTGTACCGCAGCATCTACCAGACTCAGGGCAGTAAATTTAAGTGAAAAAAAAAGGTTCCGACACCGGTTCCTTCTCGGGCGTCTGGACGGGTTCGTGGAATCTGTTAGTCCTGAATCTTAAACCACTCGAATGGTCGCACACGCGAAATACTCGTAACAAATAATAAAACGACCATAATAATATACAGACACTAAATTAAATGCTGTTTTTATAACCTCGGATGGATACTGTAACACACTCGTCATGATATGCCCACTATTATCGTACTACTATGTACTTATACCGTTATTATCGCAATAACGAGCTAGCCGACGCCGTTTGTAAAATATCTAGAAATCAATCGCTGCAGTGACAACCGAGCTGACTCCCCCACACCGTCGTATGCGCCGAGTGTAATAACAATAATAATAATAATAATAATAATACGATGAACCAAAAGTCCATCGACGCACAACAATCGCGTTTGATGGTCTGTGCTCCCGAACAATGCGGCGATCGAGTCAATCTAGTTTCTATTACGTTTAACCCTTTTTCCCTATTATAATATAAACCTACGGTACTCCTATTTCACGTGTGCGTATATATGACAATATTATGTACACTTCGATATTGCGAATATATATGGTCCGACCGGGCGGTGAGGCTCACACGACTGCAGCTCGTATACGATCGAGTGTCGGGTTTAATCGCGGTGCTCTGTCCCTTAATTAAATACGCCGACTCTCGCACAGGACTAGTAGTGAACTTTTTAATTGGTTCCGCGTAGAAAACTTTGTAGTACACGCGCGCTTGGATATATTTTCATGGCAGGTGTGTATTCCCCATGGCGCCGCAGAATGATAATATTTAAAATTGCGTCGTATATCACGCGCGTTTATTTCATTAGCCGAGTGCGGGAAAAGCCGCCGAAAGCCATAGGAGATGATAAAATAAAGACAAAAACCACTCTCTTACTATATCGCCCGAGCTCTGTCTCTCTCTCACTCTTTCTTACTCTCATTCTGTCTCTATTTCTCTCGCGTGCCACAGCAGTGCGTGTTATATATACGTACTTACTTCTTCTTGGGCGTTTCGTTAACTAATAATAGTAATATATTGCCGAGAGATTCCCACCCCTCGCCTGCCCCCCCCCACCCGTTAACCGCCCACTGCTTACTGCAGTACGTTTCTTCCGCGGCCAAAGTCGAATTTCCGTTACCGCCGCCGTCTTATTATTTACACCTCTTATATTTCGAGGCGTGCGCCGCTCGCGGGAAAAACAATACCGCGGTCGGGGTGCGTTTTCTTACAATATGTGTATATCGAAATAATAACGGCGGTTTCAATGTCTTCCGAATTAACCCGAAAGTCGCGCTGTACGCTATATATTTATATAATATGTGTATAATATCTCGCCACCCTCGGCGAACGTATATATACATCAATTCAAATAAATCATATCGCTCCTGTGATTTATATAATATGAAGCAGCCGCTTCTTAAAAGGGCACATCTTATACTGGTGTACACTACTAATAAAATGTCTGTAATTATTTAATGTATTCATTTATATAAAATATACATTATTCTCAACATAACGATGATGGCATTAGAAACAAAATTCATCACATTTGAACTGTGCACGGTGTCAATCGTACTGTAATTAGTAATAAGTATCTTACTAGAATGCAGTATATGACAATGTACGATTTGATAATATTTTTTAATTTCCCCGGAATTTAAAATAAAATTTTCATTAGTACTTGAATATTTAATTATTGAAAGAAAACATATTTAAATAAATAAATAAGTTATATACAATGTATTTTTGAAATAAAATGATGCAATATAATATGATATTTTAACAGGTACACAAAAATAATCGTAATAATATATTCTTATCTTTGTAAGGTATGTTCAAATAAAGATGTAATTATGATAACCTTTTTTGACCTTACCTGTTTTACATGTATGGTTTACCACCTAGACGGCTAGACACCTATCTACTGACATGTTTTCTTAGATACTTATAAATTGTCGGCTTGCACGCTGTACACCTGTAGATATATAAATAAGTGTATTTTAAGGGATATAAAAGAGTCTGGACAACCATAAGGCTTCGACTGTACAGAAAAACATAATAAAAAAATTAATCTATTATTATAATTTATAATCAACAAATAACGGAAAGTATGTAATTAGTGCTTAGGTACTATAAATCATACGCATTATATATTCGATATAAATATGCAAATATGTGGATTAAATCTCAAGTAATTAATTTTTTATGAATTTTTGTTATTTATATTTTCACAATTGCTCATAATTGAAATCAATTTCACTAATAATACGTATCCGCATTTAATATAGTAAAATGAAGTACAATTGATAAGAACTGCAAATCTGTATTGCAATCTAAAATTGCATTGTAATTCATATTTATAATGAAATTAAACTTGACTATTATTCTATTATTCACTTATCTAATTATTTAATTAATAATGATGTATAATTAGGTATTCTGCTATTTTTTATACTTCATTGACACTGTTTCAATCATTATGAATATTATTTTATGACAGAAAGTAGGTAAAATATTGACATTTAGAAATTATACAATATTAAACACATTTATTTTATTTGCTCATCATAAAGCGATTGAAAAATGCATCAGTTTTTAAATTTATATTTTTTTAGTAAATGCATAGGCTATAGTTTTCATCGCAATGGCGTATAATTCATATTTAACAAGTAAGCATTGTTTGGTCTTCATTATAATAATAGTTACAAAAATGGGAGCACGATTTAAATAAATTATTTAAAAACAAAAAATATTAAGAAAACCGGAATTAAATACTTGCAAGATAATAAAAGTATGTGTTGGGTATCATTTTTTTATATATATACATGTATAACATATGCGTTGGTGGAAAGCACATATTATTTCAAGAACAAAAATAATAATATATAATTAAATTGTAAGCTAATTTAATATTTAATTGTTATTCCTCATACATAATTTACATTTTTTATGGAAGTACCTTTATGATATTGTATTTAATAATTTTGTGATTTTAAACTAGACCAAAACGATTGAAACAAATACATTGACTTTATTTATAGCTATAATTCAATGGGTTTAACCGGTTGTATTAAATGATTCTAATTTACATTTAACAGTCTATAGCTTACAAATCAGCCTCTGGGCAAGTTAGTTATTCTCTTTGTACAAAGGGCTAGGAGATGTTTTTATATATTTTTTACTCAACTGTTGTAGTCAAGTATAAAAGAATAAAAAAAATTATAAATACTTATTAGTATCTAAATATTTATGTATTAATAAAATAATAATTTATAATAAAATACTACATAATATTAAAAATTGTTTAGCAATAGCATCGTAGCAAAATAATATATTATCATTACTCATCATATTCAATATTTAGTCACTAAAAATGCAATTATGTAAAAAAATATCGTTGTACTTGAATATCCATAATCATAACTAAGTCGAAAAACTATTAATTATTATACATGAAGAACTATATTAGGACAACGATCTTATCATTCGTTTTAAATTTACAGTAATAGGTAAGCGTTTGAACAGAACTCTGGCTGCAGTTTTGTGGCTGCTGTAAGAGCATTCGGTTTCATATTACCAGTGTACGACGATATTTTGAATGAATACAGGAAGGGACGGATTTAATAATCTATCTATTCACGATGGTTAATGTCCTTTAATGCGGTATTATTGTAAAGAGAGAAAAATCATATTATACACCCCAAATAACAATGTAACGTCTTAAGTTGCAGTACGTAAGCCTTTTTAACATTTGCAATACGAATATCACGTACCAATAATATTTTTAGCACAGGACTATAGTGTCCTTTATAACAAAATACATTCGCGATTTATGTCTCGAACAATTAGAGACATACCTGTATTTTGCAGTCGTTTCCTAAAAATTAAAATGACATTTTCCTTCGTGTTTTGTTCACATAATAATGTACTACACCAACAGTATTTGATTTAATTTACTATGCGACATAATAATGCATGTAACATGTAATTACATCACGTGACTGTAGCAAGTCAAAGAATATAGTTTTTAGATTTGTCAGGGATAACGTGCGAATGTCATACGCCAAAATTAGAACACTCGAAACGCATAAACAAAAGGTCGTTACGACAGAATCGATATGAGTACTACTGAAGAATGGAAAGTTATTATAATACATGGCGAAAATGTGTATATTATATTGTAACACGAACACTAGTCATGTGTCCCAAAAGAAAACTATGGGACGCAACTTTTGCATGCCAATCTACACCAGGACAAGCTAGTGGGTAATGTATAATTTAATTGTAAACTCAGCCTGTATAATATATTATAAAAATATTATACAATAATTAGTAACAATTTTTCAACTTTTTTTTTTTACAGCACCAATGCGTAGACATAAGAATTAAAAAATATATTTTCAGTATCTTTATGTAGTCTAAATAATATTTAATACAATAGAGCGGTATACATTTGTATTTTGCACATATCATATGCACTGGACCAGCAAGTTAAACCACCCTTAATGTGTATTGTGTATATTAAACACATATAATATATATATAGTAATAATAAATTAATTTGAATATAACGGGAAGAAGCATTATTTATAACAACTAAAAATAATTATACATACACTTAAATTAAATCTAATGGATAAATCAACAAAACAAAATAGATATAAAAGATAAATGTGCATAGTATAATATAAAAAAAGAAACAACAGTAAGTAGATAATTTATAATGGTAAAATTAAAGAAAACGAGTAAATACATACAGTATAATATCACAGCTTTGAGTGAAGCTTGAGTTATCAGTTATCGTATTATGTTGTATCAAAGGATAAAATATCGAAGTCAGAATAATCATTGCATACAGGGGGTAATAGCAATAATATATTATATATTATATTACTCAGTCAGTATATTATATGACATGATATATCATTCTTACACAAATACGTAGTAAACGATAAAATTTTGAACACGTTACAATAAAATTATTCTCCGTGCACAGTATATCATTATCGTGTGTTTGTGTGTGTACTTATATACGCTTGCACAATGCCATCACGGCGGTCGTTTTCCCTTGCGAGATCTTTTAATAAGCGTTGTAAATTATTATACTCCACCGTTTTGAATGTGCTGCATGAATGTGTATACAAGACTATATAAAGTATATATATTAGATCGTATTGTATACTTACATATTGTGTGTATGTGTGTGTGTGTGTGTTTACTCGGATGTGACAAACGGTACTCTGCGCGGTTTTACTGCAATTTATTGCGACGTTAAATTATCATTATTATTATTATTGTTGTTATTTTGCGTACTAATGTATGGGTTAGTTGGTTTATTAAAATAGTATATTATAAATGCGTACACTATAATAATATCATGTATATTATGTTTAATTATAATCGTACAGTGTATGCGACATTCAGATGTTTTATTCGTCGTAAACGGTTTTGAGATTTTCAAATCGTAGCTAGGTATGTAATTTTACGAAATGTAATGTTATGTTGTTTTATTAGGCCTTTAAAAATACAAATAATAACATCATGTTTTTGTATATCAAAAGTGGAAATATATTCACTCCAATTGTATCCGTTTTTTATACCCACTGGAAAAAACAAAATTGAAATCAGATTTTTCCAATAGTATAAATATTTTATCAAATCATAATATTAAAATAATTACCAACATTTAACGTTTTTTTTTTTAAGATAGAAAATCCTGGTGAAATCTACTAATCTTGATATTCGTTATTATTTTTTTAAAATAAAATACAAATAAAAAATGATATCCCGCTAATCGAGGTTTAATTATAATTTAATCGATCCTGTATTATATACATTGCTTTATTAGTTAGTAGATCGACTATCTACTATATTTGAATATTCTCGTAAGTATGGGTAAATTTGAGATGTTATTCAAGTTTCAAATAATATTCTGTTGTTGTGTTTTTTACTCCACGTATCAGGTGGTGCAATATTTTTAAGCGCTGTTAACGACCGGACTAGAGTGCTTTTCAAGTTTCTAGATAATATAATGCATAATGTTTTATTCAATTAAGAGTATGACGTGTCTGTACACAATAGGCATAGCAGAGATTCGAAGTACCTGTGCGCTACTTTCTTAAATTGTACAAGCCAGATTGCCTGTACTATTGATTCGAGTTTTAATTTTGTTCTTAACCCCTTCAGTATATTGTTTGGAATTTAGAGTTCTATGAAATTTGAATCCTAGGTAATTGGGTGCCTCGTTGTTAGTTATTTCTGTACCTGAAATGTTCAATGTTCTGATATTACATCAAGTGTTTTTATATTAGTTTCTCTTCGCGTTAGTTGAACCGCTTTCAAATACCTTAGCAGTGACCACCTTAATCTGCTGGAGTGTGTAAAATGTCAAATGTTTAAATCAATTTTTGCTTTTTTCTTAATTTAATACATTGATAAATCGATTACCTGTCAATTAATTTCCAACAATCAAAATCTCAAACTGTTTATCAAACATGGTGTATAGTTTTCCTAATGACCCCTTGCAATCCTTTGATAGACAATTCAATAGAAATTAATGACCAATTATATTTTTCCTGGATTTTTGGAACATAGTTAATACTTCTTCAATTGAAGATACAAGAATTTTCCATCAGGTTTCCGAAGGTTCCATTGAGATAACTTTTGTTTAATTATTAGAGGAAGGAATATAGCAATATTAACTTAAATCTCGTGGTATTGATTTCAAGGAAACGTCTAAAGAATTGAGAGGTTAACGTGAATTTGAAGATCGTTTTGGCATAGAGTGTGAATGATTTCGGGTAAGTTCTAGTGCCCCATCTACTTGACTTGAAAATACCATAGATTTATTTAGTTATTTAGTAGGTTAATGTTTTCCTACGTTCTAAGGCTATCGGCGGATACGTTGTCACAAGAATCCCTCTTTCTGTATAATGGTAGTTAAAGTCTCCAGTTGTTGAGATATTTTTGAGACATACTTTGTATGACTCAATCCAAAATAATTTTCTTAACCACTTACAACATAGTTTCTAATTTCTAATAGTTTTATTTTATTTTTTTTTAAATAAGTTATAGAGTTTGCTGCTATTTTATAGTTGTTTTATTTTAGTTTAAATTAAGAACAATATATTAAAATATTACAAATTCTAACACCATCGTATAATATAGGTATAACGTTTATTTTTTATTGATTATGATATACTGATTAACCCATTTCCATTCACATCAATTCTGTTATATTTTTTTCTATGAATTTCTTATTTATATAATTATTAAATTTTATTTAATAAAAAAAAAAAATTGTTGTATCATTCCAATTAAACCGTGTTCTTTCTTATAGTATTAACGTTTTGGGTTTTGTGTATAATAAATATAAAATGTTAATAGTAAATACATTAATATAAATAATATTATGCTTTACAGTATTATATTTTATATTAAAGTTAATTTTGACATGTTTCTATACGTGCTATACTTTTGGATATTTAATGATAGGACAGGTTATGTTTATTGTGTTATTATACAAAACTTTTAAATATACATAAACTATATACTTAGTATAATATATTACAATGTTTCAAATTCTGACTGACGCAATATTTTAATGTATCAAAATCTAATACAACTAAATGGGTCAAAAACTATTACCATTTAGAGTTTGGATGAGAGGGGCATAATATGGTGGAAAAGTTATTTTATCTCGACGTGTAAAATCTATTGTCTTTATGTGCTCCTATCTGAACTTTAGATGGTTATTATTTTTGAACTTTAACCAAAGGTTACTGCCAGATGAGATCGATTATAGATTTTAATAGTATTAAATAATCTAAAACACATATTATATTATATTATATGCATTATGAACACATTTTATGTAGGTACCTATACAGTTTCCATAGTTTACACTACCAGTGAATATTTTCGGAGTTACAATATACGTTCTGCATACTACATCAAAGTAGGTATTTCAAACAAAAATAACAAAATGTTTTCTTTCATGATTTAATTATACTTTTTAATAATAATTATACCTAGATGGTAAAATAACTTCATAAAGAGAACTAAGTATATGTATTATACGTTTTATACAGAAAATACATTTTCTGATTAATAGGTATTTAGTTCTCTTTATGTAGTTTTTGCTATTTTATTAATAACCATAACAGAAACAATGTACATGTTCAGTGCATGTTGGTCGTTGACAAAGTATTTAATTAAGTATTTTTAATTCAGACAGATTTTTCTTTCTATTGTTCCTGTTACTGTAATAAGTAATAATAAATGAGTATTTGCAATAACTTAGAAGATGCATGGTAAGATTTTGGAATGTAATAAAAAAATTCTTCAGTCATAGTCGTTTTGAGGATTTTAAAGCAAAACGATTAAACCATAATATAAGTTCATTAAATATTTCTAAGCTTTCTAAAAAACTCTTTACTGTTATTCAATGTATTATTGTAAATGCCATAAGTAAATTATTTTCAAGTAATAAAATATTTTTTCAGATATTTTTTTTTTTTAATTTGGTAATAGGTAATTTAAAATTTTTATTTAACCACATAATCAAAATATAAATTATTTAGTTGTTCTATAAAGTTACCGACAAATAAAATGCGCTGGAATTATTATAATCTTCTAGATTTTTTTCTGATCTATTACAATGATTCTTATTTAGGTAAGTTGTTCTAAATAGTCAAATAATCCCAAAATTAGTACATGAACGTTAACCAAGCCGTTAAAGCCTTGTTCACTTATAAGTAGTTCAAGTTGCGACCCGTGTACACAATAATTTGAAGTATATTATTAGCTTCATCAACTTATACAATTTTCTTTTTTCACTTTTTTGTTGTTATTTATAAAAACATAGTGAACCATTGCTTCCACACAAATCTATGGTTGAATAAACAAAATATAAAATTCCTAAATTCAATTTATACTTTATTACTTTTGTATCCATAGTAATAACAGGAATTCGATGATTTCTTTGACCACAACAAAGTATTATTAAAACGTAAATTATTGGATCGATTTAAAAAAAATTGTATGTATTTAATCAAATATGCCATAGCTTTTGCGTATTATTAGCAACCTTTGCGCCGTAGTACTTTTAAATACGTTTGTATGTCCATTTTCCGCTCGTCGTTTAAAAGAATTTACATCGTAGTGTCCCGGTCCCGGATTGAGCGAATTCTCAATCGTTTTCAGACTGTCACCGATCCGTTGAGAACTGTTAAATGGATACCTAAATTTAATATAGTATAGAAACATTAGTTGATAAGTGAAATAATATCTTAAAATTAAAAATTAAAAACATTAGAAAAAAATCACTTCAGGTTATTATTTATAAATGTTTAATGTTAACGAATTGGTATTGAATACAATTTAATTATAAAGTTTATTATTCTACCTACATCAAGTATATACAGTATATACCTATAGTGATTGAGATTCTTTACCATCTTTATCTTACTTGTTAGATTTTTTTGATAACCAATTGGATATATTTATACGAAATTCCGGTACGTAGTGTTCTATTTTTCTTCTTGGTGAATGCTCTTTGAAAATATTTGTGTATGTACGATTATTGGATACGTTGCTCTTGAGTGAGAGTGGCCAATTATCAGATATAAGAAAACATTTTTTTTCAGCAGCATGACCTACCAAAGTGCTTGAATCTCTGGGTCCTATTTAAATTGAAATATATTTATTTATTTAAAATATCATAAATAAAACTAAAATAATTTAAAAAATAGGTAATAGAATAAATGTAAATATACACGTAGCACTATGTACATCGTATACGTTAAGCGACTTTAAGAAAATATGTTATACCTAATTAATATTGTATTGCTTATTTACACATCATGACATTTTATAATAATTATCACTATTTCATTTATAAAATAAAATTATTTTATTTATTTTTGAAATCTGGGTGGATATTAAAATTAACTACCTATATTATGAGTTTTATATGCAAAAACAACTAAAAAAACCTATGATGGATGTAAACCTAATATGATTCTCAATGATTAAACCTGAAATAATATTTTTCATTGCAGACGTTTTTAATTTATATAATTTGTATTATAATTTTTTTGATATTAATACAATTATTCACATCGGAATTATACATTAAAAAAACAGCGTATATTAATCACTGTTAATGCCTAATTATATATTCGACAAGACAATAATAAGATTTCAAATAATAATACACATAAAAAAGTAGCTGGGTGGTTGATTTATCGTATTCAAATGATTTTGTGGAATTCGCTCATATATTATTAAATTCTGACATTTTCAAGTATATAAATAGGTTAAATGATGAATGGTGATTAAATATTAATTTTGTGTTTGGATGATTTATTTAAACGCCATTTTAAACGAACTTAGTGGTGGAACAAAATTGCATCGGCTTAATTTGGTTTAGAATTATCAAGTAGGTAATAAAAATATTAGGCACTGAACATACGTAAATACTATTAATACGAGTAGGTATATATAGTAACTATATCATACATAATATTATATTTATTTTATGTATATTCTATAAGTGTGAGAGAAGTAAATTTTGATATAAATATCAAACTATTGTTTTAAATATTAAAAGTTTGACTATTAGTTCAAACTTTAAACTAATAAAAGAAAATACATTTCATTTTAATTATCAGACTTACATTATTTACTGAAGTAACATAAAAGTAGAGTGTTCAACATTATTTATACGTATTAAACTACACCAATATTAATTGTTACTATCTCCATATTTTGTGGATTCAAACGTTATTAAATTATCAGTTAGATTGCATTACGATTAAGTGCATCTCCTAACTTAGTGTAGACTCTAGACAGTCTAGACTATATGGACACGGGAAAGTTATTATACATGATTTTTAATCGTAATAATTCCTTTGTTGATTATTTTATGAATGTCAAATTTAAATAAATATTGCTAAAAATGATTGAACACTTAAAATCGTATTCCTTTACAGTTCAAATTTATATTTTATTTTTATTACCTGTAAACGTATCATAAGGTCCTCTGGTGGTCAACTTTTTGTTGACTCGTGTCTCAATCGTATGATGTTTCAAACCATCTGCGTACATATTAGGCGGTAAATTCAAATTTATGTTGAAATCATATGGTCGGCCGGAGAACTTTCCGTTGTTTTTAGTTTGACATTTCGGAAAAGTAATGTTATATATACCTATATGTTTAAAACAATTATATTGTATAGTTATTATGATATGAATCTGATTGTCACAACACTTTTTTTTTTCAAATACATTTTAATTACTAATGATATTTTACATTTTATATGTTTGTTGGAAAACATGACTTTTCACAGTCTTCATAGTTGTATTAGGTACCAAACAGTTCATATGAAATAAGTCTAACAAAATCGTATTAAAGAATTACTAAAATGGCTTTAGGTAAACTATATTTTCAAATAATTTAATTAGCCATTATTTATTATAAACAATTCATTGTAATGATTATTTAATTTTAACAATGTACTATATTAAGATAACATAAAAAGGCTATTTAGACTATGTAACGAACTTTTCTGTTTTTATTAAAGTATAAAGTCTACATAGATGATTTGTATCTAATTTGAATAGCTCATTACAAGTGAAAATTAATAGTAATAATAAATGTGTATTACGCAGACACATAAACTGATGGTAAAATGATAACAATTCAATAAATATCTGAATATTATAACATTTAAAATCATTATTTATCAGAAAACTTCTATATTTATTATATTTTCTAAATATTATGTAATATTGCAGTAATTATTTTGATGTATATAATATATCATATTATATTATTTAATAGTAAAATAATTACATTAAACCATTTAAATATTTTATTAAGAATTATTTATGTACTTTTTTATAATAAATAAGTAAAAGCAATTTTCATAAAATGGAAAAAGTAATATTTACAATTTTAAATATAAACATACAATAAAGCATAAATTATTTGCAACAAATATAGTTAATAGTATTTTGTCTATAAATATAAATTAAGTTTGTTCATAATATAATTTAAAAAAATTGCTTTATAATTTTATATAGTATTATATAATAACAATAATTGTTGTTCTGACCTGGGCCTAACATATTATTTTTCTTCACATCGAACCTGGACAACCCAGACAAAAAAGCAACTTTATTCAATTTCTTTTTAGATTTATTATTACAAGTCTGCAGCGAAAGCTTTAAATTTTCTTTATCTGAACAACCATATTTTACATTTTTCTTCTTACTGCCCGACTTCTTCTGTATCTCCGCATTTAATGAGTCCATCTTTTTTTCTTTTAAATCCAATAGTTTAACTTTATATGATATAATTTTATCAGAACTATAAATTATTGTTACATTGAATTAAGTTTTTTTCTTTTCAGAATTTATAAACAATCATTTATCTTTTATGAATAATTTATAATAAATAACAATAAGTATATTTAATGTAAACGTAAAAATTAAACAGTCAAAGTAGATACATGGTAATCATAACTAGTTATTTACACATCATAATATCAACAATATTAATTATGTTGTAATTATTGCGCTAATAGGCATTCTATAAATTCTAGTTCTATAGTAAATATAAATATCGTTAATATATTTTATGTAATGTTTTGGGTGAAATATTTTAAATTGTGATAACTTAAAAATTCATAAGTATAAATAAATACATAATTTACGTGTAGGTTTTAAGTGTAAGAAATGTATGCTTAAGTATAAGTTTGTAACATAACGATAACTGTATTATTTCGATTAAGTTTTATTCATTATATAAGAAACAACGAAACACCTCATTTGAATAATTCACTTTAGTAATAATAGTTCTACAAAGTTATAATACATAAAGAAAAAAATGGTGAAAATACTATATCAGTCGGATGTTAAAGTTAAATATCCCCAAGGGTGGGGTTGTTTTGGAGCGAATCACCTTGTTAATTCAAAGTAACTGCATAATGAAAATTTTCTCGTGAAATATAACTTAAATTAGAGTAGAAGGGTTAGTAAAACATAGTGTGTAAAGTGTGGTGAAATTATAATGGAAATGTTTTATTTTTTACAGAAAACATCATCCTGCTAAAATAAGTTGAAGAATTATGGTTTTATCGTTTTGGACTCATTTAATTTCAAAATGAAACAAATTTCATTTGTGTCTTTATTGATACCTACAAGATAACATTTTATTTTGTAATTAGTTAATAAAAAGTAATACTTAAATTTCATTTAATATTTCCTTATTTTTAGTTTCTTCAACAATTCAAAATGTGCTTGCATATATTGTAATAATATGGAGAATAATATTGAAACCTCAAGGAAAAACAATTAATAATTTAATACATTAATTTTTAATAGTTTTCATTTATAAAACGAATTTTTTTTTCAAGTACCTACGGTGATTATAAATCATTTTATTCTATTTACTGTGTAACGTATTTTAAAAAAATCAAAAAGATGTAACATCAGTTTTGAAGTTTTGAGTTTTTCTAACGAATATATTTACTTATTTTAATATAACGTTCTTACAAAATATACAAAATAAATCATGACTGCAATAGATGTATTCGTATAGATTACGAATCATTAATAATGTTGTGTTTACTTTTACACTTTTCATTTGGGTATATCACTTTGATAATATTTTACGATTTTTACATTAATTTATATACTCGGGTACTAGGTATTAAACTTATATTGTATTATTATATGCTTCTATAGATTTATAAATATCACATACTGATAATATAATATTAACTTCCTTCGATTTTCATTAAATTATATTCATTAATTGCGCATGTTTGAGTATTAATCATATGCAGTTATTAACCATATAAGGTTAAGTCTACACGGAATCAGAAATAGCTAATGTAGTATAAATTTACTTTAGTTTAAATTTGTATAATAATATATATATATCTTTCATAAGATATATTACAATGTATAAAAAATATCTATTAAAACATTGTTTTTATCATGGTCAATACTCAACAAAATTATTACCATGCATTTTTTCCGAGAAAATTAGTTTCTACATAAATATAATATTAATTTATATGAAATGCATTCGAAGAAAGATAAAACTAAGTATCAGAATTTTAAGAAAAAAAAACATCTTTTTATATAAGTTTCTAAAAATACCTATAAATAATAATTTAGTATTATTAGATTATTAACAATTATAGTAGTATCATAAAATAAGATTATAAGAGTGTATAATGTGTTTAGGACCAAACTGATTGGAAGAAAGGCGTGTGAATTGAGCTAAAATCGTGAATATATTTACTCACGATTTTAGTTGAATTTTACTGACGCAATTCTAGAGATATAATATAATTTGATTTCATATTTGTGTATTGAAAGAATAACAAATAAAAATACACAAAAAATGTCGATTATAATGCATAATATTTTAATTAGTATTATCAATAAAAGTGATAAGTAAATATACCTGGTATTATGTTGAATGTACTTACCAGTATTTAAAAGAAAAAACAATGTATTCTATATATATTTTAATTATTAATTGAATTTAAATCTATACTTTTATTTAAATATTCAATTTTATTATATATTATATTAGTTAATTATGATTTTGTTTTGTCTAATTATAATAATATTTTGTTTCGTGAAAATACTTTACATTTATAGACTAAAAAAACCAGTACGTACAAGATGTTTAAAGAAAATATATAATTTATGTATTAAATTAAAATCATTGAAATATTAAACTATTTTGCGCCGGCTTATAAATCAAAACTCTTAATGAAAAAAACAAATTCTCAATTTATGAAATGGTTTTCAAAAAGTATGTCCTTATACTCGATAATACAATTTTGTAACTATTAAAAAATGCGTTAACGTGTAGCCACACTGAGTAGAACATTCACGAACACGAACACAATATAATAACGTATCGATAATATAGCTGTATAATTAAACCGTATAGAATTTGATTTAAAGATAGATAATATTCTCGTTTGACGTGAGAGTGGGATTTTTATTTATCATTATACATATATTGTATATTATATAGGTAAATACATTAGTAGGTATTCGCTTTGTAGATGATTGTTTTCGTTATTAAAATACAATCAAACTGGTAGAAGCTGCAAGCTTCCCTTTTAACAAATAACTTTACTTTTAATTATTAAAAAATATTGATTAAACGCCATTACTCATTATATGGTGTGATAAATGGTCACATTTTTTGTTTTAATTACAATTTTTATAAATATCTTTGAACTATAATTATGATAAATTAGTTAACATCACAATCTAAATGTTTGAATAAAAAACGAGTTGCATTTTGTTTTTCATAAGGTAAAAATACTGCCGGTTAAAATTATTGCATACATAATTGATAATAAAAATACATATAGAAGTTGGTTAAACTCATCAATATAACTCAAGCACTGTCAAACTGACTTAAATATTATATTTCAGTTATTGGAATAGTAAAAATACAGTTAAAAAATTGAGTGCCCAAACTTTACCAGCAGATTATCGTAATAATATAATAGTTATATAGAGCGATAAATTAGAACAATAGAAAGAATATGTAATAATGTTTTTGGAATTTGCTTCACCTTTATAACTATACTGACACTGTAGAAAATATGTCAATAGTTGTAGTAGTTGTAGCTATGTACCTATCCCTTTCCTCTCGTAGGTTTCAACTGTCCAAAAAACTGTTGACGTGTTTCAAAACAATAATTAATTGTTGGGTTATTTTTTGCTGCTAAGCTGCAGTTAAAAACATTACCTTACCTTGATGGATATTCACTTATGAGCATCTAGATCGTATTTCTGTCAAGGCAACTCTGTGGTTACGTAACACAAATAACTTGAACCATTTTTTAAACGGATTCTATCCCATATCCATGTTATATGTTTAGGGGGTTTTATAGAAATACTGTATGGCTCAGATAGTTATTTAATCATTATTACAAAAACATAGGTAAGATTGTATTGGTACGGTTGAGCGATCGTTACTTCGCATTTATCACCACTTCATCACTGAATTTTATATTGAATGTACAAAGCACAGCTCACATATAAAACTGCATATATTATTAAAGTACGTTTTATCTACCACAGAACACTGTCGACAATTGTTGATAATAAAATGTCAATTCACGATAGTATGCATTTAAACTTTTCCTTCATCCGATAAAAAATATTTCTATAGAAAAGGCACTGAGTACAATATATTTTTTTGTCATATTTTATTTTATGCTATGAGTATAATGCGTTCGTTATAGCTGCAACGACGAAATTCTAATATTTTTTGGACACCAATGAATGATTCAAAGCATACGACTTTATGATCTATAATATTATATATTGCAACGTCAAGCCGAAAACTATTTAATTCATTGTATATTACGTGTTGTATATTTATTATTTATATATATCGGGACATAAATGTCTGTACCGTATATGCTCAATATTATATCGTAATACGATAATTTAGTAATTTCGTTTGGCAATCGACCAAATGGTACGTATACGTGAAACACGCGTATCGGATTCCTTTGTAAAGGTGTAGGCGGAATGCATTGTTTGTGTCAGAGGTATGCGCGTCTGTGGTGCTACCGTTTAGCACGTCTCTATAATATATAATATTATTATTATACATAGGTACGCGTACGGTTTTCCGATCGGACTGGTCACCGGGTCAACGGGTAATGGGTTCTTGTAATATTATATTATAATGTGATATAATTTATAATATAATATGTGTGTGGGTATGTGATAATATATTCTTTAAATCGAGCTGGTAATGATACCAGATACGGTAATACCTAGCCTCCCTGTATAGGATTTACGGAGAAGTATTTGCATCAATGATGAACGCGTTTATGTGATTGTCATTTTAACATCTCTAAAATGCACACAATGATAAAATACTAATATATAAATACTTGTTATAGGCTATAATAAATCGATATATGAAAATTATACAGACTGTCTCGTAGTCTCGTCCACACACATTATGATATTTTGTACACTGCCATTGTATCGCATAATTGTAAATGTATTATAATAGTAAGTATTTGAGTTGCGGCAGGTATTGTATATGACAAGGTACACCAGACAGTACGTTATTATGAATGCACAAGAGAACTCGTGATATATACTATGGGCTACTGTGACCCGTATAGTGCGGTTCGCCTTTAAATTAATATATTATGATATTACCATGACGATATTTTAACAATTTTAACAGAAATAAATGTAAAAAACAAAATATTTTAAAATATATATAAAAAATAGTTCCTTGTAGTATTTTTACTATTATTAGACATTTATAATTGATATACTTATGAGATAAATAAAATTACTAATAAAGCTACTGAAGAGAGTTCATAATTTCTTTATTTTTCTTACCAATTTTCACTATTCACAAATACATTACATATAGTACTGAAACTAATAGATAATGATATAGTTTATGACATACTCAATGCTATTATTATTTTCACTACGATTTTCATTATTATTATATGCGAATATTATTACTATCGTTATTATTGCTGTTGTTTTCGTGAAATAGCCGTGTAAGTACAACGGACTTAGATACAAAATATTACATTTAATCACGTGGTCATCATCGCCATTTCTGCAGCTACAACAACGGAGGAAGATCCATAAAACCGTCGCTAACTATAATATACACACTGCATAAATACCCGTATTTATGTATATAATAGCAGGTATATTGTGTTATATAGTCGTGTATAGTCTCTCAATTTATTACAGTCGAAAATTGAAATCGATCGATCCCGTCGATAAACAGTATCATTATATTATATATATATTTATTTAGATGATTTTACGTATACCTTATGAGTTATACGCGCTTATATATATATAAACTATAGAGGTATTTTCTCCCTATGTTCCATTTTTATTTACGACGTTTGTCGTTGGAGTTGTTCACGGACACTGCAGTATATATATACATTGCAAACACTATAATATATCAACCAAGACGCTATTAAACGCACTTTTAATCATCAAAACAATTCATGACGTTGTAATAAAGTTCAGCGGGTGAACTGTAAATGCACATATTAACTCATTGTTTATAAGGGTAAACGAGTATATATTGGAATATAAAAACCAAGAAAATAAAAATATATTCTGCAATCACAACTCTGTAAACGCAATTACTCGTATTATTATTTATTACTATTATTATAGGTAAGTAACTATATTGTATAAATTTATATTTTTGTTATTTATTTCTTACATAGTAATAATCGATGTCGTTCTAAGAGATTCAAGTAGTGTACCGGTATTAAAATAATTTTTTTTTAAAAATAAATACAATTAACTATTTTAAATTCAGTATTTTGGTGTTAAAATAATATACAAATTGTATTTATATTTTGTAAATTTGATCCATTTATTTTTAATCTTTTAGAAAAGTTTTAAGAGGTTTTTTAAAGAAGATTGCAAAATAATCAAAGAATCGTGTTAAAGAAAATTATATGTTTATTAAAATTAAATAGTTCTAAAGTAATGAAGTGTGGTTAGTATAATATAAAAATATTTGTATCAAATTCTTTTTTTGTTATATCTTATAAGTCATGACAATTTAGTTGTAAATATTTTTAAAAAATAAAAAAATACTAGTTTGTATCTCATTAGAATATGAAATATATGTTTTACAGTGTATAATATACACAACTTATTAGGCATTCATTATTATAACTTTTAAGTTAAAAATCTTAACTTAATTAGGCGTGTTGTTGTTCTGATTTACGTCGTAGTTACACAGAGCTGAGGTTATATTTCAGTGAAATATTAATTTAAATAAAATTCAACTTACGAATGTTAAGATGATGAAAAATATAATATTTAATACCCTATAATACTTAACATCCGTTAAATGAGTTGTACGTCCATCCTGTGTTGTAATTATAAATAATTATCAACGTGCCATTAAATAATTACACTACTTTTTAATAACCTTAGACGAAAAATTAACATTTAATCGCGTAACGAAACATTTTACCAAACATAGAAACAGTATTTGTTCATTTTATTTATTTTTATCGATTTTTATAATGAATTATTAACTAATTAATTACCGTTTAAATAACCATTCAAAACATAGTTTTGTAAAAAAAGAAATTTTTTTTAAAAAATACAGGAGTTAACATATTATTGTTTTTGCACATTTAACGATTTAACACATTTGTATCGATTTTCTTTTAATGACTACGTTAACAGTTAGTAAATTTAAATTTGGACGGTTGACTTTTAAACTCGCTACTAAATTTTCAGTTCTTAGTATTTTTGAAATAATTTATGTTTATACATTAATTCATTACATCGATGTATATTATTGTCACAAATGATACAATTTAAAAGAATACGTGACAACCCCTAAAACGTGCCATTTACGATTAAATCGCAACGCGCTTGATTAACAATGCTTCACACCAATAAACTCCAATACGCACACCCTTATTGTTGCCTTACTATATCTGTATATAAACATACACCAGTTGCATATCTACAAAGTACGAGTGGTTTTATTATTATCAATTCCGCCGAGCTTTCCATTCCATTACACAAAACAATATTATACGTTGGACTTGATGATTTGTTATAAACACACACACACACACACACACACACACACACACACACACACACACACACACACACACACACACACACACACACACACACAGTTATCATTTATCAATGTAGTTGTATGTGTAAATAGGTGCGTTTAATATAATAATATGCATATGCAGGTCATAGCAAATTACTCAACTGTCCTATCGCGCACGACTACGTTATTATATAGTCATGTACTATTAATTGGTATTTCACGGATATCATGGTTTTCGAATGTGTTTTTTTCTTAAGAATGTGTAATTTGCAGACGTCCACACATTCATATGTATCGTATATATCATATATGTATACACTACACAGATATAATATTTCATCTGTATGAAGTTTTTTATTTTAGCGACCAATGCCTTCGAGTCCATGCCGTCACATGATGCCAACGAAAAACAAATGGAAGATTTAGTAGATTTAAGCCACGTAAGTGTCCACTATTTTCGCTCATGAACAATATCAAGCAAATACATTGCTACTGTTTATTATAATATGCAAGTACAATACGCGCGACCGTATTATTATTATGCTCGCGCCGCCTCCACTGCGTCTTTTCATATATATATATATAGATTAATCGGATTCGCCGGAAGTGCGTCTTCGCGCAATTGGATTTTCCACTCACATAAGACGCCGATAATGATTATTATAAGCGCAGAAAGGGCGAGCGATTTGGCGCTTCCGACACACGTGGCCGCCGCCGCAACAATCCCTCTCGCGATCGGCATAAGACAAACATTTGTCTTGCCGGGCCCCGCGGACTTAATGCGTTTACATTTGCCGTCCCATTGCGTCCATTATTGTTTTGGTAAACGCTCTCCCGGTCACCCCCCCCACCGGCCGCCCGATCACGACCCCAAGGCGGACGACAATCCGACCATACGGTAATTTATTCTCGCCTGTCTAACCAGCTATGATGTGTCTGCCGCCGGTTCGGTAAACATTATATTAAGTTCGCGTCGTCGCTCGCTCGAAACGTTCGGGGGGGCGCGTAAAAGTTGGCGAACGATCGCGATGCGGATCGAGCGGACGAAGACCGCGAGTAGAATTTGTTTAAGCTCTTACGATTCGACTACACGGTCGACGAGACGTCCGTACGCGTCGAGCGCCTTATTACTTATACGAGTACGTAGTAAAACCTCCACCTTAACGGACACCTCTGTATAGCGGACGCATTTGTGGCTATATATTTTGTTTATTTTTATAGCGGCCGTCTAATATAAGCGCGTCTTACTATTGCAACGTACATTTCAAATCATAAACAATGACCAAAATACTTTACAGATTGGTATGGATGTGTTTAGTCGCAGTAAAGAGCAAGTGCAAATAAATTGCTTCTATTGATATGTGTTTACTACTTCATTGTTTTCCAACATATTGGAATTAAAAAGTTACTTGAAATACGAATTGAGACTATTACACGCGTCAGATCTTTAAAACAGGCTACAATAACTGATGTTTTCTAGTTTTCTTAAATGTTAGTTTTTACCTTTATTTACTTTTTCATAATTTAAATGATAAAATATATGAATGTACACAATGCCATGTAATTAAATAATTTTAAATATTTATAAACTTATGAATAATACAAATATATATGTCTATAATTTTTTTTTTTTATATTATACATTTTTTCATTAATTTTCTTACTTTCCACATTCTAAATAACGAAAAAAAAAATTGGCGACTGAGAGTGTTCGGTATTTAGAAGATTCACTGTATATTTGAATATAATATACCAGCACATTTTCAATTTATAATAATTAGTGGTTATTTCTTTTTGTGGTTATTATTACGAGTCGAATATTATTATAATTTACTGTAAATTCAAATAATTGTTAAGTGGTCTTATGATCACAAACGTGTACCTACAAAGTTGTAGAACAATTAATATTTAAATACATACCAAGAATTTCGTTCCTGAATATTCTTAATGTAATTACATTTTTTATATAAATATATATATTATAACGGCATACAAATATTTGCAGGTGTATAAATACAAGTGAACTAATTTTTTTTAAACTAAGAATTAATTTGATTGATTGATTTGAATTTTAAATGTTTTTGAATGTAAATTATAAATGTATACCATTTATTTTAGGAAAATATAAATTTACCTATATAGAGCTTTAATCGATATAATTTCAAAATTCGACACGCATTATAACGGTCAAATTAACATACTAGGATACATGCTAATGAATATACAACCCTCCCTCGCAAACCATATGTGTGGCATTTTATAAAGGCATTGTTCTCGTATTTATAGTCAGTTATATATTATTACATATTATTATAATAAATAGTAAATAATTGAACTGGTTTTTGTATTTACTTTGTTATAATTTCCACCTTTTTGTATTGAACCAAACAAAGTTTTTTGTGTGATAAAATGTAATAATTAATTCATCTACCCTATTGGGTAAATACATTACCTACACTATTAAAGCAACACAATAATAGAATGATTTATTGCAATATACGTTCCAACATATTTGCAAAGTATAATATATTAATTTATGAACCAATTATAATGAAATTTCATAACGGAGGTGCAAAATATATTCACATTGAAAAATACTACTCGTTAATGCATTTTTTATTTTATTTTATTTTTTTGAGCTTATTATACATTTGCAGAAACTATTATCTTAATTCATTTGAATTTGCATACAATTAAATACTGTATTAATTTATCATAATAATATATAATATTATGTACACGCATATATATATATATATATATATATACATATAATATTACAATAATATACGATGTAAGTACTTGTAATTATTATATTAAGACTATTTAAGTAAAAACCATATTTTTGTAACTGTTTTGGTATTTTAGGTATATTTTTATATAAAATTCCTTTCAGGAAATAATAAATTCTTATCGAAGCATAGAAATCTTACATTATATTAACTTTTTATACTTGTTTTATGGTGTATTTTTGTTTTAATTATCTATTTGACCACATTTTATCCATTATGAAGAAAGATTTAGAAAAAAAAAAAGTAATTAAAATATTGTTGTGTTGCTTGCCTTATGTCTTGATATATTTTATCCCAGAATCTGTACATTTATAGTGCTGATTAAGAATAATATTTTTTGTAAATTAAATTATATAATATTATGCGATTATCCACACTACCTACTCTTAATAGTACTTACCTTCATTGATAAAAATAAGGAATTACCTAATTAAATGGGTCATTGGACTTATCATTTTCTAACGGAAAACTTACATTAAGTGCATCACTTCTTACAGCTATTCACAATGAATCTAAAATAATAATACAATTTTAGAAAAATCATTCTAGTTTATGAAGACCTAAATATTATTTTTGAGTGATGTTATAATAATTTTGATTATACTTTAGACACACACATTATATGTATAGTATATCCCGATTTAATACTATTCGTCCTTCATGACGAGTATGTAGTTATTATATCAATATGTGATTTAATACAACTTGTTTTCAATAATAAGACTAATGAAGCAGTAAATATTTGAAATAAATTAAAGCATATTGTAGGAAAATAAAGATAAGAGTGCAATCAATTCTGCCAGTTTTTAAGTCCACCATCAAACAATATAACCGCTATATTTGCACATATATTTGACAAAACGTAACTGTTCTTAAATTCACAATTATTAAGCATTTTTAAGAGATATTAGCAACTTTTTGGATTTACGCAATACATGTTTGTATATATTACATATTATCTAATTTCAATTTAATATTTTTAGTTTAATGTATATTATTATGACGTCTACATGTCTACCACCATATAAATGTATTGATCTTATCAAAAAACGGACTCGCATAGTACGTTAGAGCAAACTCTGATTCATAACTTACTGTGATTATAACGTGTACTTACATATATTTGATTTCAACGCCATGTTTAACAATACCTGTATAATATATCTTATTAAAATTTGAATAAAATGGTATAATGTGTTAGACACAATGTTGTTTTTTTTTATACTTTTCACCTCGAGAGTATTGTTGTTTTTTGAAAAAAAAAAAAGAAATAATGTTTTCTGTTAACAGCCCGTCGATAAAACATTCAACTATATTATATTTTCATTGTACGTTTATTATAATATATTATTATTATAATGTTAACGTGTTTAACGACATATAACTCCTATTGTTCGTTCACGATGTATACTGCATTACTGCAGTGCATACCAACCAACCACATTCAACGACTCGAGACAAATTATATCGAATGCACAAGAAACCATTTTATGTGATGATTATAATTTGATTATTATGATTATGATGTTATTTAGAACGTTGGACGCGACTATTTCCGCGATCGAAACAAAACAAAACCATAATAATATACGTGCCTGTGGGAGATGGACAACTGCGGGTGCGTCTCGAAATTACCTCAATGGCCGGTCGCGATTATAATTACGATTAAAAAAAAAAAAAAAATACAGATAGGAAAACATTCGGACAGGTGTGCGGTGTGTGTCCCTCTCCTACCACACCCGGTCACAGGTAACCCGCCATATCATATATTATCACGCCTACTCTTGCCTGGCGCGTGTCTTATTTCGTTCGCCCATTTTTACTTTTTATTTATTTATTTAATATTAGTATTATTATTTTTTAATTTGTAGGACGTGGACCTTAAATAACTGTAGGTATTATTTACTATTATAAATTATTATTATTATTATTATGTATTAATCCTATATTTATGGTTGTACCTATATTAAAATATGTAGTATACAATGTATAATATTTATGTATATATGTATAACAATAAACACACGTGGTTGCGAGAAAGTTACTTTTATTTACTTAATTTTTATGGTTATTTACATTGTGTGTACTTTGCAGACTGTTCGCCTGTTAAACTGTGCATTACATTAATTATTTTTCTACTTCTTATTTGTCCTTTTATTTAAGTTTTTCTCTCACAAACAGTCAATATTTTAGTTCGGAACAATAAACATGGCGAACAGAGTATTACACCGACAGTAATAGTGACTCAATCGATATTCTTAATTAATTATTTTGTGATAATGGGTATGCGCTTACACAATATTATGATTATAACCTACGTATTTTGTTTTTATATGAATTATTTTTAAAATGATAATTTGTAAAATTAATTTTAGTTTTTAAGGTTCGCCTTATCCCGTTACAACTTACAGCATAATAGTATCATCCAATAAAACCAAAACGTAATAATATTATGTAACTTAAGAATTCATAATTTGTGTTATCTTATAGAATTGTGAATATTATAAAAAAGAAAATTTTAGAGTAAAATTATTATAAAATGCGAAATTTAAATTTTACGCACCGAGTCAATTTAATCCTTAATTATTTTCCTAAAAACTTTTTAAATGTCATATAATGCTTTTTAACTTAAACTTAATTGTGTTTTTAGCCAACTCCACTCAGGTATCATAAATAGATTACTTCACCAAAATCGACCATCAAAACTGTTATAACATATTTTTTAATTAATCATTTTATATTTATAATTGCATTTCTTTCAAAGAGGCGTATTATTATTTTGCTAGATCACGATTATTTACATTGTCTATCATGCTCTTCACATCACGCGTTATATCATGCGCTCTTATATTGTAGGTATTTTTGTATTCAAGATAATCATATAGGTATACAAATAATACAAATGAGGTGTTTAGATATTATTATATAATGTATTATATACATACATGGTGTGACGCATATAAATCAATTAATTGTGTACGTTTAGGTGAAAATGTTTTTATTTGTTTTTTTTCCTTTTGACTGAAAATTTAAAACAAATTCATTTTTTATTTCTGACATTATAAAATAATATGTGACCATAACAAATACTTACATTGATAAAACTAGCACTTTCCATTATCGGAGACTAGTCGTGGCTTTAACGGTTTGTGCGCAATACCTACATAATAATCTAGTCAATGTGATATTAAAGATTTTAATAATAATACTAAATAAACCTAATTACAAACATAACGTATTTAAATAAATACTAAAATACACTTTCTTTACGACTATTGATAACATGAAACACAAGACATGATACTAATTTAGGGTAGGGAGGTCACTACCCCCACCCATCGACACTATCACACGCACCGTGTATACTCGTATGTATATTATATTATTTTTCTTTTTATAACGCCCTAAAATTATTAAAAATGAACTTAAAAATGTGTTTTTAATTCGTAATATGTATGGAAAAGTTTACCGTTAAATATTATTCGATCAAAAACTGATCGGAATTTATAATAATATTTATTAATTAAGAATCATGACGTATAAGAGCGCAACATCCAATATAACTATATCACCTATATCTATATAACTTTTAATACTTCTATAGCCATATAGATACTATATTAATTATTAACCATTTCTCGGTCTATAAATAGGTACTTGAAATATCAATCAATTTTTTTCTCTCAGAAAAAACCTAAATATTACTGAATGGATTTAAAACTGATATATATTAGCTTATTCGTTAACGTTTTAATACTAAAAATATTGAAATTATGTTAATACAATTTTGTGAAAAAATAAAAATGAGATGTAACTGACATGTGTCATTTTTATAGAGTAAAGATATAAATAAAATGTATGTTAATACGTTGGATGGTAGTTAAAAAATGTCATTAGGGTCTAGCATGCATTTAATAATATAATATATTTAACGAATGTGTACGCCGTACGGTATAATATTCAAATCTGTAATGAAAATACTTCATAAATATAAAATTACAGATTATAATATAGCAGGTACCGACTTTGTCGAGAAGTCGAATGATTTTCATCAAAACGTGTATCCTGCAATGGCATATTGCAAAGGAAGTCCTAATTGAAATCGAGAGTCATTCCACAAAACCATATGGCCCTTATACCTATATGTACATGTAATATATATTAAATAGCCATCTGTTCGACTGCGGACGCGTCTTATGTGCGTAATACGATTTGGAGAAGTCGACGACGGTCGCGATGGCCGGCATGACATATTTCGAACGCGTAAATCGCATTCGTACAATATTATACGATTTAATTTAATATATTGTTTGTTATTACTTATAAGGTATGGACCGCAATATCCCAGAGGAAATGATATTCCTACAAGAGTGATGTGTGTCTGAAATACATGTATATAGGCATTATTTTTTTCCTCGTATCGAGATGTAATATTATATTTAACGTAGAACGTGTAACTCAATTTGTCCGTTCGACACAAATCTAATATCGCGGAACTATAAGATATACACTACAGGGCCATCTCCATTTTTGTGGTTAAATCGAGGCCATTTTTATATCTTTATGGTATGTACACATCAGAATACAACATTTTTGCAAAAACGAATCCAATACGTTACTTTGTCGTAGTACCTATACGTGAAACGATCAAAATGATTGTAAAATGATTTCGAAGAAAACGATTTTAATCTTAAATCACCAATTAAATATTGAACTATTAAGGATCGGCGTATCCTATTTTATCTAACGATGGTCTTACACCTCGGAAATCGTTTACCGATGTAAACAGCCGATTATTATAATGTAATAAGATATAGTAATATACCTTACCTGTCGAATACCGGATGTATAAATATTATATAATATTCGGCTATTTCTTTACCGACGAGGATAATAATAAATATTATAATAATATTATACACCGACTCTATTGATGATTTGACCGAATCTCGGTCACGTGTTCGTCCCTAAATCTGACCACATCCCCCGGCGCCGCGATCCGAATAGACGCGTCAAATTGCATTACTTTGTTGTCATGCCCAGCGGGCAACGAGCACGCTATCGCATTCGAGTTCTATACACACACGGTTTTTGCCACATATTCATGTTGTGTACATATAAGTATAGAAATATGTGTGCGTGTGTGTGTATATATATTATTATTATTATTATGTGTACATAGACCTGGTACAGCGAATATACGAGTATCGGATGTATTAATATACATATTATTATATTTGTAGTGTGGTGATGGCAAAATTTATATTCGACCGAGCCACGTCTCTGTGCACCGGCGCCATGTTATAATTTATAATATTATATTATTATTCTGTATTATTATTGAGCTGCCTGTTTTAATAGACGGTATCAACCCGTGTTGTACACGCTCCACGCTTCCGTTTGTGGTTTCTAGCTACATAGTTGTGAAAAATACACGTGTGTACACGAAACCGAAAATAATTCGAGTTATTGACTGGATCGAGATGTTCGATGATATTATAATATATAATATTATATTACAGGTACACACGATTTGAACATTTTTTCATTTTTATAATGTATATATATAATATACTACATGGATTTTTCTGTGTTATGATTTTGATACTATGGTGTATAATTATTATAAGTGCACAAATTAACCACTGCAACCTTACAATTATAATGCATGAATATATGTATATATCGTATTAATTGATAATTGTACTGAGTATACTTGTAATTTAAAAACAAAGATGAAAAATACTTTTTGATCTAAAATCAATTATTCTAATTAAAATATTATTTTGAATTATTGTAATAATTTAATGATTCTTCTAAAATTCGGTCTTAATTATCGATCCTGGTCTCGTATGTGTGCACGTTTATTATTTGTTTTAAATTTCAATAGTTTGTTTTTAATCCTATCGTACAAATTGAGACTAACTTTAATTTATTGAATATTTACTATTATGGTACAATATTCATAACGTTTTCGTTGATTTCTAAAAATCAATTGACATATAGGAATATTGTTTTATTAAATATAAATATATATTATAATATATAGTTTAAACAAAAACGCATAAATTATAGAAATTAAAAAAAAACTGTGAGTTTATAAACTTACAAGAATGTTTTAAGCTCATAATATCAGTGTAAGTTTTGATCCACGATATTATTGTTTATATACTCTTCACCGTAAAAGTTTGTGGTGTTATATTAGTTTTGCAATTCATATTTTCATCGATCAAGTGAAGTCTAATCGATTTATTAATTTATTTTACTCAAACCACAGGATTCCATTTGATAGTGTTGTACATAACTTCTTCAGAGCACCGTAAAGACGCAATCTACGTATACTAAAATAACATGTACCTACGCGAACGCACACAATTTACGGTGAATTTTGAATTAATGAATATTTCATAATATTACTGATATTCAAATATTATAATATAAAATAAATATAGATATCAATTTATCTTAAAAATCAAATAAACACTACAAATGCAATATTGTAAGGCCACTCGAACTCCTTAGTAGAGAGATAAACCTTACATTTTTATTTTTCTTGTCAGATAATAACTTTTTTTTGCAGATTCAAAGAATAATTACAAATAAAAGATTATACACTAACTTAAGTCTCAACAAACTAAAACAAAATTTAGTTTTGGAATTTTTTTGTAGTTTCCAGAAAAACAACCATATAAAACTGCCGTAGTCACTGTAGTACTCATGAAATGTAGTTCGATTTTCTGGTTTGAGAATAACTTTTCAAAGTATTTAATATTTTTATAACAATTCTTAGGATTTTAAATTTTCTCTTATAATTTGTTTATTTATTTCACGCTTAAATTAGTTTTCTATTAATATTTTTAATGATAAATCTTAATTTGAAATTACATATACTGTAAAGGCTCAGCTAAAAGTCGTTTTTTAAACGCATCTAGTTATTATTAAACATTTTACACATCTGCAAACGAACGGAATCATACACCAAGAGCACAAAAATCTAAATAATGTTTAATACATTACCTATAATGTGAGTTTAGTTAATATTATGAATATTCGTTTGTCCAACTATTAATAGATTCAGTTTTTAATTTTTACTTTTTCAAGTGCGCGATTGTTATGGATAGTTTTAGTACTATGAACTTTATTGTTTATATAATTAAAAAATTAAAAATAATAATTAAAACATTTGCAATTGTATAAATTTGCAAAAAAAAATATTACGTAACAAGATATGTAGGTATGTATAATTTATAAATGTATTGCTGTACTAGGACCTATAATTACAAAACTCATGGGCGTCAACAAATAGTGTGTACCCACTTTGATTTAGTAAACTTGATTACTTATTTACATGATAGTATCATAGAGTTATTAATCAAATTCTTTTGTTTGAACTCACTGTGATGTGCATTATAAATTTATTCATGTACACTTTATACTATATACGATATACATAAGCACCTATTCTAATTTAACTGGCAAAAGCAATAATTAATGTGAGAAAATTGTAGGTATTATTGTAATGATTATTTATACCATTTTTTAGTAAAATGAAATGTTACATTCGAGGTTTAATTTATGAAAATCCAATACATCCAACTCATCAATTTACACTTTTTTCAGGAATTACTATTTTTTATTTTTATTTACTAGAATTACATATAAACATTTAAAAAAATCACTGATTAAGTTTATGATGTGATTTGTTGTTATAATTAAGTTATAATTTTTATGTATAAAATCATATTTTAACTACACGTATATATAATATGTTTATTTACATACATATACGTATTTCCGTAAATTATAGATGGTGTGCTACACTAAGTGTCCCACTTAACCGAATACTATTAAATAATAAGTGAAAGGACGTAATGAATTTTGTATGAGAAAATAGTAAAAATACAAAATGAATTCATATAAATGAATTTGAATTTTTATTCAACCTCTTAATGTATTTAAATCGTTAAATAGTTAAAAAATTAAAATTTTTTTTTTTTTAATACCTTATTAAAATATTCAATTATTGGAATTTAAACCATAATTCTAATCGCGAATCGGGTAAAAAAAAGTACATGCGTATAGTATAGTATAAAATATGTTATTATTATTATTATATAATATTCTATATTTTTGTTTTCCGTAACGACGGCAACAAAAACCAATTGCACACGCTTAAGCTTACACACTTCAACTGAACGCGTTTATACATTTCCTACATTATACGATATTATATTAGCTGTGAATTTGCATTTAAAACCCATTTTAATTACGTATTATAGTGGGCAAACACACGCACGGTCGTGCAGGTGGACATCTGCGGCATTGTCTAGGGTGGGTGGTTTTTGTGAGAGGGGGATACATGAGGACTGAGAAATAGACGATAACAGTAAATTTAAAATATACCTAATCGTAATGGTACAGTTCTCCCGTAATATTTGCACTCAAAACGCGGACATAGGATAGTTTATATATTGTATTTACGTTAGAGTCGGGTTAAGGGAAGGACTGAGTTAAGTTGAATGGGTTGCAACCCAAGGGCCTTCGCAGGTTTAGTAATTATTTTAATTGAATTTATTAAAAGAAAACGCTAGTTTTCTAGGAAATAACATAATTTCATAATGCACAATAACAAAAACTAGAATATAATTATAGTCTATAAATAATAAAGTTTGATTGTATGCTACAATTATTATGAATTATCAAAATAGATTTAATTCAAAACTGATATGAAGGCTTATATTATTAATGGAATGAAGTACATGGTGTTGAGAATGATTATAACTTACTTCAAAATAAAATTATAGTATATATTAATATAATATTGAGATGCCCTAGAAAATAATGTGATATCTTGGAAAGTTATAAAAGTAAGTATACCAAATCACTCTAGTTTTTAAAATAAAATAAAATTTCATTAAAATAATAATTTTTTTATTCAAATAAATATGAGACGTTTAAAAATATCACATAACATTGATAAGAAATATTTTTGTGCCGTCTGCTGTGAAATTAAAATCTAGAATAATTTCAGGGTATTTCAATTATTTCCACTGAATTTCATTTTAATCGTTACCCATACTTGACATTATTATTTTAATCATCAATATAATAGTAGCACGCTAACGTTTAGTAAATTTCAATTTTTATAACAAAACCTCATATGATTGATATCTTACTTGAACCGATTGATTTTTTTTTTTCATAATTTATTATTAAATACATTACTGCACTTTTAAATTACAACGTAATACACATTTATACGTAAAAGGTAGGTATAAACAATTATAATTTATATACCCTAACAAATGTAATGGCAACGTTGATTAAAAAGTCATGTAGAATTCGCGTGTATAATATTATGATAATATGATGTTTGCGGAATCGTATATTAACAGTTATTAAAACCTTAGGAATTCCGCAAGTTTGCGGGATATTCGCGTTCTCTACCGGATGGATAATACACGCCGGTACACAGACGTGATGTTACAATTCTATGCAAATGTGTACGATTCGTTATAATAATATAATATTATTATTTTTATACCGAACGGCGGTAAAATCATGTACGCGTTTCGTGTGAGCGTATATACTCACGCCCCCTCCCTTTCACGACCGACACTTGGCCGTCAGTGCTGCCGATGACAGACGTTTAACGACGGACTATATACATATTATTATTATGTACACCCATACCTATATATATATATATATATTGAAAACTCGTAATATTTTTAATATAATAATATTATTATTATTTCATATATACGCATAACGTATTAGGTACACGCAGTCATGCCGCAGAGGAGTTGGGGCCCGTACGAGTCGTCGCCGCCGTTGAGACGCGCTCACTGACGGATTAATTTTCACACCGTTCGGTTTTGGGTTAATTAAAATTTACACACGCGCGTGTGTTTTATATTTTTTCCTACGAGTGTGTACAGAGAGGTACACACACTCACCTGTGTACATCAGACGCATAACACAGCGTACTGGAGATATGTTCATACCGTAATGTATAATATAATTTATATATATTATATATCCGGTTATAATAATACCGTACCGGACAATCCGTTCGTTTTCGGTTTAAAATTTTAATTTTCAGTTTTTAACTGCACACGCGGAACGCCGTGTCCTTTCTATACTATAGGTATATTATATATATCTTAAAAATGTTTTACCCTCAGATATTGAAACTAATTGACCAAACAAAACCTGTTAATGACATAAATACATAATAATAATATATTCTTGACGACTTAATGTGAAATTTTAATTTTGGAAATATCTAGTGATCAGTTAATACATTTTGGTTACAATCATAATATACAACTCTCTGGCATAATATAAAAAAAAAAAATAGTAAAAATAATAAAACAACAAAAAATTGAAGTGTCAATCATAAATCCCTTGGATAAAAAAATTAAAATGTAAATAATTCATAGATAATAATAATTAATAAATAGATAATCATAATTTATAAATAGGAGGGGTCAAACATTAGTGTTCTACTTAGGACGTATGTTTCATTGGAAGAATTCCTTAATGATTCTCTAATATGCTTACTCTCAGTAGATGATAAAGTAGGTGATTCAATTCTTTTCTTTTGTTGGTAAAAAATCTGTCATGAGGTTCAATATTTTTCTTCTTTCCTACATTTGAAGTAGGAAATTGTATTGTATTTTACAATATACAGTTAGTTTTAAATATTTTTTTTTTTTTTTTTTTGTTAGGCATGGCAAGTGACGAGGGTGCGGAAGTCTAAATATGTCCCAGGACTTTGCTGCATGTAATATTCATTTGTTTTTTCATTAAAAACTTAAATAGTAACAACGAATTAAAATAATTAAACCGATCTATCGATTTTTGATTTACTAGTATCAACTATCAAGTTTTGAGGAAAGTTTGATATAAATGTATCTAATGCACGAGAAAAGGATTAGTTTTAACCATAGTGTTTATATTTAACATCTAAACTGCTTCAGTAAACTTTAAAATATGTATAATTTGTGTATATAATATATTTATGTGTATATATCACGTATATATACAAAGTACACGCGTTATTTTTACTAGTGGCGTTTAACCGGTTACTGCGAGCAATAGAATAAATGATAATTTTCAATCGCGCCGCCGCACCGTCACGGAGAACAAGATGTTCGTGATGAGTATTTAACAAGTCCCGAGTCATCGTCCATCAGTCTACAGACCACAGTCATTTGTTGTCTATTACGTATTAAAATATGATAACCTACTGTTAACCAAAACTTACGAAGGTAGGTGCCGTTAAAAAAATAATAAATTATGTACCTACGTTCTACTTATTAGTTATTAGTTATTATTATTTTATCATTATTATACTTACTTTCGTTTTTAAGATAAAATAACATTACAAAAGATGCTGCTTTATCCACCGATTTTCCAGTGGTGTATTGATTCAGGTCGAGTCTGAACAGCAGACCAAAGCATATAATACTGTATGAGCGCCCGTACAACCGACTCTGACAACCTTTTCACGCCACTGTGTGTTAGGTATATCCAAATCTACATATATATACTATGTAGGTGTACCGGAGAGCTATATGTCTATATTTATTTGTTATTACTCGGACAATAACTTAACGTTTTGTGTGTATTTTACTTGAACACGATAAAAGGATTAGTGTAACAACAAATTAAACTGTATAATTTAATTTATTTGATATAATTATGTTATATTTGTATAACATTTCAACACATATAATATTATGAGAAATCGCTAGTAAAAGTTGTTAGCCATCTATATAACCGTTATAGTTGGGAATAATAACACATCAGCAAATATAATAAACATAATGATTTATATTTCAATTGTTATAAACTGTAGATACAATGTAATGTACTACGGTTTTTTGGTATATTACTATAGTGGGAAATTGTGGATTTGTTATTTGTAGATATGCATCGTAATCACATCACATACACTTTGTGCTCGGTAAAAATATATTATTCAAAACGTTGTACACTTGTATTTAATTTGTCTTTAAATATGTTTAAATCAGGTTTTAGTAAAAAGCAAAAAAAAAATCTCAAACCAAATTCTTTTAGGTACCTACTATATACAACTGTAGGTACAAATTTGTTACACTATATGATTTCGGAAACAAATTTAAATTTAAAACAACTATACAGATAATGAAAGTAGAAGTTATTTAAATCATAGTTATATTATATATTTATATGTATAAACTTAAACGAAGAGTATAACACACATCTCGTGTGTAGTTAAAATATATTATACTATTTCGACATGTCCCCATAATGATATTTAATGTTAATTACGCCTATACGTAAGAATATTTGTTTTAATATTCACAGCCATTATTTTTACATTTTGATTTTTATTTTTTGTTATTGATAATTTTTGCTTCAATTTCAAAGATTATTAGCGCCATAATATTTAATGATTTAAGTTTAAATTTTTTTCAATTATAATTACCAATTTATATTAATCTTCAATATTATCATATAAATTTGTATAAATCTGTTTGTTTTGAATATTTTATTTTGTTGTATCTTGCTTTGTAGTTGTAAATCTAAGAATTCTGCAAAGATAACCTAGTATAAATTATTTCTAATTTATTTTAAATTTTCTATCAGTGATATTCTGATAAAATATATTTTGTATAATTTGAGTTCCGCAGATACTGCAATACTGCATATTGAGGAATATTGTTTAAAACCATTAAGAAACCTTGAATTAACTTTATACGGCCAATTTCTTTATCTATTTAATACTGACTCGTTTTTTCTATTTAAAATAAAGAAACTAATGGGACTAATAAAGGTGGTAAAGCTATAATATAGTTCACCATTATGAAAACGTTGGATAGATTTAAATTTAACTTTGATAATTAATTTGTGAAGACTATATATACTGTGTTATATACGCCCATTACTTCCGACGTATACTAATAAAACGAAACGCACACACAATTCAAATATTACACTTTATTACTCTTTTGTTCTACCTTCTACAGTGACCACATCATACGATCACTGTCAAAGAAGAACCAATTTTGGTCCACACCTATATCTTATTTATTATAGCTTAACCTAGTTTTATTTATTGCTACATAATTGTTTTTTTTGTCCACTAAAATTTACCGAAGAAAGTCCTAATAATAGATTTTTTTTTAAATATTTCATAAAATATGTTTTCTCTACCTAGTTTTAAATTATATTAATCATTATGTATGTCGTAAAAAACCAATAATTAAATAATATACATTTAATAACAATATTATATAAAAGCGTCGGGGTAGCTACTTGAAATATTATACTGCTTTAATCTGTTATAAATCATAAAAATCACCAATCCGTTATTTTGCTCATCAAACATTATAAGTTTTTATACTTTCAACTCTGGATGATACAGAATATAACTTTGTCAAAAGTTACATTAAATCGACAAATCGCACTACGTATGTGTTAATTTTAAAAACCGATTTATGTAAAAGAACTGATAAAGTATTATATTTGTATAGTGCCGAAAACGAAAATGTTTTATTTTGAGAAAATCAATAGTACTTCGAATTATGATATATTCCTATTCAGAGACAGCAGAATGTAAGACTCGAACACATTTATTCTCAATTCGTCGTCAAATCGTGGTCTAGAACTAACAATTAATTGAGAGCAATATGAGGCACTTATGTGTTTGAAAGTTAAGATAAATCAATGCGTTATTGTCAGAGTTACATTATCTTTATGTATTTTAAATTGACGAAATACATTATATGTTCATTGGAAATTGTTGAAAACTATGATAGGTATAATATGTAATTTTATGAATAAGAAAATTTTCTCGTCTATTTAAGATATATTTTATTAGCTATTCGTAATAATATGTATGACATAAAATCCCTTCTCTTAGAGTGTGATCAGTAATCACTGATCAGATTTTCAAAAGACTATATACATAATGTAAAACAACATATTTATCGTTTAGAGCATGTGATGTTTTCGATACCTATATTTATTTTAACACTTAGTTGTGCATATTACGAAGAGGCAGCGATTTATGTAATAAAATATTATGCGTATACACACGACGCCTCATCTTGCCACAAACGTTTTTTTTCTTCCTTGCTAAAACGTCAAACATGATTCCGTGCCATCATAGTCAACCAAGTGTTAACATGAAAGATATAAAGCGATAATAATAATATTATTATTTTCGTTTTTACTCGGATAAGTTTGTATTATACGGCGGCGACCGTTCGTGTTTTTTCAAGTGACTTGAAAGTTGAACGTTATACTACAGTGACGTGGGATGTGTGAATAAAACTGTAGGTTATATAGTGTGATTCACCAAGTTTGCTCATATTTTGCCATATAAATAATTAGAAACAAAATTTTTAGAGACAATATTTTCGAATACACTGATTTTATACTATATTTTATAAGGAACACTATGTGTGGCAAAATCAACTTTTTTTTTTTTACTGTATACTATTGTAAACATTTTTTTTTTAAATATACAAAATATGTAACTAAATTGTAACTCAAACTAGTAATTTATGAAATGTTAAGCTGTGTGTATCAATGACAATAGTTCTTAGATACTTAAAATGTAAAAATATGTGATATTAAATAATTTAGTAAAGTAAAATAGTTGGTAATTTGACTATATAATATTAATTTAATCATCCAATATCATAGTCCAAATGATTTATAAATCAATTACTATTGATTATTATCTTAAAATTTAAATTTTTATATGTAGTTCATAAAATACTAGTTTGAAATTTGATTTAAATGTTTAAATTTTGTTTAAAAAATCAACTCCATTAAACATATTAAATCTAGGATTTTAATTTAAATTAAAGTTTCTATTGTCATATTACTTGGATCATATACAAAATAAATCAAAGTATTTGAAAATATGGTCTATATTGTACTAATACATTTCAAAGACCAGGAATTAATTTACTATTAAAAAAAATAAGAGTGAGCATGTTTGGTAACTCATCATATTCACTCTATATAATAATATTAATGTTGTTCTTACAGATAACAAACTTTGTATGTCATGATTTCATTTAAAATGTAAATCATGTTTGTCAATCAATCTGATTCAATAGATAAGCTTTGTAGATTTCTCGTCAATCTCTGCATGTAAGCAGTATTGTGATTAAATTTTTTAAGAGGCTTGGAATTAAAATATCTAAATTTATAATATAAGTTTGTTCTAAAAAGGGAACGAATATACTTTTTAGAGTTGATTTGCTACTTACTACTCAAATTATATTACTGCCAAACTAAAAAAAAAAAAAAAAAAAAAAAAAAAAAAACATTAAACGAAGTACAGGTATAATGTACACGATATATTATATTGTATTATAATTTCCTTTTATTAATTATTATAATTAATCATTACGCGTCAATGAATCTACTCGTTCCTGATCATATTATATAGGTTTTAGGTACAACATGTACAAAATATGTAGCATAATATGCATTGAAATTAGATTTACACAAATGCAATCAGTTATGTTTCCAGTTGACAAAACAATTATTGAAAAAAAAATGATAATAAAATGTTGACCAGCAGGTCTAATTTGATAAGTTTTATTCAATTTTAGTTTTCTATTACATAAAGTAATTTTAGAAAAAATGTATTTTCATGTTTTCAAATATCAAATCAAACATCATATATATATATATATATATTATATGTTTAACTATATTTTAGTATATTTATATTTGAAAAAAATTATAATAATTAGTATTTTTAGTAAACAAGAATTATATAATATAACTATTTTGAGGCAAGGCAAAGTTAAATGATGTATTACATTTGGTTTAGAAAACTTGATTCAAATCGATATTTTTTAAACATTTCTCTATAGATGTACTCTTTCTTTATATACTATAAGTGAACATCGCAATTCCAAATGTTAATACTAGACTTCTGATCATTAAAAATTAAAATCATAGACATTTTGAACACCTCTAAAATCAAAAAATATTTGTTAGAAAAAAAAACATAGCTCTAGTAAAATGGGTGTAATGCACTACAGGGCGTGACTTTTCCACTCATACTTCCTAATTTTTTTCTCCGAAATTTGCTTATAATAGACATTGTATATTACACAAATTATATATTTTGATATTTTATTATTTATTTATTTATTTATTTATCTATATATTTTATATTTTTTTATATATACATAATTATTATAGTAATATATTAATTTTTAATATTAATTTTTTTTTTTTTTTTTATTAAAAAAATTATCCGCTGCGTCTGTGGCCATTGAACGTAACAGTACATTATATATATTATAATAATTAATAATTATATGGAGTACCTCAGATTTCAGAATGTAAAATAAAAATAATACATTTATCTGGCAAATATTTAGTTTAATTTGAGACATTACATTTTTATATTTTCATTTTATACTTTCAAACAATATAATATATTATAATGCAGTTTCCAATGTTTTTATCATAGTAGGATAATATAGAATATACACAGTTTTTTAATAATATAGAATATTATGTTGGTAAGCAACTCATATAGATATATTGTTTTTTTTTGTATAATAGCCGTTTATTATAATTTATAAATAATTAGGATGTTCAAGTTGGTAGGTACAATAAATATTTATATTTATAAACTTAAAAAACACTGCATGTCAAAACCAACTATATATGTAATAAGTGATAACAAACATTACACTTAATTATTAAAAATGTGTACAGTATATTAAATATTTATTACTATATGTTACATAATAATAACACATCATGAAATTTTTTTTTTTTTTTTGATAAGATCAGTGCTTTATAAAAGTACCTTTTACATTTTTAAATATATTAATATGTGTGTTTATTTGCCTTACTTTTATTAATTAAAATATTATAAAAATAGAAATTAACAACAAAAATATAATTTTACATTTTACGATAATTTTTAAAAGCGATTAAAAAAAGAAGAAAACAGATGGTTAGAGGAAGAAAAATCATTGGCGATTATTCAAAGGAGAACGAAAATTTTGGAAAAGTTTAACATTGGAAGAGAGATAACTTATAAAAAAGACGGGCAAAAGATGGTAGTGGTGTCTTTACCAGAAAATAATTATCGAAGTGAAAGAGAATATTATATTTTAAATCTCAAATAGGTTTCTTGGGGGAAGAAAGCAAAGCGGAAAAAAATCAAAAGAAAGAGCAAGCAGTGTTTGTGTCTGAGGATTAAGGCGAAAACGAGAGTAAAATACAATAAGTAATCTGAACGTACCTAATAAATCCCAATAACCACTGAAAACGAGAAATATGTACTGTTATGACGTTATTTTTTTATTTTCCAAGAATTTTTCTATAAACGTAAGTAAAAAACTATTCCGAAAAATTCTTTTTTAAAGCAATGATATAATATCATCATTGCTTTAAAATGTAATAAAACAATATTTATAATTATTATGACCGTTTTGTACTGTTTCAATGTTAACACTCTAGGTTTTTACCCTCAAATTCTGAATTTTATGCTTTTTTTACAAATAACTATATCTGTAATCGAGTACTATAGTATGGTGTAACTTGAAAAACCGTTTGTTTTGAGCATTTCTCCGTAATATATTTAAACGTATATTATAATATACTCAATAATGTAATAATAACAATGTAAGAACCTATATTTTTGTGTCGTATAAATACCATCGTATTATAACTCGTTTTACGTACGTAGACTGCGGTTCATTAGCGATCGACGAGTCGATTATTCGTCTGTAGAACATAATACTATTGCCGACGACCGTTTTCGATTTATTTTGAGAATATGTAATATTGAAAGTACCTACATGATATTTAATATACATTATACACGTACAAACTCCCGGAGCGACGAAAACCGATTTTCAAACGGTAGTATGCGTAGGTCGATAATAATATTATTATATACCTATGTGTGTCCGCTCTGCGCAGAGGTGGGACGAGTCAGCCCGATACGGTAGGATTTATTATTATCATCGTCGGGTAGATAACCGAATATGGAACATATTTTGTGGACGCGATCAATCGATGGTAATTATTAATTTGTTATATCATAGATGTGTGTGCACACATAATTATAATAGCAGACAGCTGGTCAAGCGGTTGCGGGGGCACTTCTACGCGATTGACGTTTATTATTATAATGTAAGGCGTTGGGAGGGCGTCGAAGTATTTGCGATAGTTGATAATTTATAAGACTATTTCGACGAAGTGTTAATTTAAGATAATAACATTCTAGAACGTGTGAACTCAGCAACGCCGTTCAACATAGATTTTTCAAAAAAAAAATATGTTTGAAATGTTTGAATGCGTTTTTTTTTTTAAATCTTTATACCCTATAGTTATACACGACTACACGAGTACACATAACTATAATATACTTTGTACTTTATTGTATAGAATATTACTGTTGAACCGTTTACATAATGAGTAATAGCTAGTATTACTATTTTAGTGTTAATATGTGTAAAATATATTAGAACTACAAAAATATAAAAAAAAAATCATTAAGATTTGTGTGATTATAATAAATAACAATAAACGAATATAAAATAAAATAATAATCATTATTACCATGTCATTTAATATCGAGTCGCTTGGGCTACTAAATTATTTACTTTTTTAGTTTCATTCCAAGCCATTTAATATCTTTCCATCCCTACGAAAATGTTTCCGAAATGCGTACTTACTGACCCCTAAATGGTCTATTCTGAAACAACGTGAAGTTATACGAAGACAAATGGAAGTAAAACTGTACCTGAGAAATGTGAACCTCTTTAAATGAAGCAGTATCAAGCAGGGCTATTCCAATCTAACGTAATAAATAATTTCTGCTGTGTTCCAAGACCGTCAATAAACTAAGACATTATTATAGTTTGCAGGATGCGTACAATGGGTCTCGTCTCTAGTGTTCTCGACTTTAATACATGAATAATTAATTGTAAGTAAATAATTTTTTGTGAATAAGTATACAAATATTTATTTTTTTTATCATTATCGGGAATCAGAATTACCGACCCATAATGTTGTAGACTATAAATGTGTTTTATTTCTGGATTTCAATACTTATTAAAATACAGTGCTGATATACAAATGCAACTTATATGAAATTAAAATCTAGCAATAATAAAACAGTTATATATATATATTATCTAAGTCATTAGTTCGTAAACAAACGTTTAAAGAACAATCGATACCCTGATCGCTTTAAAATTAACCTACATAATTTAGAACTCCAACCAGTAGGGTTCTATAATCGGATTACCTCCCTTTTGGGTTTTTTTTTTATCAATTACTCTTATACATAATATATTTTAATAATAATAATACATTTCTTATTTTTGTGTATTCATAATTTTTATAAATGGTAACTATTAAAAACACCTACTCGAATATATTAATTTTAACTTTTAAAATAGTTATATTAAACGATACACTCAACTTACATTGTTTTACATCGACTTATTATGAGTTAAACAATTTAGTTAATTTGCTCAGCTTTAATTTAGTTATCATTATACGATTATTTTTGCAGCTTCAATAACTTTGGTTAATTTATAATTATTAGCATAAAATGTATAATTATTTACCAAAATCGTACGAAGTAACCAAAAAATGTTTTTTTCTGTATAATATATTATTATCATTTTTAACGGTCTTATGACGTGTGTATCCGATTATACATGTGTCTTGAGACTATTCATCGTTAAAAACATGCAGAATAATAATTATAAGCTGAGCTACAATGGTTTGGCGGTTGAACTAATTTAATATTTCTTTGGTGTTTCCGGAATTTAGTGAAACAACAAAATTGTTTTAAAAATTACAACAGTACGTAATTAAAATTAAATAGTTAGTTTTTGTTTTGCTATAAATCAACATTAAGCAAACAAAAAACCATCTTAAGTAATTATTATGCTTTTTTAAAAAAAAACTTTTAACCAAAAGTTAATTATAAGAGAATCACTTTTTGTAAATAATATTGTTAGCCGATTTTAATAATTAAAACTGAAACATTCGTCGTACTTCTGCTATCCGTTCAATATTTTAAAATTAATATTTAGTGTAATTAACACGTCAAAGCTGTCATCGTCGTTGTGAATGTGCTTTTATCTATTAAATATTTGCAATTATTTCACTAGAGAAAACAGTAGAGAATACGCATAAATTATAAATGCAACCAAATAAATTTAATTCAATATTTCGGATTTTATCAATACACTATTTTTTTTTTTAAAGGGCATTTTATGAATTTCAGAAAGTATTTTTTTTTTATCAATATGTATATTGTATAGTATATACTATCATTTTTTTCTATTTTTTAATTATAGGTATTACTACATTTTTAAAGTAACATCTATATTTTCTTCAATTTTTTATTAGTATTATTTTTCAATGTATTACTTTATAATTTTCGATAGAAGAAAGAGTTTATTGATCATAATATAACAATGCAGGTTTTCATTTTTTTCACCAAGAAACAATAATAATTAATAATATAATCAGGTTAAATAAAATTTGTGAAACGTCTTTTTTTGGTGCTTGGTAGCTTCATAAGTATAAAAATCAAATCACGCCATGAAGAAGCATTGTAAGTTTAACAGCATACAGCATATTATTAATTACAATATGTAATTTAATAACATTTTAAGTGTATACTGTATGCATTAGAACAGTGTTTGACAACCTTTTTGTAATCTAGGGCCACATTCGCAAATTAAAAAGAATTCGCGAGTCAAACAACAATAAAAATGTTATATTTTTAAATTATTTACTAAAAAAAAACAAATACTGTTTAAAACTTTAAAAAAATAAAAAAAATCAGTCATTTTAGAAATTAAAGCTGGCCGTTGCCGACCATTGCATTACAGTCTTCCAAATTATTGCTGCTCTAGAGTCATAAAATAACTTTTTGGCCATCAGAATTATAAATCGTCTGATTCACCTGAATTGTATCTTTCAAGTATTTTAAATTGTATCTACCAAAACACGTGATATTACAATGTTTATTACGGGCTTATCACTTATGCGTTAACACTAAAAATCTCATCGCTCGTAATCGTTGTACAATTTACATGCGGCATGACGTACACAGCACGCCACGGTGAACGCCGAGAGAGGTTATGCAGTCTGAAGAAATCTATACGATTATATGTATAACACATATTAAAAATGCAAAACAGGGTATTTAGCATTATATGCAGTGAAAAAAAATATTCGGATGGTATCGTATTATACTTATAATAAATTTAATAACTAACTATAATGTCTTCTGGTGGTTATTGCTATACTGCAGGCTGCAGCTGCATATTTCGCCGCATCCGATGCGTTTTGCACAATAAACGATGGGGCGTATATTTCAATACTTTGTTCGTTGTTATTCTTTATGATTGTTAATATTATTATTATTATTATTTTTTAAGCCGTCTGTGTTATATATTCTCATTGAGCTCGTGAAGCGCGTATTGCATATCTACGATGAGAAGAGCGTCCTCGAAATTTGACGATAACATTGCAGCAGCCGCCAATAAGTGACGCCTGAAACAATAAAATAATTTTGTCTCGCTCTCGTAAACAAAAATAACAATATAAACACGTACGATTCTCAGTCGCAGTATCGAAACTGCGGTGTAGGTGCTTATATACAACATAAGTACCAAACATATTATCCGGGATGCTTCACCGTATTTGTCCTTCCAGCACAAGTGCAATTTTTAACTTTTTTTTCTTCATTGATGTCGTGTATGTCAATGTTTTCTCGTTGGGATCTATAGAAAGAACGTTTTACGAAAAGTTTCCTCATTTTTAAAAACAGGAATTTATAGAATCCGAATAACTCTTTATTCAGTGAATATTCATTTTTATTACTCTCTAAATAATAATTATTACTTATTTTAATCGCGTGTAAGACATCCAATTAGTGTCCAAAACTTTTCAAATTAAGTAAGCTAGTGCGATTTATACTGAGCTCTACTTAGAATCGATATTTACCACTACTATATAGTTCATCAATTATCACGAACTACAGAATATATCACAATACACCTGCCGTATTATATCCTGTGCTGAGATTAGTTTGGCTGATGTACACGAGTGCCCCTTCCAATAACAAGTACCTATATAATATAATATATCTATCTATATAATATATACAAATAAATATATATATATATTATATTATACTGACTGTATTTTATTTATTTTAAATTTTTCAAAGCCATTCAAAACACCCCTCCCAATATTCTTAATGAAAGAAGCATAATATTCATACCGATTTGACCTTCACGCAATACGTTGTATGAGTATTATGTTATGATATATTAAAACCTATACAAAGTGGATCTATTTAGCTTGTTAGCTGTTGCTATACCAATTTTTCAAGTTCGCTTTTATGAATTTGAAAACAATTATTTCATATAATTTAAAATATTATTAAATATTATACTACTATTAATAAATAACTCGCTGCTAATAATTAAGCATTAGTGCATTACTCATGTAGGTACAGTGAGTAGTTAAATTAAGTACTGTTTAATAATATATTTCTCATCAAAATATTATGAAAAGTCAATTAGAGTAAAAAATATATATTTTTATAAAATATATTTGGGCTTTGGTACTTTATCAAAAATTGATGTCTTAAATTCATCTGTTACCGTAATATATTATTATTATTATATAAAATAAATTACTTTGATAGGAAATTAAACAATAACTTTATACTTGTATCGTTGAAAAGCACTATAGGTATTTGACACTACATTTTGGTGTTTTAGTGGAAAACTAAAAATAATATTTAGCCCAGTAATGTGAAATAAAAAATGCATGCTGTTGTAAAAAAAGGTAAGAATTTAAAAAAACAATAATGATAAAAAAAAATAAAAAGTAAATTCTGTTGTCTTGTAATGACTTCAAACTATGTAATAAAAAAAAAATGTTTTCAAAAACTAATATTTTTCTAGATAATTTACTGTTAAAAGGATCATATTCTATAGTTCTATACACAAAAAACCCGTTTATGGATTTACTAGATTTCACGATTATTTCACGAAATATCGTACAATTACGGTTTATTGTTCAATAATATAATATATTTTATTAAATATTTTATATCGATTCATGTAGTTATAACCGGAAGATTATGCTCCTTCCTTAGTCAGTGTATCTACATTTTCAATTCACATTCGTTGATTATACATTTATACGCATTATATATTATTACCGTACTGCAATATGTATAAAATGTAAAATAATATATTCAGAATGATCCAATTAACGTACGACACTAATTTTTGAAAATATTTCTTTTATATAATTTTACGAAACAACATTTTTGAGAAATAGAAAAATTTATCATTATCATTAATTATATATTATATTCTTTGAATAATAACAAATATATTTTTAATTTTATATTACAAATCAAAATATTAATCTGAATATTTTGATCTATAAAAATCAAATTTTGGCGAGTATAGCTTATTAATTTTAACTTATAATACCGGTTAAGTATGATGAGCGGAGCCTTAAGTAAACCAACATTTTGTGAGGTATCCCTGTATACATCGGTAAATGCTTATTTTTAGATATATTTTTTTTTTATAACCACCTAATGTATTTTGTAAAACAAATATCTACAAAATGTAGTAAGTATATTAGTCATCGCTTATTATATTATAATTTTTGAAAGAATTAATGCGTCTAACGTTATGTATATCACCTGGTATATTATATATATAGGTACACAATATTATGATGTATAATACACGGTGTTATTACTTATTATTATACTACAGTGACGTGCAGACGATCGGTGCAGCGAGCTCTAGAAAAATACCCATTCCCTCCTGCACCCCCCTGCCTTCTTCCGACAGATCAAAATCCGTAATCGTTTTATCGACACATGCGCGCACACATGCACACACACTCATATGTATGTAAAATAATGAAAAATTCCGTCTGAGAATCGACAAAAAAATTAAATATAATATATATACATCATAGACGATTTTATACACACACACACATACGTGAATAAAATGGTCGTAAATTATATTTTATAGACGTTTATATATACATATACGTACACACATTGTGTAAAATATATACGAAAGGAGGAAAAAATAATTTCGATACAAGAAAATATATGTACATGCTGTATGTGTGTGTGTGTGTGAGTGTGAGTAGTATTTTTAAGTACGACGAGATAACGTTCCAAACGAGAACGTTTAATAATATCACGGCACAGCTATATACCCAATCAAGTGTATGTGTTTGTGTTTGTGTGCGCGCGTATTATAGAGAGAGGTCCGAACCATTTTTTTTCCCATTTAAAAACCAAAACGTATAATTATCCCCCCGCCGCCGTCGCCACCGCCTGCGAGCGGTCGTCGTCGTGTACAATATAATGTACAATATACATATATATATATATATTTAATATATTTATATGTATGTGTGTGTGTGTGTGTATATAATATGTAAAACGCGTATATTATAATAAAACTCAAGGAAACACGACGACGGCGACTCCGACCATTCCGACTCTCCGACGGTATGTATATATTGATTGATTAGAAATGCATGGCGAGACTTAAGAATAAATATTTAACGGACGGAAGAGGAGCGGCGGCTATATCATCGCTGTATTATATGTACGTTTCGGATCGGTCCGAAAAATATGATTATGTACTATTTGACATTGAACCCCCCACCAACTCCGTCGCCGCCATACTATCATATAAATGTATTATAAAAAAAAAAAATACATATTATTATATCGTGTATTGAAGAAAGGTTATTATAAAATAGCTTGGATACAGAATGAACTTTATATCGTAAACTCGTGACAATATCTAATCAAAAGTCGGGATTCCTGGTACCGTACGACTTTATTTGAATTTTTTTAAATATATAGTTCAACAAGGGGCAACATAAGTATAATATCTATAGATACTTATATTATAATATATACATTTTATTATATAGGTAATCTATATATGTATATGTATTATATTTATATAATTTCATCGTGATTCGATTAGGTATGTTTTTCGGTTGAAAGAAAAAAAAATGATTGAATCGAAGGTATTATCAAAATTGTCAATGATATTGGATTAGAGGAGGAAAAAATATAATATATTATATAGTGGTAATATAGTAGCGCCTAATAGTAATATTGCTCTATTATAACAGGTAGATAGGCGTAAGTTATACGACGATATTATTTACAATGCGTTTTGACATCGAACTGTCCTACGTGTTAACATGAATAATGATCTATAAAAAATTCGTTCTTATTCTTAATACTTCTCTTTTTCTCCACAATAGGTGTGGTTTCTCCTCGAAAACGACGGTGGGGCCACGGTTGTCTATTTAAAAAATAAACAACGAGTTATTGGCCCCGGCAGGTCCCTGCCTACCTTATGTTGTTCTCCGCGACTGCCCGAACACAATATTATAATAATAATTTGGATAAAGGTAATAATAACGATAATAAAAATAATAATAAAAAAACCTGAAACATATATATATATATATATATAAACGCGTTTATACAATAAAGTATATATATATATATATAAATATTATATGTGAGTGTGTGTCTGTGTGTCTGTGTACCTATATGTATTGCAAGCCTCCGGATATTATTATCCGTCAATAATTATTATTTGGAGAATGGAATACACTTAATAATAAAAAAAATTACCGTAACGTAATGTCCAATAATATTGCTTTTATTTTATTTTTAATAATACATAATGGCACCAACCGTCGTCGTTTGCAGCTACGCAGTCGAGATGGCCATTTCTGATAATATTCAACTGGTATTTAATATGCTGTGCATTTCATTGTATAATTATCATACGTACATCGTTATTTATATATTATAATAATATTCACATTATAATGTAATATTATATAGGTATATACTTACCGACGTCGTGTGCGCGGGACTTGTTAAATACACGTATGTATAGTATGTACAACAAGCTCCTAAATGCAGTAAGTATACCAATGCAGTGTTGTAGTAGGTGCATTTGGACGGACTTGTGTGCACTCGCACTTACCCGAAAATAGGTACATTGCATTTTAAATAGCGTTGTTAGGATATACGAGTATTGTATAGGAATCTTCTAAAGGAACAAAAAAGAAAAAAACAATTTATTTTTCATATAAGTATTGTGCACATTTAATGAATTTTGGCGAACAATAGTTTCATTAAAATTACATAAATATATTCGCTTAAAAGTAGAAATTATTGTTAATTAATGTTTTTTTTTTTAATTTTTAAATTTTTCTGTTTTTAAATGTACACACTCGTTGGGCGATATATCAATATTATAGTTTAATAAATAATATAGCCTAGTCGATGATAATATAATATAATGATATTATAGAACTATGTAATCGTATATAATATTTATAATAATAATTTACAGAAAAAAAGAAATACATAATATACTGTATTATTGTGTATATATATATATTATACTGGCTAAATCTTTATTAGTATATTATAATGATTTTTTTTTTTAATATTTTAATTTTTTCTTCTTTGGTTTTATCTACAACCTTATTACACGTAATAATAATAATAATTATAATTATAATAATATGTATAATATGTATACACATAATAATAATATGTATATAAATTATTTAATATTATATAAAAAGTAATTAATAAATTAATAAAATTACGCCAATACACAATACATATATATATTAAAATTATTATACTTCTATACAAAATGCGAAAACGCGCGTGGGTGTACCTCACACAACATTATACAATACATAATATATATTTATATACTGATATTACTATAACTTTAAATATCGATTCAAATATTTAGGCGGTACACAATATAATATTAAACATACATATTTTTATCATGACATATGGTCACAAAAAAAGTTTCGTTTTTAATTTAACGAACAAAAAAAAAAAATATATATATATATACCAAAAGAAGGAACTACTTATAATTATATTATATTTATACAATTTTGGACGTATAACCGTGTTATAATGCATTAATATTTTTTCTCCTTTTTCAATTTTTTTTCTAAGTAGGGAGACACGATACGTTTACATTAATATTAAAGTCAATATAATGTATACGATACGACATACGCTTGATCCGTATATCGATATTTATACGGTGTTTTTAATTACAAAGTTTTTTTTTCTAATAATCAGTCGGTAAATTGTATTTAGTTATAATGAAATTAATAAATAATATACTATTTTATATATATATATATATTATAATTTATACAGACTCATCGGGTTCGACAAAGCCGAAGTTTCCCGCGGAGTTCGTACAACATTATATAATACAATATGTCATTTTTACGTCATGATTTTTGAGATCGCATGATATTACAAACACTTTACGTACCGTCTACACATCGGTTGATACGAACATCGGCAATGTGTAATACAACACGCAATACGTGTTTGTTCGTCGCGAAACACTATACAATATAACGATACATCTAAATAATATTTTAATAGTTAATATTTATACTATAATAATAATACATGATACATACATATAATAATAATAATAATATGATGCATTTAAAATGCACGCGTAAAAGCCCATAATAAAGTCACATACGTAAATACATACAAAAGAAAAAAAAATGCCGACATACGTAATAATATTATTACAATATAGGTATAATAATATGATATATTATATGATACAAAACGAGAAAATCTTCACTAATATTGTTTAAGTACAATTTAAATATTATTTAAAAATTTTAAACTACGCTCCGCAATTATGTTGCCGTGCTGAACAATACGGAATTATTGAAAAATTTTGCCCTGGTGTCTGAAAAAGAAAAAGATACAAATAATACTATAAAAATCCATCGGTTAACGTAATATCATGTTGAATTCGCTTCGAATTAGGATCGACGTCGACGCGACAACATTATATGAGCGCGCGTATACGAGGGAATTTCCTACAATATTATACCCACACACATCACACGACGAGGCCTGTGCGGGTGTATATGTGTAAGTGAGTGTATATATATTTTAATATGGTACGACTCGATTGCTGTCGGAAACAGAAGGAAACTCGCCTTTCTCCAGGGTCGCGGCGGCGTTTCCCCGGAGCTTTATGATTGATTGTTTTCCGAGCAAAATATTATATAGTTGCTCAACACACGACTGTTGTATACATATACACGCGGTTTACGAGAACGGTGCAGAGAGGGTGGCGATCGCGCCGTCTTCGGCGGCGGTGGAGGTGGTGGTGGCAGCAGCGGGCGCGAGGGTGAAGGGACAGTCATGGAAAATTGATATTCAACACGCCGCCGCCGTGGCCGACGCGTGTACCGACGTTATTAAAGCGACGGCGGATATCGTCGTCCAACTTTCATTATTATAATATAAGAAAAACTGGTAGAGTGGGCGGTTTGTGAGGGTTGAAACGAAAACGGAAAGTTTTGAAAATTAGAAAACAACATTATTATTGCACCTATAATGTATTATATATGTATATATGACCAACCACGTTACCGAAGGGTGCGCGCTACTGCTGCTGTGCCACACACTTCCGGCAATTAAAAACCAAAGAGATTATTTCAAATTGATAGGTATCGCGATACATATACGTTTACGAAATAAAAAACACAATATTTTCTCCGTTATTTGCAAGCTGTTTTCTTTAAATTTTCCTACCTTTCAACATAACTCTCACACTCGTCCATAAATCTATTGTATTAGATTTTGTTATACCACTATATTATTATGTAATTATACACTATAGAACACTGCGCTCAAATGTCTCGTCGAAAGAAGTCTTACATCTTTATCTACTTAGATATTATAATATCGTATAAGTAAATTCAGGACGTACCTGGAACGGGTGATTTAATGTCTCTGTCCGAGTGTTGGCTCTGTTGTTGATTCTGTTGGGCAGACTGTTGCTGTCTGGCTTTTCGTTCCAGATCGAGCTCCTGCGCAAACGTTTCTGCGAATAATAATAAAAATAAAAATAAATGGTAAAAAATGCTCATTGTGTTGTATGTATATTTTCCCTTTATTATTGCTACGTGTGCGTGCGGCGACGAGGGCTGTTGTTGGCTAATCGAATAGCCGCGCGAGGCAAATGTCATTGTCGGCGGCGGCAAAAAGGGCGATTGGTGGTGGCGGACGAGTACGGGGCGAGGAGCTCGAGAAGTGCTTGCACACGATATATATACGAATAAGGAGAGAGAGAGAGGCGCCTCCAGGCGTATCGTCTTATGCAAAACGCATCTATGCATTTATAATACGTTTCATAATGCGAATTTGCCCGGAAAACGTTTATAATATATACGCCGCGCGCATAAATCGACTCTTCCTCGCAACGATTCCGTCACCCTCAGTCTCTCATACTCTCTCCGGAGGCCTTTTTTTTCGCCCCGTCCTTGTGACGGTCCCATTAACCCGTACATAAAGTATACTGTACACTATGCATACATATATATATACATATATATATAGGGCGTTTATTATTGTTATTGCATTTTACTGTGCGCGACGGTGCAATATGCATATGTATACGCGCAATCAAAACCACCCCAGGGCGAAAGCGTTAGAGACGGTTAGACGCGCGAATCATTGTTGCAGACAACGGATTCAAACCATTGGAAATGACGCCAAGAACAGTGAAAATCCATAATATCATAATATTTTGGTATCATAATATTAATTATAATAATAATAGCAAAGATGATATTTTAACGGGACGTCTTCGTCACGCCGAGGGCGGAAAACCTCTCAGATGTCGTCATACAGCACCACTCGATTGCCTGCCACTAATTATTATTACTTGTACGATTCTATGAGCCGATCAGCATCGTGTTAATTACAAGTGTATGATATATAGGTATACATACGACGACGGGCGTTATAGCGCAGATATCAATGTGCCGTTAACACGTGCGCATGCATATATAGGTATATAGTAGTAATCCGAGCTTAATAAATGCGCATAGAGGGTTACACACACGAACATTCGTCAAATTAGAGAAACCGACCGCCGAACGAGTATACAACCGGAAAATTAATATCTCGACGGCGGTATAATCCTATTTCGTTGACTTGTAATTACGCGCGCCCCGAAATGTTTGTATACATATATAGATGGATGTATAGATATACACATTGTGCTTATTATTATTATTATTTCTACCGCGGTCAACCAGATCATTTTACCTATATATAATAATACAACGGCGAAGACGGGTAAATAATAAAGGGTTCGCTGTTGGTCTTATATATGCTCATGGTATAGTATTGGCTTCGGAAAACTTGAAAACAAAGAAAACCATCCCCCGGACGCCGGACGGACGTCGTAATATTACGAGTGGGCAGCAGCGCGGGCACATCCTTCCAAGTTTTCGCTTTAATTATGGATCACCATCATACCACATGTACACTATATGTATGTGTGTGTATGCGAGAGCGTTGTTTTAAGAAAGTTTGACGGACAAAGGTCGTCGTCGCGTATGCGTTTCTCTTGTACTAACGTTTCTATACATATTAATATTAAATACGCGGTACCGCCGGATGTTAATCCGCTTAGATAATAAGTAAAAGGGCTGTTATATACATATAATACACATCGGTTATATGCTCTATTTTCTTACATATAGACGGCGAGGCACCTTAACCCGAAATTTTACTGCTGTCTTCCCGTACACAACTTTGAACCCGGACTATATGCTTTATAACCGCCCGACCTGTTATTCGTTCCCCCTTACTCGTATACTTCTATCACTACATTTTTTTCACCCGTCGACTTTAGCGCACGATTAACCGCAGATTTGCATATTGTACACACAGAAGACATCATACAGTTTTTGACTCCTATTGCCATTCGTATTATTTTTCGCGCGTCAAGCGATACGCGTGTATTGTGTATAGAACGAACAAAAAAAAAAAAACGACAACGACAGCAAAAAACACACTCTCGAAATAAGGGTTCGACCGCGTAATCCGACATTCGGCAAACATACCACCGTCGCCGTGTGTTTTAACGTGGCGGCAACGAGAATTTGAATGAAAATAAAACTTGTTACGCGGCACTCGAAAATATGGTATGAGGGGTAGTGGGTTAGAGAGAAGGCGGGTGGCGAAAGAGAAAAAAGGAAAAAACAGGGACGCGCACGACGAGAAACGAGAAAAAGGGTGCATTTGAATATCCAATAATAAAAAAATAAACGTTTCCGAAGATGGATATTTTTTTTGAAATTACTTTCATTTTTCCCGCTCCCGGACGAACGGTTTCCAATTTTGGAATGTACATATATACATTATATTATATTATATTATATATTTGAAAATAGAATATAACAGTTGCCTTGTTTTCCCCGCACTGCAATAGTTTACTTAAAAAAACATCACTACTTATAACTATATACATATATACATAATTTACTTGCTCTAGCAGCTCTATATATGCTTTCCTATATACAACCTAGGTACTATACAAATATATGATGTATGTATATACATACTATATAGTACTAACCGACGCGCAAAAGCTAACAGGCCAAATAAAGATGACCCCTTTTTGTTTCTCTCTATTTTTTTTTTACATTTTTTACATCGTGTACACACGAACGACGCGCAATTTTTTTAACAACCAAATAATGGGGTTTGTGTTCCACCAGGTATATGATGATAAATCGTCGCGTTCATCGGACAGCTTAAATCCGCGAGAGCGATATACTCTTCCGGGCGTTAACGAATCGAAAAAAATTGCAAATCCAACGCTCACGTACGCCTACACATATAATGTCTGCCCATGCTGTGCGTAGAAAAAATGAAATCCGCAAATTAAAAACGCACGGTTCAATAACTAATTCAATTATACTTTAATGAGCTTTTTGGGAAAAAAAAATCTATATTAATATAAATGAAACGAAAAATGAAAAAAAAAATACCCAAATTTGTCGAAAAACGAAATGATGTTTCACCGTATTATAATATATCTATATATACCTGTATTATAACATATGGGCTCGCTTTTCCCCCCTCCGCCTCACGGTTGCCGAAGCACTGAGCGTTAAGATATCGTGTGTGGGAACTGCACCACTGTCCGACGCAATTGACCGGTTAATAGTTTTTTCCCATCGGCGAGGTACACACACGCACACACATTCGAAATCGATTACAATACAAAAATAAAAATAATAATATTCTATCGTGCGCACGATTTGTTTGACGCGAGTTTTTCGACAATAACGTACACACACCGCGAGTACGCACAGGACAATACAACGATTGCCATCAGCAGACGACATGTACACACACAGATACACAAAAAACATTTATATATGTGTACAGTTTTCGGCAGGTCCGTAACGATTGTCCACCTCGAAAAGTCACTATACATAATAATATATATTGCGTATCGAATTCCCGTCAATTTTCCTCGACTATTCGGTATGGTCTCGACGGTGTATATGGACAACGCACAATAAGCACACGTCAAACATGTATATTATATTATAATATTATTATACATAGTAGAATTCTATCAATACGTCTTCGTGTAGTCGTCCTAGTCGTCGTCGTGTGTTATAATATTATCATTATTCGTTTATTATTATTATATTTGTACGCAATCTGAAGCCGATTTAAATTCGTAACGCGTGTAACTGTAAAACGCGAACGTCCGAATATCAAAAACTCGCGTTTATGTGTACAACACATATTATAATACCCATATGTACAATACGTACATTATTATTTACGTGCGCGTAATGCGTATTATTATTATCATCATCGCGCACAGATGCAGTTTTCACACGACCAAAATATGTATAGGTAGATGATAATAATAATAATATTTGATAGTTGGCAGAAGCCGACGCCGTAGCCGGTGACATTACACTGCAATAATAATATTGTGCTGCCGCGGATCAAAGTCTTTTAGAGTTATTTTTTTTTTATATATTTTTTTTTACCTCAGAATTGGTAGGTATTCTGAAATAGCACACATTCTCGTATACTTCGGGAGACTTGTACGAACTTCGCAGTATACGCTCTTTTTCATTATTTTTATTTAATATTTTTAGTTTCGCAAAGGTCTTTTTCAGAAAACTATTACATACCGAAGGGTTGTAGAATTGATACACCGGAAATATGTTATTATTGATATAATCGTATAATATTATTATGTCCCATCTCATGAGTACCTACGACAAGGAATTCCAGCGATTCTGTGCTCCCGTAAAAACGATTTAACAAAATTACAACGGAACGTCGTACAAGATTAGAAAAATATCGTTCACTGTAGTATAGTTATAATTTCATGTTACTCTAAATATTACGCTTTGTCAATTGCGTTTTTTTGAATCTTGAAAAATATCATATAAATTCAACTCTTAGTTAAAAGTGAAAACATAAAAACAAAAGACAGCACATATTATTACTATTATTATTATTATATACATCTACTCAACAGTGTTCGAAATTGGATTTATATGCACGCCGTTTCAATATCATTTTCATTAGGAAACGGCTTTGTGCCGTGTGTAAGTATACTGCAGTATAAATCTCGTTTTCTCATATACCGTTGAATACAGCAGAAGCAGCAGTTCATGTGTCAAGACGAAATTAAATTGTAATTCGGTGCCGAGAAAATTGCCGTAATAACGCCCGGGGCGGAGGAATATTAAATTGACGACGGAGAGTCGGCACAAAAATATACGCCCGCGGGGTAGGGGGTGCGGAGATATCATGTAAAAAAAAAGTAAAAATAAAATAATCGCTTCTTGCCAAAACGGCTCAACCGTGAAATTGAATAAATAACGTGAGCTTTTTTTTCCGCCGCCGTTCTCTCCCGCGACCTTTTGTCACGATGTGTTTAAAAAAAGATTATCTTTTTTGTCCTTCTTACCACGCCACCCCGCTTGTCGGCGTTATTTCTTTTTATTCCTCTGCCACTTAAGCGGATTTCGTGTCAGCGGTGTTTTCCGAGTACAAACGCAAAAACAACAAGCGCAGAAAGTCTTTGAAAACCGTATACGCATATTATAATAATACATACATATTACACATAATATAGCGCTTCACTGCACCGCCTCCGAGTAAGTACCTATATATATATACCTATATGTTGGCACGCAATCGCAAACGACGACGAATGCGGTAAAATATTAGAATAATAATATGTAACAATAATAATAATAATAATATCCTCGGCGGACCGATTTTCCGGGTAATCGCAGTTTTACTTTACGTGCTATACGATTTCGTTTATATTTTAGTAGGGTTGGTGTATTATTTTTAGTCGTATTTTTTATTACTCTTGGCGCGGCGCGTACAACTAGCCGCCACCCCTTGTTTTATTTACATTTGCGTTTTTTTTTTCATTTTACACGTCCGGAAAACGATTGTTTGCGAGCGTCAGTGTCGAGTGTGTACAACTTCCCGGTGCATGTCAGGTCCCGTTCGGTTTTAAAAATGCATAGTTTTCGGTTAATAATTCGCAGTGAATGCTTGATTTTACGAGTGTACAAAAGGGTTTACACAACGCACTATATATACATATGTGTGCGTGTGTGTGTACGTTGTCGTCGTCATCGTCGTTGTCGTCGACGACGTCAAGAGATGGGGCGGAAAATAAATAAAAAAAAAAACTCGTGTAATAATATACGCGCTGCAGCTATATTATATATTATTATGTATACTACTCCGGGGCAGACTCGGTGTGGAGCGGGGCTGGAGGGCCGCAAAGGGTCAATTGCGGCGGTGGCACATAACGTTTGCACGGCTGAGGGTTAACCTCGGTGTTTATTGCAAATGGAATTTCTGAGCAGCAGTGCAGGGCGGACGTCATACGCACACGAGTGTATGAAGTTATTCTCATTACAAACCGACACACTCGCATAACGCAGGCAGTTTTAAATAATACGCTGCTCGAGTCTCTGTATGTATATTCATATATAACAAACTATCACCCTCGGCCTGGAAACACGCGTACTACGATCGTGCCACACACATATACGGTTCATGAATACGTAACTAGTGCGTGGGCGAGATGCGAATTTAAAAATAAAAGAAAATCTCTGACTAATCACTGTTTATGTTTGCTTTACGCCAGAGACAATTTTCCCGCGCGACGCAATATTGTTACGTATAACACCGTTGTATACATATTGTATTATTTAAATATATACACCAACACGTGTATGGATATGAGACACTGCAGGTACATGCATGCGCAAACATTATAAGTTCAATCAGTGGCGGCAGCAGGTTTTTAAGCAATCGTTTCGTAGCCAGAATGGCTCGTGGGTATAATAATATGAACAGAGGCCTATATATTTTTTTAAGTATTATTATTGTGATTGGAGATAAAAGTTATGGGTTGTAATAATATTATGTAAGTTTATATTTTATACATTGAACTAAGTAAGAATTATTTTATTATAATACACACAATTACTTGTTTACGTCTAATCGTCTTTATCTTTATTGATCATTTTCTTTAAAGTATATTAATATAATAATAATGTAATATAAAAGTATTCAAATTATTTGTATACGTATAAATATATTGCAAGTGGCATATATTAAACTTATTTTATAGCAATGGTGGCCATGGGTGATATTGTTGGCGTTAAAAATATGAAATTTTCTTCGAAGACTAAAAGAGTTTGCGCCGCCACTGGTCACCATAATATTATTATACACACTATATATGTATATAAATGCGTCATGCAGTGCAAGTTACTGCCGTCGTAAATAAATAATAAATAATAAAATTATAGTGTTGCATTTTTCTTACCGGAATAGTTTTGCCAGAATGCTGCAGCTCCGGACGAGCTCATCAGGTCCAGTCCCGAATAGTTCCATTGCTTGTCGTTGGATGTCTCTGAACCCCGTTGCACTTGTCCCGAAGAATAGTTTTGCGGACTCTGCGACTGTTCTGATCTTTCCCTCGGTTTTTCGTTGTTGTTTTCTAAATTAAAAAAAATGGCACTCAATATTATTAATATCAACATTTTACATGTTTAGTTGACTCTTTACTAGCGATGTAATCAAAAATATCTATGTCTGCGATCAAAATAGTTCTGAAATAATATACCTATATGTTAAATGTACTGATGGATTGTTTGAAAACAATAATATCTCTGATCAGAATGTCCATTATTTCAAATTTGTACTTTTTCCCTGCGACGAATACCCTTAAGTCTTGCATCGTGGTAATCACATATTCAAATATTCACAAATTTCTGTGTTTTATATAAGTACTTATTTCGAAGATTGATAAATTTCAACTCACGTAATGCACTAACAAAATAATTAAGAGAGAAACAACGATACTATAATATTGTATATACTGCAATACGATTAGTATTTTATTTATCCAATTATTCGGAAATTCAGTCATTGTCCCTGCTATTTGCATATTTATTGAACTGTCGTCAAAGTCATAAGAATATTATATTAACATCGAACAAAACAACGGAACAACGTTATGAAGTTATTTCGATGATGTGTTTAAGTATGGCTATGATACCAGTGATCTTACGCTATGCTCAACATAAAAACCATTCGCATCCGATAAGTACGCACCTGTTAGCACACGGAGTGCGTCTGCTGGCGCACCGGCCGCTTTGATCATCTCTTCCAGTTGAGCCCTCCGCTTCAACTCTTGTTCCAGCTGATCCTGTACGCGTTTTCTGGCTTTCCTTTCTCTGCGCAGACGCTTTTGGTAAACGACTGAAATACGAGAAACACAATGATAATAAATAACAATAATCAATATGAAAAAAATATATCTGTCGGTTATTTTTACATTACGACAGACGAATGCGCTTGTGCGTTCGTGTACAATGCACCTACATCTCGTAAATTAGGTTTCCGTTTATTATTTCACAATCATATCCCGATTTTTGTGGTCCACTGGTCAACTATACGCCGACTTGCAGTTAATCGGACCGGACAAACACAAATATTATACGATACGCGCGGTACCTACCATTCACACACACATTCATATGGATACATATAAGGTACTACTCCGCGCACCCCGACCACCACCGTTCCCGTCTCTTTCGATTCAACAAACACAACGAAATCATATTTAATAAATATATTCTATAAAACACACACACACATATATACAATAAATAATATATATATATGTATACATATTATTACGTATTACTTATTACGTATATTTTTTTTCGCGCACCACCGACCGCACCCGGGTGGTGGTTTCATCAAAGAAATCGGAAAACAAGTCAGGCATCCTCTCCGCATCGTCCGAATGAACACACAAAAGGACTGTTTTATTCGTATATACCTATATATCTATGTTATGTATTATTATATTATATATACGAATGCCCCCGCGGGCGCGCACTACAACGAACGACGACGGCGGACGATTTCGTTGTTTCCTGTAATTTTTTTTTTAAATATTACTTTTTTTTTCGTGTACACACAAATTAAACGACGGAAAAATGTTTTTACGTTCGCTATGTATAGCCACCGCAACCGCGTATCATTGGTCGATGGGTGTATTCTGTGGGCAAGGCTGTGCCGCGCACACAGATCGAAGATTAATAAATAACAATAATAATAGACATTCGAACAATGACGGACCACCGGTTCTTTAATTAAGACCATCGGCTATATTGAACGTTTTCATTTTGAATATTATATGTATCCCATCGATGTTTGTATGTTCGACAACAAATCGGGTTTTTGTTCGCCCCTCCCGCGGTCGTCGACATCGTCTACGCACCTCTACCGACAAATGAGAAAAGATTCATGTGGTGTGATTTGGTGTGTGTGTGTGTGTGTGTGTGTGGGTTATGTTGGTATATCGATCGCATGGATCGCGCGCAGCGCCTTAAACTCGTGAAAAAAACTTCCCCTTAATCAATCTGGACAAGAAAAAAACCGTTGTGGCGACGGTGTTTAAAGTATATTTCCCTCCATTTAAAACCACAAAAGTGCATTAACGCGAAAAATAATCCAATCAAGAAATGGCGTTAATCGAAAACGAAGAGACAGTGTCTCCTTTTTATATTCCCGGTTCTTAAATAATTTTCATTTAAACTTCTAACAAGAGGGACGGACGACGGCGATGAGGAGAAGACGGACCGAAGAGGAAAATTCAACAAGACGTTGCAGCGTTCTCGCATTTCCATTATAATTATTATTTCTCCGCAAAAGAATACAATTAAAACAGCCACCTCTGTCTCCTGAGACCCACGCGGTAATTGGACGACCTTAAATAGTGCACTCGGCGGAGTTTTTTGGCTTTGGAAACGTAATCCGTTTTCGGCGGGAACGGTGATGTCGTTGACGTTGTCGTCCGCCTCGGACCTGCGCCACAAACCCTCTTTATTTCTACAGACATTATCTCTTGCATACTGTACGGCGCATTTAACTGAAGTTTTGTCGTTAGTAATGGACGGCGGTGAGAGAGATACTAAAATTACAGTCTATAATATACCAAAATAATGAATATTGCAAAGAAAAATAACGCGTCAGGATATTAAAAACAGATTTTCCTTCAAATAATTTATATAATATAGGTACTACACGCTGCTCCGCTGTTTTGACTTACAAAAAGCGAGAGAGGTTTTCTCCCCACTCCCTTCCGCTCCACCACCAGACACGAAATCGTATTAAGAGCTAATTTTTTCTCAACAATTCCTTTACCCTTTTAACGTTATATATACGTATAAAAAAAAACAGCTCGTCGTGATAAAAAAAAAAGTAACAGCTAACAACAACAACAACAAAAACAACCCTTGCAACATTATTTCTTATTTTAGCTTTTAACCTTTTCTTTCGGGCGCAAAGCTTTTAACGTGCGCGCGGAATCGGCATGAATAATTTCGAGAGAAACGACGTTAATTTCCGACTGGAAAATACAATTATCGAGGCGCTTAACCGTAAATTATGCGACGAGTCTTTGTTTTTTTTTTACGACTTTTAACAGCGATAAAGTGTGTATAATATAAGGAGAACAACACGAACTTATATATGTATATACAAAGTGCGCGGTTTGAATACGTATGCACCCCACTCTGTAGCAAAACGGAGAATATAAAAATTATAAGCATTAAAGTCAAAAATCGTAAACTCGTTTATCATGTCTTATGCACCAGCTTTTAACCCCACAACCGGAACGCTTGCGAAAAACTCGACCGAACGTAATATTAAGCTTACCGGGCAAAACACGACTGTGTTTCGTTTAGTTGTATAATGTTATAATATGATATGGACAAGTAAAAAATATAACTAACCTATGAATGTTCTACAGAAATTCTTACACAAGGAGAATGATTTTAAAGAAAATATATTTATAAATTCAGTAGATAAATTTTCTTTACTTTGAAAAAAATATTTTATTTTTTTTGTATAATAAGAATTATTTTATTGTAATAGTATACCGCTGATATTAGCTCAAACAGACTTCATATTTATAGAATATTTATAATATTTGTGATTTGAAGTTAAAATGAGCTAATGCTAGCTTTCAGCAATTTTATTCAAACTATTCAATATTCATTGCTGTTCTTCCTTTATTTATATGTAAATTATTCTATAGCTATTTTCTGTTAAAACTTAAATGCTAATCAGTAATAAAAAAAAAACTGTTTTTTCAGTATGTTGGAAATTGAAATTTATTTTAAGTAAGTATTAAATTAAAAATGTGATTTGATGACTTGAAAAAGATAAAAAGTTACTATAAAAGCAGTAAAGCACAACAATTTACAGAGCTACATGAATAAAAAAAAAATAAAAAAACTCGTATTACCTATAGGTATAATATCGTAATTCATCGTCTTGGCGTAATAATTAAAAAATAAAATTAGAAATATCCGCCGTCGTCGTTTATTCGCCGTCTGTTTGGAGCTATTTTCTTCAATAATAATATGAAACACCTATTATCATAATAATATGTACAATTTTCTATACAGTGTACGCGTGATAGGTATGTACCAATGCACGACGTATAAAATAATATTACCTACGTGTTGTATAATATATACAGCAGTACGGCGTACCAATAATAATAGTATCTAATGGGTATATCACGTGAACGTGTGGTGCGCATCCAAAGGGGAAAATCAAGTCTGAACCGATTAGGAGATAGAATGTGTGTGTAGGACGGTCGGCTTTGTTTTTTTCAAAAAAAAAACAAACACACAGCAATAGCTCGTCTATACATGGCGACTGTATAATACCTTTTAGCTCCTACCGTCACTGTAGCAGTGTATATATTGGTACAACGCTATAATGACGTATATTATGCATATTATTGCATCGTCTGTAGATTTATCGTATAATACCGGTCTGGGGCACGTGCAGGACAAATATATATACATAGTATATCGGAACCGATATACCGTTTTCGAATGCACCGCACCGGAATAGACGAGTCCTGCTGCAGTGGTGTAACTCAATATCCGGCGGCCAGTGGACCGTACGTACGTGTTACCCGCGTTAACCCGTGACAACTCGCATTTACGTTTATCTCGTGGACAATGGAACGCTTTTGGGTTTGTGACAGGGATAAAAATAAAAAACATATATACATATCATTTATATACTGCTGCAGATAGGGAGAACGCGCACACACCCGCGATCCGCTGCACCCATCGTACGATTTTTATATATATAATCTGGCCGTGTGTGTTATATAGGGCGCGAAATCATATTTACTCGCGTGCTTACGTTTAATGTGCGCGAAAAAATCGTAGAGTCGGCGGCGGGAGGTGAAAATGATTTTTCCAGTCGTTTTGTCATTTGATAAAGAAATTGCATTTGGATACTGTATACACATAAAACGTCGTCGTCGGGGGAACAATGGCGGCGGGAAAAAGTCAATTTTTCCACTCGTCGGATATACACGGCGGTATATATTTATATACATAAATATATACGATTTTCGTGTCATTTACTTTTATGTGCGACGGTGGTCTTATCACACCGCGACCCCTAGAATAATATTATAACAGGGTAATAATAATTCAGTCGCTCGCGCGCGCGCGCCCGTTCTCAATATTATATTATATACTATAATACGCCATATTGCATGAAAGCTTATCATACACACATACATACATATATAATCATATATATATAATATATAATACGCATATAAAACGAAGCGCTAGGATTATATTCAATAAATTCAACGCGTTTCACGTGTGTTTATATTCGCATTTATATATATATATGTATTTATATTGTCATATTGATATACTGTAATAACGTATGGCCGTATAAGTATAGAGAGTACGTGAGTTTGCTGTGTATACGACCCTACTATATTATTCTTGTTATCGATTTTCGTCAAACACCGATCATCCCCACGCCGTCTGGAAGATTTAACGTACCCTCGCGTCGGACGGGTTGGTAAAAGGTGGTTAAGAAAACGGCAAGTTTTGTCTCGAAATCATATTAAAACATTTCGGCTTAAAAACTCTTCGTTTATATATGTGTGTATGTGTGCGTACGTCTCGAGGCGCACTCCAAAATTCCTCTCTTCTTTCGCGCAACAGCCCGTCCGGAAAAGTTATACGAATTTGCGTCCTTTGTGTTTACGCTTTGCTAAGCCGGTAAAAGGGGTGCGCCACCGCCGCTCCTACACTCGTTCTTCCCACACCCGCGGGCCTCGGCGGTGGTTGTTTTAAGTGAATTTTAAATGACAACACCGTCGTCGGGCTTTATATAATTTGCGTTTAACACGACCTATTAGACTGCGGGAGACTGCAGCACGGTGTAGGCGCTGAGCGGAGTATTTGCGTGCGTGGGTGTGTTCTTTGGCTGTCTAAAACCGTCACCGCCACCTTTTTCGTTCTTTATTTCAACGCTGGTACGAAACTCTCTCGCGAATCGAGCTGCGAAATTTTAGCCCTGATTAACGAAACAAATATTGAAAAATTACTGGCATCGCTACGAGAGAAAAAAACAGAGTGAATTTTGCCGCATAACTTTAGGCATTATATTATATACGGTGTTTTATTGTTTTTTTTCCTAAGGCACATCACATAGGAGATCTGAATCACAGACGCTAGTATATACACTCACATACACATATTATAAGTACCCAACTCTGGCAGCAGAAGCCTGCACATTAATACGTATCCATACATTATAATAATAATATAATTACTACAAAAGACACGTGTACCACTGTACCGCAGCTCCACATGACAACAACTATATGGTTTGACCGGATACTAGGTCCCATATGGCCTTAAAACGATCGAAAGAAAATGCACCGGTGTATCGTCAGTTGGGCGGGAGGAGGGACAATTATGGCTGAGAAAGGGTCGTTGTCGTCGTCGTCGCGGTCGTTCCTTATCGCTCCACACGCCGCCGCACGGGCGACCATCTCGCCGGCACGTATTAATATTAATATTGGGTAATCGAGGAGGAAACCCGGAGACCGCAGTTAAGCTCGCCATGTACATACGTCCGCCGCCCACCAAGTAATTATCTCAACAAGGTGCTTTCGGACCATAAAAGGCGGAAGAGGATCACCGCCCGGCCACATGTGTCGGCCGAGAGAAACCAAGTCACGATAGCTACGTCGTAGTATTTGTGCGTGTATGCGTGTGTATAATGTTATATTATGAGTGTACGCGCAAAGCAAATCCCTGGACAACTTTGGGGACCTTATTGTAAATTCCTCGAGAAAACGGCCCGTGAGCGGTCGTCGGTAGTGGGTGGGTGGTAGTTAACCCTGCTCGTAGGAAACCTCGTAAAACGACGCATAATCTCATCCCGCCGCGTATATATAGATGATCGTATATATAGTTGTACGTGTGGCCGTCGCCGTTGGCCTTTGAATTACGACTCACCGTAATATAATATTATTCGATCGTCGTCGGCGTCAACGTATATAATATGTACGTAAATGACGGTATACGTGTACAATATACATACACCGCCAAACCTATATAAATGCCTGCTCGACCGTTCCGAAGGGGAGAGCCAATGGGACATTGGAAACGTTGCGTGTCAATTAAAAACGCGATCGCGTATGTATACGCAACTATTACAATAATAATATGACGTGAGTATACAGTAACGGAACTATTTAACGGTTGTTTTATAGTCGAAATCACGACACTTGGTCCAATAATAAAAAGCCAATTCAATTTCCCTCGTCGAATTTAACATCATCCGACGCCGAGTTTTATGTACATTACGACGCCGCCGTGGATATTTGCGATCGTCAAAAATTACTACGTTTTAACGGTCAGATCGGACGGCCGTACACGACAATTAAAAACAATTACCCGTGCACAAAAAGCAGCACGCATGTATCACCTCGGGGATTTTTGCGATATTTATATTGTTTGGTGCGCAAACACGATAAAACTACAAATCGCTAGTAAATATGCGTAGGTATATGTATTTAAATTAAGGAAATTGGAAATTTTTAAAAAAGTATAAATTAACCTGTGGCATCTGCAGAAGTCTAATATTGACTGTCTATATAATATTTATACAGTAGGTACGTTGTTTAGATGAATGAGGAAGGTCGTTATTAATCCCGAGACATTAAATGAATTTGTGAGATGGCTCTTGTCTCGTTTCCCTTTCACATTACCACTGCGCTCACAATTCAAGCATTGCAGCTACCTACCGTAATCAATATTACCTACACTCCGGGAGTCTAATAATAATATTGCTGAACCGTTGCGTAGTCGGCGGCGAAGGCGGTTTTTGGTCGTTAAAGTCACCGGTTCTGATGGTAAAAAGACGTGCGTTGACAAAATGCGAAGATTCAGCCACATACAAGTATACTGCCGTATCGACGGCGTTTGCTTTTTGCGTTTCGTCGGCGATTTTATTGCGACAACAAGCTACATAATATGTATACTCGTATATTTTATATTTTATGTCACCTGAGGCGCCCCAGTGGCGGTGATCTCGCGAGGGTACCTACATTACTATTATATATGTATATTATTGCGTACATACTCTCGTTCCTTCACTCCCACTCCGTTCATTTCTTGACCTCTCCACCGTCACATTCTCATCCAGCGCCTCGTCAGACGTCGTCTCGTCGATCGTAAAAGTATACAAATGCATACACAGTCACTCGCTATTATACCAGTATATTAATAATAATAATAGTGTGTACGGCCGTGGTATTGGCATTTCGCAGCCATACACACTGTTGCGATGTATACAATATATAAGTATAATATTATAATATGTGTTTTTACGACCAGATCATATATAATATAATATCCATTTCGATATTTCTCGATGTTCGTCGTATCGTCTCTTCTGGTCATTCCGCACAGTATTCGCATTCTCTGCTTTTTCACCGTAATTACATAATATTATGCTTTGTAATTTATTGTAAAATACCGTCTGGGTCCGTCGATAAAAAAATAAACACGAGAAAATAATAACCTCCGGTTTTCCAACATATCGTGTACTAACCTATACCTACCTCACAATGTAACGCCACGAAGTGAGTTCACTAACTAAAATGGTTAATAATATACGATGAGACACGTATTAAAATAAAAAAAATAGAAACGAAATGCCGTTTAATGTTCGTATTATGGTAATATTTTAATAATAATACTAGTACTTATTGTGGAGTACGCAGCGAGAGGACATTTTTCTTGTGCCCTCGCACTTGTCTTGAGAAGTTCATAATTTTAGATAGAGTTTATTATATTAGTAAAAATTACAGATATATATATAAATATTAGGTACTTTGACTTCTTCTTTGCGTTTCAACCGTGAACGATGTAATGACCACTAAAAACAACTATGTACGCTTCGGATTGCGGACGTCTATGAAAATCGTCGGGTTGGCGGTTAAAGCGAGCGCACCAGATTACAACACACACACATAATATCAAGTCCACTCACACACGAAATCGTTATAATATAATATTATTTTACGCTCGTACATAGGTACACAAAGCCAACGACGGTGGCTCGGGTGCATATAGGAATGCTTTGACGAACAAAACAATTCGCCAAACAACGTCTTATCATATATACACGCAACGACTATATTATTATTACTAAATACTGATATATATACATATATGTGTGTATATTATGTACACTGCTTCCCTCGAGTTTCAGGAATTTGCGGGCTGCAAAACGCTCGCCTGAGTACAGCATGTCATCCTATAATAATAATATGTAAGAACACACATTATACACGCATAATTCGTCGTCCTATTTGTCTGTCGTAATTCCATCGCGTGCAAATAATATGTAGAGGACGGCGACGACGGTGGCGGAGGTGGTGACGTTCCATTGGAAGTGTGCGCGAATAGTCCACGATCTTCGTTTACGCTATACAAGGGCCACGAGACGTTTATTTGGATCTAAATGTCATTTTAAATCGCCGATTGAAAAGGCCGATGAAATATGTATTTAAGTGGAAGACAAACGTCTCTACAGTCTGAAAACTATTATTGCGCGTTTTTATTCATCTCTTTTTGTGAATTGTTAATATATAGCGAATGTATTATCAATAACTTCAATATATGTGTAACGGTTTACATTTTGAGCTGGTAATTGTTTAAAATTAATACTATATTGTGTTGAAATAATCGATACTATAATAAAATATATAGGTACTTTAATCGATAACAAAATAAAATTTTATGATTCGATAACGTAAAAATTAAATCATACTCCGGGGATGTGCACGTGTAATAAACCACTAGATATATCAGCGAAAATTTCCGACAGTGACGAAATTTCACATGACTGCTTTCTACTCACCCTTATTATACCAACAGTATAGTCGTCGGAAGTGCGCAATTGGTATTATAGTAAAGCAACATAATATTTATCGTTTTCAGCCGACTCAGCAGCGCATTCGTATAACACTTACGTACACGGTGGCTATAAATCGGCTGCTAAATTATACATATACATTTATCTGAGTGTGTGTGTGTGTAGGCATGTAGGTGGCACAGGACAATGATCGAGTCGGCTTCTCGACAACGGTCTCCGTGTGTGGCGAAACGCCGTCGAAAGACTGTGCCAACAGTCACCATCAAGGACACGCACATGCACGCGGGTATAACACGCCGCGAATATATATTATAATGTACGACGACACGTCAGTAAACCTACCTACCGATAACGAGAAGTGCGAACCGAGTTCACTTAGCGCGAGCGCTCCCTTATCGGGTTGTTTACACGACACGACGACGTTTAATATAATTACAGAACCGACCGACTTCGACCGACAAGTAGAGGCACCTACATAACAGTTAAACATAGGCATAACGCGAGTATTCACTTAGCAGCTTGCTCGTGTCCGATTCTACATTGCAGCGCGCTGCAATGATATTATATGCATTCGTATAATATAAATAACCGTATACGCGTCTGTCCGAGTCTCATACACGTGCCGACAATTATTATTACGGTCGTTTCGTTTCGAATCGTAAAAGGAAAGAGAAAAAAAAACCAAACCCAAGCAATAACGATTTATTTCCGAATCGCTCCCCACGCGACGCACACGCACGCACACCGATGATGGGGCCGGAGCGTATGCGTCACGGAGATAAAAAAAAACAAACCGTACTAGTGACTGTATAATACACGCATGTGTGCGTGTATGTGTGCGTCTAAAGAGATACACCGCAGGTCGCGCGAATAAGGGTCGTAGTCGTCGAATGTGTGTGTGTGTGTGTGTGCATATTATACAAATATGGTTATTCTAATCGAAGCTGGCGCACGCCTCGCGCAAATCGTCCTAAGGTTATGGGGACGAGGCGTCGGCGGACCGGAAATATACTGCTGTAGTAGCGCTGCAAGCGTCCGAATGCAGTGTATATTATAGTTTATATTATAATACTATGCATTACTGCAATAGCAAATACGATCGTTTTTTATTCGTAACATTGACGGTCGACGACGAGTTGACATTATAGAAATATCGAAGACGTCAGTATTACGTGCTTAATACTCCGATGATATTTGGCAACGTTTTGTATGCGAATAGAAAATTAATTAAACTAACAAATTGTTTGTACACAAATCGACGTAGGTACAACCGGCTTCGATAAAAAAAAAAAATAATCAAAAGTTTGGTGCGTGGGCACAATAATGATAATATTTTAATAATAATACTATCAAACATTCGCACTTCGCAGCTGAGCCGTTCGGTGTAACATCATCCGGGATGAGCTACCGGAATTTAATTATTTCATCTGCGGCGATCTGCGTCTTCTCGGCGCGGAGATCGTAAAAACATCGCTGTGCATTTTTCGGGATGACAGACTTTACGACTGTATCGTTCCATGTTTTTCAATTATTCGTTGACGTGTGGGGTGAGGGTCGACAAAACATATTCGGACACAGAAATGAATTTTCTCGTGACCATTTGTACGACGATATTTTCTTTTCTCTTTTTATGTTTTTACTACGCAACATAAAAAAAAAAACAATATTTCTTCTTGGTAATAACCGAAATACCTTTTTACTGTTATGTGCTTCGTAGCCGGAGGGACGCGCTGCAGCGAGCAAGGAATCCAATTTGTGCGCCGGCCATGGGGAAGAATATAATAATGAGTGGACCCTTCGAGAGATTGTATACGCGAATTTTAATAGCGACAGATCAAAGGTAAACGGTTATATTCCTCGGGGATTGTCTTCATTCGAACAATTTACGTTTTCTGGAACGTTCTTAAAAAAATACTATGGTGCTGTACACAAAGGGTTTTCGCCCAAGTTCACTATGGTGTTTAGAAACTTATTTGTAATCATGTCAATAAAACTTGAAATTGCTAAAAAGGTCGAAATGTTTTTTAATAAAAATTCGGTTGCGCCAGATGATATATTGGCAAGACATATTTTCTTCCAAGTCCAACACTTGAAAAAATCAAATTGTATTTTATAACGAGCAACCTATTAATTGCTATTGTGTTACTGTGCGATGAAATCCTTTTGAAAAGCGCTTTTGGTACATATAATATGCAAATAAATTACATATATTTGCACTGAACCATTGAACGATAATTCTTTGTAAAGCTACCCTTAAAATCTTACCAAATGACACTTAAAACCCTGCGGCTAATAATTACTATACATATGGACTATGTACCTGCGAAGGTCGAGAATTTTGGGTTCTTTGACACGGTTGCTAAAACCCGATCGGAATGACATTCGCATCGGAATTTGTCCCCTGCTCGCGCACTCAAAATGGGCAATAAACGTTATACTGAACGGATAATATATATATATATATATATATATTTATGGGTAGGGTTGATGGCCACGGGAGGGGTGGTATAAAGTGTTTTCGGGTGTACGTGGCCTGTGTAAACAAGACTTTCTGCGGAATATTTCGCACGGGAATTAATGAGCAAAAGGGGATGGAGACGACGGTAGAGAAACAATAAAACTGAGATATACGCAGTGCAATATGTATGTGTATACAGTATAATATGAATATAGCGAGAGGCTCGCCTTTACGACGGGTCTGCCACCACTGTCGTTCACCCTGCCCTTTTTGTCCATCCATAAAATGGTCACACAGTGTAACTTTAATAATTTATATTTCCATATAAGAGGATTTCCCCTCCGTCCCACATCAGTAACAACAGCAGATCAGTGGCCGGGTGTGTGGTTGTGGCGGGTGGGTAAAATGGGCTTGGAATTATTTTATAATGCTTATTTATGCGAGGCGCTTTACTTCAGAAGTAGCGCATTAAAATCTCAGAGACGTAAGTATTCGAAAGGCAATAACGAAACCGCCATTGATCCCCTCCGCGGTACAGTATTGTTACGCGCACATATTATTATTTACTACGTATAGAAAAATCAAAATCTAGCTAGACTAATGGGTTTACAAAGGTACATAAATATATAATATATTTATACTAGTAATATCGTAACAGCGACCTGATAAACACTCATTGCCGCGTATTTTTAATCCTATGAAGAGAACGTATATCATTTATTTAATTTATTTATTATAATTACAATATGGTATAAATGTAACAATGTAATAGAAATAGTTTTCGCCGTAAATCGAACTGTGTGCCGATTGCTTGGATCACACGGTGTCCTGCGACGTACTGGTGTAATACGCGTATACACTATATACGTAAGTCAAAATCACTGTCAAAGAAAATCGTATACCGTGGCGCGTGTTTGTGTGTGTTTATGTTAATCGTGTTTCAGTGATCGTCTACGACTAAATAATATTATGTAATTGGGACGTCAAAAATTTCGGATGGCGTGAATTCGATTCCCTCGCCCGCATGAGCGTCAATGAATATTTAACGACCCACCCCCGTCTCCTGCGCTAAGCGTGGACCACGGTCCGACGAGGTGGTGATTTTGCATCCGTGAAATTATCACAAAGAAACTACGAACTGGGCTTTTGATGTGCTCGACTTCGATTAAAATCGCGTTATTATTAAATCCCGGGCTCGCCTCGACGCGACAAAAGGTTGCTACCCGCACCAGCAGGTTTTGAAACGTAAAACGCGCGCGCCCTGACCAAAGGTCACACGAGCTACGGTCCGTAGACCACAACGCCGTTTGACATCTCTTGTTTTCAGTATAGAAACCCCCCGCGGAACGAACGGGACCGGACATCAAAGCTCGAAGAGTCGGATTGCTATGACCGACGCCACCAACTGAGTTTCGAGTTAAGTGGGCGAGCGTAAATACACACACACGTACACAATGGCGCAAATAGTTGTAGGTTTCCGTGGAACGCGTACACGCCAAAATGTAACCTAACAACAACAGTAATAATAATATTGTAATAGTTTAAGTACGACGCCGTTTCAAAACTCTACGGTACCGGCTTAGACGCATCCAGTAGTACCGACGTGTGCTGTTGATTGCCTACGCGTGATGCCTTGTGTATTAGTGTGAGTGTTATACCACCCGACGTAACGGACTTGCGACGGATATACTTCCGAGATTTACTTGTGTATGGGAAAGTTACGTACTTTCCCTGCTCGCCCCGTCGCGATTTTACCCACTCCAACCTGCGTTTGAAGTACGAGGGTTATATTATTATTATTATTATTATTACCGCCGTGGTATACGCGAGGCGTTTGGTTATGATGCTCTGTGCGTGCCGAGCCCGGTAATGATGATTCATGTTTGAATATTTGCGGCAGTTAAGTCTCTTCGAACGATAATATAAACTTTCTTACCCTGCCACCAAGACTCGATCGAGTCGACGGTAGCATTAAAAGTACGCGACGTTCGATGTGTACGTGACTTGCGAGCGGAAGCGGATTTTTAGATGTCACGCGGCCGACCGGAAACGCCTGTGAAACGTAACTAGACACCCCTTGATAAGTCCTCTCGTCTGCCCGTCAGTAATCGACTCTGGTGTGTTAATTGCGAATGCTACCAGAATGCATAAAATCGATATTTATAATAAAAACGCAAATTTGCCATTAAAAATAGCATCGGTGGCGCCGCCGATCTAGAAATTACTAAATGCACTTTAGGATAGTGAGTCAGTGAGTATTACGATATAATACCTATATCATAGATACATTATAAAAGATGAAATTTAAGGAGACTGTAATGATCGCATAACAGTAGCAATTCGATACAAAAACTGAGTCCATTGTCATAGTATACGATTGATTCAGTGAGATCAGTACTACAAACATTAATTTAATGCTTTTTCAATCCCGACATACGGAGTGCGGCGTATACTATTACTGAGTATATAATATAATAATAACTACGACTAGTTTTTCTTATATCAACAACAATGTATAAATATGAGGTGGGTATTATTCGATAATCGACGATGGACAGTAATATAATTATTATAAAAGTCGTATATTTGAACCAGACTTGAAATTGTCTAAATAGATAAAATTACTTATATGTATACTAAACAAATCGACGGCGAGTTATTATATTTCTAATACAAGAATACACACGCAAATATCGGAAAACTAAAGTCTCAAGTTTTTGGATTTTTTTTTGTAAACGGTAACGCTTCGTCAATATCGGTATACTCGTATTATGATTTTATGGTTTTTTTTTTTTTTTTAATTTAAACATTGAAATAAAACTAACAGCTATATACTTATAATAGGTATAATCTGGTGTAACCTACCAGTTTAATGATTGCCTATGAATTAATATGATGCGTTTTATCACCGCATTAATATCTGGAAATTACTGAGTACAATAATAATTACTAGCTATAGAAAAGAGGGTCAGGAATTTTACCCTCGGACAAAACAGAAAAAAATATGTCGGCATAATACGCTCGCCATCGTCAACAGAATATTATATTATATTATATAAAAACACAGTGGAAACGGTTTTTAATAAAAGAAATTTCGGTGTTTCGGACCAAACCGCCGGGATACATAGTGGCGGGGGAGGGGTACTTTAATTACATTTATTGCATTCCACACCCGAAGGAAAAAATATTGATGGCTACGCACACGGCAATATGAACGACGGATGGCTTCCAATCTCCCTTCCATTGTCTTCGGTTAATTACGGGGAAGCGCGGAAGAAAGGGTTAAACACAGACCCGTTGTTATTATTAAAACGTTTCCATATCTCTTTTTGATCTCCACTTTTAGTCACCACCACCCAACACCCCTCACCACGAACTCTCTTGCCGGCATTTCCATGTAATAATAATTGTTTCATATTTGACGTAATACGACCAACACGAAAATATCAATATCCTCCTTCAACGCCCGCCACACCACCCACGCACGCGGCCCAGAGTTAATTATTACGAATATGCGGGGCGATGGCTGCTTGGTATTTATGCTGCAGAAACGGAAAAGAAAAAATTTTATGGTCCGCCTGAAGCGGAAACGACCTTTGGAAATGTCAGTGGCGGCTAATAGTAATAATAAAACGTAAGAAAAGGGTATTTAAATAGATATATATTATACATACAGCTTACGTATACACAGACGGTATATAGTGATCATTGGCTTTTCTTGACAATGGTTATTATACGGTATGGTTTCTATTGTCAGTGTACGTGTACAAGACATTGAAGCGTACGTCCCCTTTGGTAGTAAAACAAAAGGCCAACAACTCACGATTGATTCACAAGAGCATTTACGAGGGTGTAATTTCTTTTTATTCAGAAACGTAAATATCAATTATCTAATTAAAACTTAATACTTCCGGACAATAAACTACGTCAGCGATGTTAAAATCGTTTGAGGAATTACGTAGAAACGGTTTCTGTATAATATAGAACTATAGAAATATAGAGTGTCACTGCAGCTAAGAATAGCAAGGCCGTAAGGGGTAAAATAATTTAGTTAAAAAAAAATGTTTAATAAAGTTTATTGTTTAATTGTAATTTTATAACATTATTTCAAAATTACATTTTTTAAATCGTATAAATTAAGATTATCAATGATATTTTTTATAAAATGTATAAATTATTTTAATACTACCAAAATTATAACCATTTCTACAAATATTTAATTTTACATAATAACGTCTTATTATTATTTATTATTTTATAATAGTTAAACTTGAAGTTATTAAGTAGTTATAAAATTGCATTAAATTTCTCTGCACAAAAATTATAGTATACCTACTATATATCGATTTTTTATAATATATGATGTTGCTTATGTTGCCCCAACTTCCAGACACAGCGTTTTCTAATAATAATATTCAAGGGTTTACGGCGAATAGGAGATGGATTAATGTTTGGCATCGTTAGCACACAACCAGTGTTGCCAATCAACTGTGTCTCTGTCAATTGTCCAATCAGCAGCGAGTGATTTATGCGCTCCCGCCGCCCCTTTGGGATCTAATTAGCGTTTAATTCTGAGAGATGATCGTCGCCGGCGTCGTCGTCGCCCACTCAGACGTTTCCTTAATGAAACCCTCTTCACCTCTTACCATAATTCTTCGATCGTTCTCCTCTCCCCCCCCCCAACACTTGCTTTAGTACTGTTCTACGGATAGTTGTGTATATAATAACACAAGAGAAAGGATGAGAGAGTGCAGAGATGGATTCGGAATTCAAGACGAATGAACAGGAAACTATCGATCGGCCAATTAAACCTAATCAGTCGGTGTAGATTACGTTTGAAGCAAAAGAGACAGAGTGTGAGAGATAGGGAGAGAGAATAAAATACAAAACACACAGAGACTTCCGATGAAGGTGGATAAAGGGCAGCCAAATATCTTCATAAGAGTCCAATGCACCACACTTAAAGAGACTAACCCGAAATCTATTGTCAATAAATATATATATATATGGATAGATGTATAATAAGCCTAAAAGCTTCTGTCCAACTCCCTCGCGCGTATTGCGAAGAATCGGGTTACGCGAGCATTTCAGGTGAAAGAAAAATCGAAATGATTTTTTTTCTCAATGTTATGTTTAGTTCTTGACCAGCATGAAATTCGATACGTCCAATAGACTAAATGGACTGGTCAATATAATATATGTGTATATATAAATAAAGAAAGAAGCTTTTGGGTAGTCCGCACAAATGGAGACGATACGTATACGTTTACACACTGTCAACCGATTCGGAAATCCGTATGGGGAAATCCCGGTGGCCCGTTTGTTTTATTTTATGCTAATGCGAATGAGAGACACCCCCTTATTGTTGTTGTAACACTATATATACACCTTTCGATCGTAAGATATTATATTTCTCAAGTATATGTACTTTTTTATGTTCGCACACGTATACAATATAAATATAATATCATATATTATATTTATATATATACGTATGTATATGTCATACACCATGCGTGTATGGAAGTGAAGTTTTTGTGTCAAACAGACGGTCAGTCAAGGTTCATCGAATATACGTATTTTAAATGCGTATGTGTGCGTGTTTGTGTATTATATGTGTGTGCATCTGTAAATTAGCAGCGCGTGTAACCTAATATTAAACAGGATACTCAAATTTATTGTTCATCAGTACGATTCTGAGTTTTTGACCACCCTCAACGAATTGTCGGTATTGGGACACGAAAGTAAGTAACCGCACACCCCGCAGGGTGTATTTTAGTGGAAATATTTTACAAGTTATTCAAAAAACAAAAAGCAAAAAAAAAGGGGTGTAGAGTACTTGTGTAAATAATAAACGGAAAATGAGATTTCAAGTACGAAAACATCACTTACCCCGCAGTTTTTGGGCGTCGACCAACTGTCGTTCTAGACTTCCTTTGACTTCCCTTTCACGAAGCACATCCATTTTCAACTCGGCTGCAATAAAACAAAACAAAAAAAAAACCGATTGAGTTTGATAGGTAAGTGAATTATTTGAATATTATAAAAATTATCATATTATTAAACTCGCTGACAATGGTTTTCTTAACATGTCATGTCACGTACATATTATACAGGGTATACGAGTGGTACCAATAAGACACCGCTGCAACAATGTACTATACCACCGCTATAATAGTAATAATAACAACAATAACTGTATATATACCAACTCTAGCACACCACATACACATATATGCACACAGTGTATGCATATATACCCACATATTATATGTATATTGTATATACTATATATTATATAGTCTGTATGTGTGTGTGTTCGTGCGAGAGAGGAGCTATCGATGGCTTGCGGGGAAACGTTGTGTTAATCCCGATTTGAAGGGTCGTGTCGGTTAGTCACCTAAGGCTGTTTGCTCGTGTACGGCCACTCGAGACCATATATATGTATATAATACATATATAGGTAATATATATGCATGTATATATAAATATACACAGTGAATATTTATACTAACATAACACTCGGGGAAAATACAAGAAGCACCCGCTAGCGATTTGAATAACTTTTGCCAGAGTTTCCACCCACCGTCGCCAATTCGCCGTGGAGTGCACAACGCAAAACAACACCTGGGGAAAATTGTAGTCATTTCCCTAGCCCCGTTTCACTGTAATATTTTCTTTTCTTTTATAGAATATAATAACAATATATAGAAGGCAATGTTATCGGTTTCTATAATTTGGTTAAGTTACCGCTGATCCTCCACCGTGACCACCCCGTGGTTTCTGGTCCATTAATTTCCTCGGCTGGACAATAATTTAATATTATAATATTTAAAGACGAAAAGTGTCGTGGTGAGTCTTTTTATCGGTTTATAATTCTTAGAGCGATACTAAACACGAGTGCGCGTTACGCGTCTGTTGTTTTAGTTGATATTAAATTTTTGAAAAGCCCCGATAGGAAATTATATATATAAAGCACATAATATGATAGAAGTAACAATATTGGTAATGAAAAAACGCTATGGCTACGACGATGACAAACACCGTCTCATAAATTTATTGCAGCGGAATAACGTGAAAATAATAAGTAATAACGCGAAATATCTCCCACGGCGGCTACTCGATATTATTATAATAGGTATTAATATATCGTGTCCTCATTTCAAAAATTATAACGAACGCAGTAAAATTATATGGTGATTGGCTATGATACGATTCGTTTTTGGAAACACACAATTTCCAACAACCATTATCTCAACTATATTTACTTTTTTGCACGTGTTTTATGTTTTTCGTAAAATCGTTAAATTGGACGTTAATCACGGCAAATCGGTTTACAAACGTTCTCACTCGTATGTAACACGTCACACGAAACACGTGGTACATATGATTGACGAGAAATCGTTACTGGGATCGAAAATATAAGTAGAATTAATACACGATGGAATATATTAATATTGAAGAATTTTCGAAATCAATAATACTATTATATGTATTACGATTAGATAAATATTTCGAATGGTTTAAATTTGATGACCTTAATAACCAATAGTTTAATTTATTATTAATCTACGACTGTAAACACGATTTGACTGTACAGAATGTAAGCAGGTACCTAACATATAAAAAACTCACTCTAGATTCGCATTAGGGCACTACAAATTCGTCTTAAATTAGTATGCCATTATTTTGAAACAAATAAACTATAGGAAGAATAAACTTTTAAATCTAAACGTTTAATTAACTCAGAAATAATATGATTTCGTAACCTAGACTTTGGCAGAAATTCCACCGTGTACATAGGAATATCAAAGATCTTTCTTAAGGACCTATACTCGTATACATACACTCGCTCTCCCACACCGGTTCATTGCAGGATAACACGCGTATACATTGCATATTGCATCGATGTACGTATGGTATCACGAGGACAAACGTAAGGACATCGCGCGCGCGCGCACACACATATTTATATATAATATGCATTAAACCCGTCTTGTTAGAAATATATTACTATATGGAACATTGTTGCAGTTGCAGTGTTCTCGGTTTCGTCCGATAACGGCGACGATCAACTGCACTATAATGCGTATACATCTGTTACAGGTAGTCCGGAGCACGGGCGGACGAGGTACCTATATATATATATATAATAAAATATAGTAATATATCGTGTGTACTTAAACTGTGTACATATTATGCATATATTATTATATTATAGGTGTCTCGGGCGCGATCTTCGACGAGACGCCTTCGTGTGAGGCGCGCGAGGCCGATGGAATATTTATCGAGCGCGAAAAACCGTGTCGGCAAAGTCATTACACACCGATACGCCGTTACACACCGCTTAGATGTAACGCGCTGTGTGTGCGTGCGTGGACGCGTGTACGTGTGCGCCGTATAAGTGAATATCGTTGTCGTATTTTGCTGCCGTGAGTCGCTTGCAGCTCGCACATAATAATATATTACAACGTATGAAAAAAAACCGCACACGCGCGTTGATAATATAACGCGATCGCGGTCCGTGTTACAGTCGATCGGCCGCGTGCGGTCTGTACGCTGCTGCAGTTTATGTCATTATAATATATTGGTATACTCCAGTCGTACTATTTTACGGGCATAGTAAATTTATCTCTAAAACGACATACTTTTTTGAATTTATAAAGTAATAGTAATTGAGTCCATTTAGCGTTTATAATATTCTACCGGCGTTCACCGAGCGTCTCATTCCATAATTAATAAAGGGGGTAAAAAGATTTTGTTACGAACTATATTGTGATGTCTGATATGAAATACAGTGAGTATATTGTTATTATTTGGGATAAGAAAGATTTCACAAAAGTGTTGTGATCTACGAATTTACATATATTATACGTAGCTATTAATAATTATGTATTATATATACGTTATATAAATTTGTGAAGGTCCCAAAAACGTTTAAGGACACTGTGTGTCTGTATAAAACCATATTCGCCTGAAGAGGATTATAAACTTTGATAATATAATTTCCCTAATGCCTATACTATAGGTATATCTATATGATTTTTTAATCGTGTATAATTTTAAGAATCGCGCGTGTGGATAACGGAAAACGGTCTAACATTGATTTGGATTTTTTTCCCTGTTACATCGTTTCAACATAATACCAAATCTACTAGTGTATTGACGTACTCAATCTCGTAAGTATACACCGGGCGCACGCGCTCGTTTTTGCCCCGAAACTAGCAGGCTCGCGCGACACGCAAACTCCTGCGGCGGATCGTCGACCGATGAAATTATATACACACACACAAGTCGATAGTGTAATATATTAATGTAATTTCGACGTGTGTGTGATATATGGACGACGTGTTTGGGTTCTATGACGGGCGCCTAATACGAACGCGTTTACCTATATAACGCACGTGTTTCATGAGTACCTATTATATATATAGACGGTAATAAGCCCTAATTTCGACTCGGCGGGCCTCGGAGCGCACATTTGTTTACGGAGTAATCGTTCATTCGTCGTTTTTTTTGGCCGTTCCTTCCTTCGTTCGGCTATTATATCATAATATTATATTATAAATCGTATTTTCGTGCCTCGGGTTCCGTGCGCGCACTGCAGCAATCACAACATAATACGGCCGTCGACCGAATTAAATGCCATTTCGTGAAGACGATAGACGCGCATTCTCTCCTCTGCAGCTCTGGCCCAGTATTTTCGACCAAAAACGGTGGGCGTTCCCCGACAAAATGAAATGGGACTGCGCTATAATGTGTGTCTGTACGTGTGTACGTCGGCTTGTGTGTGTGTTAAGTATACGTTTCGGAATTGATTGAAGCCCGCGCGGGAATTGTTGTTATTTAAACGCGCACGGAATTATATTTATACTATAAACATACGAAACGAAGAGAAAAAAAAACAAGAATACGTATATACACTCGAAAATCACACACATACACACTCTGAAACATATATACGCAGGTGGTGGTGATGAGGTGTCTTTTTACGTCTGTCCGTTTCGGTATAATTTCATATGTAATTTAATGAAAACGGTCGTTTTTCAAAACGATAATTTGTACGAATGATCCATTACACCCGGGCCAGGCGTACCACCGCAGTGGAGGGGAACGGCATGTTCCGTCAATACGTACGGTAGAAGAGAAGGGGGGGGCAAAAAACATTGCGTCCCATGAGAGCCGGCAGAACACGACTCTTAAAGGTCAGTTCGTGATGGGAATAAGTGGTACGAGTGGCCAATTATACAAGTGTATGCCACACCACGCGGAGTGCGGTCCAAACATACACACACACAGACGTACAATAATAATTTATACGCGCGAGCGGCGGGGAAATTGTTTTTTTTTATTATTATTTCGTGTCTCTATATGTATCTCTCTCTCTCTTTCTCTTCACTGTGTCAGGCGGTTTAGGCGGAGCTGAAATAACAGTAATCCGCGACGATTAATTTATCGCGTTATTACTATTGCGACGGCGGGCGAGTTTTGATTTTTTTTTCCGACTGGGCGTAATTAAAACGAACCCGGTTGATTTTACACGATCGTGATGTCAACCATCACGCGGATTTCACGTTTGTATCATTTAACGGTGTGTCGGCAATGATTATTGCTCTCGTTCGGCGATTTTATAATTACAACGCGGAGGACGCGGCACAGTCGAATTTATCGTGAAAGACGTTAAAGTCGCCGAACCCCACGAAACCCGTCCCGGCGTTGCCGTTGGTTCGGTTTGTTGTGTCGGCGTGTGTTTGTTTTGTCGTTTGTGCTCTCCGGCACTCTCGAACTCGCTCTTGCCCGAACTCTGAACTGTTATTCGATTTCTGACCCGTCACTAATTTTACTGAAACTGTTAGACGAGTTTACCCATCGTCTTAAATATCCTATTTGACAACTGACCGAGAAATATACGAGCAAGTAATAGTATTGATACAACATGTAAATATAATGTATATACAGATTACAGGTAGTATTTATGTTATTCAACCGGTTATGAGTCTCACGGAATGGTCGGTCGAATTCCGCATCATTTTATGAGGTTTATGAAATATCACAAACGGTATTATACATTAAGAACTACGAGTTTAACAAGAAATATCTATCTACACTGCAATAAAAAAAATACATATTATAAACTAATCGACCCATTGATTGAAACTCAACAGACCCACCAAATGGGCGGGAAGTGTGAATATATCCTAAAATGAGTAAAATGTCATTTCAACGAAATCGTTTGGCAGACGTTGTGTTACTTAACCTAGGTGGACTAGGACATAAAAAAATAAAACGACAATAGAAGTCACAACGAATTTGACATACATCTGAATATCTGCATAAAATAATTTAATTACATGTCTGCATAAGACGTTCTCTCTGAAAATGCTGACTAACAACTTATAATATATACACAATACCTAGTTAAGCCTGTTAAATAATCTTTTTGTTGCTTACGTATGTCTTATTGTCGGCCAAAACCCATTTTATTTCATTTATGTATAATATATTTTTTAAATGTCCTTACCTTTTTCGAAGTTCAACGCGCGGTCGTCATCTCGGATCTTGTCAGCGGCGGCCTTAAGCAGAGCTTGTATCTTTCGGAGAAGCGACTCAGTGGTCATGTAAGGCAAACCCATGTCCCCAGAACCGGCGGAACCAAAGTTCAACGCCTGTGGTGGAGGCGTGACGCTACCGTGCGCGCTGCTATTGCCTCCCACGTCCGGATTATCGCTGAGGTCTGAACACGTTAAACAAAAACAAATAAATGTATTATACTGTTATTAGGTGCTATTATTATTTGATTAATTTAATTGCTTGAATAGAAATTTTTGAAACCTACACCCAGCGAAAAATAATAACGGACACGGGCGTTTACTTGCACGCCGGACGTCGTTATTGGTGTTGACGATTTCAAATTGCCTTTTGTATAATGTATGACGCATATATATAATATATTATATTATCGCCTGTGCAGTATAATCGATATTGCGGTCGTATAACGTATATACAAATAACACAATATATACAAATACAAAACTAATAATTTTAATTGAACCCAAACGTACGTGATAATATAATATCCTATAAAAAGGTATTCCCATCTCAAATTACACCATCGCCGCACTACCACTACTATAACCACAATACACGTCAGCTCCCCTGCAATCCACTTTTCACTTTATTATACCGACATGATGGTTTTATATTGTGTCAAAGATGCATTCGAGTAGAACGTTCTCCGTTTTGATATCATTGTTTCCAATGATTTGTGTATAATTCGTTATTTTTTTCCGTCTGAACAATTATATTTGGTATACCCACATCTAATATTTTACATTTTACGTCTTATAGTTGAAGTATAAAGTGAACTGAGTTTAAAAAAAAAATGATATTTTTTACCATCCAAAAACATTGTTTCATAGGTACCTATATGTGTATAATAATAATAATAATTTATACCGTGATCCTTGATGTCATCTTCTTCGCCGTCGGAAATGTTGTCGTCGTCCTCGTCCAGGTCATCTTCATCGTCGACGTTTGTGTGGCCGCCCGCCGAATGATCGCTGGCTGGTCCTGAATGATCGCCTCCCGTTTTGGACAGGTTCAACACCGGGCTATGTCCTTCGGACGAACCTGCAGCATAGTGAAGAAATCGCATTATAGTCTCGTCTGTTTGGAAAACTTATAATTAGAGAAACTCATAAATAATATGTGCATTATAACTACTACACTTGACTACATATTCTGATATTTATTATGTTATTATAACATGAACGTACCGTTTTGTGATGTCAAATCCCTTGCTTTCTGATCAAAGTTCAACGCTCGATTAATGTCGCCCACTCGTTCATCGTTGGCTCTGCAAAAATTAAAAAACCAACAAAAAATTAAAAAATAAATAAATTCATAAAACTATTAAACAAGATATATACGTATACATAATAAAGATGACGTTTTATTCCACGACCATTTTCCATTAAGTTCTACTCCGCGATAAGTATACACATAAATGTATATATACATTTATTTGTACTCACATAAATAAAACATTTCGGAAATTCATCGGTGGCGGACGATGCGATTAAGACATTAAGAGTAGTAATATACAGTGTGGTGCCGGGGGACTCGAATAACCAAAAAAGTCCTTTCCGTGTGTCTTAATGAGCGAAAGCTTTTAACGTCTCAGCAGCGGCGTAGTGTATATAATATACATCTGCATATTTCGGGGGCTTTACTATCGTCAATAAATATACTTATACATATATATATATACAACACACGCAAACGCAGAGGGGCAGCGTATTTTTTTTTTTAATGCGTTTCGCTCCGCGGCGATATCACGCGTAAAAGACATTTCAAATGCGTTACATAATATAATAATGATAATACAAATATAATAGTAATAACAATAATCGTAAACGTAATAACGGCGACGCGCGACGTCGGCAATTTCGAAGGCACTGCGGCGGTGTAACAACGAAAATGACAACAATAAAAAACGGAAATGACTAATTTTCCATCTGCAGCACTCGTCGAAAATGACTGCTGTGGTGCGCATTATCGTTGTCGTCGCCCGTGCTCGTACAAATATCATTATTACATTACAATAATTATCGAGTTCGTCGTATGAGCAATATAATATTATAACAATATGATAGCGTTGTTATGTCCCAAAGAAAACGCCAATGCAATATTAATATATCATGATGATAATATTATTACACATTAGGTCGGTTCCCCGCCGAGTGGGCCGTCGTCGTCCGCCGCGGCGGAGAAAACATGCGAATATGCATCACGGGGCATCAGACGATACACGTTCCAGATGAAATCGGTCGCGTGATCGAGAATATCTCGCGAAAACCGACGAATGATATTATTATTACTACTATAACCGTTTGTAAAATATACGAATTTCCCCCGCAAACACACACACGCGGTATGTGTAGTACACGCGTAATCATAATATTAATATTATAATATCGGTGTAGGCGGCACGCCGGGAAATCATCGTCTAAGTCTCGTCTTGTGTATATATCGCATAACATAAATCAACCATTATGCACGCGCGTTATGACATCGTACAGCGCGGTCTGGCACCGGTCCCCACGTACCTCTATATACACACACACATAATATAATAATGCGCGTATTATATTTAATATACATCATCGACGTTAAATACGAGTTTTTAATTATCGTCGATGTTTTCGTCACGCGATACGCCACAATACATATCACACGATATATTACAATATATATTATTATTATTATCGTTATGATAGATGGGGTACAATATTATTATAACGTACGAGTTGATAATACGTATACATATATATACATGCGCGGAACTTCTGCTTCCGGTGCAGAAAAAGACAGTGTCGTGCGACGTATTTTAGCATTACGGACACGATAGAATAAAAAAAACAAAAACGACACAATAATATATCATATGGATATATAGGTATATACTTACGGACTCGCGTGTTTTTTTTTATACGTATTAAACATTATTAATATGCGAAAGACGGTTTTTCGATAAGGTTTCGTTTCGAAGCCAGTGACCGTGTTTTAATAACATTATAGCTTTTTATTTTTATTATACGTGTACGAAGAAAACGTCTTTAGAGACTCACCGCCGCGGTCGTAATATGGATTTCGCGTACCTATATAAAATATCACCATGTGTGTGTATAATTATTGTTAAAAAACGAGTTTTGGAAAACGACGGTGTACGCGTATCATATTTATTTCGCGCGTGTGTATTATATCGGCCACGACGACGACACTCATATTGTCTTTACATAACATATAATATTATTATAATGATGACAATGTATATAATAATAATAGCAATAAATTATTATATTATATATATGATATTCGAAGGTCTCCGTTTCCGAGAAGCAAACAGAGAGTCGTACTAGACGCGGCCGAAGAAAGGGTTCACCGGGCCGGTGTTAATATTATAAAATAATAATACATATTTCGAAACCGGTTCGGTGTAGTCGTCCAAAAAATAAACTCGCGCGCGCGCTCACACACACACATTGATGGTGTATCGTGTTCGAAGTCAAATGTACAACAACGATATCGAATTTTTGACGAAAAAAAAAGTGTTTCGTTACTCCACCAGCAGCTGGTGTGATTGCTTGGAAGCCGCGTGCGAGACTTGTTTGTCAGGAAATCTCGTCCTCCATTAAAGTACCTACATTTTAGGTGTACGACTTACCTATCTACCCGTTGCGTAAACTCGCCTTATAACCACGAAAATACGCAAAAATATGATAGTATTATCGTCGTCATTATTATAGTGATTCGTTTGCGGACGAGATTAAAATTTCGAGCCCACGCGGCGGCGTGTCCCCGCACAGATAAGTTCCGCAGGGATTTCGCTGTCGTGTATAGTATATCATTCGGTCGATCCGACTGTGCGAGGACACGTTCGCCGCCATCAACCGATAATTAATTATCGTTTATCCGCGGCCCGTTGTGGTGTATAAAAATGTATTTTATACAACAATAATATTATTATGGTAATAAGTATAATATAATACACCGAAAATATTCTCAAACGGCGGCCACGTCGTCGATTTGACGAATTCACCGCGGACACGGTTTCTTATCAGCGGGACGTCAGAAATTTGGACGTACTGGATAAATAACAAATAAAATCAAAATAAAGACTGCAGTAAAAAGAGACGGAGAAAAAGAGATCGGCAAAATTAATTCCTGTAACGTTCTTTGACTTCTTTCCCGGCGCGTGTGGAGGGTGAATTTTCATTAGTCCGCGCGCCGGAATCGCATATATTCTAATCCGTTCTTTGTGTATATATTATATCAGTAGTAGTAGTAGTAATAATAATAATAATAATACTGCACGACGAGAAGAATGTCCGGACCGCCGCCGACGCGGATAGCGGGAGCCCGCATATTAAAAGTCCTGTTTGTCTTTAGGATGTTGTTCCCTTTCATTTCCGCCGCTGGCTATATATATTGATTCAATCGGATGTTTTGATTAAAATTTAAATACACAACTCCCCTTATCATTCTACCGGCTCCGATGGGGATTTTTTTCTTCTTCTCCGTTCATTTAATCCCAACGTTATGGCCATTCGATAATAATTATGATAATTCCTCTTTTTTTCGTTTTGTCGAAACGTTTTTTTCTTTTCCTTTCCTTCGTCATTCGTATTATTAGTATATTAGTATTACTTTTTTCTTTCATCAGGGCCCACGTATAAGGTATACACTATACACGTATACCTAAATAAGTATTAGGTATACATACGTATATATACATGTATTATTACTATTTGACGATTTTTTTTATCGTCATCGAATAAACCGTTTTTTTCTCATCGCCTTTAAACGTGACACTCGCAGTAATAATAATAATAATATATATATATAAATATACGCCCTTTAATGATATATTATATTCTTCAATTTGACTAATCCTCTCGACAACGTTGCGCTGCAGCGTGTCTTTTGTTTGTTTAATAAACACGTGCGAAAAATACGACGAAAATAGTGTCGTCGTAGTCTGACGAGATGAGGTGGAAGTCCCGCACGCAGCGACGGCGGCCGCCGTCATGCTAATTTGTTGAAGGGGTTGTGATATAGGATCAACAACAGCAGCAGCAGCAGTAACAGCAACATCACATCATCGAAATCCGATTCGGAGGCGCGGTGAAACAATAATAACCCGAGAAACGGCCTCGAGGCTAGAGGGTAGTTCGTCTGCTGTGGTGGTGGTGCATTTTAGGCGGGCGAACAGTGGTGGAAGATTTTAAACTTTTGCCAGTTACGCAGAAGGGTCGAATAAGTAATAAGTATAAGATTTCTGGAGCGAAACGCCGCGGCATCGTCTTCTACCCGCTTCTCAGTCGCCGCCCGCCGTCCCTCCGCCCATCATCGGTAGGTACTATACGGTATATACGGCGTGTGTTGCCAAAACCCTTTGGGGGCTTTGCCGTTTTGAGTTATGATTATTAATACACACGTATCCTGTGTGTGCAACGCGCAAAACTCCTTACGATTATAATATTAAACTCCAACGTTCCGGACCCGGGACCATGTTAATTGAAACGAAATCTCAGATTCGTCGGCGGCCGGTCGAGTGTGGCATAGCAAGGGTGGATGTACAAGAATGAGTGAGAGGGAGGAACGCAGAGAGAGAGGGTGAGGGAGTAAGAAAGAAAGAGAGAGACAGACAGTGAGAGAGTCGGAGAGGATTTAATATTAAATTAATCGACATAGACATACGCACTGAGGTGGTGGTGAAGGTGGGTATGAGTGCATATATACATGTATATATTATAATGTGTTTACGGAAAGTTTATGCGTAGTCTGTTTGTATGTGTTTATGTGTGTGTATTCGCAGATGATCGAAAATCCGACCGGACGGATTCCGGAATCAGCGGGCGTGTAGGTATATATAGAATTATATTATATAGCTGCCTGCAGTGGTAGTGTGCTGTTGGATCGGCGGAGGTACAATAATTAGGCCTGCCGTGATTATTATCGAATAATCATGCCGGAGGCGATAAAACAATGTTTCGCAATTCATTAACTCTAACAGCAGCGTAGTACGTCCGCCGTCACAGCCGCAATGATTTATATTAAATAATATTAATCGCATATATGTGTGTTTGGTGAATATAACCTGATATTGCATACTCGCACAATTTATATACGCAGCTACAACACTCGACATATAAAATAATAATAATATTAAATACGTTATAATGTACGCTACGCTCTTTGCACTATTTAATTTTCCATCACCAGTATACGAGTGCATAACACAATATGGTATGATAATAAATTTCTATAGTATAGGTATTCAATTTACAAATACATACTACAATTTAGTTATGTCTCGTTTGCAGGATAATTTCTAGACTCCTTTGGCAACCGGATAGATTATTTTTAGTGCGAATTTATCAATATTCACAATGATTTTATCACCATAATATCCACACGCATATTATTATATTCAACAAAAGGTTACGCTATTATACATTTTACTCACCGGTTGAAAATTAAAATATTTGAAAAAATGTTATTATTAATATCAATATTAGTTACAACATTTTGGACTGATATGTCGGTGTATATACAATATACATATTTTCAAAACGTCATTTGAAAGAATTTTATTAATCTAAAGTAGTTAGGTAAGAGTTAAATAAATAATATTTTTGTAATAGAATAATATGAGAAGGTCCAAATGAACATTCATTCGTAGACATCTATAATATGAAAAAAAAAAATGTTTACATTTCTTGATTATTTCTTCGAGAGTCGATCGGTGGGCACATTATCTGATCGAACGTCATGTCATAAACTCGTAGTTTCAGAACAGAATACAGTTCCTAATTAGAATTACTTTCAATGTCATTCCGAACGATTTGTAAGTGACGTCCAGATTTTTAATGGGAAAGTTTCGTACGCCCCGGAGCACATTCCTTTGAGACTACTCGTAAAACCGAATTTGTATACATTTAAAACAAGATTATTAATTTCTTTTCCGAGGGTTAAAAGTTCAAAGCGAGAAAGAGGGAGTTAATTATTAAAACGGATTCGGTACGGAGGGAATTAAAACGCGAAACGAAACTGAATTTTTGGTTTTGACAGTATAAAAGGCAATCGACAGCGTTGGCGGCGGCGACGGAGGCAGTATACAGCAGCAGACTTTTTACAAAAGCCTAAGTACGATTATTATTATTTTTACCTCTGAAATCGAACTTGACTAAGAACGTAAGTATAATATAATATAATATCGTAAAACTCCAAACACGTTTCGAGTATAACGTTATAATATATAGGTAGGTAAAACGATATTTTATCACTGTATATTATCATTATGTTATTATTCGTCTGGACAAACGTGTGCATATAATAATAACAATAATAATGTATATTATAACATTATTACGTATATATATACACACATTATAATATACAATACGCGTTTTCGACGATCGCCCACCCGGCGATCCATTATTATAAGTTGTATTTTTTTCTCCAATATATAGAGCGTATATTTTATACACACAAATATATAATACAGATAGATTTGTGTCGACCGATAACATATTTCGATCGGAATGACACGAGCGTTTACAATATACTAACACATAGACCGGAGTGAGTGCCTTGTAATTAGCAGCTGGCGGCGGACAAGGACTAGCCATACACACACACCCACTTTGAAAAAAAATAAAAAAAGGCGTTTCGACTAAATCAAAAACGGTTTTTATACATGCGTATTAACATATATGTATATATAAAATATTGTTCCTCTACAATAGTAACAGCAATAATAACCATAATAAAAACTCGTGACAGTGACATGCGGCACAAGTCGCGCAACGTCGTCGTCGTCGGCTGCTGCTGCTGCTGCTGCACGTAATGCCCGGACAGAGCAGAGATCGGTAGTGGCCGATAGCTTTGTGTGCGCGGCGGCACCCTGCACGCTGCTGCCACTGCTGCCCACGCGCAATCGTATTAAATATTAATAGTAATACTATTATCGTATTCCGAATGGTAATTGATTCGGCGGCGGGCACCACCTGCACACGTCACGACGAGATGTTTTAGTGCGACCGGCCGGCTCTGACTTTCCTCTGCGGGATGGTATAAATCGTCGCGTTAAATGGTGCGCGCGGAATGCGGTACGACCGACACGGACCGCGTATAAAAATGGGAGTTTACCGATTGCGCCAAACTCAACCTTATCGCAAAACGATAATAATATTTCGATTAATAATTTTCAGCGTCGATAGACCAACAAAATTGCGTACGGTAATGGACCGTTACAATTTTGTAGATGTATATAACGATAATAATATGTATAGTACGACTTAAGTACTACACTTCTCGCAACCCCATAAAAGTATGCACTCTTTATACAATCATTTATGTACTAATCAATTTATTATATTGAGTATTATGTCCTGCAACCAACCGATTACGTATAGATAAATAGTTTTTTGTATTTTAAATTAAAGGACCAACGAACGCCGTCGAAAGAGTCGTGAGTGACACAAATGAAACGATTTCTTCTTCCACACATCTGCAACGTCGCAACGCCCGTGATACGATATCATAATCCTCGGGGCTAAACGAGGAAACCTCGTCGCTGCATCCCTGCAGAGGGTCACGCCGCGACGCGATTAACGCGGTCCATTAGATTGAATAATGACGTCCCGTCCGGCAGGCGTATAATCTCGGTCGGAGGCTGCGGAGATTACGCGCTGTCGCGACCGCAAAACCCGCGTATTTGTCCAGACAGGCGACGGCCTTTGGATTTGCGTGATGCACACACACGACGGATGTATATAATAATGTACTATAGGTAAATTCGTTATCGTCGTCTCGTGGAGGAGGTACCAAGACGAAAGTTATTTTTTTCCCGATGTTCGTTGTATATAATATAAAATCTTATCAAAATACGCGGCATTGAAAGAATTTTTTTTTCATTCCTACGGCGAGTTCCATGGTTCGTCCGGTTATGTGTACTGTCGCATGTCGTGTGCAAACATACTATTATAATATTTAAACTCAAAATACCACGTCATTTCAGCGTCGTGGTTTATCATTATTATTATTATTTCTCTTAGTGTTAAATGGCATGTATTATACGACGTTATACGCTGGCGTCAATGATAATTATTAATTAGTTTTCATAGACATTGTTTCAGTACGAAATCGTATTTTAAGTACTTAAAAGGACAGCCGTAATCTGCAAGAGGTCCGAAATAAAACACCATTCTCCACTGCGGGTGTATAAATATAACATATAATATAAATGTACACGTTTGTTGGTAGTATGTGCTTATAAACGCGAGGATAGAAAGACGCCCTACTCGTGATTTACAATACACACATGCAAAAGAGCTACAACTAATTCAAAGGCTTCTCGAAAAAAAGTACGATCGGAATTTATTTCGAACGATAAATTTATACTGAAAACCAATATAAAACCTGTCCACCGGAGATTATGAAACGACATTTTACGTAGTCTTTTGAAATGTTTTGTTTTCAATTTACTTGATTTCAAAGTAAAATTATTATTTAGAATATATTTGTTTTCGAAATGTTTTACTATATAAGGGCTGCGTATATATAAATATGGTAAGATATTTTATTTTTATATTTTACACTTTGACCGTCCTGTCAGTCTTTATAATATAATCGTATTCTTCGTTTATGTATGTGCGTGTGCTTGTATCGGAAAGTTACCAACTGGTAATATATCAACTGGCTATCAAAAGCAGCGTAAAAAGGACATGTCCCCGCGGCAAAAAGTTAGCAAAGTGAATTTATGATTCCGAAAATGTGTCCTGTGGGGGTGGTGTTTTTTCATACACACTCGGCCGATACGGTCGGTGACAAATGAATCCATCTTGTCCGCATTTTCGGGGTCAGGTCGAGAAAAACGAGTTTTCAATTGAAATCCAATATTTTTTCTTCCACCGCTGTCACCCCCGCGACCCAAACTTTGTCTACAGATAAGGGAGAAAACCGATACCACGATGACGGATATTAACTTCAACGCTGCCGTACGTTGTTCGGTTTACTGAAATGCGACAATATGACTTCTTTTTTTTACGTGACGGCCATCATCGAATTCGCAGTAGATAACTGTTAGATAACTGTAGTATAACGACGATGATAGCGCAGAAATAAATCCCCCGTGCGCCACGACTGTATATAATATTATATACATACAATGGTTGAATGGTTATTTATTTTTTAAGAAAACTCCAGCAGAGGAAGAGAACGTCGGTCGGTCATGGCGAAGAGCCGGTCATAATATTATACTACTCAGGATCGTATAAACGACAAAAGAAATTTTGTGCGCGTAATCCCGTGCGCTTTATCTGCAGAGTCGAGATATTATTGTATATTTAATACGAAGAGGATAAGTATTTGTAAAGAATATTATTAATAAAAATACGGATGGAGAGGATTTGTCGGGACATTAATATTTCGATATTGAAATTTTTCTTTATTTTATTACTATACAACTCTCCCCCACCGATCTAACCGTCCGATGCGATGCGATTCTATCCCTGCAGCCGGACTAATGTTGTAGCAGTCAATTGGTGGTCGTCCGCGCGTATTGTAGGTATATCGATTATTTTGTGCGCATAAAATATTATCGTATCGTATAGGTACTGCGTGATGGTGTGAGTGGAGGGTTGCTAGATTTGAACACGACCAACACACATCATGTACTTACGTGTAATTTAATATTATGTAAATACAATTATATATGGAATTATAAATTACTATTGTAATAGTATAAACATATCGCAGTAATATTATTAACATTATCGTATATATATATATAATATTATATATATATTACAATATAGACACGTGTCGATGGTTCCCGGAAGGGATGGCATTTGATCGCGTCCAGAGGTTTTGTAGAAACAATGGACATTCGGACGGACGGACGCGCACACACATGCATAGATATTTATATATAATATTATATATATATATGTTTCATACAAAAGCGGAACAGAAGCGGGTGTAGTGGGGAAACAACGATATTAGATTAAAACACTGGACCGATAATACTCTGCACAGCGGCGGCAGCGGTGGCGGCGGTGGCTATATGATGACGGCCCGTGATGAGCCCGCCACTATATTATTATAATAATAATATGTATAATGTGTGTATATATATATATACAGACTGGTGCTACTGCCGCCACCTCTGTGATATCTAGATTTGTGGGCATTATTGTGTGCGGAGGTTTTGCTAATTATTACGCGCCCGATGTGTGTGTATACTGGACCAGCTTTACCAAAAACGTCTGCGTGTGTGTTACTATTGTTATTGTTATTGTTATTCCTTCGGAACAATGGACCCGAAATCCCAGCCACCCAAAAACAATACGAAAAGCCGCACTACTATATAGTCGTTAATGCCGCGTAATTAACCGCGATATAATCCCATCACCACCACCACTACTGATTAGTATTATTATTATCGTTGCACCTATATAAATATGATATGCGAGTTTACACATCACGCCATCTCTATGGACGCGTATTCTATATGCCGCTGTGTTTGTTTTGATCGACAAAAATATAATATTATAGGCGCACTATGCTATCGCCGTGTGTCTGGGATAACGTATTACGCGTATATATAGCGATGCCGCCGTAAACCGTTAGTCGTATATATTATATATTATTATATCGATTAAACGATATGGCGTTTCGATAACCCATCAAATGTTGGCTGCCGATTTAAATTTTTAATTTACTGAACGCGTCCCTGATAAAAATTACCACCCGTTAAATGCATCAATCAGTATTCCAGATTATTTGGACTTAACGCTACACGAGCGTATTTGTACAATGAGGTATAATTCGAACACAATTTAATAACATAATAGGTATTATTATCATATATCCGGAAAACCGCTGTTTTTTTAATATGTATGGTAGTCAATATTTTTTTTTTAAAAAAAAGCTCGGAGAATAGAAAACAATACGGCAATCCACACGACCAATCAAGACGACTTTAAACCCCGAGATTTAACCAAAATCCATTTATAACACGACGATGAGCTACAATCTATATTATATTATAGCTGCAGTGCACACTGCAACGGTTATCCGCCACAGTGGAGGGGAAACCGGTGCGTCATTTTGCCTTTAAAGCTTATCGTTATTGACAAAGTTTTTTTCTACGCGTAACGATTGCGCTGGGTTTTTTACTCCAGCAGAATGTGCTTTTTTTAACCCACCAGAGTGTTGTTTGTGAGAAATTCGAATAAAAATGTAATTTAATGTTTGACGTTTTAGCGACATTGTTTCCCGGTTCTCCTCGTCCTCCCATCATTCCCAACCCTCGACCGCCGAACACACCTTATACACACAACCGCCGGCGCACGACAACACTATAAAAATTTTGCGTCGTTAGTGTACGTCGTTTACCATCGCTGCCGCCGCCCTCCCACGCGTAAAGAGAAATTGGCGTAATGGAAGTCGCATCTGGCAACCCCTTAAGACACACCGCACACGCATACACACAGAGCAAGAAGCGTCGTCGTGTACATCATAAAGAAATGACTACCACGGCGACGAGGGGTGTGAACGAAAAATAAAAAAATCGTTCGTTCAATTCTCGTATATTATTCGATTCTCGAGACTCTTCTCTCATTATGGTACCGCGCACTATATACGAAGGAGTGGTGGGTGGGCGTGTGAGACGTGAAAGTCGTTTTTCATATATATATTATTATTTTTTTTCCCGTTTTTCTTCTCCGACGTGACTACTCGCCCCGTCCGCGTGACTCGTGATGGAAGATTTTCCGCGTTGTCGTTTTTTATTTGTTTCACGTTTGCCAGCGCGCGCGACGTACTGTTATTAAACGTTTCGAGAATATGTTTCGGCAAGTTATAATACGAACGGGCGCGGACAGCGGCAGATCGAAAACGTCATCCATCAATTCCGCCTCCGCTAAGAACCACCGCTGTGTCGACCGACGGATGGTGGGGAAGTGAAAAACGTGTGCATTACAGCAACACGAGAATGGCGGTGTGTTATTATTATCATTATTATTACTATTTCACTGCGTGTACATTATGTACGTATTAATATGTTATGCAGTTCAAAGAAAATGTTTAAACAAAGACGATATTATACGGTATGAGGTGGTATAATAACAATTATTGCGATAAACGTACTTATATTTTCTCTACGTGGTATGCAAGACCCTATTTATAAATATTATACGCGCGACGGCGCGATGACTATTATAGGTCTTGGCGGCGGCTCATTGGGCGTGTTTAGAGATGCCTTAAAAAAAAAAAAACCCATGGAGAAAACTGAAACGGAAAAAAACAAGAAAAAAAGTTAATAACTTCTTTTGCATAAATATTTAACGTAAAAATGACTGCGGCGTTCATATAATAGGTCTTCCCCATGCCCACGTATAATCTCCGGAGACGTGTAAAACGTTTCTTTTCGCACTCCCCGGACACGAAGACGCATATATACTATACACGTATATACATTAATACGTGTATATATTTTTTATCCACCCTTCGTTATTTCACCATCGTCCCTTATTTATGTGTGTTTGTGTGCGCGTGTGCGCGTGTATGTGTGCGTGTCTGTGTGTGCGTGTGTATCCATTGCGCGCCAAAAGAAAATTGTTATAAATGATACGCGACGACCGGAGGAACTCTGCAGGCTGCTACCGCCACCACCACCGGATATAAATTAGATCAGAGCGGTCCCGGAGATGGGCGCCGCGAACAAAAATAATAACCCAGAAAATATATACGATATTTTATATATATATATATTATATAATGTATATATAAATACGGTACGAGAAAAAATACAAGAAAAGTTTTAGCGCTAAATTCAATTTAAGCACCCGCGCTCGCTCCCAGTCGTCGTTTTCTGCTCTCGGCCTGTGTCTTTGTGTGTACACCCATATAATAACGCGATGAGATATCATATACGTATACCTTTGTGTCGTCGTCACCGCCACCACCGTCGAGTACAAATAACACAACTTTCGTGCGTTTCATTGAAATTTACGACCTCCGTCTTATTACTGCTGCCGACAACACGACTGCCGAGCAGCGTAGACAATGAGAAATTTTCGAGTGCCGCCACCGCATCGCGCGAGGTGCAAACAATAATAACAAATCATTATCATCATTATATTATACGAAATAATATTTATGTCGCATGTCATACGGGTTTGCTCCTGCGTGCCGCGTGGTACTCACAGAGTCACAGATAACCAGCCTACTGAGATATGTACAACAATTATTATTATTATCGTAGGAGACTTCACTCAGCGCTATTGTACCCATCATTCCAAAAAAAAGTAAAAATTTTACGAGCCATTGCCAGTCGGAGATGGTTCGTCGAGTTTATACATTATTATTTTATAATAATAAAGATGACGTTTAAATTGAATGACTTTTTAGTCGTTATTAATTACACATAAAAAACCTAAAGTAATTTTTTTAATTTACCCCTTTCGGGCTTTAGCCAATTATAACTTTTAACTAACCGAGTAAAATTTTTTTGTTTTATAAGGCCACTTAATCGTTTTTTGGAACATATTTGGAACTTCAAAAATCTAAATAATTTAAAGACGTCTATTATCGTGTACAATTTCATTAAATTCCAAATTAATAATATGTTTGATCTAGATTCGTTTGACGTCCCTGACATAGATAATTTTAAAAAAAAAAGTTGTCGGTGTATATTAGCAACGTAAAACGTTTGTAGTTTAAATTACATTAAATCATTTTAAGAGATCTGCTAGTTTTTAAATCGGAATAACCGCGACCGATATAAGTAATAGGCAACGGTGCAGGCGGCGCCGTGTATAATGCGTTATTATTATGATAAAGACAACAGTCGTGTTCGAGTCGTAAATTTCATGTAGCTGAACACATCACCGTTATCATTTCTCTATTTTATGCGCATATGTAGGTAAGCACTGTATTAGTGCAACGTCCTGATGACCCTATACTTGCCTGTATGTTATATTTATATATTATACGTTTGTCCGGCGTACCGATACGATATGGTAATAATATTATTATTACGACGCGGTAAAAGTAAAAAAATTAATAGAAAAATAACAATAATTATCGTCGCTCTCGAGATGATGATATTGCGCCACGCGAGTACAGTATATGTATTATTATTATTATTACTATTATAATAGTGTGTATCATTGGGTCGTATATTATTGAACAGAACATAATTTCCGCCGCCGCCGCCGCCTCCTCCCCCATCGAACGATCGTGTGAGTCGGTTATACAGCAAATATATTACATTATATTATTATATATACATATATGCATATTGCAGAAAACGGTATATACATGTATATTATATACAAGTCGTTATTTTAATAGTGCGACGCGCCGGACGGGAAGGCGTCGTGGATATAAACAATAATGATATTAAATACTGCAGCACGAGCAGTGTGCGATTATTATTATTATTCTCTTACCTTTCTAGTTGTTTCATGAAGCCGGCATACGCTTTTTCCCATATACCCGAACTGTAAAACGAGAAAAAAACATATTAAAAACGTAGTGATAAACAATTAAAAAATAAACCACTGTGTCATTACGTGTATATATTACAATAATTTATTAACTGTATAGGTACTTTACATAATATTTGTTTTGTATATTATTAATTAAACAGTTGACTCTATTATAAACTCAATTTTGCTCTCTGACATTAATCAACAAATGAACAATAAAACGATTATGTAATAATATGTAGTATTATCCTAAATTTAGTTTTTTTTTTTTGAATTGCATTGAAAAATTGATACGAGTTAATTCATTTATTATAAATATATAATATTTTAGAGACGTTAATACATACATATATATATATACATTCGTTTCCGCTGCTCTAAGAAGTGTAATTAATTTTTAATTTAGTTTCCAAGTCTCAAATAGGTATAGGTACTATTATGAAAATATCAATATTAAAGTCGAGTTTGATTTAAAAATGTATTTTACTGGTATATTAATTATTTATAATTATCAAACTTTTTTTAATATACTCGATTTGAATTTTCTTTTCTTTTTATTAATAAATCGTAAAAATAAGATTAATACTTTTTTTGAGAAAATTATAAAATGTGATCTTTTAATAGTAGCAAATTATTTCAAGAAAATGCGTTTTTATTAATGGTTAACCATATAATAACCACGTATTGAAAACTAATCGTGAGCAATAAGTAGCAAGAGTATCGACATAAAACTACAACTGAATTGTTTTATGCACCCGATTTATACATTATGAGTATCTACTCGGTATTAACCTTTACAGTAAGTACAAAGTACAAGATCTCGTCAAACTCGTTTTATACTCATAAAATGAAATAATAGCAATAGCAACATGGGATTGACTTTAAGTGTCATTTTCTTTGCTACATATTAATAAAAATTAAATGAGCAATGGTCACGCGGTTTCCGGTCAATGAAGTTATTTCGGGGGGTTGTTTAGTGGGCGGTGGTCAGGGGTACAACACTCACCTGGCCAATGCTTCCATGGAGAGTCCTTGGCTCTTAAGTAGCTGTGCGTCTGGACGGGGCAACGCGGGGTGCGACAGACCGGCTGGGTTCATGATGGCGTGTGCGGCCGCCGGATGATGGTGGTGGTGGTTGAACTGCTGCATGTACTGCATGTGTCCGAGATGTGTGGGTGGGTGATTGTATCCGTTTGCAAGCAGCGGCGATTTTTCCATGCGTGGCGAATCTGCAAAAGTACATTCATATATTAAAATGTTATTACGCAGTCACGTAGAATACACATAGTAGGTAGATGTAATAAAATATAATAATTGTGTACATTAACTAGAATATGTTATTGCAGCGAGGTCGGTGTATGTGGTGGCCGGAGGGTGATCGGGACTAGAAAACCACCCTTGAACTTATTTTGTGAACGGTTTATAATATAACAATGGTGTTACTAAGACTCGAGATTTTCAAGTAGAAAAACTGAGAACAATATACAAAAATGAGATTCCATATGGACAGCCCCTCACAAGTTCCTAATAGGTACGTTGTTTGACTCCATATCCTGAACGAGTAGAGAGAGAACTATCAGTAATATAGTGAACTAGTAATAATAATACAAGTAAAATATTATGTATTTATGTCAATATTTCAATATATTCATAATAGTTATCGGTCCAAAAACACGGAATCTGCAGGTTCACCCGAGTGTTGTAACTTATTAAGTTGAAACACGCTTCGTGACCACGCGGTCAAAAAACGTTCAGAACAAAACACAACAAAAATATTGTATATAGGTACACATATATAATTATTGAAACGGACTTACTGGTCGCCACTTATAATTATTAATGGACATTCCTAATGGCATTCGGTCAGAGTACCTATGCATACAGAACTCGTTACGTATAGTCTCTGCGGCGTGTGTGAGTGTGTGACTGATGGGTTTTGTCTTTACGGACCGACGTATAGAATATATAAGATACGCACGCGCTAGTACCCGAAATATATAATAATAATAAATAAACAACTGGCAAACGGTAATAATGATTATTGGTCTCGCAATGTGTACCTATATAATAATAATAATAATAATATTTTGTTATAGATGTTGATTGGCCTTTCTCAGCGGGGTCCCTCGTCGGCCGGCTCTCTCTTAATAATATACACACACACGCACACATTCAATTACCCGCAGGACTTTGACTAATAAGACTCGGCTTTTCGCCGAAGCTACTTGAACGACGACGACGACGCCGACACACGACGATTGCGCGCGTGATTTATACGCTCGCGCCGGCGACTGTTTCTCGTCGACATAATAACCGCCGCTATTTGTCATATATCATTATTACTATTACCGTTCTGCTTTGTATATATTTACAAATCTTGTTTGTACACGCGCGTGTCGATCGTCTACTGCAGTTTATTTTAATGTACTTATATATTATATATACACATATTATATTATGTATACAGATGTACGGTAGGTACAGTCTGTAGTAGTGTATCTCTAAACATGCATATAACAATATATATAGTTGCAGTGCACCGCACCCGCTGCAGTTAATCGCTTTCACCGATGAGAATATTATTGTTATTATTATTACGTAACGACATGTTCACGCGCCAGTCAGTATTTACCCGGTTACCCTTTTGTATGGTACACTATAACCACGCGATCGTCTGCCACGCAAATAATTTAATGTACAGTATTATAATATCGTTGTAGTTTCGTCAGTGACAGAATTTAAAAATAAACCATACTATGTGATATTTTTTATTATAAAACGTACGCGTGACTACTACTGATACTATGGTCTTATACAATATCATAATATAGTGTATATAGTGTGGACGACGGATAACTGATACAAGAAATTTAACTTTGCACTATATATACTTTAATGTACATTAAAGTCCTTCGTGGATCAATGCGTCTTAGTTATTATATTCTCGATTCACAATCATGAAGTCGCAAAACTTTTAAAATGCTTTTACGGCTGGTAAAATCCTGTATAAAATAAAATATTCATTTAATTTCTTACCTTATATAGAAGTTATAGGCACTTTTTCCATTTAATTTTATTATTAAATCTCACTTCCGATACCGGAAAATGTTAATTCGATTTGAGTTATAGTCCTGCTTAATGCTTATATATATACACGTGTGTACGTTAAAAAAAATTAATAAACGAGTCCCTCGGTGTGTTTGTTATCGTATAAAGACAACATGTAAATTGGATAACGCTATTTTCCATTAAAAAGTGTTTTCGTTTCGGAACAATTTCCATTAATAAAACGGTAAATGTACCAAATACCTATATATATAAAAAAGGAAGAAAATGAGTCGTTGAAAATGCAGATGCTACGCATTTTGCTTGTGCATGTATAATCTACCGCTCACCGTTGTAACACGAAATAGGAATATATAATGTAATAATTGATTATCGTAAAAACAAACGACAGATTATACACGACGTATAATTTATCAAAAGCTCGAGATACAGAGAGAGAGAGAGAGGAGAGAGAGAGAGAGAGAGAGAGGGGGGGGAACCAGTGTATGCTATTTTTGGACAAAGTTTGGCGAAGAGATGGATGAATGATACGGTGGTGAATGGTTGGGAGGAAAAGGGCGTATAAAGTATGTATATGTATAATGTTTATGATTATATATATATATATCGGTGTCAGTGGGTGGTATACGGAAACTCGGGTCACGGTGGCTATTTGAAGTGTGAAAACCTTTTCGGACGGTAATTATAATTCGGTGGCGACGGTACAGTACTGACGACGTAGAGATGGAGGCAAAAAAAAGAAAACAAAAAAGACCTTAGGTTTAAATTAGCCGTTTTGGGTGCCGGTGCTAATGATAAAGCACGGGGGTGGCAACAGCGTAAAGCGGCCATACCCGGGTGCAATCCATCATCATCGCCGGAGTCGTCGTCGTAGTCACAGTCTTCGCCACCGCCAAAGGGGGAGGTAGTGACCCGCGGGGACGGGATGGAAATTAAGACCGGGCGAGTGTGCGCGTGCGAGTGTGTGTTTGTTTGTCTTGGAACCGAAAAGAAACAATATATGCTAAAATTAAAATCCTTCCCGCCGTTTCGGAATATATATAACAATAAAAAAATATAACCACGTACACAATATACGTATGCAGGGACCGACATGTACGCACGCGCGTGTGTGTGTGTGTGCGTGTGCACTGCTGACAGTCGAAGAGAGTGAGAGAACGGACTCGCGCACGCGGGATGATTGATTACACTCTATATAGCTCTGTGCTTGTATATAACCGTTTCTTGGCTTTAAGTGACGGTGGCAGTACTGCAGGGATCCCTTTATGCACACACACACACATATATATATATATACTCGTACGATATATATTGTATAATATATTATGTATACATTTCGACTCGTTTAAATTGAAATTAATTTGCACTCTCTTTTTCTGCACACCACGCCGCCGTAGCAGCAGCCACCGTCGAATATTAGCATACGATATATACCGTCGGGAGAGAAAAAAATCGTCCCGAGGTCAGGGGAAGTTTATATTTTTTTTTACCTCCCCACTCTATCACCACGTCACCGTTACGCGGTTATGGGCCAGGAAGACGACGACGACTGACAGTGAATCATGACTCGCCGATGAGTAGCATCTGCGATTGAAACGTAAAAACGAAGGTTCAATTTCACAGATGAAAGCTCCGCGTCTTTTTATGCACGGGTAAACGATGATTTATACACGAGCCCGTCTCGTCTGAAAGGGTTTCTGTGGTTTTTATATTTTATTTATTATTATGAATTTTTTCACGAAATCGCTACAAAATACCTATATTATTATACGCTCCTGCGAGTCACACAAAAACGTAAGTTGCAGTGACGATAATAAATTTCAAAACATTTTTTTATCAAGCACGATACGTATTATAGGTACTGTTTTTTAGCATACAAAACGTCCATTCTCGTCATATTATAAACTTACAACTAAACAGTCATCACCGAGAGTGTATACCTATAATATACCGAACATTAAAATAAAATTACATATACCTATAATAAGTATATATATGTAATTTTCTCGACACTAGTGAAATATTATTTATTGTAATAAACGGTAAACCGTTATTATAACTTATAAGTATGAGCTCTCCATCTTACGGCCACCTGCCTGACGTACCTAAAGGTATATACTTGTTATATGGTACTTCGAGCATCGTGTATTAATAGATAGGTACTCGTGTATATAATACATGAACTGTTATAGTAATGTTAGTACCAATCCCTTATAATCCGCGGACAAACGATCTACCGACTATTTACTGCACTACAGAGATCCACTATATTCCTCACACCCGCGGTGTATTGTATGTACTTATAACAGTGCTCGTTATACACGCCGAGTAAATACGCGTATATATCATAAACAGAATGTCTTCGGTCCATAGTTTCTGCTCGAAATCACACAAACATATATAATATATCTGTGTAAAATATATATGTTATATAATGTATGTATTATTACTACGTCTATACGCCACGATGAAACTATAATCCAGCAACAGTGTATAATGTATAACAATAATATATATAGAGATCGACCCGACATTCAAACACAAACGATGTAAACTGAGCGAATCCCACTGGGAAAAAGATCTGTACGGATTTTTATTTTTATTTTTTTTTTTAGTTGTTATATTTTATTGTCTTTGGCGATTGCCCGTAAAAAATTTTCGAAGTTTCGCACGGTCGTCGTCGACTCTTCACACCGCAGCCGTGCGCGTGTCGCATCGATCAAATGCATAATTAAAAAAACGAGTCACATCAAAAGACCAAATACACACCGCGTCACTTCCGAAACGAACCGTTCGATCATTTCGAATTTCACGGAGAGGTTCGCGCCGCCTCGAGAGGCAGAAGGGGCATTTTTGACAAATGCGGTCCGGGGATTAAGCATAAAATATTCAACGGCACGGACGATGACGACGACACGCCGCCACCTAACAACGAAACCATATAATATGCATATATACATATATACCGACGTAGCGCGTTTTCCGGAACCGCTGTTGTATATTGTAACAGCGGCAGCAAGAAAAGCCCTGTGTGCAATAATAATAATAATCACGATAATAATAAAGTAATAGTAATAAACGTTACGAGGATGGTCGGAGGAGACCGCAGCCTCATCTGCAGGGTCGCGGGGTACATGCGGTGGTGAGGAGCTGTTTATCGCTTGGTCGTCATCTCCACGTGATGATGGATGACGGATTTTCTGCGCATAAAATAAATATACCGTGGCGTCGAAGATCGCACGCGGCGGTGTTTGATCATCGTCCAGTGGTTTGCCGGGACACGTCGTGTATATAAACTCTGCGAGATATTCTCGACGAGTTTTCATCGTTTTTACTAGAAGTATATTTTAGTATTTGTGTTACCGCGACATTGCACGCGGTGTCCTGCAGGAATGCCTGGTCGCACCAAACGGTGCTAAAAGCTGTGGCAGACCACACTACAGGCTAAATTGTTATAGTGGTTTTGTCAGAATTCAGAGAAAATGCACTACGTTGTTTAGTCGATTCGGTCAAAACGATCTAATTTTGGTTCTAACTCTCTACCCACCCCGCCCTTACAATAATATCGGGGATATAACTATATTTTGATCGAATTCTCACTGATATAATTTTATATTTTGCATAAACAGTACACATCATAATACTTCAGATGAATATATTCTATTCGGTGTCGATGGCGAGCCATAGCAAGTCGCGAGTGATGGCCACAAACTGACGGAAAGAAAAAAGAGAGTAAATACGAGAGCGTGCGTGGTGTATAAATCATCATCGTAAGTTTCTATAATTAAATATTTATTTAAGTCACCGCAACAATGCGGCGTACTCACAAAAAACAAAAGGAGATAGCAATCGCTATAAAACGGTTACTTTATCATAATATGGATATATATTATATATACAATCACGTGGCGATGGCGGCACTTGTCTTCTTTCTTTCTGTGCACACATAGGTACTGTATTATATTATATTCATATTCGACCGCCGAAGATTAACAGCGAGCGTGCCGCACACGTGAAAGGCCCCCCCCGAGACGCGCACAATGAGCAGCTTCGGGGACCACCGCGGCGGGTTCGGGTTTTTTCTGATCGGAACCCCGTGGAAATATACCACCGCGGTCGCGGTCGTCGGCGGGTGGATTACACACACAAGACAACAACAATAATAATAATATCATTAATTGAACAAACATAATATCAGTTTCATTATTATTATTATCATCATTTCTTCGTGTGTATGTATATTGTATACACACACACACACACTGGTAGACCACCTCGCCGGGCTGTCTGACGAGTAATATACATAATGTGTTATATACATATAATAATAATATGTGCTTTATACCGACGGCGATATTATGACGAATCGAACCGTGTTGATGACACGCGGAGTCGAGCAATCAAATTACTGCGTTAGATGATGTGCCGACGACGGATGTAGCGATTTTAAACGGTCGGTTACGTTTAAATCGAATTTTTAATAATATTATAATTACACACGATCGAGGTGTGTAATTGGAGCTAACCGAATAAACAGGTTATAAATATACACTGCAGATCGACGGGCGTAGACGTGATATATGATGTTTGAGGAAAAATAATTTTCGATTACTACCTTTCGGATCGCATATGAAATATATTTTAATTGATGTTGATTGCGTGCAATATAGCGCGAGGATTCTCCGATTTAAAACACATCGTAGTGTGCTCATATAATTTCGAAATCACTTGACGGCCTCGTCCGGACGACTTTATTATATTATATTATTATTTGTGCGTGTGTGTGTGTGTGTGTGTACATAATATTATATATTATATATACACATCATATATTCGTCGTGTACAATACATGATATGTCGGCGGCGAAAGGAGGAAATAAAACATATTAATTTATGCTAAAAATCGGTGCCTGGATTAAATGTGTTATCGGGACTGACCGACCGTAAATATGACGGAGGAACTGGGTTACCGCGGTAATCATAACGCAGTAACTTATTCAGCTGTCTATATTGTAGTCCGACCAACTGCATGAACGAGTGTTGGTACGTATGTGTGTGTTACAAGTTAGGCCCGGTGGTTCTGTTGCCGGACAGCAGGCTCACAGAGTGGGAAATGAAGACGTTCGAGGTGCGTGCGTACCGTGTAATTATCAACAATTATAACAGCCCGCAGGGCGGAGATATCTAGCATTGCGAAAGAAGACATTTATGACGTGGGTCGTATAAATAGTATGCGTTTTCCGTTTCATTGTCCGCCGCCATGACTTATGTGTCATACCCATTCTTTACGAACGTAAATTATGCGTTTCGTGTAGTAACTTACTAGTAATACATATATTATAAATGATGTATATCAGTGGTACGCGGCAAACGAAGAAAAAAAGTATGTAATAATAATAATAATAAATATAAATAATTGTATATAATGTGTACCTACGATATTAATACGAGCGTCAATGATAAAATTAATCGAGAAGACCGTAATAGTATACAAATATTATTGTTGAGATCTTGGAGTGCTATACAACGTAATATGTAACTGTATACATATCACGTACACGTCACGAACAATTCGGTAGTCAGAACTTCGGAAGACAAATATATATATATTGGTAGAAGAAAGGGTTCGATGCGTTTTGAACATGATTAATCTATATTAAGAAGATTGAACCACAATAAAAACAACATTTGGAAAAAGATGGTTGTCATTTTTTAGTCTCTAAACACCAAAAATAAAACGAGAATTTGGACACAAAACCATACTATGCCTATGTCCTATATACTATATATTATTCTACTTGCATTTTTAGAAAAAAAATCGTTTATTTCTATACATAACATACATGTATATATATTTAAACTTAATCAGAAGAGGATTTTCATTTCCGTCGCGGAAAACGGTATTGGTGCAAAGGGCTCCTGCGGCTTAGCCGATTACGGGAGCGTAACCCACGGGCAGGCAGAACGACGGCCGAATACGTGCTCTATCTCGCCTGAAATCCCAGCGCATGTTTAACTATTTAACACGTTGACCGGTAAAACGATGGCAATTCATTATTCACGCACGTCCTCTAGAATTCGTCCGTCGCGGGGTTGTAATGGGTGAGAGAGAGATAACTGGTACCACCGCGTACGTTTTCCGGTCGGATATCAACCCCCACGGACGCGCATATTATTATTACCATTATAATTATTATTATTATCATTATTATTTTTATATACTGTCTCCCGGTCCCAATGCGATAACGCACGCTATAAGTGGTTTTACAACGACGGCCGACGCGAGATGACCGTCGCATTGTTCGTCTCATATATAGCTATATGTAGCATAAGCTGACAGCATACGAGACTTAACGAAACGCCTTTCATTACACTGCATAAGTTTCAAAGCATCACAAAATATGTGAATTTTCGGAAAATTCTAATCTCTGAAATGTATTTTCATTTCAGGTGTGCTTTTACACTAAAATTATATCATATATACTCGTAAGAAGAATCGTATTTCACGATTACGGATTGAAAATATTTATATATGTATAAAGTAATGTGTATGCAGTGCCATGAATGGTAGTCGTATATTAATATATTAAGTATATATATGTATGGTGGTCACTGGGTGCGCGGCAATGCATACCAACCAGACGGAGAATTATGTATATATTATAGCAACGATATTGCATGTTTAAATGGTTTAACTAACGGTCGTTAACTTCATTCTTATACCCGGGCAGCCGGTTTGATTTTAAAAATTAAATGTTTTCGGTTCATTTCTAAATTATAATAATATATATTTATTGTAGTATCACGATTGACGACCATATTGAATATATAATATACGGAAATCACGTAAAATCGATTATTCCCAAATCCATTACACCGTATACTTATAATATAGCTGTAACGTATTATTTTTATCAGTTCCATCTAATCCAATGGTCTTGCTTGTCGGCGGAATATAATATTTAGATTCAATTATAATATCGCACCATAACGAATAAAATGTACAGCGAAATATGATTGAAATAATACGTGGATAGAATAGCATGGTGACCCTTCTACAGTGGACAAAAAAGGGGGTGGTTTGAGATTTTAGCGAAAGACAATATTTCATGTTTATACCGTTAATAACAATCGGTCGCAAAGCTCTTGCGCAGTGTACGTGTATGTGTATAGTTTCAATATCTACCTACTCACGCACACATACACACACATATATAGGTACACATCATAACATGTACTTACGGTAGTCGGCGACACAACGTTTTCGACTGTTGCGTGACCATTGTGCGAAACACGCGAATATTAATACAAACTCTATGCCGCCGCCGCCACCGTTTCAATACGTTACATATAATAAACGTGTATATATATAGATATATATAGGTGTACCTTGTACTGTGAGCACATTCACACAACCGGGCACACACGCACACACGCAGAATTCACACTCACGCACAAGCGGGTGTAGTGAAAAGAATCTCTGGTTCAATTATATCCCGTGGGGTGGGGTTAGCGAAGTTTGTGCCTTCTCCTCCTCACCATTCGAGTAGTATATAGGTACTAACCACGGTACGCATGTAGATATAATATGATTATATTGTATTTTATAATATATGTTTACAGTTTATCGAACAAACAAAATAAATATACTCGATGGCCAACACGCACATCTATACGCCGCGTGTCTGGTTTGCGAAAATCCGCGACGTGAACGGCTGACTAAGTATATTATTGTACGCGCGTACAGCACTATATTATAGTTGGAAAAAAATATAAGACATATAAAAACCACCTCAAATAAAAACGGTTAACTTGATAATTACGGTTTTTAATTTTTTATTTTTCGACGACGCCCATATGTCGTTTGTGCATATATTATTAATTTGTAATATTATTATATTATTTTGCGTGTATTCATTAATTTCCAGACGAATAAGACATTTCGTAAATACGTTTTGAACTTTGAACTTCGGGCGGGCTGGAGCGCGCGCGTTCGCCCAGAGGCCCGTGTGAAAAGGAGGAAACAAAAAAACGGCAACCAAGCGAGGCGACGGCGTGTTTTCATAAACGAATAAACGATTGTGTCGATTCACCACCGGGTGACGTCGCCGTCGATGACGACCGGCTATTACGGTTTATTAGAAAAATAAAAATAAATAATAAAAAATGAGTCGTCGTCGCGGCGGACCCTTCCGGACCAATTAAAAGTGAAAAAAAAATAAAGTCGGCAACAAAAGCCGGCCGTGTCGTCGCCCCCGCGATCGTCGTCCCGCAGGTGAAAACACTCGTCGATTTAACCCTTTTTTCACGTCGCCAATGTAAATAAAGTACGACGTTCGAAACAACGAACACACAAAACGTGTGCGCGCGCGCGTCTACCTGAAAAGGCTTTTCAAAGAAAAACACACACGCGGGCTACCTACCATATAATTTCTTATATTTTTTGTTTTTTATTTTTCTGTTCCATACATATTAGACAATAAACGTACACGCATAACACACGTCGCGGTGGGAACCGAACGGGTTTAATTGCACACACACACACACACTATCGCGTTAATAACATTCGAATTAAAAATATATTACACAATACAATATATAGGTGGCCGTGCTGGTTTATAGTAAGTTTATATACATAATACGACCGCTGCAGCGGTTGTTTACACACGCGCGCGTGAGCGGAGGTCTTGAAGAGCTCGCCGGACGTCCCGCGGTATACCTCTACCTTCTGCGCCGCAGGAGTGGGTTCCGATGGCCGTGGCTAGGGGATATTATTGTATTATTGTACAATCGATACGGTTTGTTTAAATTAAAAATAATAATAATAATATATAACAACTATCGTAATGAGGGGAAATGAGGGGAATGTGTCATTCGGGGGTTATAACATATATATAATACGTATTAACTGAGAGAGAAAGAAATAGAGAGACTATATTATAGAGTATATAAACATACGTGTGTGTCCAATTAACGATAACGAGCGAGAAGAACAACAAACGTTCGCATTGTCCGAACGGGACTACTGGCGCGCGTATACTTATGACTATCGGTGTGTGGACCACGTGGGGGAGGGGCACTCTGTTGGCTACTGTAAATGCGCGTGCATGTGTACACACATAATAATAATATATATATATACTACCACTGCACCGCTACACGCAGTGCTTTGTCAATTGAACCGTAATATAATGGAATTAAACAATAATATTAATAAAAAAAAATAACCGTGCGGAATAAAAAACAACGCGACTGAATATTATTATATTATTCGGGTGACAGGAAACGCACTGTTGATACATTTTAAGTGCGTCTATCCTGTGTGTGTGAGAAAAAGGTCCCACTTTTGTTTTCTGTTTTCATTTTACGCGCAACTCGTACGGCGTACACACGAGTACCGATATAAACTTATCATAACAATACTTTGTATAATATATATACACATATATATTGTTATAAATAATATAATATTGTTAATTATTGTTGCTCGACGCGTTATTATAATATTATTATGGTATAGTCGTCATCGCTGATGGAAACGGCTCGACGGTGACAGGAAGCCGTCGTATGTACTCGGAATGGGTACTTGTAAATATTACTCAACGGCTAACGGCAGATAATTTTCAAAGGGGTGGCAATTTTAATTTTTACTTTAACGCGCTTTTTTAAAACTTTTCGCGGAAATCCGATGCTCAAAAGACAGTGTCCGATGTCTTTAGGCGCGCTGCACCGGTGACGGCCGCGGAACACAACGCTAATACGGTAGCGCGGTGACAACGGTAGTGACGGCGGTGACGGCAACCGTGCTTAACGAACCGTACACCGTTCTTAACGAAAGGAAAAAAACTCTTAATTACATAACACCGAGAAAAATGTCGTGTTATTTTTTTTTTCATTCACTCGTTTTAAATTAAATTTGACGCTCCTCTCGCAAAACTATTGAAGAAGAGATCAAGGGTGTGAAACCGACGGACGCGTGCGCGCACGCACTGTAGCAAACGCTGGCTTTTAATCAGCGTGATTATAAATATTATAATATGCATAAAACAAAACTGGAAAAAAAATACTGGTTATATCGGGGAGCGCGAGGGAAAAATAAGTATCGTCGGTGAAAGAAAAAAAAACAAAATAATACACGGGGCTACAACGCAATGTTACAAACTAAATACGAGCATAATGGGCATGCACGGGAGTGTTCTCCTTTTGTCGGATGATTGATCGCCGAACAGCTGCGGCCGAATAAAAATATTGTAACGATATCTATACAATATAATATATTTCATATTCTAAAGACGAGGGAAACGGATGAGAACAACGATCGTATAAGGTACGTTTTATAGCATACTGAGAAACAGACGATAATGCCCACTTTTAGACGGTAAACAATATTATTATTATTCGAATGCAAGAGCCACAGCAAAGACCAATGGTGCAGTAATTCGGTTATTATTGATAATTTTTTCTATTTTTTTTTTTTACATATTATACGAAATCGAATAAGTTTTCGGAAAGAAACTCTACATAGTTAAGATCAAATTGTATATTTTCTTTTAATTCAATAATTGTACTTATCTCTAATAATAAGTATATTATATGTATACTTATAAATTTGAACAAAAAATCTTAGTAATCTCACTGGATTGCGGTCATCAATCGGCGACAGGCAATGGTTGAGATATGTCACATTTTTATTAGTAAAAAAAAAAGCAGAAATGTTTATATTATGTTTTTGACATTTTAATTTATATAAGTATTCTATTTGTGTGTTTATAATAGGCATTGCAGCATCAGATTTGATAATGTTATAATCGTTCGTTGGTCATTAAACTTAAAAAATTAAGTATAAAGCGGTCAACAGTCTACTGACCGACAATTGTACGATTAGGATGGAATGAATTATTGTTCGAAAAATAAAAGAAGAAAAAAACTGTAACGGCAATTACCATACGCGTATTACAAGTCTTTGCTAATTAGTCATAACTCATAATAAATAAAAACGTATTTGCCGCACGCTCATTAATTTAATATACACAACACCATATCAACGTATATCCGCTACTCACACACACACCATGATATTAAATACTATGTACTGACTAAAAAGTTATAATAATATACTAATCACTCGTATTCGAATACGTTGATTAAATGATTTTCTACTGTGGTACGTCTGAATGTATATACTTAAAATTATCGATTGAACACTGTTATTAAATTAATATATTATAAATAGAAAACGAATCGTACATAGGTACGTGCATTATACGCTTACGTCGTTCGTCATTACAAGCCGTTCGACTACAAATGCAATCGTGATACGAACGGTAAAAATCACGTTAATTTTAACATAATTTAACATAATTAAGAATTTAAAAAAAACAGTTGTTGAACGGTTTTTAAAACCGCGTTTGCGACCTCTGACCCATGTCTCAACGAGCGTGCGTTACCGCAAACGTGTTTTTATTTTACGCCTAACCTGACTATTTGATTATTACTGTGAAATATTATATTATTACCTTGTAAATGTCCGTTTTCGTAAACTCCGGCAACGTAGTCTCCGTTTTCGAGACGGTGTTTCTTCAACTGATGACTCAAGTGCGAGGCCGATGCAGCCAGAGACAGGCCCACAGATGACGCTCTCTTAGGCGGTCTTCCGGGCCGAGAACTGTGAACAGAGGAAAAAACAAACAAATAAGAAACGATTTTTAATAACATTGAAGCAAAAGTAAAATGGAAAGCAATCTTCAAAAACCAATAGTAACTATATAGGTATTGTAATTCGCATATTGTGTATATTATTTTAATGTATAAGATCGTACGAGTGAAAGAATAACGCGCAATTCTTCGTTGGACTAATATTGTGCGCGCGTGCTGTGTGGAAATTGCATTTTTGTTTAAACACGGCAGAAACGTAAAAAAGTTGCTCAAAAAAAAAAAGCGCTGTTTGTATTTACATACACACACATATAAGCATTGTACACGTACATACAGCGAAAATACCTCGCGTTCTTATTAGATTTCGCGTGTATTTTTTTATTTTCATTTCGTAATTCCACAAGCTCTCTTCTAACTCAGTGTGTGGGCTCGTCGTCGATGGAAAAAATAAATACCCCCGAAAAACCATACGTGCGGTCCAAGTTATTGCACGGGATTATAATGGTTTTTAAAAAACGATTTCCGGGAACGAAAAAAACAAAACGCAAAAAGGGGAGACGGAACGTGCCGTGTTCTCGGGGATTTAATCTCGGCGTACGCGCACACACGCGCACTTATATATACATAATACCGTCATATGTATATATAACTATAGTATTTGCATCAAAAGTTCGGTCAGATAACGAAAACCGCCCCACCGCGATGACGTATATCGAACGTGAACGTTTTCGGGAGCCAAAAAAAAAATCACCGCTAGAAGACGCGACAACCGCCCTCGTCAATGATACGTACGAATAAATTATGACAATATTTTGGGGATGAAATACCATATAGTGACGAGCGTATCATGTGTGTATTATATGTATATATACATGGACTGAGAGACGTGCGAGTGCAATGTGTAAACCGCAAACGCTAACGAATAATCGTCTATGTGTTATATGCCTATATATCACTCCATGTTATATATTATGTAACTGTCGACGGCAATATATTATATTATTAGTTGTTTCATTCCTTAGGATTTTTTTTTTTTTTTTTTTGGTTTTTACGACTGAAGCCACCCCCACGCCAGTATATCCGTTGATAACGTGGCTAGCTGGTAACGCATTGATAAGACCAACGCGCGTTGCACAGAATGAGCTTAAAAGTTGTATATATATATATACGTACATACGTATATAGGGAATCGTGGCCGAAAGAAACCGCCGGACAAGACGCAAACGCGTATTATTATATAATATATTATATGTAGTTGTGTCGTTTTATTTACGACCCCGTTTTTATTGGTTTCTACCACGGACGTGGACACAGTCCGTTAAATCCAAACCTCTTTGATTTTGGTGTTTTCTCTTTTAATTGACTTTAGCGCAACGGCTACGGTAGGGGAGACGGTTTCTCGCGGGAGGGATGGGATTAGTAAGTCCTATCGGGCGCAATATACACACTCGCACATATACGTATACTATATTTTATAGGAGGGAGTTTTCTGTCGCTATATTATTATATTAACGCTGCCGATATATTACATATACCTATACCCTATACCTACTATCTAAGATGAATGTGAACGCGCTGCGACCTGATGATGAAAACCTATATCTAGCCGCCGTGACAACCACTACCGAACTGCCTGCACATAAACTATATTATTCTTGTGACGCGTCCAACTCGTGAGATTTATGTTCTTTTAATATACAATATATATGTGTTCTATCGGAATTGTGAATAAAATGATATACGCGTCATTATTGCAAGTACTGTGGCAACAAAAACGACTAGAAATAAAAAGAAAATCACGTCTTCGACAATAACCCAGGTCTGTATAATACATATATTTATATACATTCAACAATAGAACCGAAGGATATAATATAATATTATTATGATATAACGTCATGTTATACGTATAGGACATAATATTAATATTTTATTATATCGACGAAGAGGTAAATAATATATTATACCAACGTATACGTCTAAAGTATTTTCGCTCGACGTCATTGTTGTTCCTTTGCATATATAATACATATTTATATATGTATACGTGTACATTTATTATTTTATTTTTGTTGTTCCGTACGTGGCCGTTTTTTCTTTTTTTATTATAACGATTTGCTTTTATACGCGCTAATATAAATATTGCACTAGAGTTATTAATATTTAAAACGATTTTCAACGTCTTAATATTTAGCAAATATAATTCTTGATAATTAACTTTGATCGACCTAAGGGTGCACTTTTTTTCTCTTTTATTTCCAAAAAAAAAAAAAATAATAATAATAATAATAAGCATTAAAGTAGATTAAGAGTCATCTAAATAATTTACATGATGTTTTCGGGGATTTAATAATTTTTGTGTAATTTGCATAATAAAAAATATGATTTGAAAATCGACATTTCCCTTACAAATGTTTAACAGTCAAATAAATTATGTCAAAGTGTTATGATGTCGGGTTCACAGTAATAGCTTGCGTTTTTATACCACCGCCCTTTTTTATTTTTTTGTTCGGAGCAGATTTGTTGTACTTTTTTCATATCCGACGGGGAGAAGAACTGCGGTTTTCGCATATTAATGTGCGGAATAAACGTACCTAAACGCCCTGCGTAAAAAAAAATGTATATATAGTGCGAAAGAGAGTGGGTAAGAAGGGATGAGCTGTGGCGGAGAAACACGAATAATTCGTAAAAAAATAAATAAATACTGGTCGGAAACGAGGGAAAAAAACCGTCAGATTTATGACTTCGGGTGTACCTATACATGCATAATAGGACGGGCATATTCCACATTCATTTGTTGGTTCAGCGGAGGAAGTAAATAATTCAAATTGGCTGCTCAACAATGGGCTCTCCGAGTTTTTCTTCTTTTCCCCGTTTACCAGAAATATTGATACATGGCCGGGGGTCTCGATTTTTATTATATAATTTTTTTTTCCTACTCACTCCGACATAATAACATCATCTCAGCAAGGGACACGCGCACAATGCAAAACGCCTTTTATTCCATTCGCAATACTCTTTGTTGTCGAATTTTTCATTCTCCTCGTCCACCGCGGTTTATACCACTACTATAATATGTAAATTGTACGCTCGCACGACATTACAACATTTGTTTATACAACAAAAATATCAATTGAATAGGTATATAATAATATAATATAGTGTCTGGTGCCGGTTGACTCAATTGAAAAGGATATTATTGTGTTATAACTTCCCTTTTTACGACGCCCTGCAACTTATGACTTATACGTTGATATAGTTAAATCCTATATCTATTCCAACTAGCTATATCTTATACATTGTAAACGTATAATGGTTAAAAAGCTATCGACTTCGGAAAGTCAAATTGAGCAATTTCGACAGCTGCAACTATACACACAGTAGTGGCGGAGTTTTATCAGAAAAAAAGGGAAAACAAAAAACACCTACATAGTTGTCCGCGTGTTTACAGTGCGGAACAAAGCTATCAACACCTTGCCCCGCGCGCTTTGTGTGCGTTACACGAAATTATAACGAGACGACGACAACGACATTTTTGAGGAAACGTGTTGCGGAACAAACAGACGATTAAGATATACAAGACATCCGTTTTCCGCATGTGATACATACGCTTAAAAATTTACTATTAAACAAAAAAAAAGACAACGAAAACTCCACGACGAGTTCGTTAAACTTTGTCGTCGAGCCCGCGGGAGTGGAAAAAAATCAAAATCATCAAATCGTACCAAAAAATACACCCCGGGGAAACGTTATCTGAACAACCGAATCCGAACGGGTTTTCACGCTATGGTTATAATATTACAACACAATATAATATATATGGATATAATAGAAATATAAACATTTGTTATTATTTCTGCACTATCACGTGCCGTCGCCGTATCGATATACTGCCTCGCGTATTGTAAGTATATGATGTATACGGTATGTACAACAATAGGAGGGCACATTGTCCGGACTCGCGTAGTACACCCTTTTTTCGTAATTTTTTTTCTTTTTTTTATTGCGTATATGTTATTATCCTTTGGAGTAAAACCAACACGAAATGCACACGCGGACGACTGCTGCACTGCACGACAATGACTCTCGGGCAGCGCATATCGATAGGGTTACGGACCGTCGACTGTAACACGAGACGATTGAGTTCAAAAATAATAATAGTTATGATAATAATATATTACGAATTGAGGGAAACGCGTGTGCAAAAAAATAACCATTAAAAAAACGGCCAAAAAATAAGTTGTTATCGAAAAAGGATCGTTTGACTCGCGCTCGTCGAGGGTGCCGAGTGTATTATTTTCGCACGTGTGGGGTGGGTCGGGCTATACATAATCCAATATTCCGACTGTTTTCGAGGCAAATTCTATATACTCAGTATTATACTGGCTATTACTACTACATGTTTAAACGGTAAAGCTAGATAAGAATATAATAATATACATTGTTTGCAACGATATATTATTATTATATATAAACGGGGACGGGGTTCAAACTCGTTTTGATTGATAGCCCTCCAACGCGCGTCCGCCGGGTCTGGTCTAACTCCGCGGGCGTATACGGCGAATGGGAAACCACCACTTAGGACGGGTTCGAGAGCAAAATTTACGAGCTCGCGAGACGGCGACGAGACGATGGTCTATATAATATGATATTATACTCGAAATTTGTTCCATTTCATTTTTTCCCCGTTTAATGTATACATGTTATATATATATGCACTCATACAAAACGGCGTGGTGACCACACAAAGAGAATCCTTTTTTAAAACCGTTTTCTCTCTAACCCCGCGCTACTGTACATCGTTTATAATAATATCGTGTGTGATAATATGTGTGGAGATTTAATTACGACCCAAACCTGAATGTCAAAGAGCCGAACAGAACAGGCGCAGGACGTCTGCTGTATGCGTTATCCTTCTAAATTTGGTTTTCCAGTTTTAATGTTACTCACGACGTTTATAATAACTCACTGTTATCAGGGGGTGCTCAGATTTGACGGCGGTTATCATAATCACTGAATGCGAACGTTAAAACTTATAATATTTTTGTCACGCGTCCCGTCTGCGTAATAATAATAATATCATAATATCGTTGATACGTAACAGACACCCGAGTGACGGAATCGTCATTGACGAGGCGCCGTCGATCTCTCGCGTCTGCAATGATGGTATACATATTTTACCCCATGTGGCCCAGGACACATGTCCCGCATGGCACCACTATATCATATTGTAATATGTATGGGGTCGAGAAATATAATATCGGATAAGAGAGACCGAGAGAGCTATTGAAATTGTTTATTTAAAAAAAAACAAAAACAACACTACGACAGACCGTCGCGCATTTATGGCATATCCGATGATGGGATGATGATTACCGTATATGTGTTTGTGTGCGTATGTGTATGTGTAAGTGTTGGTTTTCACTCGCGTATATATCAACGGTTCCGAGTATAACACACACACTACCCTTTTTTGGGGGGTTGCAGCAGTGTTTCGAGTGCACACACAAACTCTACGGATATAAACAATAATGCGCGGGCGAGAGTTGAATTTTACTCGAGATTTATGTCAGCAGTGCGATGAGAAAAAACATTCGAATATTATTATTACGGTCCGTTTACGTTACGGACACTTAACACGCGCACATATCATAATGCACACACGCGCATTTATATACAAACGCGCTCGCGTCACACGATTTATCCGAATATATCGCGCATATGGTGTATACCTATATATAGTCGATTTTCGACGAGACGACGCCACTGCGGCGTAAGGGTGGCCCAATTTTTAAGTATACACGAAACGTGACGTGTTATTCCTTATTAGGTGTATATACATATAATATAATATACCTAATATCATAATATAATGGTAAACAACGAAAACCCGACGATTGCCGTAACGACCGAAATGACGTATATATGTATGAAAGTTTATTCGGATTCACCGTCGAGCTAAGTGTGTATGTGTGTACAAACGCATCTCGTTATTCCGTCTATCGGATGTGCTTATAAACTGTTATAATATTATTACTATAATAACACTGTTATGCACACAACAACTATACAGTCATTGTTTGCCTCGATTATCAGCGAGCGTATTTCACTTCTCTTGATATACAATTGGGCCATAAAAGTTTTTATTTACAGCCTCGTACAAGTATAACCGTCCGCACGGTAAAATGTTTATACATGCCCGTACTTTCGTCATTTTATCGTCAGCGCGTCGAAATAAAGAACAAAATCTGAAACACATGACCTACGCGCAGTAAATCATCGCCCGACATTAAATTATTATTATTTATTATTTTTATCTTTTTACGGAAGCGACTGCAGTTGTAACTATACGTTATTACTATACTATACTATTAGGTACTATTACTATTAATAAACCAACGGAGAGGGAGTCCTAGGAGGGTCGGACGGACAGAGCTTTGGACGATCGTTGAAATGTCTAAAGAAAAAACACAGTATACACCTTCCCGCTACTATATAGAAGTACACACTTATAATACGGCGTATATTATATTATATATATAATAAATAGTAAGTATATCCGGGTCGACTGTAATAATGTGTACTCGCGCACACACACACACATATATACATATAGATACGGCGACATCCGTTTATCGGTCTCGAACGTTATTATATTAATAATAATATAATAATACGCATAACGCGGCGCGACACTTCATTTGGCCTCGGCCGAGTGTATATTGTTGTCTCAACACACACATACACACATAGGTAAGTACTACACCGGTGCGGTGGTGATCCGTATCGGATGACATACGGTTGGCGTGCCACTCGAGAGTGCCCATATACATATAATATTATAATATATAGTGGTTGGTATATAGTAATACAAATTTAAAACCAAGTGCGTTTTATTTTACACAAAAGTAGTTTTATAAACACACGCACGCACGTACGCACATATTACGAGGAGAAGACGCACGGAGGCTTTTGTGTAATAATACGATATCTGCGGTATAATAATAATAATAATAATAGTAATAATAACTTGATGTGTATATGTGTGAGCGAATGAACGCGCGCGCGCGCGAGATAGAAACAATGGTCCCGGGCCGGCGGGTTATAATATCGAATGAGCCCGGACAATATGATGCTGACAAAAACGTGCCCCGCGACGGTATACCACGCGATTTTTCTACGCGTATGATATACGTTTTAAAACAATGGATTGATGTCGAGGATATATCGTATTATTATTACGACGATGATTTTTTTTTTTTTTTAAATAGTTTTTTTCACGTCTTTGTGAGAGAAATAACCCTCTCGGCAGCCGAGGCGAAACGGCACGCTGCCACTTCATTACGGTTCTCTGCTGATGCGGCAGATATAATATTATACTCCTAGGCAGACAGAAGTACGCGTGTAATAATATATGTGTGCTTATCGCGGGCGGCGTCGAGGAGATTGCGGCGAGATCGTCGTCAGTCCATAAACAGTGGCGACCGGACGGGACGAGAAAGGCGTACTGCGGAAGACCGTCGGGTGGGTAGGAGCCGATTAATGTGCGTCAAAGTGGTCGTTCGTGAGCGCGATGAAAAACCGCCGAGAATTATAGGCGAGCGAATAATAATTGTAAAAAAAAACTTCACATTACATATAAAGGTGTGCGCGAAAATAATAATGATGATTCGGCGGGAGTTTGTGTAGAGAAGGAGGGAGAGGGTTAGAGAGAGGGTGAGTGAGAAACAGGGCGAGGGACCGAGTAAGAGTATAATAATAATATAGTATATTTAACCGCGGCCGACCCGCGCGCATATTAATAAGAAATACACAAGTAATATTGTCTCTAATTAATGGCGGAAATGCAAAGCCCTTTTCGGTTTCGGTCGTAATATTTCCTCCTCGGGGGCTTTGGGCGCCTCTCCCGTCCGCGCGATGAATTATTATCACAACATATATATAATAATATACACGTTGTACATAAATACGATTCCACAGCGTTTTGAGCGACACGCCGCCGCGCGTGTTATTACATCCAAAGTAATACCTGTGTTTTATTCATGACGTTTTAATTAGCGCGAGAGATCTGGTTGATGGGCAGGCGGGTGATTGCAGTGTATTAAATTCGTATTTTCCGTAGTCGACGAATTCTCGCAGTGTGGGTGGATGGGTGGACGGGTGGACCGAGAAAAAAAAATAATATCGTATAGCCGCCGTATTCTCACGCCGTGGAAAGTTCGAACTTACTGTATTTAATGTGTATATATACAAAACATTGCGTAGTAAATATATATTATAGTGTATAATATAATATACACTACTGGCGTTTCGCCCTTTTTGACGCTACTGAATAATTAATCGAGTCCCCCCGAAACTTAATACCGTAATTAAATCGCCGTGCGGACCCCGGCGGCGGACTAACAGAAGTTTTGCAATTTGCGCGTCGACTCCCCAACCTCTGCACTACCCAACTCATTTGTTTCTCGGTTCAAAAATTTTACTTTCTATTTGGTTGCTCGTCAAGGAGACGTTGTTTTTCGGTTTTTCTAGATATACTTTTCGTCCGAATAATACATCTTATACCTTTATAATAATAATAAATAGAAAAACATGTTCACCATTAAAGTGTTTCGCAGTCAAATTCATTATATATAATATATACAATTTGTACATAATGTGATAATTAATAATTTATTTTCTTTGTATTTCTCGTTGCATGCTTTAAGAAACAAATATAATATATTAGTGTTATTATTATTATTATTATTATTACTATTATTATTATAGTGGTTTCTGTGTATAATTTTACGGAAAAGGTCTATAATATTTGTAATAACAGTATCGATAAAAATTAAAGAGATAATTACAGAAACGAAATATTCTCCAGAATTAAAAAAATATGGGAAAAAAATTAAAAACAATAAATTTTTAACACCCCTTGCGGCCGCCATAGGATTTTTCTTTCTTTTTTTACCGCTACATAATAGAAACGACCTTTCCTCGCGGCTTATTTGCCATCTAATGGTGTTTTCAAATTACTCTCGGCCGTCTTGTTGCCTTTATTTCCTCTCGGTGGGCGCATGCAAATGCGTTTACGGAAAAAAAAACTAATACACCTTTTTTCCATCCAAAAAGCCATTTGAGTATTAAAAGTTGTGTACAAAATGTATATAGAATTAAACACACCGGAGCCTCTATCCGGCAGATGGATAAGTTTTTTCCAGTAACGGTTGTTGTTTTTAATAACTTTTCGTTTTTACATATTGTTTTGTGACGGTGACGGTGGTGGTAGATCAGGGCGCGGGGAGAAAAAAAGATATAATTTATATTATTTTTGCCCTCTGCCATCGCACCGTACAGTAAATACCCTAAATGAAATACGAGTCACCGGAGGAGATATTAAAAAAATAATAACAATACATACGTATATATAATATTATATGCACGCGTGTAATATAATAATAATAATAATATCACCGTTTCAAACAACTATTATTATTATAATAAAACTCGATTTGGATTATAAAACTTGCGGACTTTATGATCGTCTTACGTAAGACGCGCAACAACACACACACACAATAATAATATATTATACCTAATACCTATATACAAAGGTATATTCACTGCGCACACACGACCATTACCGTTGATTAAACCCAATACGTACACGTGTATATGAGAAGTTTGGCATATCAGCGGACCCTCGGGAGCAGTTTACATGCGAGCTCCGTCGTAATTTTATTTGAACTTTTGGAAGACGGCAGTGGAAAAATATTATATTAACTGCTTATATATATATACACACACCGCTCAACCGCCGTCGGCAATCATAAACCATTTTTCCGGGCGGCCAATCGTCACGCGATATGTCAGTGGATTGATAAACGGCCGTAATAAAAATCGTATCAAATTACTGGTCAGGTCAATAATAAATATAAGTATAATAATATGTATATATATATATATATATATTGGTAGTTTTCGTGTATTCGTCTATGGGCTCGTGTGTATTTCAGGAAATTGCTTCTATTTCGCCGGCGCCCTCACCCCGCAGTGTGTTTATATATTATATTATACTCTATCAAATTGGGTTTCGGCGTGTTCATTGGTATTCGAGCACGAGATTTTCGCGAACGCACCGCTACCCTTTAGGCGTTAGCGAGGTGTAACGCCGCGGCCTTTTCATTTATTTTCGTCACTTTCGAGGCGGCGAGCGGATTAATAGACAAGCGAACATGTTGCGTACGTGTGCATATATATATATACAACGTGAGCCTCGGGAGTATATACCTAGATACAGCGGAGGAATGAGATGCAGTGCACTGTCGGTGTGCTACTGACTATACGATATCGACGAGGGAATAAATGGCGAAAACCGGCGAGTCATCGGGTGGCCGTTAAAAAAGAAACGCCGTTGAGCGGCGAGAAGAGTATTAAATAAATAAAATTGGAAAAATAAAAAAAAAAATAATAATGAAACGAGAAGGCACATTCGGAAGAGAAATGGTTTTTTGTGACAGACGGGTAAACCGTGTGTGTGTTTTGCAATTTCTGAAAGGTCCTCTCGCGCCGCGCGATCGATTATACATTTAATATATATAATATATATATATACATATGCTATACGGTACCGACGACGGCGCCAAACAATAATTTGACGGAGTTTCTTTCACTACACATTATATTATACGGGTGTGTGTATATACATGTATGCATTACTGTTGAGGAACAAAAAGAAAAAAAACAGAAATGTCGATCGTGTGAGAACCACAGCATCGGTTCAGTGACGACGACTATTTTTTTTAAAAATCTATAAGCGCTTATAACATTATATACCTACGCGTATTTATCATCGTGAATCTGCGATTACGACCGTCTACATAACTCTAATACATATAGTAATTGTTTATACATCGAGTAAGCCACTATAACCGTATATCATTTATTGTCAGTCAATCTGCATCGTGTTTAGTACGTATGTATACACGCGTAGTATAGTATATAAAATATATTGTGTCAGTGAGTGTATATGCACAGAAAATTGTTTCACGAGCGCATTCAAAATATAAACACACGTTAATTATTCACCACTAATTCCATTATGTACGTCTCATTTCCCATGAGTTCTGAACGTTCGATCGAGCCATCAGTCTGCCGAAGATTCGACTTTTTCGATAAGATTTTAATTACAATAATAAAACTACACTGAAACTCGAACGCTACCGCCCCTATTCATATATAAATATAATACACGTGCGTATGTGTACTGTAATAATATTATAATAATATGGTCGTTTTCACAGTGAGTTTATTTCACGAAGCTTAAACGGCGACGGCGACGGCGGTTAAATACATCAGGTTAATTAAAATTGTAATTATATATAATATTATATGAAACGAATTTCTTGTTCGGCGGCTCTCGTAATCATATACACTACAGTATTATGATACACCGCGGTGACCCGAGAAACGCACTGAGTAATATAACTATGTATATGTACGGAGTACGGACGTAGGCATGTGGAAGAAAATTTTTTTTTTCGAACACCATTTTGCTCCTTTTCCGTCGTGTTTTTGAATAATTGCGCGCAATTGACGGAACGGAAAACAATAATTGTTGTGAAACGCACGGTGGTTGATAAAACGTTAGAAAAAAAAGAAAGAGAGACAAGGAATATAAAATGTACGGGAAACTATTTATAATATAATACGGTATCCATATAATATACAGGGTGGATCATATTCATTCCTATTTTTTCTTTTAGCCATGAATTTATATAGTATTAATTATTCAAATATTTAAATCATAAAATACCTACATAATATGGCTACCATAGAAACTTGACTGCTATAGTTTCTGTAGAAAACAGTAGTCGGAATTTTGATTTTGACGCATCCAAATTTTGAATCACTGCGTTATTGAAGAAAATTATAGCGATGGCGGGCTTAGTGGTGAATCGCCCTGTACATAATATACGCAATTACTATATTATACGAGTGTATGCACGCGGACAGAAGAATCCGGAAAATTCGATCGCGTTTATTTCTGCTTATTTCGGGGACAGGGGTCGAGAAACAGACGATTACGACACTCGTGCGGGTCCTCGCAAAGCAGTGCATTGTTTTGCAAATTAAAACCGCTTTGTTAAAAACCGCCGCGGTGTACACCGGATACACGCGGAGAGTGACAGTGACGGAGATAGACGTCGAATCGCGCGCATATCTATGTAAATTATATATGTGTGTGTGCGTGGGTGTTGCGTATAATGTTTAAATGCGAAGCGCACGAGGCAACCGGGTTTTTCCGAATCAACGGCGCGAGAACGGAACCGATTTTTCAGATAATCGTCCGGACGGCCCCGATATTAGCGGCTAATCGACCGACTTTTAATTCAGTCACCCATCCCCCGCGTTCGAAACACATTAATCCTTGTAATCCCGCAGAAACCAACGGATCCGGATCGACGGCTAAATACACACGCGCAAACGCTATTAAATGATATATTATTATACATTCATACATATATATATAGATATTGTGCCGGGAAAGTCTCAAAAGCCGTGTTTGTCACGGTAATAATTCATTTCCCAAGTATAAATTCGTACATTTATTCAAATACTGTTGGCTGCGACCATCGGACATGATGTAAAATTTACTGTGGCGGTTTTTTTTAAGATATTGATAGTATTAACACTCACATTGCAAGTTATATTCAATAATAATCGTGCTTGTGAATACTTTATGGAAGTTATTAGCTTTATGTTAAGAGTTTTTTTAGAAAAACTGGGCTACGATTACGTTTTTTCCCCCTTAAAAAATAAAAAAACGTTTAAATTGAAAAGAAGTTATGTGTGAACATCAACTCTCCAGCCTCCGATACATAATTTATAACTATATCACGAGCATAACAGGGATTCTGACCATGTATAATATTTTCTGATTGAAAATCGTACATCACACGCTTGATAAAATACTAACATAATAACGAAAATGTCTAGTAAAGGTGTGGAAATGTGGCATATTGGACAACGGTCTATTTGTTTATTATTATTATTATTTTAACCGTCGATGAGGGTTAGTTATACATGGATGAAACCGTTGGTAATAAGCGATACGCCATTTGATTTTTGATCGGTCATCGAGACATTGATGGCCCTCCGTACATATGTGTATGACGAAAAGAAAAAAAAACTACTTCCTAAAATAAAGCGAAACAAAAGCGAACGATACAGGTGCGGGTGTGAAAGAGTGAACGATTTTTAATAATTAATTAAAAAAAAAAATTTTGGTCCCTCGTGTCCTCAAGAGTGTTGTTTACGGTTATTTACTATTTATTGTTTCTGTCGCTTCCGTCCGGTCAACACACCGTTGTTAATTACAATTACCGTGTGGAGTTATCCGGCTCTATACGCGTGAAAACACGAATGATGCGCATGTAAAATATTATAATATAGTATAAAATATTGTACATAGGTGTACAAAGTACAAACGAGGATAAGAGCGAATACACTATAGCTATAATATACGAAAAAAAACGAAAAACAATTTCACGGACGTACACACCTCCGATTATCAGTAGGTACCTATTTGTATTACCTACTTATATATACAGCACTTTATAATATATGTTTAGATAGATTCCACCAACGACGACAACACAGCGCGCTAGTTAACGATAGTCGTATGCTACGCATAAGTAGTCTACTTGAACGTGTGAGTGTGTGGACTGTGAGCATTTTTTATTTATTTTTTTTTACCACCGTATAGCGATAAAATAACCGGAACACACTCGGATCGTGGCATGTCACATATGTATATTTTATTATAATATTATACCTATGTAACACGTGCGAATATGCGTATAGGTTAGGTAAATATAGATATACGTACACATAATATGGATGGCATGACGTGTATAATAATATTTGATAATACAAAACCCGATACCGTCGAACCCTCTCGCGGCCGTCACATTTAGAATCGCTAAAAGCTCTAGCAATTAATTCGTACACACATACATATGAACACACGTACAAAAGGGTCCCGCAGTGGCGGCGGAAAGAGTATATATCCATCGTTGTATAGGGAGAGCCTTTGTTGTGTTCCATTAGTCGTAAAACGCATATGTAATTTCATTCCGTATTTGCTTCCGATTCGCATCCTTTCATAATCATATATCTGTCATCTTCGGTTAACGTTGTTCTTGTAAGTTTGTGTGTGTGTGTGTGTACGCGCGTATAGCCTACAGAATTCTGTTGCTCGCTTACCGTTTGCAAAGGGTGTAGAGAAGGCGGGGTGGAGACCAAATTGTTTGGCCGGCCGTCGGACGGGGTGGAAGCGGAAGAAATAATTGAAGGTCCAAAACCAATATACCGCCACTGCAGCCCGTACACGGACTTAATCACCTTATATACCGACCCTATTTAAATTATTCCATTTTGTACATTTATAAACGCACGCCCGTGTACAAACGCAAGAGTGACGTATAACGTTTTGTCCAATAATATGTTTTGACATTTAAATCGTGACTCAAACAACTTCCATTGCATACACACATATTATACGCGTGTAATAATATTTTATGCAACGATTTTACGCTCGAACGGCAATGGTTTATTTAATACTTTATAGACGGGCGAAGAGGGTTTACTTTATAACATTTTATTTATATTCAGATACAAAACGTCGACGATTCGACGTTTATTAGTGGTTTTATTGCGACTGTACGCGCTTCTGATAATAATATTCATCGTTGACGGCTTTAATAAAATCCCTTGGCACTTATATAGGTAACACGAAACCGTTCATTAATCAGTGCTGCAGTACGCGCGTCTACTCCATACATTATTTTGCGATAAACATTTACGATTGCATTCATATAAAGTGAAATGTCAACGAGTAAAATTAAATTGCGCATAAAAATCAAACGTATAATAATAATATGTGTTTTCCGGTGATAGGATAATAATTATATTATAGGTATATATAAATATGTATATATATATATACATGTGTGTGTGTGTGTACAAATCGAAAGAAATCGCTATAGACGGCATGCACCGCCCTCGAAAGAGATAAATCGCACAGCGTTAATAACTATAAATATGTGTTTAAAATATGTAGCCATACTTAGGTACATAATATAATATTATAATAATGATGCGTCGAATCGTTAAAATATAATTACCATTTATACCACACACATCAAATATATTATATTCGACTATACAGCGTATTGCGTATCGCGATTTAGTCTACACGAATATATGAGTATCGTCTACGTAGATTTTTGCCGTGTATGTACATCTAAATTATTTTAAACATAACTACATTTACGTTTTGACCGTCTGCAAAAAAACTAATTAAATTGTTCAGCTTAAAACATTAACTGCACACAAATTGAATTACGCCCGTGCCACGATAGTTTAACGCAGTATCGTTATATTATATATATATATATCTAATACATTTATAACATATTACACAATATAGAACTAACTAATACAAAATATACATACAACACACTTTATAACTCTGTCCAAATTTTATTTGTTATTAAAATGACATACTTCAGCCAGTTATCGGTGTTCGCCATCTACACTCTAATACACAGCAGTTATCATCTAATATATTGTATGATTAAACGTATTTTCTTTTTGATAAAAATCACTTGCAAATGTATCCAAACTCTCATCTACGGTTAACTTTTCCAAAAGCAAAAGAAATCTTTCCCTAAATATCTATTATATCGTGATTAGATCTCCCACCTACCTCAATACAATATAGACACCTAAAAAGGTATTATAATTTATATTATATAATAATATAAACCCATATAATTCTTAAACCATACTCTAAATGGTTTTAATTGTCACAAACGTGTATTGTAATTTAAAGGAATTTTAATATTATTGATTAAAACTGTATATTTTATTATGATTATAAACGAACGGCGGGTAAAGGGGGAGGGGAGGGGAGTGAAGAAAATTTTGTTTCCAATGAATCGTAATCAAACTATTTCGTAATATTTATATTCACGATGCTGCAGTTACTACGGACCTCCTTTATTTGTTCAAACTAAATTGTTTATACCGACGTCATGTTTTTTCATTACTTTTTATGCGAAAGCGAGCTGTGTTTATAGAGCTAATCCTTCTTATTGCATTTTTTTATTACCTTACTTTTTTATTTTTATTATACACATCTCTTCCCGTTCCGCGTCGAAAAAAAAATACAAAGTATGTATTGTACATCATATATATTATTATTGAATCGACGTATAGCTATAATAATATAATACATATTATAATATGCGTTTACATGTGTATACGCTGCTCAAAGGAATTCGCGGTGGTCGCAGTGGCCCCTCTTAAAGATGCGCCCATTCGATTCCAACTGCTTTGCGGCGGCATGTACACATAACTTAAAAACATATTATGTCATAACAACAATAGAAAAGAGCGAAAAGTTTTTCGGCGGCCTCGACGGTAGTGGCGGCGGTGGTATAAAACGGTTGTGTTTTAATTAAAACTTAATCCTTCGAATCGTTTTCGTTGTAAAGCCTTTATGCTAACGAAAACAATAATTATTGCACCGTGTAATATTATTCTCTGGGCGATGTGCGTGTAAATCATTGCCCGCGTTCATTCTCGTCTTTTACCGTCCGGAAAAACTCTCTTTTGCCGTCGGCGGAGGGTGTTGCAAAGAATTAGCAACGGCGCACATCCATTGTCCCGTGGCATCGGTGGCGGAGACTGGAGGTGATGGGCGAGCGTGTAAAACCAGAGAGGAGTGTATATATGCCAACGGAAATTACGACATAAATTCACCTTAAAATGACGTTAATGAAATTTCGGTTTAGCCGGCTTTTAATGCAGAGGGGGCTCGACGGGGTGAGAAAAAAGTACAAAACCACTGCAACATCGCACTAAGAAATAAATATTGAAACAACAACACATCAAATGTAACTATACCTATATAATTATAATACTCTATGGTTATTTGTGTAAAATATATAATTACTATATTGAATATATTTACTGCGCTAATAACTTTTTAATATACTCTCGTCTGTCCGTTTAAATGTACTATATAGTCCGGGATCCGGGTATGTACCTTTATGTGTTTATGAGCATATTATAATATGACCGCAATATGGGGTCAGTGGTAATAGGAAACCGCGGTTTAGTGAGAAAGCCACCGATTTGGAGGGTAAAAAAAATGTATCGACAAACGACAGAACAAATGGGCGCATCGATTTCGTTAAACAATTGGTCAGCTAACAATAATAGGCGGCGACTACAACGACAGAACAAATTGAGAGAAAAAAGTATAATACGTACATAAATAATGATATATTATAATATAAACGTAGGTATAGAGTCGCGCGAACGAGGCCATCTGTGTATTTGTGTGCGCGTATTCGACTACTACGAGAAGACAATGCGCGACACGTATTCGGGTACGTGATCGTTTCGCCGGCCATTATAATACACATTATTATTGTCGCGGTGATTTTTTTCGTTATTATTATTACTACCTATTAATAAAAATATTCGAAAAAGAACGAATCAAACGGAAGAGGCGATACAACGAGAAATAATAATAATAATAAAAAAAAAAAATAGACAAAAAAAAGACAACGCATAGCAGAGGTGATAAAGGAGATCGAATCGTTTGTGGCCACACAAACACATACATACACACGCACAATTGAACCCAATAATGATTGGACCAACGGGAAAATTCGCCGCCGGACAATTTGTTCTCGGCTTGGGTCTATTCAAACTCGACGACACTATTTATTTTGTATTTTTTTTACTCGATGTAATGGATAGAATAAAAAATTATACATAAATATAACAACAATAATACATCAAACGTGCACCGGGTGACTACGAGGTGACGACTAAAAGAATAATCGATTATGTATAGGTATTGACCGGTAAAGGTTAAACACAATGGGCCACACCGTGAAATGACGCGATTCCGAAGACGAGACCAAAACGTATCTATGTATAATAATAGTATGATATGGCGGAGAGATCGACGACGTGATTTCGTGATGTTAATTTTTTCCCTATACTCGGCGCCGTTCGTATACTTACAAATTGTAATAACGCGTTGTTTCGATTAAAAAGAAAAAAAGTGTGTACGCAGAGTGTCACGTGTAACAATATATTATGTAGATTTCACAAGAATCGTATAATGATAATATTATCCTCACAGTTTTCGTAACATGATTTTTGTATCACCCTACAGCTTGGAAGACGTGTTATATACTTAAATTATAAAATAATATATTATACGACCTAGTGCAACAGTCTGCGTAAGCTCTGTATAACGATACGAATAATAATCATACTACAGCTGCTGTTGCCTGCGTTACAGAACAAGTAGAATATTTAATAAATAAAAAAATACGGTGAGAAAAAGTGTATAAATGACGGCGACGACGACTAATTAAAATTCCAGACAACAAGTAAATGTCAGTTGTACCTATATACAACAACTACAACTACTACTACAGCGTACAATTAAAACCCTGTCGATAACAATTTCCTCTCAGTCGTAATCCGATTCATTGTGTGTTATTATATATTGAAGGCGTCGGCGACCTACGCCAATCTGGTTCTGTGTCCGGTGTCGATAAGATAATATTATAGGTACAATAAAATAATTCGCCAAGCGTTTAAAATCGCTCGTCTGATATATTATTATTTTATAATTATTATTAAACGATATGCATCGCGGAACCCGGGGAGGGGAGGGCGGGGCGAACAACTATGCGGACTCAACAGCTCGATGGGTCGAAACATCGTGGTGGCTAATCGCCATACGATTTCTGGATTATGATCATGGGTACTCGAATGTAGGACATATAAAATCATTTTATCCTCGTCGTGTCCGTCCATAAATTACTAATACATAGTTATGATTATTGATATTATAGGATATTTGTTAATTGTATATAAAATTATGTTTATTACGTTATACTGAAATACGTCTGGAAACCGAGAATTCAGAGTGAAATTGTCCTAACTCGTTTTAAAATTACTTGTGTTCCGTTTTCCGAAAAATGTTTCACGTTATAATAATATGTATAAAAAACAATCGCATTATTGTATAAATTAATGAAATTCTATTTTTTCAAAATAAATATTTAGCCAAAATTCAAGGCGCTTTAGTAGAAGAAATCGATTCATAAGTGTGTCAGTCTAAGCAAAGATAGAGATGTTTATAAATATATATAACACTACCTATATACCTCTATATATACATATGAGTCGCGTGTTTTGAACACTCAACCCTGGACACCTTATAATATAAATATATATATTATTATACTACAACATTATCATCATTGATCGTATCGTAAACACATTTGAATCCGGCACCGTGGCAATACTTGAGTTTTTTTTTTCTTTCAAACGGCCGGCGGTATGCGTGTCACACCGAAATCTACACCAATTTGCCAAGCGTGAAAAACGAAAAGAATACACTCACTCGCTCGCTGACGTCTGAGGAATTCTCGTGGATATATATTATAATATCAACTCGCCCATGATATGCGTGCGTGTGCATATTGTGCAGTGTATGCCGCAAGCCATCTGTCCTCGCGCCCCGAAAACGAGCGCACCATCAAGAGAGTGTTGTTTTTTCTATCCGTCGCAGCGATATCGTTTTCATCTCGGATGCGGAGGATTACGCGTGGTAAGTGGTTATTACTTTCGTAGGTATGTTTGGCCGGGCGACGACGACGAAACGCTTTTTCCCTCCCCCGGATTATATAATAATAAATATATAGGTTACCCCGTATACATCCCCGACCGACAGTCGTGTTACGCAGCATCCATTATATACCTATTATTATTACCGTCATTACAATATCGTGTCACTCGCGGATTGTCGAGTACGATTGTCAAGAGCATGGTGATCTGGTCGTTTACAGGAGAATACGCGCGTCTACTGTCGCTGCCGCCTCGTATTATGCATTTGTATACGCGAAGCAGGGTACACCGACGAAATGGAATAACACTCACACCTATGCCATTAGTATAAAAAGTAGGTATATGATAGTATAATATATAGTGCGGTAAATGGTGTGCCTGATGTGTGTGCTCGAAAAGGCGTAAGAGGACATATTATTATTATTATACATTATTTTCGGTTTACGAGAAGACATCTGGTTTTTTTTTGTGTGTGTCTGCTTGTGTTATATTATTACACGGATTTCGTTCCCCGTTTTCTATCTGTGTGCGGGTGTACGAGTGCGTGTTATACACATTCCGAATTTCATGGTGTCCCGAACCCATTGCGACGGCGGTGTTTAAGTGTCGTTTCGGGTTCGCCTTTTTTCTCTTTTATTTATTTTTTTTCACGTTGACACCGATACTGCACACTCACGCGACGGTCACAACGGCAACGACAGCCGGCTGTGTGCGGGGATTCGCGCCTAATGTGTGAACACAAAATCGCCGATGGTCTGCGCCATTCGGACCGTGAAACGTAAGAGGATCACACACGCGCGGTGACCAGAACTCGCGTTTGTGTCTCGCACTGTTGTTGTCGCCAACGCCGCCGCCGCCGTCATCGTCCGTCGTTCCCGTTGTCATTACATGTTTTCCCCGTTATTATTATTGTTACATTTTTTTTTTCGTTTCCAATCGTTTACTGTCTGTTGAACTTTCGACCGGTCCCTTTTTTGCCACAATAACACTCGAATAGCCGCCGCGGGGGTCAGAGTTATAAGGTGCGAAATTATGTGGGGGAAAAAAATTCACATTTTTCCATTCGCGTGCACGAAACGGCCGATGGTCATTTCGCACTTATATAAAATCTGTATATATCTAGGTATTAGGTACTGTTATTATATTATATTTATACATGATTTTTTTTAAAAAAACGACGCATAAACTTCTATAGTTCCGGTCAAATTGTCACAGTATTATATTTTCAAAAAACGTTTATATACAAAAAATGATCGGCTTCGTTATTTATTCCACGTTATTACACTTTATGGACTTCGTGAACGTAATAAAAACAAACTATATGGAAATTCAACTGCCACATCCGGTGTATGTACTTATTGAAATTGCCAAAAGAAAAAAGAACGCAGCTTGTCAAAACGTCTTTTCAATGATAAATCCGATTAAGCGTTTTGAATAAATCTTATGAGCAAAAAAAAAAATCGAAATCGACCTGACAAAAATAAATTACAGATTTGATCCGACAGGCAAAAAAAAAAAATCAAATTCTTCAGATAAAAAAAAGTAAATGCCGGAAGAACGGACGCGTAATTAATTAAACAAGGGAGCGGGAAAAAAAGAAGGATATTTTTCTTTGCGTTTATAACCTTATTAAATAATGAAGGGGCTTCATCTGTTGGGGGAATGGAAAGGAGAAGAGTTAATTTAAACCCGACACGAGAAACAAATGCGGACGTTTAATAACGAAAAAATGTGTAAATGTTTCCATCTCTTGTTCGGATTCAGATTTTGCTGCTCTTTCCACCCCCGCGGGATAGGATATATTTTATTTTATTATTTTTCTTTTTTTTTTTTAATTATAAGCCCCAATAACGATTTTTCTCCTTCAGACGTTGTATCGTACATAACCGGAAGCCTTCTCCACTCCGTCAACGGCAACTCATACTTGGTATATAATATAATAAATATAGCACGTGAAAACTTCTTACCCGACTCGTGTTGTATGTATATATATAATAATTATGTGAATGTGCATGCAAATAACATTATAATAATATGATCCAAATCGTTGCCTACCTGTCAGTCGGCTTGTGCGACATCATGCACCTGCAAACAAGAAACCAAACATATAGTTTAACTAAAGTGCATAAATAATTGGTTAAAAAAAATAGATAAAAAAAAAAAAAACAAAGTACAGGCAAACCCGAAATTCGATATAGTTTAACAGTGTTGCAGGTTGTTTAAAATATTGTATTGGTAAAAAAAATTGGTTCTCTATTTACGTTGAGTTTTTCTTCCGACACACTTAGTTAAACTATATTGAATTTCTTGCGTGCACGTGTATTGTTGTTATTATTTTACTAGTGGCGATGACGACGATATACCAAGTGTGTTTAAATGGGACAAGGGATATAGAATACTAGCGAATTAGGAAGTATCGACGACGTTTGCACATATAATACATATACACACATATAATAATATTGTTATATAATATATATCACACATATTATAACGGTCCCTATTCGAAGTCACCGCGGGTCGTTAATCAAGTCCCCAAAATGACTAGGCGGATTTAGATCGCGCGACATCGGGACGTCAATAAAACGCAATAAACACCATTATTCTGTTTAAAAAAATAAAATAGTCAAAAAGGAAGGAAAAAGTAGTATGAACAATAATATCATATATTATTCAATGGTGGGTAAAAATAAAAACGTAAAAAATATAAAGTCACGGTTTACCGAATACTGTCAAGGTATATCATTGTGGAGTGGCAAAGGTCATGGGCGTCGAACGCCTATTAAAACGGAATGATATTATGTATAGGGGAGAGCGAATATTGGTCTCAAAGGTCAGCGGCAGATGTGTGTGTATATTATGGCAGTGCCAGCGACAATGAAACAAACGGGTGAAAAAAACCAAAAATATAAAAAAAGTTTTTTTTCGAATGTGTACATAATTTTTTGCATTCTTAGATTTATCGAGATCGATCGACGCGTGATCGATTGATGACGTTTTGTCCTATAACAATTGTCGTTTTACGCACAATCTATAACTGTTATAATAGTATAGTAAAATGTATATACTTTTTTATTAAATAACAATACGATCGGGAACGGAACCAATAGTTATGAGTATGTGTGCAAATCATTATTATTTGACAGCTTTTCGGATCGTTTCAAAAAAAAAAAATACGGAAAAAACGCATCGTGTGGCTCGAGCCTTATGCGAGAAAAACGACAAAGGTGAAAACTAAAAAGTCCTATACATTTTGTTTATCATTAATTAATACAATTTGTATATAATATACCGGCTCGGGTCAAAGCGGTCGGCTCGACGATGATGATTTTGCGTTCCATTTTGAATACAATAAAATGAAAAAGATACATAACTAGATAACCAGACGTGATAATGTCATTTCGTTCCGGCCGAAATGATCATTCGAGAAAATAAAACGCGCGCATGTACAACGAAATATGCGTATATTTTGCGTATTATAAGTACAACTGGCGCGACTGGCGCGCAAAATCAGCGCAATAAAAACCCATAAATATACCTATACCTCTACGCGTATACTCATCGTGGTACGTTCGCGACCATAACACTATATTACATGATAATAATATAATATATGTTAAACTGTATATTATTAAAACGTATCGTTACACCTGTCAGACCGAGTTATGTATGGCTCAGACATCTCGTTTACATGCATTACGCGTATAGGTATTTAGCCGTATATAAATCGTAAGTATATTATTATATTATATTATATTATGCATGTATACCTAATATCGTTTTCGGTATACACATGCAAACGAATGGATGGATCCGCGTGTGGTTTTTTTCGCGCCCGTCGTCGATTTTCCGGACCGAAACGTCGATCCGTCGTAAATATATATAGGTATAGGTATATAAAAAAACGTTTCTGATCTTACCCAAAACCCCCACCCGCATCAATAAAAACACAAATAATATTTACGTATTCTGTGTACCCGATATAATATCTATCTATGTAATATATATAATATTATATATTATATGTAGTACGGTCCAACCGTACACATGTACCTACGAATATAATATAATATATTCTTACAACCGTTAAGTTTAATATCATAATTTCGTATGGATACCGCGACTACTGTATATACTATATACACACACGCACATATAGATACAACGAGCGTGTGTATTGTGTGTATCACATTATTATTTGTATCAATATACAATAATACTATAATGTACATGTTATTATAATGTGTCGGATATGCGCGCCGCACGTATCGCATTTTCCACGGTGAACGTTTTAATAACGTGTTTTTTTTTAAATTTCATTTTTTAATAATCAAACAGCCATTCCGTTTTTCTTTGGGAAAACAAAGTTCATCGTACGTCTCGTGTACATTGAATTCACACATACGTATACTGATAACAACCGAACACTGCAATATAATCATCACGAGTTTCCTTGTCTCTCTCCAAGCGGTTTGATCACCGCAAACATTTTTGAAAAATGTCTTCTTGTCTTACACCCTTAATACTGACCAAACCGACGAGAAACACTATATTAACTCCAGCAACACTCTACAACGACATTGTGCGCAAAACGGAATATATGTGACTCGTATGTTTACCCGAGACGAGATGAAGTCAGTTCAGTCGCAAGTGATATTTTCAATAACCGGCGCCTACGCACAACACGTGAACAATTTAACGATAACTGCTACAGACGACAGATTGTATATTAGAGTATGCACATAACATATATTATTATACGTATTGGGTAATAATAATTACCGTTGGTACGTATATAGACAGAGCCTGCAATGTGTGTGTGTGTGTACGCAACGGAAATATCCAATCACCGTTTGTCGGTCGGACAATTATCGGTACACCGACGGAAATCGATTATATATAGTAATACTAACAATATCGTGCATCTATACACATTTATACATCATAACGTGTACTAGGCATAAACGTCTGACAGTGGTGGGCTGTATAACGACGACGGATACACCCGCGGGACGACACCGCGCGTCCGACTAAAAATCCGATTTTTCTCCTGTCCGACCGTTGTTTTTGTCTCTACTCGTTACAACATTACACGAACGAGTGGTACCTCATTCCCGCCGTATACACACACACACACACACATATTAATATTATTATGTCCGTGCGTTTGATAATTACAATGTGTCATCGCGGTCGAGTTAATTTCGGCCGAGTGGTTAATGACCGCCGACGCCGCCCCGAAATGGAAAAGTACAATATTTGTTGTTGTTCGCCGCGGTCGCTTCTTCTCTTCGAACCACGCGGCGCCGCAGCAGGTCTTAAATACGATCTATCTTTCTGTAATCATTTATCATTACTCGGTCTGGTACGGCCCCTACAGTGGGTCTCAACCGTGCGTCGTCGGCGGTCACACGACTCGCACGTCGTGCGCGCTACAGCAACAAGTCGTACGCGGAAACAACGATATCGCGGGTTCTTATGGCCCCAATGACATCAATAATCTTCCGTTCAGCCCCCTCCGCCAGATCGCGAACACAATGACAACGTATACCTTTTTACTTCCGTGCGGACCGCAGTACGTCATTATAATATTGAAAAAAAGGAAACGCCCGGTCGGAGACGTGTGCGCAATATTATACAACAATAATTGTATAATATAATATACGAAAGCATTTTTTCGGTAAACGCATTACATAGTATGTACAATAACGTGGGTACGCCCTGAGACACGCGACTCACGAGTTTTGTTTCGAAGATACGGGAGGAATCATCTGCTTATATCATTTTCGAATCGTTCGTATACATTGTACCCACGGACGGTGAAATGGATCTTTTATCCAGTCGCGCGTGTAGCAACCGTTTTCTTGCGTTAACATTATGGGAAAAATGGGAAAACACCGTAGCCCACCCTGTCACGCCACATAATACCACAGAAACACATTATCCGACATATAATAGAGTGCCTATCCATAACGTTAAAAAGTATAATATAAATTCGTAAATACACTTATGTGATCGATCTGAGTCGCCCTGGTCGCGGTTAATAATAATAATAATCATTTTTAGTTTTATCTCTGCGATGACGGGAGCCCCCGCGCTCAAGGTATATCGTCTGCATGTGTATATATACATTTAGGTATTAGGTATAGGTACACACGTATATTATATTATATAATGTGTGTATAAATAATACACGTATCGTACAAGACTAATATTGTTTTTGTTTAATGATTCAGGTGTCTGGATGAAAAGGACATTTTGAGGCCTCCTGAAGCGAAACAAATCATCGACCTGTGTATAATATGTCGATGTGTGTGTGTGTGCGTATAATACGTACAGCATATATACTACATCGTTAACGTTTAATTATTGCACTGGCGCCTTTATGTTTTCCCAAATTCATCCGTCCCACACAAGGCGGCGGCGGCCCTCGATGTATTTGTTTTGCACCGGTTCAAGTATTATATACCTTCGTCGCCGGTACTACGGGTAGGTATGTAACGCGCCAACGCTGTTTGCCGAGGGATGTCAATCCGCGCCACCGCTGCCGCACCGTGTGCTCCGAAGAGTTCAATATCACAAGTCCATCAATCAAACTTCGAAACAATTATAACGCTCGTAGAACAATTGATTACGTTATGATTTATGATTACTCTTTCGACTAATGAACATTCCGATTGTGTTTGTATTCTATACAATAATGCCTTATACACACACGACATATTATACAGATATTATATCGCGTACACCTGTGTATATACCTAAATAATATTTCCGGAACAGATATAGAAACAACGGTCGATCGTAAAAAATGTCGGGTATTGTTGTGCTGTTGTTATTATACGTATTGTTATTTGTAATTATTTATCAAAAGTCTTGCAGAGAATATCACATTTTCGAAAATGAGACAACAACGTAAACGTCCAATTATTTATCGTAGGGAAAATGTCGTTTTTTAACTGGCAAATAAACCACACATAATAATCGTGTGCATACGACAAATGATTTGGTCGTAAAAGCCGCCAGGCATTCAACCTTAGTGGCCTCCAATCATGACTATAAGATATTTATAATAGTAATATTAATAATAATAATAATAAGAGAGATGGTTAAGAAAAAAAAAACTTATATGAACCTATTGTTTGTTTTTCAAACATTAGACAATGGATACACCGTTCTTCGGGAATATAACAATTTTCGTAGGTATACACATGTACACATGAAAAATACATATATCTACAAGAATTTTAATAGAAATTATTCTGGGCGCTCCCGATTTCCATTGTACGGCGGCGACGCGGCCGTATACATTTAGGTATTTGTATTTTACTCTTTTTATGTTATTATTATTATTTTTTTTTGTGAGTTAATCCGATTCTTTTGTCCTTGGTCACACAAAAAGTCAATAATATGATTGGGTTCTACTACAACTACATCTATACTTATACTATCCCCGACTCTATAGAATTACGTACATTTTGATTGTGTGTGTGTTTGTTTACAAAGCGACGTCCGATACGCATGTACCACGAATTTGTGCCGTTTCCAATACGTGAAGCAATATATAAACCAATGACAGCAGGTGCTTGTGAATAGAGTGAGAGAGCGTGAGTAAGATACAAGAAAAATGTTTCTCTCCGGCACACGCACTACAGATGTGTCCACACGTTTTGATTGTTGTTCATCGGAAATCGACAATATTATATATAATATACGGTTGTCAGCTACATGATATTATTTGTATTATTAAACTATTATAATGCATAATGTAGGATAGCGTCTATGTACTCCTCCCATGAAAAATCAATGTCGTTGTCGATAAAATAGAGAATCTTCCCTTATAGCTGTAATCGAGAAACGTCGTTTCACGGTGAAGGGAGGAAAACTTTAAAGCTCAAACCGTCTAACACGAAACCCGTATAATATACGAGTAGTTCAGACAGACATATCCATATAGTTCAATTCTATGGTTCAGCGTTACGTATGTCATTCGATAATCGTTCTCAAATCGACCGATTTTAACCCGATTTTAGGTATGTTGTATGCGAATTATACCGTATTACCGTGATTTCCGAAGCGGTAACCACGTGCTTCGTGACCGTGATAATAATATACGATTGTTGTATTGCACGCGTGAGTAATCGCTGTAGGTAGGTACATATAACACAGGCAAAATCTCGCGAGCTCGACATCTTACAAAGTCCACTGTAACGGGGGCAGCTCTCTGCTGTAATGTCAACACGGATAAAGCCCCGGACCGGTTAAAATCTTGTTCCGTCTCCCCAACGAAACGGTGTAGCTGAGATGACGTGTTGCGTGTCCTCGTCGCCTCAATTAAAGCCGCCGCGGCCGCGCGAAACGGTGTGACGAAATCGTTTTCGTTGATGCGGCGGCAAACGCTGAACGTCAGCCGACGAATGCGTTTGGCGCGCGTGCTCAACATAAATTACGTTCAGTTTTATTTTATAATATACAACGTTATATTGTTAAAATTGTTTTAACGGAACAGCGAAAAAAATAATATAATTTACGATCGTTTTTTTTTCCAAATGGGACTGTGTAGTCTAGATATTTATTTGCGAAACGGGTCACGAGCTGGCGAAGCGGACGCTATCTATTATAAATTTTCTTACACGATAATAATAATTAGGAATTCAAAATACGAAACTGCTATATTATATACGAGAACACAAACGATAATTTGCGACGGTCCGTATACCGAGTGTATAATATTATAATGTACGTACATGGACAATAATATAATATTATTGTTATTACTGCATTTGATTGTGTGTAGTCGTACTGCAGTGTGCATCACGCTATGTTTCTTTTATTTTCCATACCCCCGTGCGTACTCCCAGCCCGCAATAGAACGTTAATTTAATGATACGTTGCGAACAGATTGAATAGAAAAATAATTTTAAAAAATCGCGAGGTGGGTTTTTGTACCGGTTAAAAATAATAATAATATACATACATATATACGCCACATAATATATCATACATATATATGACATTATCGTAATGCCGTGTACACGACGCAATAATCATCCGCCGTCTCGTAAACATACATATACATACGTGTATTATATGTACGCGTGTATAATATTATATTTATTGTATTGTGCATGAGTGTGTGGGTGTTTGTGGTGTTCACTATACGTATAGTTACTACATTCACAATGGATATTTTACCGTGTTACGTCAATTACGTGTATACGAGAACAGGTGGAAGAACGCCGCCGGCGGGCGCGTACGCGTGCTAGCGCCCGAGACGAAAAGTCGATTGGCGGCGTTACAAGTTCGCTGCCGTAATATATATTATCACGTAGACGTGAGAGAATCGAGCCAATTGTCGAATAAAAAGAATCGTTACTCTTTCCATTTGTCCCATTGGTGTGAAAATAGTTCATTTTTCAGCAATTTTAAGAGGTGACAATAATCTTATAAGTGTGGTCGAACACAAGTATAAAAAAATATGATGCGACAGTTTTTTTTTTTAAAAAATGAAAGTGGCTTAATTCGGAATTTCCGCAGATGTCCGCAAAAGTCTAAATATGCAAGTCTGGATAGCACGATGATCAATAATAAACTATTATAATTTGGAGTTTAATTCAAACGCATTTTTGGCGGGAAACGCATTATATATTTCCAATGGCGCCGGCGTAACGCACACGTGATACATAAATTATTATATTCGGATCACAACTAAATAATGTTTGCGCATTTATATAGGGCATTGTCCGTATCTGTGAGTCAGTTAGTGAACGGAGAAAAGGTGAAAAAAATATGGTGGCCAAAAAAATTGCATAAATTATAATACATATTATTATAACGAGAACACACGCGTGACGGGTATACTATATAATATACTATGTTTATTTGGTAAAAATTAATAATTATCATTATACAAGTCTCGTATAATATTAGGTATATGTGTGTGTATTATTGTATATAAGTATTTATAGTTAAATATTAAGCGCGAGCGCATGCGATTCGCGCTGATCAGTACGTTATCCAACCAGTTTCTACTTGTAATGTCTATGAAATCTTAGTTTTCAAATATTTAAAAACCTATATATATAACATTATACATTTTCTATAATATTACATTAACCGTATTTACGCAGCATTGATTATCTGTAGATAGTAACTATAGATTAATTAAATTATAATAATACGCGTCTTTAAGTATATACATTAATATTCAGGCTTACCCAACTCGACGACTCGTTAAACATACAATAACAGAAAACATGGCAATTATATGTATCCTAAGGTAATATTATTAGTAAGTACCTATATGGCTATATGCGACAAACAAAAAATGTATGAAGCACATAAAATTCTCGAAGGACAAAAATCGCGAATGTCTTTCCGTCTGCTATGCAATAAATATTATATAGAATAAACGCACTATTTTCATCACACTCCAGTACACCATACATCGTGTACTTTACACGCTTAATATATTATATAGGTTCATATTATACGTATATTAAGTATTTACTCATTCAAGATGTTTATACCTGTATAATATATGCATATTTTACGAGGCCGGTACGGATGTGAAATATTATTATAACGAGTTCTAAATAGTCCGCCTAGCAACGCCGCCCGAAAACATTCGCTTTCCGTAATAAAACATAAAATGTAAAACTACCTATATAATAAAACCAAAAACCGTCGACTATTTGACAATTTATTTTTATTCTTACAATATCCGACGTGGATTGCGATATCGACCTTGGCGGCCGCGTACTTATTAAATAAATACGTAGTTTTTATTATTATAATTATTTTTTATATATATGTATAAAGGTGCATTTTATTATACGAATAATTATTGTTATTAACGCCTCGCGGTGTGATATTATAACAGTCATCGTGACATTTGGACCCGAGCAGTGCCAATATAATATTTATATATTTCACCGTGAAACGAGTGGAGTGTAAGGTATTATAAATACTTAAGACGTACGCAAAAACGATTAGATTTTGCACGCTGCGAATCGTTGCGATACCGCGAGTTGTATTATATTAATACGATATACATTGCAGTGTATACTGCAACATGATAATAATAATAATAGTTTTAAAATTGTATTCAATCTAACTCCCCCTTCCTGCACACCAAACAAGACGATAATATAATATTATAATGTATACGATATTTCTATATACTGACACGGTGACCTGTTATAGGTGGAGAGAATAACATAGTATATATTTTGTTATATTGTAAACTCGGTATGAAAATCAATCGATCAATCTCTGCAGTTATACACGACTACATACATAGTTCAAAAAACGGGCATTTTCGTGTGAAATAGTTGAACGCAGTTTATATTAATAACGGTAATAACGATGATAATAATAATAATGATGTGACGTGGGTACACATGAATCGGTGACAAGCTGTAATTTTCGTTCGAACGATATTACGTGCAGTACAATCATAAAAGCAATAGTATACATAATAATAGATATATATCTGTAAGTACATATTTACATTATATTAATATATTATAGTGGACGAGCAGCGTTTGTTGCACCACGTTTAAATCAACCGAAATATTTTAAAATCTTTTTCTCGACCGTCTCTCTTTGCTCTGCAGCTCAATAACACGCACAACATCAAATCATGCATACATATACATCTTTGTATTATAATATGAACACAATAATAATAACGCGAAGACTCGTGTCGACGTTCGAATATTTACCAAAAGATGATTCGTGCGACGCGGATACAATTCATCGCATGATGTGCAGCGTATATTTTTAATATCATACACACTTACAGAAAAGAGCACGTACTATTATGTATACATAAGGCGAATAACACAATACGAGAAAAGAAAATAAGAACGAATTCTATACAAACAGATCTGATATACACACGTACAGGAGCGACAGAGCAATGCGCATATTATTATATTATATGTATATATATAGATAGATAAATGTGTGTGTGTATGGACATAGACGAAGACGCGGCCATTATCCCGCGGCGTTAATTTGGAAAACGTCAGCTAAGTAATTGTTGTCTGCAGTGCGCGAGCGGGTGGGCAGACCGGCGCGAGTGTGTTATACACCTATGTAGGATATTGTATATATTATATGTGTGTGTAACTGCTGCAGCGGGCGTAATACGCGATTGCCTTTCGACGACGACAACGACGACGAACATCGGTCTGTCCGGAATTAAGTGCGTCCTTTTGACGAACACGCATGACGAATGATAACAAATAGACACGGACTCGCGGCTGTAACAATATTTATTTTTTTAAATTACCCGAGAGCCCGTCGTCGAGACACGGCGTATCCGAAAAGTAATTTCGAACGACTAGATGTTGGTTTTTTCGGCTCCTTTTTCATTTTTTTTTTTTTTTACCATTCTTCTTCCACGTCGAGTCTCCTCGCATCCGATTCTGTCTTTCTCTCTCTTCCTAGAGCGTGCTCGAGCGCCCGTCTACGACGTGTTTGATTTGGTTTGGTTTGTTTTGTTTTTTTCCCTCTGCTTCCAAACACGCTCATTGACGTATTGATAAATCATTATTATTCTCGTTGTTTGTAGACCCGTCGTCGTATAACATAATAACTAATAACACATAGGTACTCACACAAATGCAACAAGGACACACACCAAACCAAACCGATATATACCATTACCACTATAGGTATTATTATTATTATTGTTGTATACATAGTAACGCGGCCGGGATCCTCTCCAGATTCCCCATAACTAATTGGTCCGACGCACTAATGTGTTTCGGCGGGGGCCCCGTCTCGTCCTCCGCGTTAGTAGGTATATTATATACATTATTTATTTGTTTATTATTATTACTATTTATATATATATATATGTTATATTTTATTAATAACACAACGATTGTTCGGGAGCAGCGTTTCGAATCCGCTGAGAAATGTGATGTGTATTTTGTGTTAGATCTCATATAAGTGTGTGTGTGTATAACAATATTATACAACAATACAATAACGATACGACGAATTATATATTATCATGTGTAGGTATAATACACCAGATTCAGGTATGGCAGGAGTCGAACGCGTGTCTTCGGACGCGCTCGCATCTCTTGTGCCCACGAGAAAGGAAACGGCTGGAGCACACGAAGGACCGAATATGTATTTTTAAGCACATAATCATAGGTTGTCGGCCACGGCGGCGGGTTCGTTCTTCTCAGACTGCCTAAATCCGACCAAATGACACGCTTGTTGTTGTTGCCGTGATAGTGTGTTGCAGTAGACGCAATCGTGTACCCCCCGGGAGCGCATGTTTTTACGGGGATATTTTCTGTATTAATTTCATTAGCTTAAGATAATTTTATTTTTTTACGTTTCACCGACATCACGCGATGTTCGTTCAGTGATTCTCCAAAAAATACACACATAGGTAGTGTTTACTAAATACACTATAACACATATTTTATATACGCCATCGACGATTATCCTCGCCGTTTCACCTTTATGCGTATTGCTTATAATATACATATTTGTATACGTCATGTCTGTATATTATCATTAGAGTTTACGAAACCCTGGCGAAATTTGATTTTTAAATATAGTGAAAAATGTCAGATTGAAATGACTGCGGGGAAGATGTTTTGGACGCAAAAATCGATCAACCGGTTTTTTTTTTGTTTTTATTTAATTTTTTTTCTCAGTCATTATTTCTGAACGACTGTGATTCACACAGAATACGGCAAGTAAAATATAATAGGTGCTAGTGTTTTTTTTTTTGCTTTTTTTTCCATTACTACATACATACGCACGCGACCGAACAAAAAACCAGATCGATATTTGGTAAAATCAGACCAAAAACAGTACTGCGCGCCATGAACGGTAACAGAAGCAGCATTATTATATAAAAAATAATGACTTGGGTGCACACACACGTGTACGCATAATACACACACACACGCACTAAAACAACGCGTTCGCTGAACCTATGAATATTATAATATGGTATTCGAATAATTGCACGTGCATGTACAGTTGAACTATATATAATCATTATATTATTAAAATCGAGTTTCGGTTATTTTCCTCCATGTCTACATGAATAAAACGAAGCGGTCTGTGCTCAGATCGAATCGTTTCGGTCCCGATACGACGAACGCCTACCGAATATTCTAATTAGTACAATATTTTTTTCAGATTTACTAAAAACGATAATATAGTAACGTAGGTATATTTAAAATATTTGGTTTTTGTAGCACGCATGTACGTCTAATAATTGTGTTTCTCTTGGCCGACGGTAATAATTAATTATTTAAAATCATTCATTGTTGTTGAGTAGTTATAATATGTGTATATACATAATATTATTATGTTTCTGTGCCACATAAGACATAACGTATCATCGTTTAAGCATACGTGTATGTAAAAACTTCGTGGGCCGAAGTTAACGCCCGCACAACAAATTCTTGGCCTCAAAAACGACATTCGTATGCGTATAAAATTAACATCGAATGGATTATTTATTCTACGTTTAATAATTGTAAATGCGTTTATAATAATATTATTAATAAATGGTTGTCGCGATGTGTATAACGATAATATATAATAATAATAAACCAGTCACAGTGTTTTTGCGTAATATTATAATATGTTTGGGATGGTAATCGTTTGTAGATTTTTTTTATTGCTTAAATAAAATTATAAAAGTTGCGCCAATCACAAACGACCGCCAATAGAAATCAGATTTTAAGAAGGCCGTTATTATAATGACAATAAATAATTATTAATTATATATTTATTTACGTAAAAAAAAATGTAATAATTATAAGTGCATATAATTTATTTATACTAAATTATAAAGCTGAAGAGTTTGTATGTTTAAACACATTGATCCATGGATTGATTTCAATGAAATTTATACTTATAGAATACTTGAGACTCATTGAGGTGTTTTCCACTATTTTTCAACCCCTTTATAGATTGCTAAGAGTATCTCCCACATGAAATTTGTATAATTTAATATATTATTTGTTATTTAAATGTATAATAAAATATATACTAAGGTACACTAAAACCAAGATAGGTACATAATTGATATAGCGCAGTATTTTATATAATTGTTCATTTTTTCTCAGGTGAAGTTGGGTTATATGTATACAGCTGTCAGATAGTATATGATATAAATATGTATAAATAATTAACATAATTATTTCATATTTGGCACACACACACACACACAATAACTATATGTATTCAAAGTGTAGACACGGTCAAATCATAAATTCTTGTTATAAAAAACTGTTGAGATTTCATATTTTAATAATCGCATAGAATCCCTACCATAATTTCGTGTAACACGAATTTCTTTCTGATCACAACGCGGTGTGTTTTGGTTTACCTCTATATAACATAATCATGTACATTTGCATATATTATAAACCATTATACATATACGCAGGCCGTGTGTAGAAACCGAAGTAAATGTTATCCAAATTTAATTACGTACATAATAATATACCTACTATGTTGTCGACGATTGCAGAAGTGCGTGCGTTTTGATTGTTTACTACGAAATACTTCCGATCGACTATATACGTGATAAGATGCTGTGGTGAAATTTCGAGAAAAAAATAATCTGAAAGTGACTTAATGTCGTCTTATTATAGTAAATATTAGTATATAACTATATCAAATCTGATATTTTATATTCAATACGTTTTCAATTATATATTATATTATTATAAAATAGAAATAGTTTAATAGGTTTGTGAGTACCTATTTATATAAAATAAATTATTGACGTTTGTTGGATTTGAGCAAGTTTATTAAATTATTAATGGAAAAATCTTCATAATAGTTTTTGAGCGGGCATTTTCAATATGATATATTTATTATTATAACTTTTGTATGTGAAATTTTACACAATGAATGTTTTCTTATTATTAGAACAAGTACTCTGTACGAATATCACAGGTAACTATGAATAAACAAAAGATGTATTGAAAAACAAAAATATTAGGCAAAATATTTTGACCAAATATTAGACATATGTCACAAATTTAAAAAAATATGTAATTTTAATTTTCCTCTTTATATAATATATTCTAATAATGAAATTTATGTGGATATATTAGTCCTATTTTTGTTTATTTATAATAAATTCAATATCATCTCGTGAAGCTATTGTCATAAGTTTTACATGTCTCGCACTCATTTTACACTAAGGTGGTCTCAAATCTATTGTATAATACTGCCCAAAAAGCATATTTTACACATCTCGCTCAAACACATTGCAATTTTTATGAGCGTGAAAAAGCAATTAGCCCAAACGCATTACGGCCATAATAAATGTATAATACAATATATAGTACGTGTACGCATACGTATGATAGTTTATCAATAGGTATAGGTCTAGAACAATGACGGACAACCATGATCTATAAAAATAATATAATATAATAAAACGATTGTAATAAAAATACAAATATTGAAAATCGTGCGGGACGACCGTTTTTCTCGGAAAATTCGCTTTCTACGTGCGTGTACGCGTGTAGAAAATATTAAGTATTGTGTAAAAATGCTAGTCCTGATTGTATAATTTCGGTGGCACGGCAACGAAATTACATTTTTTATCTATTTTATACGCGACAAGTATTGTCATTAGAATTGTTTTTAAACATCATATTAGATTATTATGAATGTCATAGAAAACTATACAATCAACAAATCCTATGAGTGTTAGCACTATGTTATGTATACCTATCTAAATCGACTAAGACGACTTATGCTCGGGATTTAGACAGTATACACATAATACTAATGATATACACGGATATACTATAGATATCGTAAACCATCCCCCTTATATTTGACTCTGCAGTATCTACGCGACGGGATTACGGATTGTCGGTTTGTCGTCGAAGTATTTATATATGATTATGCCTATTACGTCTAGCACCGGGGTCATTTCGAATTTTCCCGGCAAGGAAATCGATACCTAACCGATCGGGATGATATTATATCGCGCAAACATTATGACGGTATCGAACCAGCCGCGTGTCTGGCCAACTGTGCCCGACCGCAACGACAAAACAAAACGATCGATGGACACCGGGTGCGACGGAATCATATCGTACGGATACTATTGTGACCGTTATAATACGCGTAATTTAAGTGCATCTCGTGCGGAGCGTTTCTCGCGGGAGCCGTTAAAACCCGTTGTCACCATCGGCAAATTATTATCATTCACTACATAATGCATATTATATTATTATATGCATATACCGCGACGTATATAAACAAAATATGTACTCGGCACGCGTACACTACAGCCTTAGCTAATATGGACATTTGTAAAAGCCATTTGCGAGCAATAATCACCTACACGTGATATAGTAATAATATTATATATATAATTCGATACTTCAACAACCTTTGCAGTGGGTGAATACCAGCTGCACGAAAGTCGAATCTTTTAGTCTGTATGGATGGGGAGGGGGAATAAAATGCATATACTGATTACTGATGTTACTGAAGGTACGAAACAGCTATACGGCCTACACACACACACACACACACATATATTTTGTATATGTATACACGTAATACCGAGGTTAATAGAGAAAAATCATCGGGTGGTAAAACAGTGTAGGTATATGTTTATACACTCGCGTTAGCCTGGCGTCATATTATTATTGTCATCGCGTGAAAAATTCTTCGCCGCCGTGCGCACATACATAAAAAATATGTACGTATCGATATGTATACAACTATTGGTTCGAGGTTTTCGAGACGAGTTCCCGGACCCATTGTTCCAACTGAGGAATCAAAGATAATATAATAATTCTCATACGGATTATTATTATAATTATTATGTTATGTATGTAAGTATATATATATATTACATTGTTTATGACTCGACAAATTTATAGATCTGGGAAGTAAACAACAAACGCGTATGGTATACTCTGGATTGATCGATTTGTGTTACTCTATAATAATAATATTGTATTTTATCGATGAGTGTATTATTGTGATACATTTAATCGCGATGTCAGGTATCTCGAAAAAGAAAAAAAATTATACATAAACGATCCCGATACGGCTATAGTTACGTAAGATTCGTATTGTCCTATAAAATAATATAACAATCGTTATATTATAATATTCGGTATCTACATAAATGCGTTGTACATCGTAATAACTGTGACCCCCCCGGTGGTGACGCAGTTCGCGCGAACTGCGGGTTCGTAATAGCGATGCGGGGTACCAATACGCTATCTAATCTAAAAAACTCATCTTAGTCCGCGTTTTTCGCCGAGGAAAATTTTAAAATACACACAATATAATAATATTATTATTATTACCGGTCTATGGATACTCGTTTAATTTAATTATAGCAAGACAGCCTATATATAATATTATATTAGGTAGGTACCTACCTAATGGCTAATAACAGCAAAATAATGGCACATATACTCGTTTATACATTTTTTTTAATCCGTGCCTTAATAGGTGTAATAATACATACAAACAGAATTGAAAACCCATTTAATTACGCGCCTCAATCGGTCCGTGCCCGACGTTCAAACCGTGTTATGTAACACGAACAGATGTATAGCAAAAGATAATATTCATAATAACGTAGAAACGTATTTTTATTTTTTTTGTTGTTGTTTTTTTACGGGCTCGAAGCATTAATTTATTTAATTCGGACGATCACCACCGACAAGTAACGTCCGTTACACTAGAAAGTAGTCTAGAGTGACGGAACGGATGCAGCCAGTGCCCAGTGATGTATTTGCGTATGCCGCGCGCCACGAGACGATCGACGTCAACGACGTCAACGAAGACGACGATGACGACGACTGTAATAATTATCATTCTTCGTTAAGCACGTGCAATTATCGTGCTAAGCCGTGTATGTATTAAAAAATTTACGGCGGATGAGGCAGATACGTTCGCGCGTATAGTTCGTTCATATATATGTATATTTTTTTCGGTCGGACCTAGTTTAATTAGCTGTATGGATTAATTAACGTTTCTATAATACAAATGTCTATTAAAACGAAACGGAATGAAAAAACATAAAACTCGTGTTTTTATTATTATTATGATTGCTGGTCGCGTCCGACATATAATAATATTATTATAACGTTTCCTCGGCGCATTCGTATGGGAATCGTATATTATATGTATACATTATAACTCGCAATTAAATTTATAATATACGCGCACGCACGTTTTGTATGTTTCTCTCGGACGATTCGCCGCCCGCCGATGTCATTACAATAGAAAACGAATAGCAATAATAATAACGTTGGTATATAATATATTATACATATAAAGGTAGGTATAATACCTAGACACATTGTTGTTATTCGAGCAAACGATTTTTTTTTTTTTTTATTATTATTTTTTAATTACGATTACTATTTATATACGTGCGTACACACTGACGGGCGGGCGCGCACACACGCACACACGTCGTTACATACCGTAATTAAACAACGACTTGGACTCGCAACACGACGACGCGGTCTGTGAACTTGATATCTCTTTCTGCAAATATACTTCTACCTATATATAATAATGTATACTACCTACTTAGTAGTATACTACTCTCGTATAATATACATACCCACCTACCTATATATTACAACTATTGTGTGTAAATATTACTTTAAAGATGAACGGTATTTTTACAACGTATTATAGGTACCTATAACAATTTTGCCATCAGGTTATCGTATTGTTGTAAATTATGATACTTTTTTGAATTCACGAGAAACGTTTAAAATATTTAATACAAGACGTATACATAAACGTAAGACATTAGCTAAAACGTATTGTACCTATATATATTGCAGGATAATTATATTTTTTTATTGATCAATATTTGAACAAATAACTCAGCGTTTATAATGACAATGGCGTAGACCAAACGAAAATTAAAACTGCTTATTTCTTTTGTTGAGGTCACACAATTCGAAAACCAAAAATTCATGCAACTCAAGAGAGTTCACAGTTTGGAGCAAAAAATAAAAAAATTGGCCATAACAAAACTTAATCGTAAAAATAATTTTTATTAGGTCATCTGTCACACAGTTGACAATAAAATTAATTGATATAATAAATAAATAATGAACATGAACATAGTAGAGTGAAGTGGTCTCCATTTGGAATCTAGGAACTTCATGGAATAGATTCGAATGAGAATTGGGTGATAATAAGAAGGGTGAAATAGCCAGTTAATTGGTTAGTGAAACAATTGTATAATGGAATTTCGCTTACACACTGACAGTAAGTAATTCTTAACTCTAAGTAAAAAATACCACTTTTGACCTGAAGAACTTTGGATTGGAATTTTTGGATACAGTTGTAATTAAAAAATAATTAAATTTAAAAAAATTACCATTTATACCAATATTTCAACAGCCAAGATATCGTTTTCTAGTACATATAGCGCAAAAATAAAAAGACATCGTAAAATAAAAGTTAAGCTAACCGCAATTATACTAAAAATATATAATGATTAAAGGTCGATGGATTTAAAATACTATACTATTATAGCAGATAACGCTAGTAAAAAGCATATCTTTACGTAATACAATATTTTCAACTAGATTTTATCTGTATTAGAGTTCTTATATTATTACAACTAAAAATATATTATTATTCGACTATTTAACATTACTATTATAATCCACACCATATGTCTTTGTTGAACAAAATCGTCTAAAGACTAAAAAGCATTAAATTTCACGGATCGCTAGGTATGTGTTTTTATGTATAAAATTTAATTCAATATCACTTGTCTCTATATTCTTTGATGGTATAATTAATAAAATCATTCATAAACTTTTATTTAAACCAGTAAATGAATAGTATATTAAATTAAAAATATTAGTACTGTAAATTGATTTTTAATTTATCGTTTAAGAAAATTCTAGAAGTGTAAATTAGATTGCTGTGAAATTAATAATAATAAAAAGTATATTATTATATAGATACAAGTCATATCCGGCCACTAATTAGCACCTAGCTTCCACCGCTATCAAGGTTCTTTAACATTAGAGTAAGATATATAAATTTTATTTGAGTACAATTAATTTTTATATATATAGAAATAATATACAGGTATACCGATAATATAAGAAGCTTTAAACTAAATTTATGTAGGTGATATTAGAGAGATATTTTTAACAGTTAAAAGCAATTTTTTAAATCTACAACATGTCTATTCTGTGGGTTTATTTTTTTTAACTATTGTGTACACTACTGAAAATATATTGCACCAAACGGTTTAGTATAGTGATATAAACGATGGATAATGTTAGAAATAACAAATTTAACAAACTTTCTCTATTGTTATTTACTTAAAAATATAATATTAATAATCGTGTTAATATAATAGTACTATATACTGTTGCACAACGTCACAACATGAGAAAATATTTAACTATAAATGGTCGATAATGTATAATATTATATAGACGAAGCATGAACTGCTGTGCATGTCCCTCCACTATAAACAACCATAGTATTATATTATATTCGCACTATCGGGACAATCAATAATCGTTTAAAATTATTAAAAAAGAAAAAAAGAATAGGATTTCGTAAGTTTCAGAGGGACGTCGAAATCTCTAAGCCCACACGATATTATATTGCATATATATATAAATTATATATATATATATACGTACATATTAATATATTATTATAGTGGGGTAGCGGTGACACAACAGAATAAAAATAAAAATTACGTAATAAATTATATACTATGATGATTTTTAGCAAAATAACGGTAAAAAAAAATTGGGATCGTCAAAATGCTCGTATATAATACGCAAAACTGTATATATATTATAGGTACTGTAACAACGTATATACTGCGCGCAGCTGTTTTTTAATATTATCTCTGTATTTTTTTCTTTATTATTTTGCAACACACTACAAAACAGTATAATGTATATAATATTCCGCCCTGTGCACATCCCGATCATCATTCGTCGTGTGTGAACCACTCCCTCGGGCCACGTGATTTTTAGATATACAACTGTCATATTATACTTATATATTATTACCAAGGATAAATATACGAATATATACTTAAACATTTTAGTCTATATCACGATGTGTGTTATATCATAGTACATATCGGTGATAATAGTACAAACGGGATAAAGTCCGCAGAATTTATTTCAGTATAAATATGAAAAATACTATTCAAGTCCTACTTTTAAAATATATGATGTATGTCAATAAGTGTCATAATATAATCATAGTTACCTACATACAATTGAACATAATAATAATTATAAATTATAATAGCTGCTGGTAAAGATTTTTGAATTTGAGTATCGACAAGAGTGTAAAAGATGTCGGGACACATTTACATTAGATATGTGTAAAGAAAAAAGACGGAATTCAAAAACCAGATAATCTCAGTATCAATATATTATAAAAATATTAATCAAACGTAATGTTCTCTTATTATTTTGGTATACAGATTAAATCAAAAAGTGTTACTATGAGGAATTGAATATTATTATTTACTTAAAGCTTTTCACTCCAATTTCATGTTTGTTAAGTAAAAAACGATTTTGGTGAAAAATAAGATCGGGACCCGGTATGAGTGTTCTTAAAACCAACCACCAAATCTGCGGCCTCCAAAATAATATTATATAGGTATGATTTATATTTCACATAGTACAGAGTATATGCGACTGTATTCCCCCAGTTCGTATATAATACTCAATAGGTACCTAGAGGAGGTACCTATAATATATTGCACACATACATATATATCTAAGTGCATATAGTCGGCATGTTGATATTTTTTCTAAATGTATATATATATATAATATACATGTATATCATGTATACATGACGAGTGCACGCGGTGCTTGTAACTGGGTTACGAGGGCGCGGGGGGATAAAAACGCTCGTCGGCGGCAGATCGATTTCCACGCTACCCCTCTCGTCTTATATAATAATATATGTTTATAACCCGACCACGCGTATACGTTTATACCTACATGTATATATATATGCGCGACGCACCGCTGAGAGGACGACACCCCTTCGCGATATCTATACGTTGCGGACCCATGTATACTATACAGTAGAGAGAAGAGCAGGCATTATTATTTATAAATAATAATAATAATATATATTGTGTTCCACCATTTGTGTGCGTGTGTCTCTCTCTCAATTCGCATTGTTCCGCGGCCAGTCAGACGAGAAATACACATTTTGTTTTTTTACGTTCCAACTGTGTGTTCGAAGCGTCCTCGCTGCTACTGTCTATTTTTTTTCAATTCGCTCGCGCGCCCGTATTTATGTGTGCGCACATCAAACGTATATATAATATAATATGATATAATATAGTTTTTTTTTTCTTTCAAAAGGTTTTTCGAACATGGCGTCCGATTTTTGTCTCCACACACTCACGTTCATACAATAGACACGGTAATCCGCTTTTGTGCAGTGCATAATATAGAGGCGGAGACATTTAGGGGGGCAAAGGAGGGGGACAACACCACGTTTCGTATATTATATTATATATTACGAGTTTATTGTATATCACTGCAGCCGTCTGTGACAAACATTATGTATGAATATAATTGTGTAAGTACCTACCACCACATACATCGCCGTGACATTTTATTCGATTTCGATGAGAGTTTGTCGGCCATTTTATAGCTCATGCATAAATGTATATATAGTCACAAATAACGAGTCTCATTAATGGTTTTATAGATACCTAAGTATTTTGCAAAGACTACCTACTAACTATTGTAGGTCGGTTGTAAACGCAAAAGTTATGGAGAACAGAACGAATAATGAAATACAATTACACTCAACACTATATATATATATACACACACACATTAAATTGGATGCGCATCTCTAGTGATTTGTATAAACAAAAAATGGCGTTCATAACCCAGTAAAAACGATGAATTTTTTTAAAAGGCTTATATTCATCCGCATCCTTAGCCATCGTGGAGCATTAACGTTTGAATAATCGGATTGTATAAGACATGACGTACAGCTGTATACAAAGTTTAATTTAACCCTTTTTGCGACCCCCCGCCTCCACCGAAGGGAACGGATGTTCGTGAATGAGTCTGCGCGTTTGATACTGTAAATATAATGTATACATGCGTACTATTATACTATATAAATAATATAAACGAACAAAAAATAAACGAAATAATCAAATCGTCTTTGGGGACTTAATCGATTTGCGACTACTCAAATCCCAAGGCAACATATATAGTATATATTAGCTACCGTCCAAAATGATTAGTGCAATCAGCTTTTGGTTTAACATGAACCTATAAGGATTTAAAATAAAAACAATCCTTTCAAACTGTCACATTGTCAAAACACATTTGTACTTCGTAAATTCCATTATATACCTATATTAAATTCATTCCCATTGAACTTGAAACTATATATCTCTACAAAATTTACATAATATACCTAATTAATTAAAAAATTTAAAAATATTTTCCTTGCAAATGAACAAATTTATATAATATACTGCGTCGTACCTATACACATTATACTATAATATAGATATTAAAATCTAATTATATATTCTGAATGTTATATTATAGTATGTTACATAATATTTATAAATCACGTGCATGACGCTCACACGTGAGTATATATTTACATTATAATATATATTTTGTATTTATGTAGGTGAATATTATTTTTGTTACACGTGTAATGTAGTGAAAACTGTTTATAGAGCGATTGAAAAATTACATTCGATTATTACGCGTTACCGCTGTCAACCGAGTAAAATATAATTTGCTAGTCAAAACATTATGTACGTGAGTTTCCTATATGTAAATATCTATGCGAAAAACAGGATGTTTCACAGTCATGGTACATATTATAGTATACCTCAAGCATATTTCTAAAACCGATAAATTATTAAGTGTTTTGAAATTTGTATTTGTCAACGGAAAAATAATAATAATAATATAATCTTATAATCTTGTAGCTATATTATTATAATAGAATATAATAAAATACAAAACGATAATAGGTACGCGCGTGATCGTTTTCCGCGTAACGGTATGTGTACAATATTATATTATATAAGCAGGTAAGTATACGCAAATCGATAATATTCTATATCCATTTAAACTGTAAATGATGACGGTGGTGATACATATTTCAGGTATAATTTATCCTACAAACGATTTATAATATATTTTATTATGAGTACCATCAACGCATCTGTATAATATTATAATATATTACCTATATAAAAGACGAGCACACATTTTTCTATATGGTTTTCGTAAAAATAAGATATTATTGGAGAGCGGAACAAAATAATTGCAGATATAAATATTAATCATATTATCAAAGTCCACAGAGCACAAGTGAACTTTAAAATGTCAGTAGTTTCAATTTCATGTTTTAAGTTTTGATATTATTAGAGTCAATTCACCTATGTATTATCAACCTTAAGGTATTTAAGAACATCATACAAAATGTCAACACTTAAAAATACTCATATTATCTCGGTTTGAAATTAAAACGTCAAAACAAAATCGACGTAAAACTACGGAAAAGGGCCTTACCTTTAAGTTTGATAATATACAGGTCGATTCGCTCTAATAATTAACACAGTAATAGTAACGACAACGCACACTGCTATCATTAAAATTATACCGACAAATGCAAATTTACCTCTCTGTATGTACGAAACAAACATCATACAATTTATGATGACAATCGACATATTAATATATAGATTTTATAACGATTGATAATAATACGATGTATCGAACGCGTTTTGTAATAATTCGTTGTGCTGATTATTTTATTATCGTAAGCCGGCGGTGGCGAGAAAACTGGCGTGCGACGCGGCCCGCCGTGCTTCTCGTACAGCTGCAATCGGACTGGAAATGAAAACGGGGAAAAACCACAGCCGGCGTGACGCTGGCGCCAAGTGCATTCGGAATGGAAAAGTGTATATATATATATGTATACGATATAATCGCACCGCGCCGCCGCGTCAAAGAGACACAGACTACTATTACGATTACTATACTACTACTGCTGCTGCTGTTGCCGACTCTGACTCTCTCTTTCTCTCGCTGTCCCTATCGGCTTCTCTCCGCAGTCTTGCCGTCTCTCTCGCCGCCATTCATGCCCGCGCCGAGCCGAATACTATTGCCCTCGTGTACGATTGTGTGCGTGCCGTAGTAGTAGTATAATATATACGTTTGTCTGTCTGTCCGTCTGGCCGACCACCTGTTGGCCGCCGCGGTGTACGCCTACGCTCAGGTTTTCCCACCGCTCGACAACACTCATTCACTCTCTTCTCTCTCTGTTTCTCTTATTTTTCTATGTCACTTGGTTTATACAATATATATATATATATATATGTGTGTGTGTGTGTGTGTGTGTTTTGTTTGGTGTACCGAGTTTTCCATTCAATCACTATATTATATACTCTCTCGTCCGACCCATTCACAAACGCGCATAACCCGAGGTGCGATTCATCACCCGAATCTATCCTGTGCCGCGGAAATTACGTAGTGCTATCTGTATCAATATACACACAATATGTATGCGATTCTGTACGCGATAAACCTACAATACAACCTATTGAGTATACGGGGGAGGGGGTATTTTATACATAAGTATACGAGTGTAAATTGCACGACAAGAAAAGCGCGTTATCGAGAAGTACCTAATACGTTCCTACAATCAATTGTGACTTTTTTGGGGGAAAAGAGTGAAGGAACAGACCCCGTTAATTTTTAATCGAATGAGAAGGTTGACTCTTTTAGTTTTTTTTCCCCTTTCGAAAGTTTGTTTATGACGTATTGAAATTTGAAAGCAAATAGGGTCTAGAATGTTTTAAATCTAATTGACGACTGGACGATAAGTTTCCGTCATTCATTAATTTAATACGATTATTTGGCGTTTTACTTATTTTCTAATGTCTGCTTAGGATTAGTATTTGTTTAAAATGCAATAATCTTAATTATCACTTATCAGAATAATCATTATGATAGGGTGTCAGTTGTTCATTTATATAAATATATATATACCTATACGTTTAAATCTTATACATTGAATCCAAGTTGGATTTTTTTGGGAGAAGAGAATCAAGGAAGGAATGAGTTCGTTTACGATTATTAACAAATTTGGAATTTTGATTAAAAAAAATCACCGTAAACAAATAATTATTAGAAAATTGTATGTCGATAATTATAAATAATTACTGAATATTTTATAATTCAGGCTAATATTGTTGTATGAATTAATCTCATGTACATCGCATTCTTATAACATTCGTATATAGGTTGGTATAAAAAACATTACAAACCTACTTAATATTATTGTTATAACTTAGTTATAATGTATTTATGTATAACGTCTTTATTCTATACATCTACCTACACATCCATCTTAAACAATATATAGGTATACTGTAGGTATAACAATAAAATTAATAATAGTGTTATAATAACGTTATTAATGTTATTGTACAATATGTATACTACCAACAGTAGTAAACTTAAGGCATCAGATTGATAAAATGATTCTTTATATAGGTATATCTATTATCTATACATTCCACACACATACATAACAACGAGTACATACATATATACTGAATACCTAACTATATCTATAGTATTAAAGATATGTGTTCACTCTAAGTGCTGTTTGTAAATTTATTGTTATACTATATAGTATATATAGGTGCCAACAAACTTGATTTTTTTCTCTATTATTTGAAATATTGAAATGATTTAATTAATAAAATATAATTATTCACGATGAAACCGTAATTAAAAAACGACAATTAATTAATAAATTGATTACAGTTTTACCGATATATAATAATATTTATATAAATAATATTTTTACGTATAGTTCACTGATGACGCGCATTGTTCGTTATTTTATATTTTGTTTCCAACGTTTACAATAATAACTAATTAATAACGGCTGAGCAGACTACACTTGAATGCATTTTATAAAATCCCTCAGATTGGTTTCGAAAACATTAAAATCTAATAAAACCGTATTCTTGTTTAATTATTAATCCATTGTAATACCCAAATCATATTGTTATATTATACTATGAACCGTGGTATTACGCTATACCAGAACCATAATATTCAAAATTATTTAAGTTTAAAGTTATGGTTATTATATTAATTCGATATTTTCAAAAGTTGAAATGAGAATTAATAAAATATATTTGACTTTAATATCGATGAAGCAAAAAAAACATACATATAATAAAAATTATTATTAATTCAATTTTAAAGTTGATACCTATAATATTTGATTACTATCATTTATAGTATTTACCTGATTTTATATTTTTCACGGATATGATATAAAAAAAACCGTATAAACAATAAAGTATCTAATAATAGGCATAAGTAACTACATAGGTCATTGCTATTTACAATGAACTGTTGTCGTTTCGCAAGAAATCATTTTTATGTTTATTTCGTTTTAATTAAATATAACTGCACGCATACCGCATATTAGGAGGTACCTACCTATATAAAATAATAAATGAGCTCGCCGGAAATGGTTTACAGTTAATTATTAGATCAATACATCTAAACAGGCACCTAATTGTTAAAATAATAGAAATATGCCAATCGGAATCAAATATTTCACTCTTATAACAATGTATGATGCACCGTATTATTATATATAGTATACTGCGTTAAATTATAAATCACAATCTATGTATAAATCTAATGCGCAGAAAACAATGTACCCATCTAACTAAATATCATCGTTGTTTAATAGAAAAAAAAAGTGGCTTAAAAGAATAAGAAAAATATCGTATTTCTGTGATTATTGAAACGTTAAACCGGCTGTTTGTAACGGGCATACGCGTCCTTAACAGTCTCTGTTGCGTCCGGTAAAAAAGCGGCGGAACCTATAATATAATATAACATTATGAACCCACAACAGTGTACACACGTGCAGGGTAGGTGAGGTGTACCGTTTACGAATAGATTATAATATTATATATTATTATTGTGTACAAATATAATAACAAGGTACCTCCTAATCACCAATAATAATAATTTTGATAATTAGTCTAGCACAAATTAGTCTTGAAATCGTTGCGCCTAAAGACGGTTAGTACAGTAACATTATTACCATAATATATTATATATTATTATTTATTGTTTTAGTACTGCGATATATTATTATAGTTAATGTTGATACAATAAAAAATCAGACTTACATAACTAGATATGATGTAAAATGTATATTATATAAATAAATCAATAAAATAATGGCCGTCCGTCCAGAATTTTTAAAAAAAATATATTGAAAACCATTACCTTCCATTTCAAACTCTAAACTCGCGTTATTTAACACGTTACAACAGATCTTAAAATCGAGTACCTAATTAAAAGTTAAGTATATATATATATATATAAATATGTGTATGTGTGCGTGTATGTATATTATGTACTTCAACAGTCGTTTGGACACAAATATAGTTTAATGTATAGGTATATACACCCACACTTGCGTTAAATTATTGTACAACCGTTTAAAACAAGTCGATTTTGCAGACGTCTGTTAACTGCACCGAAACGACGCGCGCCGTGATGACGCGTTTCAATCGTCGAATTGACGAGTATGAACTTGAACAAAATGAAAACGTACTGCTATTAGTTATACTGGCCTTAGTTATAGGTACATAAGTAATTTATTAAATAAACTACATAATTATATTGGGTATACTTCTATCAAACGGACTCGGCTTTTATTTGGACGTCTTTCAACATCGTTTGTAACGTGAATGATTATAATATTTAATAAATATGAGAACAAATATATATATGTATGTATATTACTTTTGTTATGTAATTTCTATCGTACATATTTCGAATACATAAGTACAGGTACGTGCTGAAACCTTTATAGTATAATAAGTATTATAGTATAAAATATTTTTTCTATAAACGCGTACATACTTAGGTATGTTTAAAATGATTATATACCTACATACGATATTTTAACAACCCATGTAAAATAATTAATAAACGCATAACTCGCTGATTATTAATATTTACCTTGAGATCGTATCAAAACCATCATTACAAAGTAAATTCGACACTACAAAATAATATAATATCCAGGTGGCCATTGTTGCCGGGAACTTATCATAAAACACTAAATGGTAACCGTTAAGGTACTATATGCATATACATAATATTGTACGATAATAGCAGTTGACTAATTGATAATTAAAACTACATAGATCCGCCAATAATAATATGTCTACACAACCTAAAACTAAACATATATACTACACGTGTCGTTTATACGCATTATGTCTAAATATAAGTTCTATAATATGTACATATTATTGCATCTATACATATCATAATATACTATGCGGATTAGTTTTAAGGTTTAAAACTGAAATATTAAATAATTGTTTTTAACTTGAATTTTAAAAATGTGTAAATACTTTAAATATATAAATTAACCTGTATAGCAGTTTTATATTTTATGCGTTGTCATTATTGAAATCTGTAATAATCTATAATATAATACCTACTCTAATTTAAACATCAGATGGATAATAACTAATAAGCTCAACAATTATTAAGGAGACTTAGTATTCCAATTAACATGATAAATATATAGATATAAATGTAATACTACATCGAAATTAACGTATTGCTTATAATTTAACACGGCCATAACACGTAAAACGAAAGTAAAGAAAGAACTGATAATTTCTAATTATAATAATTTAACTAACAATATTTTATTTTATTTTTTTTATTATTTAATATATTGGAGGGTACAGAGTATGAAATGCGTAAAAAAAGAATCAAAATAAAACAATATTTTTAAGGTAAACTTCAATTATATAGGAAGCAATGGTCTGTTTCGGAATATATAATAATATACAGTTATATAAGTACACTCGTGAAAAATGAATAAAGAAAAAAACAAAACAAACCCATTTTATGCAGCCCATGTAGAGTAGGCGTTATTTAGCGTTAATTTATTTTTATTTTTAGTTATATGTTATTGCAACAACACTAGTGAAATAATAACAACGATTTGGATATAGTCTTATTCGTGCTGTATATGAGTATTATATGTATGTAAGTTGAATAAAATAAGTAATATATGCCACCTTATATTAAGGGTGGGCACAATGTAAGTCCCTAGGATTTATATATTTGCCCCGCACGTTTTGCTTAATTGATCTATAGCATGCGCTCGTCGATCGCGTGATCCAGCGCAATTTTATTGTTATTCATACGCGCGCGCACACATATATAATAAAATATACATTTCCTCCCCGATGTAGTTAATACATATATGTATATAGTATTGTATATTTTATTCCTTTGTAACAATGTATTTCTCTACTAGCAAATAACCCTTTCGGCTACTATTCCCCCCTTATTGTGCAACAGCGACCCCATATTGTGGAAGTGTGTACCCATATATATAAATAGGTAGTACCCTACCACTCAACAATTTTTTTACCTTTGACCAACTATATACATATAGGTATACATTAAATAAGCTCCACCGAGCACTCCCGCGTTAGTATAGCTATATAATGTATACACACCTATAATGTGTATGTATTTTAATACCTACCTATATCTCATAGTTTTTTGCCAGTCAGAACTGCTATAAGGTTAGACTCGGCGGTACCAATACTTATATTATACTTTATAGGTAACATATTATATGTGGTATGTTTTTCATGATTGTAGTGGGCATTATTTTTTATTTATCTATATGCCTATTATTGAGTACACGAATATTTAGTCACGTTAAATTCCGTTAAAGTACTACAGAATGAATAAAATTAATATTCTACAATGAAATAAATAAACTATTAAGTATATTTATTTAACCTACGTCCTACGCGAATACATGATATGAAAATGTGTGATTAATTTTGTCCAACATAGGTTAGGTTAGGTTAGGTTAAATTGATGCCATAAATTTAATACCTATAAGTGTAATAGAAGTATAATAAGTGATTTTTAACTCTGCAGTGATATACAATGTACATATAAAGGTACCTTTCCGTGTACATAATGTCATCTGTATAGGTGTTTATTACGTACACGTGCGATTTGAATAAGTGAAAATAAATGGGATGAATACGATTCGCGGACGATGTTTCTGTTTGGGTATAATAAAATCTGTCAAGGGTTTTATAAATGCGATTGTCGTCGGGGTTTGTCTGTAAATGCAACACGTGTTTTCCAACCCCAAAAGCTGCTCTTCTACAGTGTATTAAAGGGGGAAAATCGTCGGCGCGTATATTATTTACACGCGAAAACGGTGGGTAATTCTATCTGCGATGAGCTTTTACGATTATTTCGTATCGTTTTTCGTATACATGCCATTCCTATATAATATATTATATTCAGTTTGTATTACATTTGGATGGTTTTAAAACCATCAATTACGGGGTTATGTGTATATTAGCCGCGATGTTTACGGCTATCCCGAGCCGGGTGTTTAGTCATAATAATTTTCGAAAGCGTTTCATGAAGATTTATACGTATGTCCATCTACATAATATATAGGTATTAGAATAACTTTATACAGACACTCGTCGTGTCGTGCACAGGAAACGCAATTTGTCTGTATCGCGCCTTTTGGATTCATTTATGCCTATATAGATAATAGAAAATTATAGGGTTGCGCCCTATAAGAAATTAGAGGTATTAACCGGAAAGAATAAGCAGGGGTCAAATTTTCCGCCCACAATACCTATATTATACCTATATACAAAAATATGTGTGTGTGTGTGCGTGTATTCGAACATCGCAAAAGCGAACGCGTTAAAGTCCTTTATGTGTTGGTGGGCACTCGCGAAACATATATATGTGCACATCGAGATGTATGAATAATATATGGTACCTATACATAAAATCTCGAAAATCATCAAACTCATCTACGCACCTTTGAATTTATTATTTATATCTGGTGGATTTAACTATTTCTAAACACCGAATGTACAGCTCTACCTAACGAGTACATATATATATATATCATAGAAGTAGTATAAGGATTATATACCTAAGTCTATTCGTCACCGCCAATAGTTTCATAAACGTTGCAGTAATATTATTAATAGCCGTCACGATTTAGGTGTAAAAAATATATTTTTAATAATGTCTCTTACCTGGCGGTCGTGCAGTCTCTGTACAGCGTGTCGAAGTCCTTGCAAGAGAGCAGCTTGCACCTGTTCACGCCCGGCTGGATGGCGCCCATGCCGCGGAGAATGCGGACCTGTTCGACGTTGCACACGAGCGGTACGATGTCGAGCCGCTTGAGCTTTGTGTAGACGGTGTGAAGTCCGCCGACCAAGTGCTTGAGGAACAGCTCAAACGCCTGTGGCAAGCACAGCATCGTGTCGCCGGCTATCATGAACGCGGCCACTTTCTGGCCACGGTACTCGACCAACTTGCACTCGTTGGCGGCCGGGTCGGTGCTGCTGATCGGCGGCGGGCTGTTGTACGACCGCGGCGGATGTTGCTGCTGCTGTTGCTGTTGCAACGACGGGTGTTGCTGCTGCTGCTGTTGCTGTTGCTGTTGCTGTTGGTGGTGATGGGCCATGGCCATCAGATCGAGCGGCGAAGAGTGATGCACCAGCGAGTTGAACAGTCCCATGGGTATGCGGGACGCGAGCGAGCTCATGGACGAAACCGGTGCCGGCACCACCGGCGGCGCGGTCTGCGGCACCGGCGGGCTGAGTCCGCGCGTCGGCGTGATGATGGCGTGATGCTGCGACGTGTTGATGAGGTTCATCATGGGACTATTGCCCCGCTCGTCCCTGGGACTGCCGTCCTTGTTACCGCCAACGCTGCTGCCGCCGCCCACCGAAGACGGGCCCGTGGCCGGTTGCTGCTGCATTTGCTGTATTTGCTGTTGCTGGAGCTGCTGGGACGACGTGGACGACGGTGGAGGCGGGCTGGTCGACACGTTGCTGCTGCGGTCGCTGCCGGAGCCGGTGGACTCCGCGCCGGCATTCGACGAATCCATGATCATGTCGATGCTGCGACGATGATGTGCCGAGGTTCACGGTCTGTCGGCGGCGGTCGTCGTTGGGCGAAACGAATCGCGGCGGTCTTTACAATTATAATATTATAATAACCGATGTGATGCCTACGCGCATGTACCTATTACACGACGCAATAATGTACATAAAAATATAAACGAACGCACTGCCAACGGTCGCAATACTGTTGGGATTGCACTGCGGCACTCTAAAACAGATATTATAATAACGGCGGTCGATTTCCGGATCGAGTGGACGGCGATGACACGGCGGACCGTCGACATGCGCGGAAAAACGGTAAAAAAAAAACAAAAAAAAATTCGAAACGATTCCCCCTTATACCTGCGGCGACGGCACCGGATCGCGGACACACGCTCGAAATTTTTAAACGCTTGCGATCGTGTGTGCTTACAATTAAATGATATCAATATTATTTTTTGTAAATACACTGCAGTTTGCGTGCACTGTGCCGGGCGGCGGTTTGCGACCGGGCGGCGGTACGGTTGGAACGCGACTGTTGCGGGCGCGGCCGTCTGCGGCTGCTTCTGGTGCTGCTGGTGCTGCTGCTGCTGCTACCGCCGCCGCTGCCGCCGTCGTCGTCGCGTTGGCCGCCGAGTTCGCGCTCGCCGAATTTCCCCCACCGCGCCGGCCACGCGCCATTGGCCGGCCGCGGCCGCGACGACGCCGCCCACCGGCGCTGAACCCCGTCCCGCGCGGCCGGCGCCCGGGAGCTCCGCCCCCCCGTCCGCCACCGCTGTGGTGATACGGCGGCGGCGGCGACGACGACGACGACTCTGACTGTCTCCGCTCCGCACATCGCACACACACACACACACACACGTGTGATGCATAATATTTCTTCGTTTTTATATGATTACTATTATATTTTTTTTTTTTCCCCCATTTTTCCTTTTGCGCTTGGTTCTTCCGCGCGCTGCAAACGTATATAATATTGTATGAAATATGTGTCTGCGCGCGCGCGCGGCCGCGTGTGTTTGTGTGTGAATTCGCCACTCGCTCCGTTCTCCGTCCCCGTCGCGGCTCACACCCGCGTACTGCCGCAGTACACGGGTGCGCGTATAATAATACGTATATAACTCTGTCTCTCGCTGTTCGCGCGCCGTTTACTTTTGTATGGCAAAAGTATATCGCTAGTGTGTCCAACCCCTTTGTGTCCTCTCCTTCCCCCCACCCACCCTACCCCCTCCTCTCCTCGACAACAAACTCCCCGCGGAGCACCTCGCGCGCAGCATTGCGCGCCGCGCTCCCACCGCACACTCGACCGCAACTCGCCGCGCGCGCGAAAATCGCTCCCCTCGCGTGGGCGCCGGCGGACTCGGGCGGACGGACGCGGACCGACGGCCAAAGAAATGGGTCAAATATTGTGTATAGTGAATTGGAAAAAATTAACGCGCGCACAGAGTTTTCGTGTCCAAATCGATTTTTGCTCGAACCCGCCCCGCAACGGATATTATTTTATATGGAAAAAAAAATAAAAAAGTATAAGCTTTTACATTATTTTTAAAAGGCCCGCCGTCGATTTCCATGTGTACATCGCATTATAATAATACACGCGTATTAAATTGCTTTATACACACACATATATATATATAATATACATGCAACCCGCCGAGTATTTGTCTATATTAAATAAAATATCTGTAGTTATATATGTATGGGAAACGGCCAAATATATGGATATCATATATCTATAGGTACCCGTAAGCATTTCCTGTGGATATATGAATACAATATATATATATATAGATACATAAGTCTATCATAATTTTATCTCTATATTATGTATAATATGCACGTAAGTATATTTTATCGTTGTTACAAAGCAATGTACCTACCTATAGCATTAAAATCTATACGATTGATTAGTATGCGTGCTATAGCCTATAATATTATACCTAAGTACGTATCATATTATATAGGTACACATATTTATGATATATTATAGTGGCGGCCCAAAAATATTATTAAAAAATAATAAAACGCCAAACGTGTTTGTTTTTCGGCTGTATTTTAAATATGGCTGTTTATATTAGATATATAAGTTTTAGGTACTATAGTTTCAGAAGGCTGCAGACGTTTACGCGCATTCAAACAATAAATCATGATATGTGCGTGTATGGATTAAATACCTAAATATCTATACTATAAATTATAATAAATATGTAGTATTGTACAAATTATATGTAAATACCACCTATATATTAGCATAGTACCCATCTTCATCTATATATGATAGATAAATACGTTTGACTTCCGCGGTGCACCAAAACTGATAATATTATATATAATATTATGTTATAGGTATACCTATTTATATGGAGACATAATACAGTGGTATTGCACACAAGTCGTGGCCGTAGTGATGTCGCCTGACGCCTTGCAACCATCGCACCCATACCCCTTCAACACTCACTGTAGGTACTCGTAATATTGCAATTAAATTATTTTATATAATAGTATGAGGTGGCAAAAGAAAGATTACCTAACTTAAAAGTTTTACTACCATTTAATAAAATAGTATATCTACCTATACAATTTAATACATCACAAAAGTATTTCATTACATTTTTATATATAATAATAATAGTAATAATATTATTTATATATTAGGTATACATATATAATATTATAGTTAAAATGAATAATGCATTATGAAAATATACAACAATTTGAAACTATATCCAATAAACAAATTATAGTTATAAATTTATAATAATATTAAATTTATATGTAGTATGAAATTTTTATTAAAAACATCAAATCATTATATTCTAAAAAGTTGTGTATTATACAGGTTATACGTAGGTAATTAAAGGTATGTATTTATATTTTATACATAGATAATAGACATATAGTGGTCAAAAAACCTACAAAATTATTACAAACTTTAATAAGTTATAATATCTATGCCAATAAAACAATGTAATAAATAATCTAAAAACCTATAAGTATATGCAATATGCATATACCTAATATAGATAACATAGCCTAAGTCTATAGATAAGTAGGTATACACATGCATTTCAATAATTTTTTTAAATCTAATTTTACGATTATAATGTTATTGTTGTATCATTATACATTTGAAAAATTACATCATAAATATACCTACTATTATAAATTATAATACGCTTTTATAATAGATACCTAAATAAAAAATAACAACTAGTATTTTAATGATACAAATTTTAACCGCCAAAATAATAAATTTTACTAATCTAGCATAATATATTTATATCACGTGTGATATAAACTAATAAACTAATCTAATGCATTAGTTTATCTAAAAACATTATTATTGTATTGTTAATATAATTAATGCTTATAAAAATAAATTTAATATCTAGAAAAAGATTTTTATAAACTAAACTTTATGAATAATATATAACTGATATATTATTATAATATAAATATCGTATAGGCATATATACGAGTATAATTATAGTGATAATACTCTATATTATTCTATAGTTCGTACTTAATCACGTTTGGTTAAACGTGCAATAATTTGAATAACATTTCTATTCATTAGTAAAAAATTATTATAAATATATAAAATATTATACACAAATGAATGTATTATATGTAATAGGTACTATATATTTATCCATATACCCAGCTATATACATTTGTTGTCTATGAATTATTTAAGGAGGTATCATCGTTACGTTTAGTGCACAATAATTGAATAATTCATCTATTTAAAATGTAAATATAATGCCTATTTAATAATTAATAATGTATACCTAGATATATAGGTAGGTACACTATATTCATATAGTTATAGCTAACATATAATAAGTTTAAGTCATTTAGGTAAATATAACGGCTTTAATGCTTTATGTGTAATACAATAATAATATATCCTATGATTTGGAACATATTCTATTATTTTTTTTAGAATAAAAATTTCTTACTTCAATTTAACTATTTCTACTTAGATAAAACATGTTTAACGAACGGACTTATTAAAAATTACTCGCACGTGGTCGGATACCGCGGTAGGTTGACTGATAAAGAGAAAATAAATAGGGCGATCTACGCTTAAAACAAAAGTCATTATCGCTGTAACATTATATGGTTCCCGGTGTATTTATATACATATATTTATATATTCTCTTGTTTTCTATATACCTATATAGTTATGAAGCATATAAAAATCTATTGACTATATAATAACTTTGGGATTTAATTATTTTCAATTAATTGGTTTTTGATGTACCTATATTATTTATATTTGAATAAATGTGGTGCAGATTCTTTCAGGGTATTATTTATTCAAACTCATTTAAGACACACATTAACTACGTTTAACGTAGTGAATTAAAATTATTACTTTTGTAACTAATTATATGAAGTTGTAGCTTATAAAATATTCGATTTTTTTTTTTTTTTGTTTGTTTTAACGATAATGAATTATTATATAACACACAGAGTGCAAATTGGAATCGTTTAATTTATAGCTATCTTTTATTAAAGCGTTAAAAGATTAAAAATATAAAATAATGTTCAAAGTTAATTGTATAGATTGGACTTTGATAACTTTTCTTTTCAACTACGTAAACCAAATATTTTTCCTACCACTTATTTAATATGATATATATATAGTATAAGGTACATATATATACTAAATAATAATGATGCTTACACTATGTATTATAAGATCCTAAAAACACTTTATGGGTTATACAAATTACAATTATGAATATCGATAAATGAGAACAAATAAATAGATTAGAAAGTAAAATATACGCTTCATGACACGAATAAAACTTCAAACAATACTTAATATTACATGTTATACGGAGCTCAATAAATATAGTATTGATCTGACAAGCCGAATTGTTTAAATTGTGTTTTGAGTATAATATTTATGCCCATAATAACCGTAAAGGCGCGTAGGTATATAATCAATAGACAATTTGAAAATTCATGTAAAATCATATAAATTATTATATATTGTACATATATTTATATATATACATTACCTATACACAAGAAATATTTTCATGAATAGAGGTAGACATAAATTAAAACTATATATTTAAATTAAGTCATGAAAATTAAAAGGAAACGTTATAATCTGTTGGAAATCCATTAAAATCACAATAAATTAAAATACGAAACTGCATTATATGGTACATAATATATATGTATAATATATAAACTATATAACATCAAATATTTATCCGTATACTATGTTTACGTTAATCTGTTTTAACGTTTCATTTGTTTTTACATATAATCCGGTTTGAAGGTAACTATATTATATATTTTGTTTATTACATTATAATATCCAGCCAAAACAACTATACATTGAATTATCTACCAATATATGAATCACCATAATGAAACAATTATAGATATTTAGTTATCAATGTTCAATATTCAGCAAACCTATATGTATTTAATATCTGTTATTAAATTATAATAATTATATATATGTATGTAATATGTATGTATACAATTTTTTACAGATACCTTAAGAATTATTCATCACTAAAAGTTACAAATAATATTTGCAGTGTTACCCAAATAACATATAATGATATTATAATAAGAAATACTACATAATTATAAATATTATATACATGCTTAAAATGTATGTGCGAATTGTCTTTGAGTGTGTACTTACTGTCCTTATATTATACGCACGCCATCGGTTTACCTATACTTTATATTGTAATACATATGCGCTCCAGTCGTATATATTTGCCTATTAAATTATACATACATAAAAGTACCTCGTACCTACGTGTATGTGTATATATCCGAGCAAGAACATTATTGTATACCGAAATTGAAAAGGGGCGAGCGAAAAATAAAAAAATAAATGCATCATCTATACATATATATACCTACTCTATATACGGGGGCAATTGAACAAAGCGGTTACAGTTTCCTTTTATTTTGTTGTTTTTTTTTTTTTTTTTACAAGCATTAAATTGTACCCTAAAACACATTTTGATTTACTACTGAGTGGCTTATATGACAGATTCTATTATTTTATAGTTTTGAAAGCGCATATATAATATATACATATATATTGTACAACAAACATGGTAGCTGGTATACCTACATGTATAGTATAACATATATGTATATTATGTGTGTATACTTATACTACCTTTTATAATACATATGCGCACACAAGCTAATCGAAAAATGTTTTGACATTAAAAAATAAAGAACGGCGAGATGGAACAAAAGTGTAACTATACTTATATGACTATATATAAATATATATAATATATACCAACTATAATATATATAGGTGCATATAATAATATTATGTGTACACAGCCTCGACGATAGTATAATGAGTAAGAATATCCATAACGGTTTTTTTCCATTTATAATATCATAATAATATTAATATAACATTATAACGTATATTTTTATTAAAATCCTTTAAATTTCATCGTACTGCTATATAGCATGTTCGTTATTTGTGACCACGTGTATATAGATAGTTGATAAATCATTACAACCAATTATAACGACATTTTCATTTGACGGCAACCCGATATAGTAAATACGGTAGTATAAATAGGTAGGTAGATAAAGGTATGTAAGTACCTATATATAATATAATAATAATATAGTGTATTGCCATTAATATACCTGTGGATACCTGCAGTAACTAAATGCCGCAGACGCCGCCATTCGCGATGTAAATATGCGCGATCCACCTACTGAAGCTACATAATACTATTATGTTGTATATGTATATATATCATACTCGTTTATACATCATATACACACGCCAGCATAGGCTACTTACCGGAACAATTTTTTTAAATCACTTTTCTATCAAGGTCGGCGGGTGCATTTACCGGGTTCCTTGACTCGGACTCCGTTTTGCATACCGAACGCGTCCCCCGGGCAAATCTACTCGGTCCTAATACGACGACAGCTGAGTATATTATATATACATATTATATATATTTATTATCACCGCGTACACCCCATAGTTTATGTACTGCATCGCCACAAAATCCTTTGCCCGAAACGACAATTACGCATAGCGGTGTTATTTTAATTTTTCGCAATGCATAGCATTATATTATCTATATGTACCTACATGATAAATATGATTTATTTAATTACAAATATAAATATTATAAACTGTACATGTTAGCATATAATATACTAACTACTGGAATGGTCTTGTTTACAGGGCCATATTCTTGCATGTATATTATATATATATACAGGTGTGCTGCAGAGTCTATAGACTATACAGAGTGATTGATATTGCGTGATAGCTCCGAATTTTTTTTCGATAAATTCAACATTTTATTCAGATACTGATCTTTGGAACTTTCTTGTATACTAAAATACTAATACTTATAAGATACTTATAATTATAAGAACCATATTTGTAAACACTTTTGTATAGGTACTATGTATGTCATAAGACTATTATTCTTTAAGTATAGGTACCTATAAAGTATAAAGTAGGTATACATTTATAATAACTTAAAGAAGTTAGGTACTTGTAAATTTTTTTATTAAGACATCTCATCAACATTTTCAAAAAAGTCTTCTGCTTAACAATTCATAATAAAAATAGTTGGTTCTTATTTGAAAAAAAGATGTTTTTATCTCACTCCATAAGCTGTATAAAAATCGACATCATTTAAAATATGGTTTTTAGACATCAAATACGTATAGATATTTTAATAATTAGAATTTTAATATACACATTGCACATAACAGTATAACACAAAGAAAAATAGAAGAGACTAGAGAGTAAATGTTTTATGAATAATGCCATAAGCCCATAACAAAAGATATAACTGGGTGCACTATAAGTTTTGGATTTTTGATAAAGACTAATAAAATTTACTTTAAAAATAAAATAAAATAACGTATATAGTGGCTTTAAAAAATAAAGAAAAAAAATATTTTATTTTATTTTTAGTCAACAACTAATAAATCTAAAATTTATATTATATAATCTATAGGTATACGACTATAGACTTTTACAGGCTATTAACGGTTAAATAGATACAAGTATATGAATTAATTAAAAATTATACAAGCTTCATATTACAATGAGGGTATTTAAATTTAACACCGACAATATGTAATTTAATTACTTATTAATAAATTAACTTCGTTTTTTTTCAACAAATATTAATAGGAAGAGCATATTTTTCATACTTAGCTTATTTTAGAATATTACGTTTTTATATTTAAGCATTTAAAAGTACAGAAATATTTATTTTTATAACATTGTTACAAATGAGAAGATTTTTTTATAACTACTTTATTTTTTATATTTTAATAAAATAATTTTTTTTTAAACTAAACTTTTGTTTTATAATTATAATAAAAATCTATTTTTTCTTTTAAGAATTTAATGAAAAATTGCAAATTATTAATTAGTATATTGCATTATTGTGTAAGTAAATCTACGGAAAAAAATTACGTTTTTCATTCTTTTTGTCTTATATAATAGTGGTTAAAAACTTTATTTATTTATTAGATATAACTGATACATGATCCTCTTCTTATAATATAGTAATAAATACAGTAAGTTACAACAAATAAACTTGGTAATAATTAATATAATGTATAGGTACCAATAAGTATTATTTATAATTAAAATTATTTGTTACTACATTATAGTACATACTATATGGACATTGGACATATACATATATATAATTATTATAATATATATAGGACCGTTCTTACAATGTCCGGTTAGTGTCTGATAATGCTAACCGGCAGAATTTCTTATGTGTTAACCGATATAGAGTTCTGTCGGTTAGTCTTAATACCGGACATTATGAGAACGGCACTTATGTTTATAAATATAAATATAACAAGAATATGTTATCAATATTAAGCTAAATTAAATTTTAAAAAATTAATAAATAAACAGGAGAATTCATAACAAATATTTCAGATATTTATCTATCTATATTATCTACTTAAACATGGCTTAAAAATGTAAGCTAATGATATTAGGTATACAATGTATACACTACACAACAAGAAGATTGATTTTTAAATAAGCTTTATAATATTTTGAAATGTTATCAGATGATTTATATATTTAATTATTTATTAAGTAAAAAAAATACGTCGAATGAATATTATCTTCTTATAATTTTTAAGGTTTAATACTCTCAAAGCTATAAATTACCGCATCATTATTATACCTAAATTATGGAGATCATTAGGTACAACATAACAAATCTATAGGTTTACATGACAACTGTCGGAAGATGTTAATTTTATCATAATTAGAGGTTTCTAATAACCTACAATTATTTCTCTACCTACTATTTTTCTCCTTACCCTTTCCGAATAAAATATAATATAATTGCCAATATACTATCCATTATGATAAACTCAAAAACATGACTCCTCGATGGCGTGATTTTCACTGCATAATATATAGTATGTATTTTTAATAATACATATACCACACATTTTTTACTCGTAAATGTATGTTCTGTATTTTTACTTTATGCAAACGAATAACGCGATATACCTCGTACTTTCTATACAATCGTATGTTGGCGTCATTTGCATAGGCCCAAGTATACATTTTTAATTAACGTTAATCAATGTCTTTAACTGTTTCGTGTTCGTCGGCGCAACAATTTTTAATCATTCTATAAAATATCAATCTATATGTATAAAAAGAAGTGTACATTTTGAATAAATTTTATAACTCAAGATCCACCAAACCGATTTCGATAAAAATTTCAGGACAGGAGAAGGTTCTTATGTAATACAATTTTAGGGAAATCCACCAAAAAAGTACGGAATCTGGATGTAAAAAAACAACAACAATGACGTCACTGTTCAGCAAGAAAATAAACTATATTTTTGTAAGGTCACTATTGGTTAAAATTGTTAACAGTTGTAGAAATGTTGTTATATTTTGTCGAAACCATAACAACAAAAAAAAGAATTAGCGAAATAAGTCAATGTCTACTGTAAATCTCAAAATTACATCAATAGACTAACATAACAAGTTATACTAAGTTTTATTGTTTTACCAACAGGCAACAATATAAAAACCACGAAATGGTACATTATGGTATGTTATCCACCGTATTAAAAAAAATAAATGATAAAACTTTGAAACTTAAGGGTAAGAAATTATAAATCTACGTACACGCATGCATCTCGCGGGGTTCGCAATCACCACGGGTGGATTACCTACATGATAATATACTGCTCGCATAATCCTAAGAGAGTCTCACTGGCAACGCCAAGCAGAATGACTATAATATTATTACTTGACTAACTCACTGACTGATAAATGTAGAGCGTGAACAATGATAGATCAATGCTTGCAATTTACACGATACATTCGTACAATCGTACCACAAATTTAATGTGCAAGAAGAAAGCATTTTACAAAATTCGCATTTTAAAGTGGTGCTTGCACAAGTTTTTTGAAAATCAAAATAGTCAATGAAAATGTTTAAGTTTTGAACACCGTTAAACCGAATATTAAATAAAAATTAATCAAAATTCGAATCATATTATAGAATTGACATTTTAACGGGCAACAAAGTGCACGGGTTCAGCTTTATATATATATATATATTTTAGATTATAATAATAATTTATATACTTAAACCTATAATATATCTATTGTAATAGTCAATTAGCTACCATTGATTTACATTTATTTCTGTTAATTTTTCATAAAAATGCTTAATATAAATTATCTAATAGGTATGTATAGAACATATAGTTTATAGGTAGGTATAGTGTACTTATACATACTCTAAATTGTTTTAAAGACTATAACATAATAAGGTATTTAATAATACAAATGACTAAACAATAAAAATATACATGAAAATAAATACAACAAAAATATACTGAAAATTGATAATTTTGTCCAGTAAACTATGAGGAATAAGTACCTCATAACTATTTGTTTTATAACTACATACTAATAAATGTCAATAATAATAAATAAATTACAAAAACGTATTATCCGTGCAAGCTAACCAACCTTTATACCTGTAAGTATAAGAAAAAAAATCATCTTGGATAGATATAGTACCAATGAATATATTATATAATAACAACGTTATTTTGTAATCATTGCAGTTGCCAGTTTGTATAGCTTCATTCTATGAAGCTAAGAATATTGGTTATTGCATAATATGGTGGCAAATAAAATTTGCTATATTTATTGGGTTACTGGATGACCTAGCGGATCACCCATGCGACGTTGCTACTTGCTATATGTTCACACACACACACACACACACACACACACACACACACACATAGGTATATCATTGGTTATAACAAATAATAAAGCGCAAGACATTTCCACGAAAACAAATTGGAAACAATGAAGCACCGGCGATTGTTTGGAAAACAGTTTAAAATTAATCGCGTGCCCAGCTCGTGCCTAGAGGTGGGCAAATACAAAAAAAAAAATAATAATAATAATAAGAAAAAAAGTTAACAATGAGAAAAATGCGTACCTATGTTCCTATACGGATAGAGTTTTCTATGGTCGATGCTACGACGCGGTACAATGAAAAAAAACTACCGCGTTGATAGGACGTAATATAATAATATATATATATATATACATATAATAATATTACCTATATTAACACTTCAATTCTTTCAGGACAATATAATACTATAAATTATGTGTACCGGGTGATATAGAAACCAATTCGGCCGATCGGTAAAAAAATACGATTCATTTCGACATTTAACGAATGGTTTCAACACCTAATTTACCTACCGATGAGCAACGATCGAATAATACGTATACACTATACACACATATCGTATATATGTAATAATAATAACAATATTACGAGTAGGTACAATATAAACATTTAAATACATAATATATATTATATACAATATATACATTAATGATTCGTGATTCGTGATTGAAACGGCTAAGACTTTAGAGTGTACCTACATAATAATATATAATATATTTGTATGTATGAACGTAGACAATTTTCCGAATCACGCAGTTATAGGGAAACGCGTAATTTAAAATAATTTTTGTAAAAAAATCACTGGTCACATGTATACATAAATCGGTATCTATACGTATATAATATTATTCAGCTATACATATATTTATTGTATTTGTGTCTCTTATGTATAATATGCGTTCGCATATTTGTGTAGAATTTATAATGATAATAATAATCAGCTACGGCGAACATATATTTTTAATTAAACAGTCCTTTGTTGCGTAGTTCGATACTGACAGTTTTATCAAAAGACGATTGACACGTTTTATTTACTCAATAATAGCACAGTAAACAACCAGGTCAACACATAATTTATTATAATGTCAGGCAGGTGTCTAATCCGAAAACGTTCGAGTATGATGGCGTCCATGCACGATGATGTACACTAGCATACGCATGTATTATAATTTATAAAATATATAATATGTATATACGGAATATGTGCATGTGGCTATGTGAATAATAATAATAATAATAATAACATAAAATAGGTTTATTACGAATAGTTAGGTACCAGAATGTTACAGTAGGTATAGGTCTGGTGACGATGATGATGTACCTACTGTAAGAATTTTATTTTTTAAATTATTTTTTTAAATTTTATTTTTGAAAAAATTTAACGAAATGTTGACAGCAGGCAGCAGCCACTGGTTGCTTTTCTCAATTTCACGAGACTAAGTCTTCAGTTAGACGTTTTTCTAGGAATGCATAAGCGCTTATTTCAAATTTTCTATACGGCATGCCTGTCGTGAGTGATTATAAACTATACTGAATATTACATATATTGCACGTTTTATTATAAACACATCACGATTTACAGCGAAAAATTATGGTTCAACTTTTTTTAAATAATGATCATGAATATCTAAAATACTAGAATCAAATTTATATTCATTCTTACATAATTTAAAATTAGATTTATAAGACTTGATTTTGCTTTGAAAATGTATTTTAGAGTATTTAACTCGTTTTATATTACGTGTAAGTCATATATAAATACCTAAAAATAGAAATTTACAAACCTATTAATTTATTGTATATCTATTTGTTTATTTTAAACCTATACATATCAGTACGTGGTTATAAATTTAATTTTTTTTAGTTTCAAGGTATCATTAATAATCTAATATTCAAAATGCTCATATTGTAATACATGGGTTATAGGTATGTATATGATGATTTTTATGACAATATTTATTTATTAGTTATTATTACTTATTCAACATTTTTATATTAGGTATATAGCATTATATAGTTAACACATATTATTCGATCGATTTTCATATTCTCACTGTTCGATAATTTCTTATACTTAAGAAGTAAGTATATTTATATATACTGTGTTTGATTTTATTAGTTTTTGTACGGATCATAAATAAAAATTATTTTACGATCGGTTGTTGCAGTAGGTACCTATCTATCTATATACACGTTTGGTCAGTCTTCACAAATCAGAAGATTAAAAAAATATATACAACTGTACGAGTATGATAGTAAGTTACACTTCAGATAACTCGACATTCGTTACGATTGATAATAAGTAATAAAAACATATATCGACTTAAATATAAATAATATTATGATACCTGAAAAGGTATTTTTATCTTTTTAAAAAACTTATAATTTCATATAATAGTAAAATAAATACATCACAATTTAATACCTATATTTATAATGATTTTCTATTAAAAAAACAACTGTAGTCGCTAAATTGTTAAGAAAAGAAAAAAATTATTACAATATTATTGGACCCATAATTTAAATATTTTTGAATTATAATTATAAAATTACTTAATATCTATATGTAGTTATTTTCAGTGAATAGTTAACAATAATGTGGCATAATATATATTATATAGGCACTCATATACTTAAGTATATATATATGTATACATGTGAAAGTATCTTCCAATATGAATAGTATATTAAAGTATTATTTAGGTATAGATACCACTTTAATCATAATTAAGAAGATAAGAAAAATGTTTTTTTGTTTTAAGCTTTGATCGCTCTATCCTCGAACAATCATAAATCTAGTACACGAGAAAACAGTACATAATTACATAAAGTATTTCAACTTAATGAATTTATGTAATAGTTTATAATTTCTATACCTAATACCTACAATATTCGATATAGGTAACTGATTACATTTTATGAAACGACATACATTTAAATTAACTTTTGAATTGTCATACGATCGAAAAAACATTATATTAAAACATAAAAACTAGAAAATATGACACAATAGTGATTGGATTTTAGAGGTCTTTGGTAATGTTAAGATAAAGGGTACAGTTATTGGCATCTTAAGAAAAAATACAGGTTTAAATCAGTGTATTTAATCTGTTAACAATGGTTGAAAATTTTTCACCAATTACTATCGATAAAAATGTGGTTATCTTTCCAATTTTACTATTAGAATTAATATAGGTTTGATACTTATTTTTAAATTATCGGTTTTTTACAAAATGATCAAAAAATATAATGCTATTCATAGGCACTATTATGTTATAGTTATTGATATTTATACAATTAGAGTTCTTGTTACTTTTACTTATTAAATAATAAAGTATAATATGGTAATATAACATATATTATTTGTTATGATTTTAAGAAATATGAATGAATCTTACCTTTTAAACGTCTTGTTCAGCATTACTTTTCGAATGAAATATTGCACATTATTCGTTTTAACTTATAAAACAATGAACAATAATAACATTTGGCGGGAATATAAATAATACAGTGTGACTAATTATCAAAAAAAAAAACTTTTCATAATCTAACACAACACTGTTTATTAATAAAATAAGTTTATTATACCAATACTGTATTCTCAATCATAGGGACCTAACCTAGATAATAATCTATTTTATTTAGATAATAATTAATAATACAATATTATTGTTATTAAATTATTTAATCTCTCTACTCTACCCTTTTTGGTCTCTCTTCTAATAACTCACTAAAGCTTATAAAATATTTCAGTGGTTGTTTTGTTAATTTCAACTTTAAAAGTATTATCATTGTACCTATTCGATGTGTTGCTCCTTTATATTAGAAGATATTTTCAAAACGCATTCTAAATTTTAACCATGATACAAATTTATGTGAAAATATATGTTTTTAACGTTAGTAGAATAACATTATATTTATATAGTTTTAAATAATAACTAATATAAGTATAACTATTTACATTTAAATTTGAAATATTTTTACCCTAAGAAGAAATCTAAAATAATACGATATAAGTATATAACATACAAATATATAATTTCGAAGAAAATTCAACATTGTTATAGTCAACGTTTTTGATATGTTCTAGATACAATATAAGAACGTAATAACATTAACTGCGCACAAAATTTTAAGATTAAATCCAAAATTACACATTACGCTGGTAAGTTAGTTATTTTAATTTTTAATAATGAAAAAAACTATATACTGACATAAAAATCAAGAAGTCGTATGAAGTTCAAAAAAAAAAAAAAACAATTGACACAATTTCCCATGCATACATTGATACTATATAGGTAATAGGTATATCTATTAAATGTGGTTATTATTTTATTTATTTTATTTAAAGCTATAAAAATGTAGGAAATTAAAAAAAAAACATAATAAATATAATATTATTGTATAAAACTTACAATAATAGGTACCTACATTTCTCGTTTCACTCATCAGTCAAAAACGATAATATGCACATTTTTTCAGTTATTGATATATCCAAATATGTTCGTTACCTATATGTAAAAAATAATAACACTAATTGATGTGATTGAATAACACTTAAAAAATCTTCCAGTGGACTAAAATATATAATAATAATTATAGTAATGTAATGGATATCTAATTATATCATGAAATTATTATTTTAATGATCCGATGGTGCAAAACTAAGTAAAAATATATATGACTAATACTAAACCTTTTAAAATGTATTTAACATATATTATGCACATGATATAAATGCTTACGTTCGACTATAATATATATAGCCTGGTGGTGGAACAATTTTCCCTGTACCTAAACGGTTTACAACTCTATTCCAACACTGAAATGTATGGTAAAAATATTTACCTATATCGTCGAGTTTAGAACGTCAAAAATATTTTAAACATGTGATTAACATAAAATAAACGAAATACGTATACACGTGATGGTTACATATTTATTATGGCTTTACATATATACTTACATAATGTATTATATATATGCATTTTATACGCATAATACATACATATATATATATATAGAGAAAGAGAGAGAGAGAGATTTATGATTGATAGTAATTTTGAGAGAATAAAAATACTTCACACATCAATAATTGATCATAACGATGAATAACCCATTCGGTTTCTTTATCGTCAAATATCAATTACCAAAAACTTCTGGTAGAATAATAATGATTATAGAAATGTATAAAAATACAGGTATACTGCGTGTTTACAATAGCTGGACCCACTTATAATAACTCGCAGTTTAAAATCGTTCAATTTTTATCATGATTTTCATGTTTATCAAGATATTAATGAATAAATAGATTCATTTTTTTGTGCTTTGTTTCACTTTTTTTTTATGAACTAAGTTTTATACACGCAATAGGTCGACTATTCTTTTTTGAAATAACAATCATCTATTTTCAACGCCGATTATTTTTCTTTGTACTTTTTCACGAATTTCAGTGGTCGTATCCACACACACTTTCAAATACGTGGTTGAGTAATACGCCATTTCGAAATATTAGATATTATTTACATGCACAATATATTATGAATAATTACTTATTATTCAGCTATTTTTTAAAATGAATGAGATAGACATGTGCCATGAAGATTTCTATACTAAAACTTTTTAATCTCCTCTCATATAGATATAATTATTATTATTTATTGTGTGGTACATAATTAAAAATGAAAATCTTACACAAAAATCTAATAATATGTTTTAAAACTCGTATTAGAATATTATATCATAATATATAAAAATGTATCAAAAAATAGAAAACAATTAAAATTAAATTATGAAAAATGGATGTTTTGTAGTTCTGAAACTAAATACAGTGTAACTCAGTATTTAGTATAATAATATCTCACTCAGCTCAAAAATGACTGATTAATAAAAATGATATCACACGTCAACACGTTTCAATACATCATATAACTTCAAAAACATACTATAGAAAAACTGTAGTAAGAGATAAACCGTTTACAAACTTCTATTTTTTTATATACACAAAAGTACAAAAATATTAAAGAATATAGTGAATTATTATTCAAATAAAAAAAGTGATAGTAATAATACATAAAAAAAATAGCATACAGGAATCAGGAAAAAATAAGACGATAATGAAATAACAAAATAAAATTGAAAACCCAAATATATTTTGGACTTGGGCTTTTTGTACCCATTAAAATAATAAAAATACGTGAAAAAAAGACTGCACACATACCGCGGCAGTAATGGCATTTAGCACAACAATTTTTGGCCATTATGCAACTGCGTCGGGTGTGTATGTACACATATATAAGGAGCAAGCATGACTTTTTCAAACACGTGGAGAACGCGTATGCTGAGCACTTATCTTCCATCGTCACCCCGCTATATTATATAACCGATTTTACGACCCTATTTTCCGCCCCCAAAACGTTTCTTTTTTTTATATATTTATAATATTATTATTCTTTTGACGCAGCATCAAATCATTGTACAAGCGAATATAAGTATAATTGCGCAGGACGCACATTTAAATATTTAAATGTAAGCACTATATATAAATACATTAGCCATTTGGACAAACAATTATAGATTTTTGTCGCTGTAAATGATAACATAAATAATAACTATACCCGTAGGCCTTTTTGAAATAATTTATAAAGTACACATTATATAGCTCTCTACTTGATAAAATCGAATTTTATTATAAACGCGTGTCTAAGAAATATTAGCATATCCTAATAATACTTATTGTTATATTTAAATGCGCAATTGAACCAATATTTTTATGTGTACACAAATCGTAAACATTTCTCAGAACATAATATAGGTATATAAGGTATATATTAATAATAATTTCGAATGTATTTATAATAGTTATATTCCAATGTGAGCAAAACAGCTTAACAAAATAAAATTGTCACAACTATTTTGTTCTGATTTTTCTGTCCTGCGGTAAAATTTATTAATTTAAATTACAACTAGTTTAAGGTGACATAATCTACTCTCTCGGTTACCTGAATCAATAGACTATTACAATTATTTTTCTTCAGTTGAGTGCTTTTTGAAACCTAACTTACTACTGATTTGAACTATAAATAAATCAGCTTGAAACTGGTAGAACTACATTGTTAATTTATTTTTCGGTATTTTTTTTGTTTTTTGAAAATAACTAAGGTACTTACGTCCTACGTCCTACTTTTAATATCTTATTAATTGTTTACTGCTCGTATTATTTATTATAGTATAAAATCATTAATACATTTAATGATTATAAAAATCAGAGAACAACATAACTTGTGTTTAGCGAAAATTATAAACAAAAAACAATGTTAACGCACTCGTATTTATAAGAAACCTTGCTACCTATCATAGATAAAGAAAAACATAATCGCTACCCTATGTTCAAAGTTATTTCGTGAATAAATATAATAAAATTAAATCATGATTACTTCTACGCTTCAGATAACTAAATGTCTGTGACTTGATTGAAAAATATTAAACAACCTAAAAACATACCTAGTTATTCCTCAACATACAGTATCTACGAGTCTACTCAGTAAAACATTTCTGTATTTATTGAAAATATTTACTTAAAAATAATAAAAAGTTAGTAGAAGAAGGCTCTTAATCGTACTAACTTTATAGTATAAAATATAAATTCATCAGTTTTCAAGCATATAGGTATGTATAAAATACATATAGATTCATATATTATCATATCATAATAAATATAATCATACTTAGAAATTGACAGTATTTCACAGTCACCGTCTATAGAACAATAGTCAATAACAATATTTGCGAACGCTTCATGATGTTTTCGTTAATTTCACAAACTACTCGAAGCGAACATTTTGACTTTTGCATCATGAAAAAATAAATTATCCGTTCGCTTAAAAAAAAAAAACAATTCAAACTGGCGGCCTATCGATATAATACTATCACTAGTTTTCCGTCTCAAACATGTTGTTTTTAAAGCACACCAACTACATGGAAAACTGGAACCTAACCTAACCTACTCGCGAACTGCAACGACCTTTAGTCAAAAGATATATGTATTATGAAATATCAAATAATATACTACAAGAAAAAAACAGTGTTCTACAATTGTATAATGTCTAGAAAACGGTATGATTAATCACAAAACAATTTTATCTGCCGTGAAGATAAGACAAAACATGAAACAAAATTTGGGAACTGTAAGGTACGATAATATAAATATTAATTATACATACTTTAAAAATACAAAAAAAAATGTATGTTGCTAACACGGAATCGCGCTTTTTTTGTTTATTTAAGTATATAGATATCTATGGACAACACTGTACTGTCTGTACTATAGTTCCATAATAAATTTGAGTTCGGCTTAGAACCATTTGAATGGAAATTTGATGATAGTTGCATTCGATGTACAATTTTATTTCACATCATACTTCTGTCCCGCGATGAGGTGAACGAAGCGAGACAAGTGGTCAAAATTGTACATCCTATACCTGGCATTTATTATATATAATAATAAGATGTTTATACATTAGTTATTCCATTTCTTTACTTACTATATTATTATCCCGCTATACATTACATTATATAGATTATACCACCGTGAATTTACCCAGACAATACAAGTTTATCATTTTTCGTAAGGATTTCCTTGTATTTAAGTTGAAAATAATGAATGCAAAAGAATAAGGCAAATTAAATATTTTATGAATGTGTGTAAATAAAACAATTAGGGCTAAGAAACACAAGTGGGTAACATTAGTTTTTTAGGTATAGGTACTTACTCAATACTCACTGAGTAAATTATAATTTGTTTATAGGATACGTGTAATTTTTTTTACATATATTATCATAAGAGTGTAATAACAATTAAATGAAGGTGTGGTTCATCAATGTAGATGATTTACATGTCTGCTAGCTGTTACGAATTTTTTAAAACGCAACGAACAATTTATTCGCATTTACTGTAACCTACACCTATTACCTCCCTACCTGTCTACCAAACTACATACCTACCAACCAAAAGTCATGTTAAACCATAATTGTAGGAATTTTTACGTTACCTACGGAATTTATACAAATTTATAAACTAAATCTGTATATAGAAGCTGAAATTAATTATGTTATTGATAATGTGCTGTAATTTTTAATTGTTGTTGAAAATATTCGTTTTATTGATGTATATATAATATATATAATATATATATATATATATTGCTATTATATTTTAATTAATTTAAGTATAAGAAAATTCAAAATATTAATTGCTTTAACGTGTGTGTATCCGCCAAAATTAAATATTCAATTAATTTTTTAAGCTTTATCTTCGTTTTGTACTTTAATAATAATACTTTGTTTAAAAAATGCTCTGTAGAAAAAGTTACTTTTCTTTTATACTTTAGTACAATCAAACGCAAAAACTCTGTTTTCTACACAACGCACATACAAAATAAACAACTTTAAATTACATTGAACCCTTTTGGACCTAATCGATTAGATTTTTGTTCTTTATAATTGCCTTTTGGTTAACCTTTAATGAAACTCATAGTTCTCAACTGTTATTTTCACAAGACATGACGTATCAGAAGTTATTAAACAATATAATTTCTTAAATAATTACCAAACAATGAAAGTATTTTAGTCTTCGATCTACAAAAATATTATTAAGGGAAATAATAAAACCTACCGATTATATCATAAAATATGATATTATATTATGCACACAGTAATTTACACTAATTGTTATTTGGTAGATACATTTTTAATTGTATTTCATTTTGCAAAACTTAAGAAATGTACAAAAGAATCTAACATTTAAAAAAGACAATATTACACTTCTTTAATCCATAAGCTTAATTTTTTTATAAAAAAATAATAATTATTCGCTCAATATTCGACATAATTATATACAATATCATGATACGCATAAAAATAATTTTCAATATGTATATCAAAAATATAAGTTATTTTTTAAAATCATAATTAAATAGATACCACCGATTATTACCAACTCACTAACAAAAAGTTATAAAAAATAAGAGCAGTAGCAAGTATTTGAATTGCATGTATACTAACCTAAAATTTATAAAAATTCTCAAAAAAATGAATACTTTACTACGAAACAAATACGTGTTCGGTTCGGTATTAGGCATAGGTATATAATATACAAATTACTCGATACAATGAATTCTTCGTTGTTTCACAAATCTACCTGCAATTTTAAATATTTTATATTCATCTGAGGAATAAGAACGCATTACAAATGGAATTATAAAAAAATGTTCGATAGATTAATAATTATTGGTTAAAAACAAGATTTGGCCGTGAGCCGTCCAGAAAACTCCACAGCAGTTTTTGCGGGGTAATAACATCAAATTTACATATTTTTATATTGGTACGCACGCTATTATTTCTTTATGTGCGATGTATATATATATATATATATGGATATTATTAGTTTATTTCTGACTATTATCTAGATGCAATTTTGAATGTTGTTCACATGCAAATGCCTATAAGCCAATACGACAATCTTATACCGTTTAATATGATGAATTTAAAAAGTGCAAGTAACTATATGTATGCGTACACAATATATTAGAAAATATATTATTATATACTTTATACAATAATATTATTGAACTCATAATATCGAATGATAAGGGAAAAGCTTATTTATATTGTATAGATAAGATATAGTATAGCATTACAATACGTCAATACGTATAACAATAATAATTATTTGTTATTAGAATTTGTGCCCATTGTTTTGGTTTATTTTTTTCAATTAAATTGCCCGAACAAAACAGTATATTATAATAGCTATTTATTATGGATTACCTGCGTAATTATGTGATTTTTTTTAATTCTAAGACATATTATATTTTTATTTAGTGTTACAAGTCAGATCAAAGTGAATTAATAAGTTATAAATACTCGTAACGAATGATTATAATAATAAAAATGTTAATTTACACTAATATAGTTGTCCTATCCAAAAATGGGCAGGTGCTCATTTATTTTCTGTTTGAATTTGTTACGTTGCAATGATAAATTATGATAAATATATAACAAGTAACTAACTAATAATAAGAAGAACTTTTTATTAAATATAAGTATTTTGGGGACCTAGGCCAACAAAAATATTACAATAGAATAACTGCAAATACCATGAATAATATTATGAACCATTTCGCAAAAAAATATTAATTGCATTTATGATCCGCTCAGTTTTACTTTAAAACAGACCAAAGTTAGAAAATAATTGAGTTCAACCATGTTTTTAAGCATATAGTTTATTGCAAAACACTTATAATTATATTGTCTACAGATCGTAGTAGCACGATACATAAAAAAGTAATAGGTTAAAAGGTTAGGTACCTATAATATTGTTTTGAAAAAATAATACCGTTATAAATGCATAATAAAAATAAAAGTTTTAATTAAGTAATTAATCATTTCTTAAAATACCGACGAATAATATCCATGTGAGTTAATTTCATTAAAACGGTTTAAAATTAGTCTGGAGAATAAGTGCCTTAATAATACCGATCGCAATGTGAACTGATAAAATACAATATTATGTCCAAAGAATCTCTATGGAAACCGAAAGAAGTACCTAAAGCAATCTAAATTTAATTTAATAAAGTAGGAGGATAATTTGAAGGGAAAACGGTTGAATGGTTGTAATAAAAACAATAATAATAAAGTTAAAAAAATATGTAATTACATACTAACAACAATCGGCCATATTATAGACCAACACCTGCTACCCGTTTTTAGGTGTAACCAACAAATATTAACTTTTTTGACGTTTTTGCATAAAATAAAAGTATAATATTGTTTTTTTTTAATCATCACTAAAATGAAAAAACTAAAACAATTATTATGAGAGATAGGTATTTTTTTTTTATTTTTTATTATTATTATTATTATTTTTTTTTTAATGTCTACGTCTTACGAGTGTTAAAATAAATATAACCGTTGTAATATAATATAATATTTCAGACGCTATTAGCATCTAATTCGCTTATTTCCATACGTTTCCAACTATCGAATATTATCATATTACATTTTATTCACAACGATAAATCCAATATTGTCTTCTCTTTTCTCTGCTTTATCACAACAGCTGCAGGTAATCGTACATAATATTCTATCTGCATTTTTAATCGAATGATATTAAAAATATACGACACACGTACGTGAAATATGTACCTATATTATAACGTCATAATAATTGGAATACTTTGATAATTTTATTACATGACTTAACATATGTTATTTACGAACAACCCGAGTTTGTTTACTGCCGTAAAGTTCGGAGAGTATAACTGGATTTTCAATTTGATACGAGATCAACAACGTACAATACGTTTTAATGAATTATAGTTAGGAGGTGAATATGTGTAGATATAGCTTCTTATATACAAACTTATACCTATATTGCAACCATAACTTTCTCAATAACAGGCTATTTCGTATTTATAATTACATGGCGAGTGCACTGCACCAGTGTTTAATCGCATAAAGTAATTATTTTAACTTCAAACGTGTTTTACTGCAAGACCTTTCAATTATATACGTAATAATGGACACGAATATAATTAAATTAGGTAAATTATTCAATGCCCATTGAATCTATATTCATTCATTCAAATACATCTATATATTGGACTTGCTCCACTGCCTCAGTCTCGACTTATATCGATAGCACACTGATAGATAATTTTTTAAAAATTTCTTCGTGTGCATAAAACAATGTGTAAATCACTTATCATCGAGCGGTAAACGTGTTACTTCCACACATACATTCAAATAAAGCGAGTATAGTACAATTTATAATTGTAATTATTATTGAATATTGTATAGCCAATTGGTGTAATTTTTAGTTTAATACGATTTAATTAAATGCTTTATAATAGGTATGGATCGAATGGTAAACGCGCACATGATAGTACTCCATACAGAAACCTATATATATTATCATCGTCCTTCCCGTATTATTCACTTCGCTATCGTGTATGTTGGTTTTATATTATTGTTTACGGTCAGTATATATATATATGTATATGTACATATGAGACTTAAATTGCGGATATAAACGACATGTTTTCACACTACACTGCGAATGTGTTGGCCGAGGATTTAGTCGATAGAATTGTTTTGAGAGTCCATAAAGTGCTCGTTTTATTTATTTTTTTTATACACGCTTTACCCCGTTGCTCGTGTATTTTCTCATACTTTCCACAAATACGACGGCGGTTATCGATATAAAAACGTAATCGATACCGTTGGGGCTAATACGGAAAACGTGTAAAGTCTGTGGAGTATAACTTATGGCTGTTTACCGAGAGAACGGGAAGTCATGGAGCGATAAAAAAAATAAAACACACACACAAGCACTCGCACGTAAACGAACGTATTAGGAATATATATTTACGTATAGATGCGTGTGCAGCGTTTCTGTGTGTGCACGCGCACGCGCATGTGTCCCCTGAGAAAAAAAAGCTATGCAGAGGGAAATATATATACACACATTATATTGAGACCATCAAAATAAGTATCATCGACTTAGCGACAATATAACGCGTTATTTTCGCCTTTGAGTATATTATTTCAGTATATATTTTATGTATACCGAATATAATAAATTGAAAACGCTTTCTTTCGTCTTTCCTCTGCGTTGATGCCCTTTTATATTTTTATTTGTACATCCCTAGTTTTTCCCCCAAAAAAAACACTTTATTGAGCAATCATACCGCAGCGTGTTATGATCATTTCTTATCACCACTGTTTTTATATGGTATACGCTCCCGCCTCTTGTACCGTATATATATAATATACACTACGCGCGGTTTTAGAAATAAGAAACAAAAAGAGGGTTAGTGATTTGATACGCGTTATAGATGTACGGTGATAAAACACACACCAGACTACTAGTAGAGAGATAAATTTCCTAGACTACAATCTGAGTACATAGTGTAAGAACCGCAGTTTGTAGAAATTCACTTAAATAGCATTTACCAAATATTATATATTATTTATCATGTTTTATATTTTTTTATTTAACTTGGTACAAGTTCGTTTTTTTTATGGTGTTATATTATGTATAGTAAAACAGTTGTCAACGTACCTACGGTAAAATCAAAAAACCTCAAAAAGTATTTTAGTATGCGTACACTGGAATTTGATCACTGATACTTACTTTAAGTGTTCGCGAAAAACTATGAAAAATATCAAAGAAATATGTAGTAAAAGCTAGCAACGCAGGACGGTAGACACATCCTCAATACATTGTTGTATAAGTGAGCTGCAGCGACCTTCGTTCAGAATCGTTTTTTCAAATGCCACTTCAGGGTAGTCTTTTGTTATAAGACTTTTAATTTTATAATTTTCAATTTTTATGATAGTGAATTGGATTTGTTAAAGTAAATTAAATAAGGATTTCTCTACAATAGGTACCTATTTAATATTTTTACTGCTTATACTATCAATTATACGTATAATACGCTTATTAAGAGTACGTAGATTTACGCCATACTGCTGCAGGAAACAAAACACATATTAATGCGAACAATGTAAATCGCACAAAGTATCAATGTAAATGTTTAATTTAACCGTTTAATACCGTCAATTGAAGCAAGTGTACTAAGATAGCGAAATTTCGCGAGCACAAACAATTTAATACCACCAACGAAAATGTATATAATATAATAATACATTGTTATAATGACTTTTGAATATAAACTCAAGTTCACTATGTCAATGGGTACTTGTAGGAAACAATTAATACTTAAATATCTTACATTGACACAATTTTTGAATTCCTAAATACCTAAAACTAAAACTACTTACTAGCCTAACAGCTGTACCTATCAATAGTATTCATATTATAAAAATCTATCTGTCTTATCTAAACGATACCCGACTAAGCACATTTTAAATTATTTTTTATAATACATACATAGTATCTGTTAAAATTATATTCTACTGATCACAATAGATCATACAATCGATTTAATATCGAGTATTATCGAGCTAAAAAAAATAATTATAATTTCTTTAAATAAAAATATAAAACGGCTTCTATTATTTTATATTTATTCCGAACTTTTATGTAAACATTTTTAATGAACTAAAATGTATCATAAATATATGATTATTTGTAAAGATGTACCTACCTACATGGATAAATGAAAAATATGTTGTTCTTAATCTACAAAATATGTATAATAAATTAAACAAAATACGTCTGAAAATGTTAAATCAATTGTTGTTGATCATCATTCATCGTTTATGTTTTAAGACTATTAAAGCTGCGTTACGATTTAATCATATCATGCCTCTTGATTACATAAATAACTATGATCGTTTCGGATTGAAATATAATAATACAATTATTATAGTTATGGATTTATGATACGGATTCTTAATGGAAAATAAATATAATATATTGTGATTATATTAATATTATAGTATTATATGGTTGCTGTTATGGGGCAATACAATCCGCGGTAATTTTACTTTGAGACTTTTAAGGTATAATTGAAGAGGAAGACGAGATTCTAAATGGAGGTAACCGATGTCTAAATAGTATAATCCAAATATGGTAGTAATCTTTTTACACGTAAATCGGTTTACCGGTTAAACGTTTGGAGGGTAATAAAAATCTGTGTAGACTGTAAATGTCGATAATAACACAATACTGGCCCCGGGCGTATTGGTTAAAACTAACAGGTATAGGAATGATTGATAACGCATTAGCAAGTTGTGATCTAAAAGCATTCTACAAAAACTGTAGGCTATAATTAAATTTAAAAACCACGTTAGTTTACTTTGGACTCGTGCAAAACCAGTGAGCGTTTATGTTAAAAAAAAAGAAAAACAAAAAAAAACTATATTATACAGTTGCTGCTGCTTATTATTATATTATGTGCATTTATATATTACTATGCGTATAATACACATATGTGCATTAATATTACATAAATATGTATTTTTATTCGTTGAAATTATCAAAAATAGCAGTTATAACATACCTAAATTCACTAACATACGATTAAGAATAATTAAAATTTTCTAATTAAAAATTTTGACATTCTCTTGCATATGTAGGCCGTGAATATATTATTCGAGGAGACATATTCAAGTGTATTTTTTATGCATTTTTGTATGAAAGAGTTCAAAGACCTAATGGATATATTGTGAAGTCCGTAACAATATGACAATATATTTTATAAGCAATATGTATAGTAATATTTTAATCAATAATCAACTTAAACTCTAAAAATAATAATTACACAATATCTTGAGAGCGGAGTAATGTTTTGAAGAAATCAACTAAATGGACCATTTACGACATAACTATTAATAAACACTCCGGAAAATCTTAGATTTGTATGTAACTTAAATTTGAACTAATACGCATCACATAAAATTATCTTTAAAATATTTATTATAAACATTGTATAATGTGTAGTAAATGAATTTGCAATAACATCAATTCATATTTGAAAGCAATTAGAAGTAAGAATAAGTCAAATATAAAATATGCTTTAACATTTTAAAAGCTGAATATAGCATACAAAGTTCCTGTTAAACACTCGTTTCATTGCTCAATTTGATATAAAAATAATGGTATATTGTAATATAGAAAATAAACATTTATATAAATAAATAACAAATTAAATAGAAATTTCTTCGACATTTTTATACTGTTATTGGATGTTTTTCGTTACATAGGTTGATAGAAACACAATACGAGGAAACGACTGTAAAGAAATTCGAAAATGAGGAATAGAAAATCAATATATAAAATATTATCTACTTAGGTACCTACCAACTAGAATTGATTTAATAGAATTCTCAGAGCTTTATTTATAGATTAAGAAAGAAAGCCATCAAATATATAAAACAACTATAAATTCCTCGCTTTGCTCGTCATAGTCTCGAAGAAAATAACTTACCTGCTTATTAACATTAAATAACGCATATAGTTTAATATATTATTTTTTTTTGTCATAAGAACATTAGAAAAAATCAAAAAAAAAAGATCTATTATATTCGATCATAATATAATATGTAACGCATTCAACGTATAGTTATATTTATTTATATTATTAATATTAATATATATATATATATATTTTTTTTTTGTTAGTTCAAAAATGATTTAACAACAGCCAAACCGGGAACTTGGTGGCAAAGAGGGTGCTCGAAATACGTGCCTATATACACGAGTCTCTTGTACATTTTGAAGCGTCACGAACGAGTAAAAAAAAAAATTGAATATCTTCGTCTCTCGATATCCCCGCTGTCATTCAAACCATTGTGGCGCGCGTGTCATGCGATTCACATTGGAAATTTGCATCATATTGAAACGGTGTGCAGACAAGAGGACGTGGCGTTATAAAAAAGATTCTTTTGCCGGCAAATGATGAATCGGCGTCGTCGACGGCGGCCGTTTGACATTATCCTCCGTGAGGCGTATTAAATATTTAAAAAAAAAAAATAATAATAATAATAATAAATAAATAAAACCATCCACCGGTATAGAGTCCACGCGCGCGGGGTGTTATTGTGAGTATTATTTGACAGGTCTGAAAGTCTCCCACAAAAAAAAAAAACCGCAAAAGGCTAAGTCGCCACAGACACCCTGTCGCCGGCACTGTCAGATCGGTCTCGTTCCGATTTTCCAACGACGCCACAGCGGTGGTCCGCATTTAAATACAAATCCGCATCGCATAATATGTATTATTACATGCGCACATATATTATTTATAAACGAAAATAAACAACATGACGTTCTATACTGTAATGCAAAACATATAATAAGTATTTAAACGAAAAAAAAAGAGGACCGCGCCAAAAAATAAATAATTTAAAAATTTCACGTTTCATTTTAAACACAAACACATAACTATAATATAATATTATGGGCAGCGTATATTAATCGATTAAACGGAATTCGATAGTATTTGCATAATTTGCACACGTTTCAAGAGCGAATGAAATATAGAAAAAAAAAATGACATATTTTAATGATTTGTGCGGCTGTTCACTAAAACACGCGGTAAAATAAAGTAAAAAAAAAAATCTTAAAATAATTTGATACAATGTTGCAGCTCGTGATATTACATAGTACCTAGGTAAAGGTACCGCTATGGAGACCCTATGCTACCAATTATTATTATACTCAATAGCGGTAATTACTTTTAAGTGTAGATGTACGTATATATGTGGTATTGACGTTATTATATTACCTGTACAGATACAAAACTACAAAGTCGTGTATATAATAATAATATATTATATTATTATTAGGTGTATATAGTTGTTCTTATCGATTGAATTTGTCACGCGCTACGCGTTATTTTTCTTTTAATTTTTCATTGTGTTGATCTACACCATCACACAATATTCGTCGTCGCCGTTTATCGAAAATGTTTTTTGTGTTTCTTTTTTTTTTCATTATTACGTTGACCGCCGTCTCAAGTTTGGTACCTTAGATGAATAACGTATATTTCGTATATATGTATTTGCATAGTATTTATACTATTTTCACGTCGACTACGTCAGATAACGATTACAATGTTCGGTGAAAATACTGCGTAAAATATAACGTAGAGGTAAACGCGCAGCTAAAGGTAAGTACACTATTCTATTGTCGACGTGGAATGGAAAAAAATCACTGTTTTTTTTTTCATCCTATTTTCGGGAAAAAAAAATAATAAATAATTACAAAAATAAATAACAAACCGACAATGCGACTTATTGTCGCCCGTCCGTTTATAATATACATTGCTATAGTCTGCAGACGGTTATATAAACTACACAATCGGTTAAAGCCTATAACGTTTCGTGATTATTTGTAGGCGACCGTCCGTCCGACCGACCGACCGATCGGTCGATCGATTATTATTATTGTTGTTGCCGTTGTGTGCGCGCATAACCCTATAATTTGGACACGCGGAGGCGATTATTATATTAGGATCTACGCCCGGGGCTGGACCGTCGAAACAAAACTATATAATAATATCAAAATCGTATTTCGATGGAAAAAAAAATAATAGCAATAATAGTATGTATAGTTATATTTGTATGGATCGTTAAATTTTACGGGAACATTATTGGACACATATTATAACACTAGCCGTGGCGCGCGTTTATGGTAGTGTTTTGGTAATTCGTTCGTGATGCATTACGGCAGTTGAGTCGTTAAAAATAAAAAAATAAAATTTTTAAACATCACGGGTAGTATCTACGAATAAAAAACCCGGTTTCCCGCAACCGCATATAATAATATTATATTATAGTCTAATAAGCCGAACAGTTCAGATTTAATTAATTGATACATAATATATATATGCGTACCATTACGTATATATAATACACATTACATATTATTATTTATCTCGTGTGCAGAGGTACGCGATTATAAAGACGGATTGTAATCGCATTGTGTCGTGGGCGGTGGGTGGCGGGCATGTGGACAAAATATCGGGACCTGGGAGGCAATTCGGCGAAAATCATTCGGCGGATTTTCATCGCCCGCTCACGACTCGCTTCCCGAGTTAAAAATCGGTCATTGTGGTAAAAAACGATTGCGCAGAGTACAATATATGTTATATAATGTTCGGCGTGTACTGAATTTCGCCCCCTATTCTTGCAACCCCCCCCCCCCCCAAATTACCGACCGCGAGCATCAATTTCGTCACAAACCACCTATTGTGTTTGCAAATCCGCTAATCTACAGCAGTTATAATTCGAGTAAGACGTGTATATAATTATGATATATACTCGCGTGCACCACCTATAATACCCTTATGACGATGACGGTATATAAGCGTGTTTAACCGTGTAACGGTCGGCGTGACTTCGGTCATAACACGATGCAATGTAATAAACCAATACAAAATACAAATCAAACACTTATTATGTTCGTACATTTTTTTTTCTTCATAAAAACGTACGTATAAATAAAATTGATTAATTATATATATAGTGAATATTTTTCGGGGACTCGCCGCTTTCACGTGCGCATAACATCTATTAACGCGTTTAAGTAGGTAGTGAATTATGTATAGGTACTTACTAAATGAACACTGCAGACTTCGATTACTAATTAGTTATACATTGTATCGTAACGTACACGCGCATTCGTATTTTTATAGCTGGTGTTTTATAGCTCCTGCGACTTATCTTTTGATCAAAAATTGCAGCGAGAACCTAGTAAAAAATAATTATCGCGTTTCATAGGTATAGGTTATAACTATAATATACTTATATATATATAATTATTAACGACTTTAAATTATTGTGTCCAAAATCTAAATACAACACCCCAAAACGCCGACGGGGATAGTATAACAACAAAATATACCCATAAAAACGTACGACGACCGACAAATGATCTATTATACGTAAATGTATTATAATCTATACGTTATAATGTGCAGTGTATTAATATTTCTCTATACAATATAGAATTTGAATTGTACCTTTATACACCTACGTGAGCTGAAAACAGTTATCACAACACACGCCGCGTTTTTAAAACTGTCCGTGGTACGAGCAATGGCCATACTGTAAAAAAAACGACTTAATTATATGGTGCGTCCTTTACGAATTTAGAATTGTTAATATTATTATATGAGTTTAATTTTGTAATTTAGAATTTAAATAAATAACAGTCAAAACCAGTTTGATCAGTAATAACTCGATACCATAAATTTTATATATTTGAAAAAGTCTTATTCAAATTATTTAATGATAAATTGTAGTTATAGTAGGTGCCTATATGATTAGTTTTTTTTATTTCATGTAAAAAAAAAAAATCATATGCACCTATATTTATGTAGGTACCTAATAGAATAAAAATAAAAGTACTTAAGAAAATATTTTCTATATTTATTTATAACGAAGGGAAACATATATTGATACCTATAGGCTATAAATTTATAATAATTTAAACGAATAATAAATGTAATTTAACATTGAAGTAGAGTTTAACTTTTTACGATTGGCTATACATATTTTATCAACCTTCTACGCGTCCTAAATATTAGTAATAAATAATTATAATCTAAAGCAATTTATTTTAAAATTACGATTCGATGTAAGATATTTTAAAATTTTTGAACATATCATTTTTTGTTAAATAGTTTAATTTTTATTACAGATTTTGAAGCAAATTTAATTATGTATCCAAATATAATATTATACTATAGTTACCTCGCTAAAAAGTATAACATTTCTTCAATACCATGACTACATTTGAAATGACAGGCCAATTTGCAGTGAAATTAAGTTAGTATTTTATAAACCTTCAAATAAAATAATAAATTAATCTATTAACGATTTATTTAAAAGAATATTATAAATACATTATTATATCGAATCAAAAAATAACAAAATTGTATATACGGTTTTTTAACAGAATACCTACAAGGATTTATGTTATAATATTTTTTATACTTTCAATATTACCTTATACAAGTACATCCAATCAAGGGATATGAAAATAAAATTCAAAAACCCAATCCATGTATTAGGTATTAATTATCTTATTTGTTAAATAGGTTCTATGTAATATGTTAAATAAAACATTTTGTTTAAATCGGTTAAGACTAGAAAATAATTAACGTTGCCGGTTGAACCAGTTTATTTAATAATTAAATATTAAATAGAAATATCAATGAAATAAATTACCGACCACACATGCAGCATAATATAAAACATTTCTGCCAATATTTAATCACAATTATATTCCAGTCACATATTATCATAGTTTACTATTAGATACAGTGAAGAGCAAATTATTTTCACCTATATCGAACGTTGCAGGCAAAGTTAATATCAAATACTGAAAGAAATAAAATAAATTTAATATAATTGGTGTTTACCGAGATTGTACGTTAAACATTTTTCTCTGTTTTTTTCATAAACTAGGTCAATATAAATTCTATCCATAAATTATTCTCATGTATTATGTATCAGCTGTGACATAAACGTTTAATATTTATATATAATCAGGAACTCGAGCACATCATCTAATTCAACAAAATAAATATTTAAATGTCAATAATTAATAAATAGGTTATGTAATAAAATATAATAAATGAAAAGTAAATTTAAAAAATACCTTATTATATTGACTATTATTGTTTCTGAAAATTAAACGAGACAGTAAAAATTTGTGTAAGAATAATAATACGACAATAATAATTACACTGAGAATTCTCAGGTTGTAACATTTTTCAATTTAACACTCAAAGCAACATTTATTTGTATGCATTGCAATGATTCTAGATTATATTACAATGACTGATAATATTCTGAAATAAAATACTCTAGAAAAATCACTGACTAAATTCAATACTATAAGATTGTATTTAAATACTATCACTATATCGCAATCATAATTCGCAGTCATAAATGGAAATTTCGCATTCCAAATTAATTATATTATACACCTGTAAATATACGTAATACAATAAGTCAATAAAGAATAACAAAGCACGAGCAATATAATTATTTTTTACAAAATAACTTAATAGCTTTAAATTTCGATAAATAAAAAAAAAATTCATTCGCGTAACGTAATTTAGTTACCGTAATTTTGCTATAACGTTATTATTTTGTGTTTCAACTAATAAATGCATTTTGCGTTCCGTGGACGTATATAACAAAAACCCATTCGATTGTGCACGTCAAAACGAATAATGTTATAGTAGTGACACACAGTGTTTACCCCAAACAAAATTTGTATCTGATGAAGGTTTATATTGTGTACGTTGAACACTCGAATGAATTGTTGTCATTGTTTCAGACACACCGGCATACTCGAGCGAACATAATATCCTCTATCATATTATATATCCCAGTGTTGGGCTTTCAATTTAAAATCTGATGCTACAACCCACTCATTATCGCTTATTATTGTAGTTCGGTAATGGGTGCTCATAAGGCTATATATCTAATTCTGGAGTGTTCCTACTGGTTATATATCGTGTAATAGCTACCATTATAATATACGACGTAAACGGGATATTTTGTACACAGATTACGTATCTGTATGTACTATAACAATGCAGTGTTCGCCGTACAGAATACATTTCGGTTTTGACCTATAAGTATATAATATCAAAACAGAAAAATAACAAACAACAATGGTAACATTATTATATTATATTATACATATTGGACATGGAAATAAAACAAAACAAGTCGGCAAATTTTCATACTAAGCTCAATATTAAGAGATCAAAAAATTAACTTACAAATCATTTAAAGGTAAAAATTGATATTATTTTTAATGCAATATATAATATTATAACAATATGACATTCATAATATTCATTAGATTAATAAGCAAATAATTTAATACATACTTTTCGATTTATGTGTATACTAGTTGAAACTATATAAATATTATAGAAGTACCTACATATTTTATACGAAATATGAACTCGTTTCTCATTAACTTCAAACCTCTCGGTAATCATTCGGATCCGTATATAGGAATAAACCACATATTGTAATAAGATGATCGAATGATTTCTATTTATAATGTAGCTAATAAGGTTGTCGCGAACATGGCTATTAACCGTGATATCTTGAAATGCATCTGTCGTTTCGAAGCTAGTTAATCCAAACGGTAATAAAAAGACGTTTAATACAAATTGATCGCGTGTAAAAATAGTTTCTAATAAAAAAGTATATACCAGATGTTCATTTAGAAATAATCTACATTTGTAAGGCTTTTGTCTTCGACAATAATAGACCACCATTATACGACTGAAGTGTCTAATAGAGTGATTGTCTATTTGTTCACTTATCAATGTTGAAAAATTAACAAAAGGATTTTTGTTTTAAGCAATAAAAAAGTACATCATTGTATTTTATAACTACTAATACCGTTAATTATTATATATTACGAAACAATCTAGTCCAATATTAATTTAGTCGCTTACTATAATTATAAAATACCAATATACATGCGAATGTTTTGATGTTTAGTTAAAAATCACTGGATAATAACATTATACCTACCTGCTAATATAAAAATTATTTCTAGAACAGTTCAAACCACTAACCGGACAGGTGTTTTTATACTCGGTATTTAATGCAATAATCTGCGACAACTTTGTATTTGGCGGTGGTTATACTTTTAAATAATTCATATACATTACGTGGCCAAAGCTAATAATTCTCGATAAGCCATTCGATTCGATTCGGCAACAGCTGTTCCAATTATTACATACATCCGGAAACGTGCGATTGCCACGAAATTCGGCCGATCCATCTATGTACAATACAACATTCCATTTTCAATATCAATAACAAAATAAAAAATACACATATACGTACAAAAACCTTTTAGTTATGGCTCGTGTTCGCCAAAGGCCGAGACGAATTTTCAGTATTATCGCGTAAAACATCTGGTCCGTTATATAGATTTGACGCCGTTTATCAGAAATAATACACATAATAATATATATATATATACATATAAGCAGAGGGTTGAAAATGAATGGAGGGAATTTTGCGGTAAAACACACACTAAAACTAGCTCATACCACATTAATCGGTTGACCTAAGCAATCGCTTAGCCATCGCCACTGTACATGTCAATTAAAACACATCACATATTTAGGGGGTGGCTCTATTTTTTAACGGTTTCGATTTTGTGACCGTATCGGAAATAATAAAAAACGAGATTAATGTGTCATCGGATTTACGCAATTATATTGGCCATTAGGCTACCGAAAACACGTTGGTTGATCAAACAATTTGTACACGGATTATTTCTATACACGTACATTATACGTATTTTAAAATCTTTATTGGATAGATTATAACAGCATGCGTTAGGTCTATGGCGGCACGTGGTTCCACAAAAATAATAAACTAAATTCATTATTTTTATATTTATAATTAATCGTGTAAAAGTTAAAATATAATAGTAATTAAACTATAGTATGCTACACTAAAATGTGCACAATTATAAAACCACAATTGTTTATTTTTAATTTATATATAATATTATCTAAATTTTTAAACTAAATATACTTTTCAAACAAATTAACTTTAAGGCTTGGAAATTCAACTTTATATTATACGAAATCAGCATCCTAATCCAATAATCCAAAAATATATTTTATATGAATTGAAAATTAAACAATGTAAAATAAGACGCAGTTATTTAAACCTATTATAAGTGTTACCCTTCAATTAATTATGTTAATTATTAAATATCAGAGTTAGTAAAAATACTATAAATTTCAATAATAGTTTTAAGATTAAAATTGTTAGCGCAATTAGATCTTTATTTTTAAAAGCTTAAATTTCTACTCACTTTACCGACTTACAAGAGCTTTGTCATCGTTCCTTTCCCAAACAATTACGACTATTTAAATAAAAGACATAAATCAATATTTTCGAAGTGATATCAAACTAAGTTTTTTGTTACACGAGACTTTTAAATCATAGACGTTATCTTAAAATAATCTAGTTCTTAGCCAATTATTTGCATGTACTATTAATAATAAGAAAAAATGTGTGAAAGTCTCAAGACTAGAGGAATATTCACTACAACTCTCAATCAATAAGCAATTACTATTAGTGATTACTGCTTAGTAATAAAACTTGATGTCAAAAATTTCAAAATTTAGTTTGAAAACTAATAAAAAAAATTACACTAATACATCTTGCTTTTAAAATACCCTGATCAGTTATAAAAAATCCTAAATAAAAACAAAATGGATACTTAATTTGTAACTATATTTCTCGAAAATTAATTGTTATTTGTACTATAGGAGCTCTAGCGTGCTCAAAAGTTTCTTTCCGAAATTCAAATATTGTTTCTCAAGAAGACAAATACATGACAAAACTTTTCAGTCACCAAACATAGTTGTGCTGTTATGTGCTCAACCTAAAGGATATTTTATAATAATATTAATTCTATACATTTCATTATAAGAGTTTCTTTAAAATTTTACTTGATTTATAAACTTTACACTAAGAAATTATGCTATTATAAGCACATAGTTACTATACGTATATTATATAAATAAAACAGAGTATTTAATATTATAATACTATTATAATCCACCTAACTTACACACAATTAATCTGTGGGTACGAACGTAGGTTTTAATAATGATTTTAAGCAAATCAAACTCATAATAATAATAATAATAATAATTACACAATGATATTACAAAGTATGACTAGCAAATTGTTGATCGGTATGCAGATAAACGTATCCGTGATGGATAAACAAGAATAAGATATTTTTTCATTGTATAAAGCCATAAAGATTTTTACAACCCAACATTTTGTCCGGTCCCGTCTATGTTATACCGAAATGCATAAGCTTATAGATCAGTTTGTGAAATCTGTCATTAATTATGCATTATAAATTTGTTAACATGTAATATTTTACACTCGAGAGTGCGGTCGTACGGTTTTTTTTCTCATGGTAGAGATTTTAAAATGTGTCTCGTCATTAATGGTCCTGGCGCTGCACCCCTTCAATTGAAGTGTGATTTTTGCAGCACCGAAAGGGTGACAATGTTCAAAGGCATGGGTTACAATTATTACATTAAACAATGGAATGGGGCGAACACAATCATATAGGTAGGTATAAGTCATCATCGTATAATAAAAACCTAATATTTGGTTGTCACGCGATGTTAAATTTAAATAATCACATTACATTTCGTTTCCAAAAAACGTGTCGAGCCCACTTGACCATTGTCCGATTATTATGCATAGGTACAATAACATTAATTATAGATTTATTACATAATTATACGGTTTCCATATGAAAAATTGTATTGTTTTTATTCCAAATTATTACTAAACTTAATTTTCAATCGTAAACTTTACTAATATAATAATTTCTTATGATTTTATAACGTTTGGTACAAAAAATATTTTCTATCAAAGTTTAAGACAAATTTACTCAACCTCAAAATTCATGGATTTCAATGAACTATTAAAAGATTTAAAACTAATTAAATAAATGATTGTAAATATTTACAATTTATCTATACATAAGAAGTAGCACTTGTTTTTTAACAGTTTACACTTTATGGTTTAGATAAACAATTTACATTTTCATTTTTCATAATTATTATAGGTATTTATTGGGTTTTGAAAAATAGTCCCCTTTTATTAACCGTATAGATGACATATTGTACACTGTCCAGTGTAAAATAAAAAAGCGTGTACGCAATACCAGGCTTGAACCACTCAAACTAGAATTCACTCGTTCACCGGAGCTTTATCGTATTAATTGTGTATTGACCAATGATCTTAAAAATAATTGAGATTTCACACGATATTTTTAATGTTTTCCAAAGCCACCGCGATATTATTTTTCATCGTGAAGTCTCCCGGACGCATCGCGGCGCTCCGCGAAAATATTACAAATCACAGCAAACAAACAAACAAAAAAAAAACGGACGCCAAAACCCATATACACACGACCCACGAACTCGTGCAGTGTAATGATATCATCAATACACACCTCAATACTGTATATATACACACTATAATAGTGTAACGGCCAATAACTCCTATAATAACAATATAATACACAATATCATATACGCGCCGCCTCGATGTTGGCGTACAATAAATCTTACGACGACGACTATACGATATACGTAAAAAATATTTTACGCGTTATAATATTATTATATATGAATAAAGCCCGCGCGTATATGATATTATTCGTAATGCTCGTATATAGGTGCACACAGACGTTTCCAGACGGTAAAGTGATTTCCACTGTACATATATAATATTATATATTTTATATACGGAGAAAATAAGTGGCGAGCATGCCAAAAAATATATCGACAACAGAGTGCGGCGAGAGAGAGAAAAGGGTTGCGAGCAAGGGCGCACGTCATACGTTACGCGCGCACACACACGAGGCTTTTTTTTTTTATAACATTTTTTACCGCAGACATAATTTTTCTTTTCTCAAAGCTGCCGCCGCCGCCGCCGCCGTATTATTTACCCGTTGGGGCGTGACACGATATTACTATACGCGCGCCGCGGCGGTGGTGTGGGTAGACGAATTGACGGCGCGAGCGGGTGCGTATATATACAGTGATGACGATATAGGTGTGGGTGAAGCTGATACCCACTCACACACGCGCGAGCGCGGAAACGACCATTATTCACGGCGGTCGTCGGGTGAAAGCTCATCTGTGCGGCGGCGGCGCGACGACGACGACGACGTTATCGGCGCCTTACAGATGGAAGGAATCGCATATATATACGGTGGCAGCCCGCGGTGTAGCTTGTTTTGCATGTCACCGCCGCCGCCTCGACATCTCTGGCACACATATAGCACACGATATTTGGCACCGGTCCATCATCCTCCGTCCTAGGTATATCTGTGTGTGTGTGTGTGTGTGTGATATATAATATTATTTTTCACCTCGCGGGCGTGTCGTGTCGTCACGCGTGTGAAATATATCGCACATACTGTTGTCATCGCAATATTATTATTATTATTAGTACTATTATCATTATAGCTATTATCTCAACCGTACCACCCTTAGGGCTTTCGTGTGTGTGTGTGTGCGCGCGCGCGAGTACGACAATCGATCTGCGACGAGAAAAAAAATATGTCTGTTGACAAAAAAAAAAAATACGACGACGACCGCGAAAAGCCACCGGAGGTTTTATGTATAGGTAGGTATGGGACGGGCGACGACGACGACGACAAAAAACCCGGATAACACATACACCGTCACAGAATGATTTATATCCAAAGCACTTTTTCAAATTGATTTCTCTTCCTCTCGCACGGTCGTGTGCCCCCGCCCTCCCCGCCAACAGCACGTCCCACCGTCCGAGGGATGTATAATGATGATTGTGAAAAAAAATAAAATAAAACGTTTTCGACAACATTAGCTGTTATTATATACATGAACCGATATATTATGTTACTATACTTAAATATTATATGATGTATAATTATATACTATACTTTCGATTATTACCACGAAATCTCAAAGTTTTTTATTACGATTTGAAAACATCATCACTATAGTCCGCGGATTTTGTCTTTATTCATTATTGATACTGATTTTAACAATAGTACAGGGGGGTGATGGCGGCAAAACAAACGGTGCCGTTTTAAAAACTACGTAACACACAGAAATGAAGTTTGTTTTATTTTAATCGGTTAAACATCATGCAGTTTTGTACATTAAAAAGTTTTGAAAATGACATCAATAAGATGATGACCCTCGGAGTCAATACATTATTGAAGGCCATTATTTGAAGGTTTCGGCAGCATTTTTGCTCATATCGACGGGTATCCTCCCGAATACGATCTTTGAGCTCTTCAAAAGTGTGAGGCTAATATTTAAAAAGATATTTTTCTTTCAGGTTGTCCCGCAGACCCCGCAGCAAGAAGTCACAAATACTAAAATCGGGATCTCTCAAAAAGAAGAGGCACGTAGGGAACATCGGTCAATGCTATACTAGGGGTCATCATTTTTCTGATGTCATTTTAAAAGATTTACGTGTAAAATAGCATGATGTACCAAATTAAATTAAATAAAAACCATTTCTGTAAGTTTCCTAGTTTTTTTTTTTATAATAGCCATTCAAAACTTCACTTTTTGTTTCGCTGCACACTGTATATACTACATCATATAAGCATATCCTGATATAATATATATTTACTCATAATTATATTAAATCATTATACGAGTATATGCTCACAAAGTACTACAAATAAAAAGACAGAAAATCCTATACTTTAACAGCTCCGCTGTACAGTAGCGTCAGTAGGAGTTGAGTGAACCCCATCGTTGAAAATATAAGTATCACTCTGCGGAATGTATGACGTGTTAAAATAGAATTCAATGAATAATGATAAGCCATTGCGTACGAAAAACGATTCTGAGCGAACACCAATCTGGCAGTCTATATTATTACATTATATTGAATATTTTATGATAAATATATTTAGCTACTAAAGTATTTTTTTTTAACTTTTAGTAATACAATAGATTGAATTGATTAATTAATTGGATTAATTGAATTCAAAAAACTTTTAAATTTTAAAAAATATTGAAAATGTCATTGTGCGTATAAAATTCGTATGATATAAGATACGTTAAAAGCCTTAAGTTCCCACGTAGTATAATATTTTAAACTACAATAAAATAACTTAAGTCATCATTTTTCGTTTTAATACATCTAATATTCACTTAAATTTAAACTTTAAATATATATAAAAAACGGTGATCATATATTACTTACATTTTTTAACCTCATGTATAAAAATTGAACATTCTAATATTCTATAAATTTCTATTAACACCGTCATTCTTAAATTTCCTTGATTTTATTGTCAAATGCCTAAAAAAAAGAATCGTGATTATAAATCTTTATTATTTTTAAAGAACTATAATAAAACTTTTTATGAACATTTTCAGAAACCTTTTATGGGTTTTTTCGGGGAATTGAAACTTTTCACCACTATTCATATATTATTATTTATAATATGCACAGTAAATCTATATGTTATGAAATCAAAAACAATTTTTGTCACATAATATATTATATTCAATATTGTGTTATATATAGTATATTTAATCTATACAGGCATAAAGCGAAGACTAAAATGTAAACAGATAATATGCTAGTAAATGTATACATTTATATTTTTTTTCCTGTTATATTCAAACAGATTAATTCAGCGTCGGATTGAGACTTTTCGGCCCACACCTAACCAAGATTTTAAATTTCTATCAGCCCATTCATAAGTGGAGATTTGATTCAATTTTATGGTAGGCTAAAATTGCATTATATATGATAAGCTACGAAGACTACAATAAACCTAATATTAAATAATTTGAGGGTTTTTGAAAATGTTTCTTCCCTAAAACCTTTAATCTATAGAATAATTACGGTCATTGGAATTTATTTATTTTTATAAACAAGCACACAACACTCAACTATTATTTACTTCTACTATCCATTGACGATGCTTGAGAATTGAATAACCAATACACTATACAGTATACAGCAGTATTATACAGCTGACGCATTTATTTTTATTAACCGTGTATTTGGATCTACATTTTACGATATCACTATCTAAAAAGACTATACTACTTTTGTCCAAAAATAATAACGGTCCAAATTTTACACGGCCCACCGAGATTTTCTTGGTAGCTCTCCGGTTCAATCCGGACCTGAATTAATTCTGTCCTATTTTTCTAGAATAAATAAGTACGATAACGAATTGTTTTTAAACACAAGTAAAAGTATTATCAATAATATCTATTATATAAATACATAACCCAATTGAATGTCAACAACATTAGGTAGGTAGGTAGTTGTATACCTAATAGTATAATTTTTATAAGGTAGGTATTAATTATAAATCTCTTCGTTCGAAAATTAATTTACACAATTTTTTTCTTTCTAATATAGATAATGACTAATGACTAATAACATTAAATTATTATATATAGATTGAATTTTCATAAAATTGATTTATAAACCTTTAAAAAAATGTAACAAATTTATAACAATGTGTTTAATAAACGATAAACAGCTAACCAAGTTCTATTTTTTATTTCTTAGACTAAACACCACGGCACTTGGATAGTATGTGCGGTATAGTGTTATAGTGATTATAATACCTATTATGAGACTATGTATAAACTAATTAACTGTACAGCTTAAGTAAATAAATTGTAATAGCTTTTACAGTATACCTTTATTAGTACAATATGTTATCTAATTGTATATTATATGATTAAGTAGGTAACTAAAATATTTACACAACACACAAAAGAATTATAATGCTTGGACATATTTATAATTTATATGTATCTAACACTGTAAATAGTCTTAGTCCTATGTGGTGGGGAACATAGATTTAAACAAAAAAAGGTATTAAAAATCTAAACTAATATTTTTTATTGACATCTTTTGTGAACAATAATAAAATAATTCAAATGAAATATAATATATAAATATAAATATTACAACTTTAAAATAATCATCACTCACTTTAAAATTATAATATTAATAAAAAATAAAGATTAAATAAAATAAATATTGACTAGATTATATTCTTACCTTTAAGTTTGATAATACGTAAATTTACTCTAATATTAAAGCTAACAAATAGATTTTTTCCGGTAAACGTAAATTTGCCATGTTGTACGTTAGTAAGACGGAGTCAACGTAGCACGAGCGTAACATCATCTCAATAGCCGCAAATGATAAGAGGATGAGCTGTCTAAGAAAATATAAAAATAGATAATGCATAAATAATTTACAATATTTCTGATAAAGAAGGATGCAATACCCATTAGATAGCCATACCGAATTAGAATTAAAATTCAAAATAATCCAATCATGGGCGGTTATCGTTTGCACATCGACAAGTCGAATTATAGAAAAGGAGAAGAAAATTTAAAAATATTGTTTTAACTCTCACAAGTCTTAACAGTAGGTAATAATAATATAAATATATAGCGTATAAATATTAAAAACCGTAATATTACCTAATAGTACCTACCTAACAGTATAGTCACTATAGCCGTATAGATAGGTACAGTTTTAACTACAACTTTTACACTTTAATACGTTTATTTTGTGTTAGTTACTGTTCTATAAAGTGATCGAGAAAACAACCAGTTAAAAATAAGATATTCTGCACGAATAGTCGTGGAGCCCAGTGAATATATTAATTAGGCCGAAGCAGGGGGTAGATATACGAATATAATAATACATATATTAAATAAGGATCTAAAATGTATTTAAATAAACCAAAACCACTCAATGGCAGTTATATTATCAGTACTATTGCAGTATTGCATACTAAATACTTATAAAACTAATAACACTTACTAAGTATGAGACTTGAGTTGTACAATGGTAAGCGGAAGCTGTATCAGTATAGTAATCGTACGAAGTTCTGCGGTAGTCTGTAGTGCGTCGAGGTTCTAAATAGTTGTATACAGCAAACCGTCGTCCCGCACGGTGTGTTTAACTGGCAATAGGCCTTACAGTTAATCGTGTGTGTGAATCTGTAATTGTATCGGTCAGCAAATGTTAGTCATATCATGTCATGTAACAAAATATCATTTTATTCATCAGTGATTAACAGTCCAATTCGACATTATAGGTAATTTTGCGATAAAAATCGATGGGTCACCGCTCGTCTTCTTTAGTTGCTTGATCTCGTCATATTTGTTATAGTAGGTATATTTATATATTTAAACATAAGTACCTACATATTATTTATTACGATAAACGGCACAAATCGTACGCATAAGCGCGGTAGGGATCTATATTATGTACTAATTCAAATTTAATTCGTGATAGTTTTACATTTCATCATAGCTAAAATTGCATATTAATCGTTGGAAGTACACAGGTGTGGGGCGAAAACGCAAACCCTACACACTCATTTGAGGCTTTTCTCCTAGAAACCTTTTGACTCAAATCCTACTTTAAAGAATTATACACGTGTGAGACATCGCGTGGCCTGTACATATGTACCTATATTTAAATTAAATAACATTTTATTTACCACTAAGGATAGTACAAGATTCTACATGAAAATCGGTTTTTGTTGTTCATTATTTTCTTGAAATAAATTTATTTCCAACCTTATTTTTTGTATATAGCCTTGTAGTGTCCTCAAGACCTCAACCATCGATACCTATTATAACTGGGAATAATCAGTTTATTATAATAATATAATACATGCCATAAATCATAATATGAAATGTTTTTAAAGAATACCAAAATATTAAGTGAACATTGCTTTCATTTGACAAAATATTATACCTGCATTATATAAATATAACACGTATTTTAATTTACCTATTGTTTCACAAAAATAATTATAATAAAAATGGACTATTAATTTGAATACCTAGCTAGTTTATAACATTAGCATTTAAAAAGATAATTTAAATAAAATGTAACTTTGTAAAATGTACTTAACATACAAAGTGATTATTTATAGCTGGTGCTTGGTAATTTATGGTAGTTGAATTTATGTAGGTATCTATTAAATTTATACAATTGTCAAAATATTTATATAAATTAAAGAATAATATGATCAACATGGTTAATATCAAATAGTAGCTGAAAACCATTAAAAATTTAAAACTATACCTGGAATTTCTCCAGTAATTTTAAGAAAAATCAAAACCTAAGAAATTAGGTTTTAAAAATCAGAACAGTCAATATAAAATTATAAAAGTCAGGTTTTTTAATTTGAAAATACCATTACAGCATTTTAATAACACAGTCTACACCAATAATATATTAAGGATTTCTTTAAGAGGAGAGATTACTAAAATTGTTGATGTCAAACATCATGCAATTTTTTTACTAAGTGATAGTGATAGATGGAAAAGACTAAAAATAAAGGTTTCAAGGGGTGTCATATTCTCCATAATCCCCTCCTTCCTATAAATATACCATTGTCTACATAAGTATACTCAATATATTGATACAATATAACTCCAGGAATTATTTTTTAGTTATTAATTATATTATCTTAGTCAACTTACGAGGAAATTGAACCGTATGTTGTCTCCAACTCACACAAATAGTAAATCTAAGCACTAGATTATTATTACAGTATTTATAGTTAACATTAGAGCACATTTGCAAACTATTGCAATTGTAGAGGAATGGAGTTTTTTTCTCATACATTTATTTAAGTACCTATGTACTTATAATTTGTATTAAAATAAAAACTATTTGTTCAAGCAATCTATAGTCTATAAATTTGTCAACAAATAAAATTACTCTAACATTAACAATAAATAAATTGTAGAGAAAATTCTATTAGAATATTTGGTATATTATTAAACTTGTGTGAAATAGAAATGGCACGAGTGAGTATGACATCTTCTTGACAACAATACATCATTTGTTTATTCTTTCATGCTTCATGAAATAAACAATTCCAACTATAAAAATGTATTCTCCAAGCTAATAGAAAACATTCATTAATGACAAGAACAATAAATAAATAAATTATATAAAAATAGAAGTATAATAAGAGTTTTTCTCTTAAAGTGAAAATGCGATAAAAATGAAAAAAATCTTTAACAAGCCAAGATCAAAACAATAAATATAAAACAATGATAATATTTATTTTTTTTAATCAATATAACAGAACTTTCAAAACTCTTCCAATGCTAACAATATTATGGTTTTTACTACAAAATAAATAATTTGTAACTTAATTTGGTTATACGCTACTACTAAAAATTAAATAATTTTTAAACATATAATTAAACTATTATCAGGTATAAATAATATGAAAAATTGCACATATAATTTGATTTTACAATTATAAAAACATAAGGGGAATAGTTCAAACTTAAACATAAAATAAGATTGCATATTCTACCAAAATATATCATCATTTATCAAAGTACTAACATAAATACCATATGAACAATGAACATATATACATATCTCAGAAAAAGGTACTAAATCTCACATAAAAAATTTAAATATTTAATAAACAGTCTTTAACATCAAATACATACAATTCAGAAAAATATTTTTAAAATTATAATATTAATAATAATTTATTCTTTAATCATATTCCATCATAGATATAACATTTATATTTTCATCAATAATGCTAGCTTTCAATAAAAATTTAATTTTGTTGATTTAAGAGACATAGCAGTTCTATAGTCATTGTTAAAATTAAGTGTGAATGAACAAAAAACAATTTTTTAGTTAATGAGATATGGTTAAAAGTTATCAATTATATGGTATAATTTTCAACAAAATAAATTTATAATAAGAATTGTTTTTCAATAATTAAGCTATGTCTCATGAAATTAATGAATATGATGAAAAGTAAACCAAAATGGTTTTAAAAATAAAAATAAACTATAATACATTTTGACATAAAAAATTGTATTGTAGTACCAATTTCCTATATATACATATAACAATAACAATCTATCAAAAAAATAACAATTTTAATATTTTACAGCGAATAAACTTGCCTAAGATAAGTTTATATCTTCTCTATTCAAACTATAAAGCTAAATTGTTTTAATACATACTATAAAAATAATTAAATTTGTAAACATTTAACACCTTATATATAATTAGTCAATTACATTTATTATTACTTATTTAACAAACATGATGCTCAAAAGAACAGTTAGACATTATTAATTTAGGTATTAACATTGATTTTAAGACTTTTAAAATTAATGTTAATACCTTATTATACTGACAAAGTAAATGTGACTTAATCTGTTATTTTTGTCTTTTTTATATAGTATATACACTTGAAACATCTTTTGACATTTTTTGATTGCTCAATTTCAGGATTTAAAAACCAGTTTTTGAACATATTTATTTATGAATTTCATACAAATAGACTCAGGGTCCTATTGCAATTTAAACATTAATATACAGAACATAGTAATATGATCAGTTAATAATAATCTAGGTAATTAGGTAAACCCTAGTTTTTTTATTTTCCAACACTGCAATCAAGACTAATACCAGAAGCTTAAAAAACCAGTTTTAACTATCTAATAACGTTTATTAAGTGTAATAATCAAGAACATAAAATATTGGTAAAAAAAATATTTAAATAGTTTTAATTTAGATTTAAGATTTTACAATGTATTTTTTAATTCCTAAGTTAGGATTTTTTTAAAACTGTTTTTAAGATATGGACAATGTTTAAAATTAAAATAACCAAGGTTTCGTCAACTGGTTATAAACCAATTTATAAATATTTTCAATAACTGATTTTAAACCCTGCTCAATTTAAATTTTTTGGTTCTAAACTTCTAAATAAGTATGTATTTTGAATTATACTTTTATAATTTTTGTTGTAGTTTAGTAGTATAAAACAATCTAACTAACCAAAATTTTCACTTATTAATAATTAATTAGAAATATATTTTTTACAAAAATAACTAGGTTAATTATGCTTATATATTTAATATATCTGAATCAAAATATAAAATCAAGAAAGAAATTTAAACTATTCCCATGAAAGCATTACACTTTTAAATTAACTAAAAATATATTAACTCATCTAAATGTTTTAAATACTGTAAAAAGGTAATATTATACTTAAATTCACCTATCTTATGATATGTAAGGTAATTAAAAGTTAAAACAAATATTTAAAATTAAAACTGTTTTATACCTACAATACAATTTGTTGTGAGTATACTGAATTTATCACAGTTAAAATATTTCAAATTTGGCATAAGATCATTGGTTTCGTTTTATAACTTAATGGAAAACTGTATTTTTTATTTTTATTTACCTTGTGATTTTCTGAAATAATAAAACAATTCATATTAAATATATTTTAAGTTTAACCTATAAAATAAATTTAAAAATAAGGACATTTTAATTTTTAAATACCTTATTGGAAGACGACTCAAAGGTTTATTTTTGGAATTTTTATCTAATGATTCATCAGACAACGATTTTTCAGTTTTTATTTCTGACAAAAGAATTTGATTTCCATCAACATAACAAGATTGTGGTCTTTTTGCAGCAAATTTTACAAGGTTTCCATTTGCATCTTTTTTTATATCAACATTAATGCAGGACATCACAGGTACACTAAGTCTTTTTCCACGAAAATTAGCATTTCTTTTGGCAATATTTGTTGAGCGAGTTACCACATGTTCACTACTTTCATGTCTTTTCTGTGATCGATATGCCGGTGAGAGTGTTCTATCTTTTTTTACTGGCAGATGAGATACTTTTTGTTCTTTTAATGATCTTCCATTTTGTGGATCAATAACTGTTTGATGTACAGGTGTAGGTATTTTTGACGAATGTTCCATCATTTTGTTAATGGAAACACCAGTGTCTTTGATGAACTCAGATTCCAACATACTAAAAATATAATACGACTATTTTATATCAATTTTTAAGCTATGATTCAATATAATACCCAAGCTAATAAGTTTAATAATATCTTTCTCAAATTTGCAAAAAGTCATATTTTACCAGCAATTTAAAAACTTTTCAGATAAATATTGTAATAATTAACTATAACAAACCTATTTGACAAATTATGAGAACTACAATTCTGGATCTTTCATTCTTACTTGGAAATCTAAACTAGTCACTGTTAGATAATCTTTGTAACTGTTTTTAATATTATAGTAATATATAATTTAGTTTTAAAGTATTATTAAAAATATGTAATTGGGCTTGTATCAATATTTAATAAAAAAATATAAAAATATAATTTTTACAATAACTAAACATTTTGTACCAAAATAATCTGATTAAAATTTTCAAATGTTAAAAACGTAGGTAACCATATTTAATCAAACAAAACATTAACCATGTTTAATAAAAAATAATTATAGCTAAACACATTAACTATATTTTTGATATACTTACAATGACTTTTTACTACCCAAAGTAACCTTTTCATCTTCATTTGATGATCTTGAACCTGTGAAAAAAATACCCAATAAATGAACATAATCTAAATATATATAAAATGACTTGTCCTGAGTGATTTATCTTCACCTAGTTGGAACCACTGAAGCTATGAGAATAAAATTTGGACAGTAGTTTAGTTTTATGATGCAGACACCCACCAAGAAAGGATTTTTCAAAATGAAACCCCTACTGGGGTTAAAAGGGGGTAAAAGAGAAAAAATAAAAAAATTGATAGAAAATTATATTTTTATATGCACCTTGGTCAGTGAATTTGCTAAAATTATTTAAGTAGTTATTATTAAAACTGTATCACAAAGATATTACAGATATGTTGTTTAACTTAAGGGCTAGAAATTATAAACTTATGTACACATATCATGAGATCCGCAATCCATCACAGGTGGTCACAAATTTTAAAACAACACAAATTTAGTGAGTAATAAGATAGCATTTTACAAAATTTGCATTTTAAAGTGGTGCTCGCACAATTTTTTGAGATTCAAAATGGTTAATGAAAATATTTAAATTTTGAACACCATTAAACCAAATATTAAATAACAAATTAAACAAAGCTTAAATCATATTATAGAGTGGGTATTTTTAATGGGCAATGAAGTGCACCGGGTCACCTATTATTGTATATCATTTTAAGACAGAGTTAACCTAATGACATTATTTAATTTGTTATGGGCAATGTCGTGCGGGATCAGCTAGTTTAGTATAAATTAAAATTAAAAAGTTTGTCTTAAAATTACTTACATTCATCTATTTGACTTGAAAACATCTTTTCTTCGATTAAACTTCTTAAGAACACACCACCATTGTCCAATTGAATACGTTCAGATGATTTCAAAAGCAATAAACGAGATTCTTCATTAAATTTGATTATATCTTCATCAGTTTCTGTATACTCAGACATTCTCTTACTCTAAAAATTATTAATTATATATTATTTTTAGTATACTAAACAACAAAACAAGAATTTATTCTTCGGAATAAAAATTTGTTATCCTGTACAGTGTACATTGGTTAGAGAGAAAACAAATTGTGTGCAAACAAGTTGATGGTCGTAAAAAAATTACCACTATTGTATTATTGTGTAGCTAAAATGTATTATTAATATGATTACCTATTTTAGATTGTATTATGATAATTTATTAGTCAACATTTAACAATAATAATAATTGATTATCAATGATGATGAAGACTACTTAACCATCCATAAATTCCTAACAAAACTATGCATACATCATATTTTAATAAAATACCATCAATTTATAAAGCCTAACTAGAATCACTTTTTAACCTTTGTACAACATAATAATAAATCTTAAATACATTAATTTCTGAAAACAATAATATTTAATATTTATTCTATACTATTCTGTTTTACATCCTTCTAATACATATTTCAATACTGTCACCAAATCTGTGAATTCAATATTAATAATAATTTTAAAAATTAATATAATTACCCTTAATATGTGACCAATAGTAGTATTGCAATATTCTAAAAGTGGACGTTGTTCTTGGACAGTGCGATCTCCATCAATTAAAAGTTTGTTTATAGTATCAATCAATTTATCAACTAAAGGTTTTTCAGTCCACATCTTAAATATATTTACTATACTGGGCATTATATTACATAAGCTATATCTAACATTTGCAACCTTATCATCTGAAACAAATAACAAAATATATGTTATAATTAGAAAATTCATTATTCCATTAAAATGTTTGCTCATTAAATAATCAATTATTATTAACAAAGAAAAAATAATCATAATAATAAAATTACTCAATCAGGTTTAATTATTTTAAAATTTACATTTTATTATTATTTTAAGCCAAACAAGAACGTTATGTAAGTTCACACTTAAATAATGAGCTGTGGACAACTAGAAAAATCCTTAAGTTACAAAAGAAACTAAGGAACTTCTTTACAATGTGGCAGTACATTAGGAATTCCATGTTAATTTTTTTCCATTCATTAGCCGAGTATTTAAATTAATTTCATAGTTTCTAAAATAACTAACAATAGACTTTGATTATTGATCATAAATTTTAATAATAACCCATTTATATTGATTAGTAATTAACACTGTAATTTACAGCCAATAGATAATAGTCATACATCTATTGATTGCAAATCATATATTATACAAAGTTAAAAAAAATGATTTTTTACACTACAACCATCTTTTTATGTAATAATAGACTTAAACTTAGCAGTTTATAGTGTATGCGTTTCTAAATATTGTATTAAATATAACTAAATATCAATGTTATATAAGCTAAATCAATTATTAAAGAATCAATACAGTCTGTTAACTCATATGAATAACAATTTACATTACTACCATAATAATAATAACAAATATTAAATAATATACCTGCTAACGTAAGTAAAGGCAAGAAAAAGTGTTTTTTAAAATATGCTGTAGAAAATATGTTCAAAGCTTCTTGACAAATAAATATGTAAAATGATCTTTTGTAGAAATTTGGATTTTGAACTGTATCTGAAAAATTAAGTAAAATAAAATATATTAAAATTCAAGTAAATAATTATATACTATACATCTATATTTAAATATTATTTATTATTATTTAAATACGATTTCATTCAAAACAAAAATAAACACTCAAAAATATATAATGAAAAATTTTAATGTTGTTTTATTTCAAATGGAAATCATGTAAGAAAAATATCTTCAAAAACATTAATAGATTAAGAAATAATGAGTGATACATAGTAAAAGAATCAGCTAGTATTATTTATTTTTATATACTAACTATTAATTACTAAAAATTAACTATACGTCTTATACCAAATTAAAATAAAAGTATTGGCTATTTGGATTCATTAAATAAATACATTTTAATTGTTATTGTATATACAATAATCAAAGATAATCAAATAATAAAATAATATATTTAAATAGTTACAATCAATGAGATGTTCACGTAGTAGTGTTCTTTGGTTATCATCTAAATTATACCGTAAAATTGTCAATAGCAATGTGCTAACAGCTTCTTTAATTGGTTTTTGTCTCTTTAAAAAATAAATAAAACAAGATAAATTATTGAAAATACACAGACAAAATAATAAATAATATATTACTTACAGCACATTCTAAACGATTGAGCATTACTTTTCCAACATAAAATACTTGGTCAGATGTATAGCATGTAGGTAAAACCATTACCTGGTGCAAAAACTCTGCATACAATCTCCAGTTGTACTGGGAAAATAAATATTCTTCTAAGTGCATCAGTGATTTCAAAACTTGTTCTTGATATTTCTTTAAAATAAAATAACTAATTAGTTAACATGACATACAACATTTAATTTACACTTATATAATTATATTTCTATTTACCATTTTCGTTATCATAAAGCTTAAATTAGGAATCATTACTTTTAAAACTTTTATATCTCTCTCAGACAACATTTTCATTAATACTGAAGAAATCAACACCACTTTATCATTTAAAGATACCAAAACCTAAACAAATAAAAGTATTGTAATAGTAATTTCATCCTTTAAAAACGAAAAAATTAATCTAAATTAACCACTTACTTCTTTGATAATATCAACCAAAGCTATTCTTATCTCCACATAATCTTCCGAAACTAAATCAACTAAATAATTTATGAGATAAATTAACAAAGTTGTACTACCTTTGTCTGATGAACTTAAAAGTATAATATCTGTTAGACTGATAGCACAGAGTTTTTGAATAGTCAAATATGGCTTATCACAAATAGTATGATCCTGTTGAAATAAATCAATAAATAAGTGATAAAAATAAATATTAATACTAGTATTTGAAATAATTTTTAGTATTTTATAATTAAATAAAATTAATTAATTCACTAATTGTAATATATTGTAGGTAGTTAATTTATTACTCAGTATAATTTAATACATTTTTTACTACAATATTAAGTATAATATACATAATACATTTATAAAATTAAAATAACCTTTATGGTAGTTAATAAGATAAAAAAACCATCAGAAATGATAAGTATAATAATACTAATTTAAAACAATTTAAGATACAACGTAGTATTATGATTCAAGAATGAATAATAATAATAATAAAAAATGTAACTCACATTATTAATATACTCAGTTTTGCAATCAGTTTTCAGTAAATCAGTATATTTATTGACAAACCAAGATACATCTTCAAAACTTAAATAATCTATAAAAAACAATATAATTATTATCATAAAAATTGTTTTAATTTTACCAATTTTTAGTATTAGAAACTTCAAAAAACTTTAATATTTGTAAGCAAAGGTACTAATATTATATTAGGTTAAGCAGGTAAGAACAAATTAATAGTAATTAATCATTAATTTCATTTCCTCTTTATCGATGTTCAATAACAAAATTAATTATATGACTAATTTATTTGACAAATAAAAAATATTTTTATCATTGAATTTATTTATTTTTTTCAAAAATCAATACACTACAAAAACAATTAAGAGCCCACGATAGCCAGGTTTCCTTGGTAAAAATTAATTTTTCTACATTTTTTTCCATTTATTGGACTAAAATTTAAATGTTTTTGAAAAATATAAAAATAAATAATACTGTAAAAATTTCAAAAGTTTAGGTTTAGAGTTTTAAGTTATTAAATAATATATATTATTGAGCTATCATAACCTCATAAGACATTTTATATAAATATAAACAAAAACTATTATTTAAGACTTTCTAAAAAAATATCTTTAAATAATATACAGTACAAAACAATTATAAAACATATTTCATACTTCATTTTCTATGAGAATTTTTATTTTATTTGTAAATAATTTTATTAAAAATATAATTAGAAATATTTATATCTTTGCTTACACAAAATTTAAAAAAATAAAAATATTTCTTACCTTTAAGGGCTTTACAAATGACACCAAAATTCTTGGCAACTGCCACCACTAAGAAATTACTTTTATTAAAATCTGTGTCAATTAGTTTTTTAACCATTGGCACCACAACAGTAACAATTATTTCCCTGGGAAAGCATGGTATTATGTCTACAATGACATCAAGCAGAGCAACTTTGACACCATAATCAGCATTATTAGCTAAATCCACAATTGCTGGCAGCAAAATACAGTCTTTTGAATTTTCTGTATTGTCTTTAAGAAATGCACTCACTTTACTTAACTCTTGGCAAACTGTTTTTCTCACTAGAACACTTTCATCTTGACAAAGTGATAAGATGCATGGCCATATTTCACGTTTAATACTAAAAATACAAAATAAATTTATAAAGCAATATTGAAGAAAAAATCAAAAATTTTAATAGATAACTTACATGTGTGCGTTTAGTTTAGGGGCAAGAGATCCAAAAATCTGCAACTAATCAAACGCAATGATTCGGGCTTGGAAAGATCACTTCTTTCAATAGCAAATGGTAAAATCTGACGAAATAGATATAATATTAGAAAAAATAATTAAGAAAATGCAATTTCAATTTGTTACCTCTCTTTGTAAACAGTCAACAGGCAAGAATTCAATAAAATCCAGCAGCGTGTCCAACCATGTATTGATAACACCTAACATTAACAAAAAATTAAAATATTTAAGCGTTGTAGGAAAGGAATTAACGATTAAATCTATGCAACATACTATTGTTGTTGACGGTATGATTATCCAACGCAGAGAGAATGGTGGTCAAAAACGTCTGTTGGAACAAATCAGTGGTGAGCAGTTGCCTCTTCAAAATGTTTCTCACCGTTTCGGTCGCTTCATAATGATAATCGGCCGAGTCCTTCGTGTCATTCTGAAAACGTCGTTGACAAACACAGTCATTCGTTTGCAAGCAAAACTGCGGACGAACCTACTGACTATCGTTTATAATAATATTATGTGAACAGATCAATACGTACATCTTGCATCATACAGTTGTAGGTTGATATTAGACATAGCTCGCGGTGTCCCTGGCGCACTGCGGTTATGACCGAGTCTTATTCTGTTTACCTTTCGGCAACCAAACTCCGGTCCATCCAGTGGTATCCAGCGTTCACGACGACTTTCCGATTCCGGTGTGACGCACCGATACAAACGGTAAAAAATCAAATTAGCCAAGACCCGATCGAATGCCGCGAGTACGAGTGAAGGCGAACGAACGATCGACGACGAACTAGAACGAACTCGTCGGCACGATGTGTGTAGGTTGTACCTACAGACGTATGCGAGTGCGTGAGTGTGCGTGCAGGTGTAAGTATGGCAGTACGAGCGGTAAGATGTTTATTTCTGGAATGACTCACGTTGCGGTTAAATAACGGAAGCGGCGATGCTGCCGCTGGTGTCGGCCGACGGGTGGGGAAGACGAAACAACGAACATTTATTACACGTCTGTGAGATGGGTGACACATAACACCGCCGTCGACTCTGCTGCATAGCCAACAGCCACAACTACTGTGTAGCTCGCACAAGACGGACGTGATATTATAATATTATTATTTATTATTATTATTATGTATAGGTACCTATTTCTGTTAATACGATAACACAGTGATATCGAGCACGTCATTATCGTGATAACAGACCGTAGACGCTTATCGAGGTGCGGTTATTATTGTTATTGTTATTGTTATTGTTTACGATTTACGACGGCGATGGTAATGTACCGTGTACGATCCTACCTCTGCCCATTATGTCCTAATATCCTATTGTCCTGTAACTTATTTCACGTATCACGCATAGTTATTAATCTTTGTTTAATGCATTTAATAGTCAACATTCAACACTCGTGCATGTAGGTACCTACATATAATATATACCTATTAGTAATGCAATATTATTATATTATGATGTACATGATATTAATGTAGGTATTATGCAGTTTACCAGTGGCGGCGGGCAGCGTCAACTTGTTAGACAATAATGAAGCGAGACATAAAATATCAAAAACGACTTTATCTACGTTGGTAAATTAATATTAATTACCCATTATCTAAATTCCATAATTCAAATTATTATTATTTATTACGCCGATCGAATACTAATAATACAAAATACATTAGAATATAGGTATTCAATAGGTACTTTCTCAGCACCCACCACCGCACGTTTTAGTTGTGAGACAATTATTGTTTTACGATACCCCTCTGGGGCACCGAGTCACTGTGTGTATATACAAACCACTGATTATGATATTTTATAGTTAGTAATTGTATTTATAATCAATGATGTTAACAAAGTAGGTACTTTGTGTACTAAAAGTTTTTGCACTTCGGTATATTATATTTGAACAAGAGAAAACTTGCACAAACGTATTACTGCATTAGTGTCACAATAGTATTGTGCAAGGGTAATATATTATGATAATACGTTACGAATGTAAATTTTAAGTAAATAAATAATCGCAAAACGAATAATTTATTGGTATTGCTATTCTTAATGCAGTCTACATCATCCAAGTGCTCAGAAAAGTCACTTCTCATTATACTCATATTATTTACTCACTAGTCAGTAATCCGGTCTCTTCTCTCTGGTACTCGACACAATCAGAATTCAGAATTGATAATTATAATCATTAATAATAATTATTGTAATCGGAACGGTTTTGAATTAAACTCAATTATTGACTATTTTATTTTTTAGATTCTGAGCGAAATTATGAATGTATTGGTTTTATCGTGATGTGATTTATTTTTTGGTGTGTAAATGAGTACACATATTTAATTTAACAACTGACTAATAATACCTATACTTTATAATTTATATACTTTAATTAATATTTTGACGTTTTTATACCAAATTCAAATCAATGTCAACAGTACCACAGGCTGGAAAAATACTAGGTAATGATGATTTGTTCAATGTTTTATTTATAAATAGCTTAAAAAAAACGCCAGAATATTCAAAAAATGTAACCATATTTTATAGTAATTATAGATAAAGTTAATTCAAAATATAAAATTTGATAAAAATTTCAAGTATTTAGGTACGACGATTTAACTTTTAAGTTCTAACTATTTAAAAAAAATTATTTTATCAAAAACTGGTTTTGCGTAAAAATTCCCGTTTTCCCCGATCATTTTGAAAACTGATAGAAACTTTTTACTTTTGATCAATGACCTCTATAATGCCCAAAGGATATTCAATTAATAGGTGTACAAATAAATTTAAAAAATATACATTTATAAATTGTCATGTATTTAATAACAAACAGATCATATTATATAATAATATAACATGTTTAAATTTTTTAATTACCTACTGGGTAGGTATACAAGATATGGCAAGTGCCATAAATCCTGAAATAAAAATCCCTAGACTTAAACATTACTCATAGTCACATGCAAATAATTCAATAAATATAGATATTTTAAACGTAATATAAAACATCATCTATAGGTATTAAATTAAAAACACATAGATTAAAGGTTTTAATAAAAATATTAAATCATAACATTTATAGGCACAATACCTATTTTAAAAGTTAAAATCGAATTATACAAAGGTTTAGACTAACCGAAACGTCAAATTAAAAATCCCTTGTTTTTTCAGATCAAAATTTGCGTGAAAAAATGAGTTCACATTTGACAGTATATGCGAGGTTCCGACTGTAGTTGCTGTTTCTCACTATAAGTGGTGTTGGTATTTATCGGGACGCTTTGAGTATACCATGATATCTCTTCGTGCTCTGATATCTTATAATTAATACAATACATGTATGTATTAAAAATTTTAGGCCTAAAAATACAGAAAGGGAAAATTAAACATTAAACATATTGAGGTCTGAGGTGGGATAAAACACGTTGCCATCTGCGTCTGCGTATGTTAATATTGTAAGAGCAATGTACTATATTATACTCACAGATATATACTAATACTAATGTATTAGTATATATCTGTGATTATACTACATAGGCCTATAATCATGAAGATTAGAGATCTCTAATCTTCATGCCTATAATAATAAGAGACAATTAATCAGTTATCAGTTTATCACTATATCATAATATTGTCATCCAAACTTATATTACGAGTGTACCTATAATATATTTATATTAATGACATTCATATAGTATTATATTGTTAATGTTTATAAGTAAAGTTATAGACACCACTTCAGCCTACAGGCACTATAGTCCATAGGTATGTGCGTTGCCCGATACGGCGATACAGCATAATAATTAATAAATAAAATGATGTACCTATTTATTGATAATAAGTTTGATAATTCACTTTTTCACTATTCGATATTTCACACTTTTAACAACACGGAATTATTGATTCTACTGACGTAAATTTGCCGTATATAGCGCTACAAAGAAAGATCCTTGAGAATTATTTTTAATATTTTGTTGTACCTAATTCAAAAATGAATAAATAATGTAGATATTATAAATATTCACTAATTATTTATTTTTGCATATTCTATGTATGACAAAATGTTCAAAATATTTTGAATATTTTGAGCTATTAAAACCATGAGAAATATTCAATTGTTTTCAATTTGATAAAATGTTTTTTTTTAGTCAAATAGTATGAAAATTTAATATGAAATTCTACATAATTTATTCTTACACTATATTATAGTGTACCTACCTATATATAGGTACAATTTTTTTTATATATTATAGTTATTACTTATTATACAGTTTATGTTAAGTTCAAAGTTGCTTAGTGAATGGTACTATACTGATAGTCAGTTAGGTATTTAATATTTTAATCAAAATATCACAATTTATTATAGAAACAATTTTAAGTTTAATTTGAGTTTTAAATTTTTACGAAACAGCGTAACGATAACGATTTATCCTCAAACGATTTTAAATATTTGTTATTATTCAAAAAGCACAAGTCGTAGACACTTGAAAATTTCACCAGTTTTTTAGATTGGCATTTCATTACATTATTTAATTTTAAAAATATTTTGACTTTTTTTGAGCTATTAATAGACAACTGAAATTTCCAATTTTTCTGAAAATTTTTTTTGAAGTGTCGATAATTTTTTTTTGCCGAGTCAAAATACTTGAAAATGTAATACAAAGTTTTTTATAAGTTAGTCTTATAATGATTAAAAAATTATATGAATACATTGTCAAAATTTTTTTTGAATTATAAATATATACTAAATTCGTCAAAATCATGAATATTTTCATATAATTTAGTAAGTATAACTCATACATTTTTTTGTATTAGTAGCTAAGAGTTGAAAATTTAATACAAGATGTTCCATAAGTATTTGGCTTACAATAATTATAAAATAACTTAAATTTTGGTGTATTCAGGTCATTAAAACATAAACCACTTTTTTCACCAACCATAGAAATTATATCCTAGGCTGATAAATCATCTTCGTTGAGAATCGTTTTTCGTTTATAATCATACCTATCATTGGATTCAAATTTAACACTTCTATAATATATAAAAGTGATCCACACGGCACCTAATGTACAGCAGAGCGGTACCCACTTACCCGCTTTTCATTTAAGAAATTCTAACATAAAATTATTTAAGGATACATTTAATTATCAAAAAATCAAATTTAATTATCAAAAAAAGAGATCATACTTAAAATGTCCCGTCTTTCTGGTACATATTTTTATAATTGAGAAAAACAAACAACAAATTAAAGAAAAAATGGAATTTTTACACAAAAATCGTTTTTTCTATGTAATTCAAAAACGAATTACCTTAGATTCTTGAACTTATCTTAAAATATTTTTATTAAATCATTTTCTGTTTAGATAAATAAAATTAAATACAAGATTCTTCATTTTAATGCACATTGGAATCATAAAATCTAAGAAAATATATTAAAACAATAATTTTTTATTGACATTTATAACGATAAATAACGATATGTTAATTATTTTGTTATAATTTAAAAACATTAGTCGGAGGAACTATCAAACTTTTATTAAATTAACTATACACAATAATATTTTCAATCTATTTAAATTATAAATATTATTTATTTATAGGTACTATGAGCCTATTTTTACTGTTTTACAGTAGTTACAGAAATATGTTATTCCATTTTGAGTTTTATAAGTTTATACCTTTTTTTTGTCTGCTTTCTCCCGGTCGCCATCGTTTATTTGAAAAACAAAAGTTAACAACCGGGTTGATGGGACAGTCTCCCATCTGATAAATTATAGCTATATATTTACATTTACATAATGTTTTGTTGCGTTTATATACCTGCTCTTGACGGGCCGATCTGAGTCCGTCACCTTGGACATCGCGTTCTGGACGCCTCTTCTAGGGCCAACCTGAGTCCGCCGCCGCCCCCCAGGACATCGCGTAGTTCTGAGTGTGACTGCCGTGGTCGTTGTGACGTTGTACACTTGTACCCTCCCATGGTGTCATAAGCGGGGGATGAAGAATGGTGGTCGTTGACACCTCCGAGAATATACAAGTTAATACCTATAATATGATATGAATATTATTATAATAATCAAACGCTAATAATATAACAAATGCAACATTTTCGGGAAAAATTATACCAACCTACTATAATACTAAAAGTAAAATAAATAACTATATCAAAATAATATTGTCATAGATATAGGTTGATAGACCGTTTCCACACAGAATCGTTTTTCGTATACAAGTATACCTATAAAATTGAATTCAAATTTAACAAACCAATTATAGTGAACCACTCGACACTTAATGTACAACAGATCGGTACTTACTTATTAAACTAATTTTTATTTTTATTTTAAAAACCTGAAGTTACCTAGTTAGTCGAATTATCGAAACAAAATAAATGTATAAAAAATTAACCACTTAAATTTGTATTAAAAAGTCATAGTTTTCATCTGAAAAAAAGACAAAGTACATGTTTTATACTTCATCACAATATCACATTCTACAAATTAAATTATAAATTGAAAAATTGTATACCCAAATATCCATTAGTCTTTGTCTCCTCACAATATAGTTTTTGTCTAATAAAAGCTCATCGAATTCATCAAATATTAAAATACTCCAGACATCCCATCCAAAACCCTCAGGCAAATCATCAAAGTTCCCTTCTATTTATTCAATTATACCTTACACAAAGCCTTCAATGGGAATACCCCTCTCGTTTTCTATGTAATAGCAGTAGTATAAACTATACAGACGCCTGCTGCCAATTCCCATACTAGTTTGTCAATATACAATTAAGTTATAGATCATCATATTATTATGTTAGTGTATTATTTTGAAATGGAATATTTGCATATAATTAAATTTATCTTTTAAAAATAATTTATTTATATATTTTCGGAGTAGTAGCTGATGAATGACGATAAATTATTATGATTTATGATTACCCCTAGGGGACAGTTAGTTAAACAGTTAACAATTTTAAAGATGATTAATTTGAAAAATACAAAATTGATATAAATAATTGCAGAATTTGGTGTTTTGATCAAGTTCAGTATAATCGTAAAAAAAATAAATTTATAAAGCAATTTTATATTAATATAGTTATGCCTTATACTTACAACGTACTATCTAGAATATCAGCAGTACTGAATTTATTTGACTTCATCATTTGCTTACTGCCGTTGTCGACAGGAAAAACTTATGTATTTCGGTACATTAGGTTGGTCTTAGTACCAAAGTAGGCAATTTGAGTAGCGGTACACTCGCTTTGTATTAATAGAATCTTGGTGTCACCTTAGTTCATATGACTTCGTAATAATATAAGATATTACGAATTATTCTTCTTGGTTTTAAAATCTAGGAAAGAAAATTGTGAATTTGCTTGTGGAAAATAAATTGTAGTGTTATTTTGAATTTTCTCTTATAAAATTTAAGTATACTATCATTAACCACAATACACTGACTACTAGTCACTCTTTGGAATTAAAATTTAAAATACCAACTTTTATAATTAAAGGGATTCGATACCAACCGTTTTTAAGGAATTAAATAAAGGAAATTTTCAAAGAGCGCGAGTGTCGTGTAAATGTGAGTGTTTTATAAGTGATCGTTACTCGTTAGTGTGGGGAAGTTCCACTGAAGTGGAAATTAAATAACGGAGCGTACCCGCACTTGCAGAATTGCACAAAAGAATATTAATTTAATTATTTTGTTTTTTTTTGTCTTAAAGTATCAATCTGTTGACCATTGTTCTATAAACTAAATATATCTGAAAACATACTTGAATTAGTCATGCAGTTGTGCCAGATTAACTGCCGTATATTTATAATTGACTTCTATAATTTTTTAATTAATTTTAGTTTCTAAGAAGAACAATTTATTGGTCTTACTATAAATAAATTTAATTGTTTTAACTGAAAATACTTTTTCTATAGTAATGTCATATTTTGTTCACAATAGTGTTCTCTTATGAAAAGCAGAAATGTTTTGAGATGGTACTTTAATGATAAAATCGTATGTATATACCTATGTACATTGTACTTAGTACTTACCTGTGGACTGTGACGATTCTCAACCTTTTGGACTGCACTTCACATCTATCACCATTCACCACATATTCTAACCTATAATAATTAACATAAATTAAAAATAAGTAAGCTGGTGATTTTTGTAAGACATTATCAAAATGTAATCAAATTATAATTTTTTGATGGAAAAGGGCCAATTTTTTTGAAATTTAGAACTTAACAATAACAATATACTCGTACTAAAAAAACTATAATAATTAATAATAATATATTTTAAAATAAACAATAATTAAAAAATTAAAATAAGATTGTTATATTTCATCTATTTTTATTTTGAACTAATCAATATGATTGCTATAATAATATGATATTATTGCTCATTAGTAAATAGTTATTAATCATTTTAGATCGTAAATATCCACGTAGCGGAGTACCTACTGTAGTTTTATTTAAGCAGGCATTATATTCTGGTATTCATTATTAATAATATTAATATTTATTAAATTAATAACTAGGTAAATGTTAACATCGAAGACATAAATTAAAATTAATAAATTAGAGTAGAAACATAGACATATTATAGAATCGTAGTTTAAAGTTGAACATAATAATATGTAATTAATAATTATTATATTATACGTCATAAATCATTAGATACAAAATTAAATTACATAATATTATTTTTATTATTTATTTATTTATAAATTATTTTGTAACTATTGTAAATGGGACAGAAAATTAATTATTGATATTGGTGTTTAAATTATTTATATATATTTTTTCATTTGGTTAAGAAAAATAACAATAGAATGTAAGAATTCGTTATAATATAAAAGTGTAGGATTAAATTATTTATTGATAGCTTATAATTAAGACAATAGTATTTATAATGGAACGAAATATCTACAGTGGAATGTAATAATAGGACACAAACATCATCAATAAAGTACAAGTAGAGAACACAATTTAAAAAATATATTAACACAAATAATTCATCTGTTTTGTAATGGCTTTTATATAGATATTAGATAATGGTACCTATATCGATTAATATTTTAAACTGACTAAACTTTATACTGTTTTACATGCCACATGCCACAAGATGGTACATCTTAAATACCACTCGATGTATGCTATAATTATTGACGACGGGGTATATTAAGTAAAAAGCATTTTAATAGTATTTATATGACGTATAAAATAAGTAATTTTTTTTCGTAGTTTATAGTTACCTATATATCACAATGTATAGTCTCAAACTTATTTTAGTTTAGTGTAGGTGCATTACACATTCATTTAAAAGCGTACTCTTGTTTGTTTTCTTTTTTTTTTGTAAAGTGTAGTAGAATAACTGCATATTAAGTACCTATTTAAGTACTTTCCTTTATTGCTGATGTCGACTATTAGTAATAATACTTTTATATTTTGAGCGAAAAGAAGATTTATAATATGTACAAACTAATTTTATAATGATATATGTTCGAAGTTTAAATTTTGTAAATATCGTCAAAATTTCGAAAATATTCAATGTATTTTATAGTTGAACGTTTTCAACATTTTCACTTATTATAGATTTAGCCCGAGGCTATACACATCATTTTCTGTCCTCTGTATTGCCGCTCCTAATTTTAAAACAATGTAAAATCGTCCAGCTTGCCAGTTTATCTTCCATCGGTGATGTTATAGCGCCGCGTGTCATATCCTACTACTTCAATACAAAACAATGAATTTTGAATTCGAGGGAAAATGACGCGAAATCCGTAGTTTTTCATACATAGTTTGTCACTAAAACTTTTAAGTTTAACCAATGATAAAATAACACTATCTAGTTTAATATCGAATCTATGGTTAAACACATTAAATAGTTTACATAACCCAAAGCCTAACTTTTAATCGGAAATTTAAATTCCCCGACTATACAATTTAAATGTATTTTATACTAATTGTACGATTTGTTTGAATCTTTTGTTTATAAAATATGCCTATTATTATAATATGTGCATTATGCATATTATTACGATTCATAATATAATAATTCAGTTATTCAGTAGGTATTTGTTGTGTACGTATATATTATTCTATGGAAATAAAAAAATATATAAAACGTTTTCATAACACAGAAGAATTTAATATAACAGAGTTTTGAAAAAATATATCAAATAATTTATGTCAGATATTTTACTTTTTATTTTAATTTATTTCTATTATAATTTGTATTAATATAGGACGACGCTGCATGACTACGTACCTACCCACGCCTTCGTACACCGATATTTATTACTATAGTTCCGACACTCTTATACCATAAGAATTTGAAAAAAAAAACAAATTCTTATTTCCATAACAATGGCTTTTAGACTATTTATATAACAAATTAAAAGTATAAATCAAATTAAAAGATGACTTAATTAATTGTGATCGTACGCCAATTAATTTTATTATAAGTAAAGCAAAAGCATATAAGCAGTATCCATATATCTCTTCCTATATAATTGAATGGCGAGGACGAGCACCTACACTTTTTTCGCCCATGTAGATGAAAAATGTATTCAAAATATCAATACGTTATCGTTTCAAGTATATAATTAAAATCAATCGAAAAAAATAATTATACTATGTACAAATATACAATATATCTATAAGAGTAGGTACATTTCTTTTTAATTTGAACTCGTCGCGATTCAGTTTTCAAGGTATAGTACAACACTTTTTCTTGTACAGTACTTTATTTAATTAACTCTTCTCGAAATACACGTACTAATTAATAAATATTTTATCGTTAACATTTTTAACTACATAGAATAGCATTATAACTATTTATTGTATAATAAGCGATTGTATCTGTTTTGAACATTTGTTATTTTATGTTTTAGTTATTTTGTGCTGAGCTGTATTTTCTTCGGTGTTTGACGTTTACTGTTTGGTCTCTCGGCTTTGATGTATTTATGCGTAATATACTACTATGTTACAGTACATAACACATACAAACTGTACCTATTACAGGATATAATTTATTGTTATTTAGTTATAACAATTGATTTTAGATTATAATATTATACTAATAGAGATATTGGATACATCACTCAATAAATTGAATAAATAAATGGTTTTAAATGAAATATTTCACCTAGATGGTAACATGTGAGTATATTTCTATAATATTTTAATATTAATAATAAAATAATTTGAACTATTGGACAATCATTGAGATAAAAATGTTAATACATTTTAAATTATAATTTTAATAATAGTTGTCGGAAATTAAGATAAGAAATTAACATGAAGACTTGTAATATTATGATCTATCGGTGTTAATCATTTTATAGTTTAAAAACTAAGTAGAAGTACTGTAAATATTAATAGATTTAAGGATTGCATTTTTCCAATAAAATAAACCAGTCATAACATTTTTAAGATTGTATATTTTGTAAAATTAACTTATTGTACGTTAAATTTGATTAACTATTGTATATTGTAATAACTAAAAATAATATAGTTAATTCTATTGTTTATTAATACACTGAAGTAATGAATAAACGTGTTTCATACTTATAAAATATTCCGTGTAGGTAGATAGGACGGATTTAAAAATAATAACTAACTTGACTTGTAAAATTATTGTGTGGAATACGGGTGGGTAAGTGATAATATGATAATAGTATGTTACATTGTCACCCATTTCTTAGAGAATAATTAAGTAAAAGTTAAAAATAATTTCGTATTTTATTATATATAATGTATATTTATTGGCTATTGCCTATTATTTTATGTTAAGTAAAAATAATTTATTTATTTTGTTCTTTGTGTTAAAAAAATAAATATAGAATGAACCTAAAAAAATCATCCATCGAAAATAATTGTCATTATCATATATTTAAATTAAATTTTGTTGTATTAATATGCTTCGTTCACAGTTTTGTTATTTTTGCAATAATTATTATACTTATATAATATAAAATCTCACAGTAAACTTGAAAAGCAATACTCATTCTGTTAATTTTTCTTTGTAAATGCATTTGAAGTTTAATTAAATAAGTTTCACCTTTTAATACCATATTTAATACTTAATTAAATTAATTTACCATTTCATTTATAATATTGTATATTTTCCTTTAATAACCAACCTACAACTATGAAGTACAAATACTTGAGTTTTGAATAACAAATTTAAAATATCATTTATAGATCATGAAACCCTGTTTCATTTTTCTAATCACTTTAAAAAACCAAAAATAAATTATTTTAACATTGATTTCTGTTACTAGATTGAAAAACTTAGTTATTGTAAGCTTGAGTGGGTGGCTTAATTAAATTTTTTTAGCCAAGTAGGTACTCGTAACTATAATTACCAATTAAAAAATACAATTTTAAAATAATGTATGATAAAAATGTATTATTAATTTTTTTTTATCACAAGATAAAATTACAGATACATTGTACATTATTTCTTATTAGTTATTATATCAAATTTTTTTTTTTTAATTTAAATAATTAAATTCAGTTTAGCATTACGTTTAAAATGTGTAACTATGTTGAGTAAATGTACTTACAATTAATATTATCTTTATTAAATATACACATTTGTAATATAATGGGGGAATTTTATATTTTTGGGAAGTTTATATACTTAATATTGAAGAATAATATTAAAGTAATTAATGTTATTTGTCATATTATGGTATTATAACCTAACCAAAGAGTTATAGTCTATACCGGTCTGGGTTGAAAAAAATAGTTTTTGATACGTTGAGAATTAACGTAGCATTGTTTACAATACGGAATACCCACATTTTGGTATTATTTATCAGAGTCTAAGCAAATAAAGTTATGTTAGGATCCAAGGGAAAACGTAGGTGCTGCATATTATCTGCATATTTTAACAAACAATTTTATTCCAAAAATCAAATTTAGTATTTAGCACATATGCATTTATAATATTATAATGTTTAATTTGGTCCACAGAGTTTATAGTTCACGTACAATATCATACAATTTAGTATGTAAATATGTGCGATAAATGATAATTAATAAACTTTACTAAGACAGCTGTAGATACATAATTTACACACTTTATTTTATCGTAAAAATCGAATGACAATTCTCAGCAATGAAATAATAATAAAAAAAAAAATTGTTTTTATACTATTATACTAAATACTAGTAGTAAGTATAATTCTTTAATATTTCATTAACAATATTATTGAAGAAAAACATTCCTCTTGCACACTAATACTCAATAAAATCTAACAAAACTGTAAGTACAGAATACATAATAATTAATTAAAATATGTATGGAAAAAAAACATACATACATAAATTTATTTGTCACGCAGCACATATTGAACGGTTCTAAACTTTTCAAACACCACTGTCTATTAAAGAGAAGAAAACGCAACATTCTTTAAAAGTATAAAGATGCAAATTTAAAACAGCAAAACATATTAATTTATAATTTATCTATCAAGTATAAATAATGTGAGCGATTACATATTAAGCGAGATAATAATTTTATTGAAGTTTATTTCCACAATGTGTGATAGGTATTATCAACCTAAATAGTACGGACACTATACGAACTACGAGTAATAGTACGTACCTATTATAATTTATTTTTTTTTTTTATAGTTATTTATTTTTTTATTATGAGTTCTACACTAGTAAATCGTTATCAAAATAGCATTCAGGTAGAATTAAAAAATGTAAAAATGAAAAAAAAAATTTAGGTTTAATTTTTACAATTTTGAATTAATTTATTAGGCCTATCAACTTCAAATAATAATAATTGTTGTACTGAAGTCTCAAATTATGAAGAGTGTTGTAGAATAAAAATAGTTTATTAAAATAATGTATAAAAACAAAGAACAAGAAAAGCAATATTTAGATAGTGTTATAATAAGTATATTTCTTTTAGGTGTTTAAATGCCTATGCAAAATTCTGAAACAGCGATATAAAATAAGAGTAAATGGTGCGACCACTTTAAACAATCAATATACTTAGAAAGGAGTGTTGGTGATTTCTTCACCCAAACAAGCAAACTATATTTGATAAATTCTTAGTTAATACGAAAAATGCTTTGATGACATAAATTAATATAAAAAAACTACAACAATATACGTAAAGATAGGTCTCATTAAAATATGTGTATACATTTCGTTATTAATAATTAATTTTAGTGATTAGATAAGTATTGGTTGTCCATTAGACGTGTTCCCTTATAGCTTATTATTTCAATATAAAAAACCAATAGGTAATTCCTATACAGCATTACATTCAGTCAAATAGATTTATAATAATTTTAAAAATATAATAACTTAACGAATAACTATAGAAGACAATTGGTAAATGATTTGAAATGATAACGAAGGAAAGGAAATTAAAGTTTTAACCAAAAACGGAGGTTTATTAACTTATGTAGGTACCTAAATGGGTTATAGTATAACAGTTTACAATAATTTTTTAGTTCTGAATGAAGTCGGTTGTTTGAATTTCATTGAATTGGATACTCGGATCCGTTTCAAGTGTGAATGACTGTAATGTATATAGTTTCAATTTTCTGCCACAACATTTGTGTGTTTTATTTTTATGATAATAAAGAAAATACCGACTCGTTCGGTTATACATAAACTAAAATTTGTTCCGCGATAAAATAAATTTGCGTTCAACATTATTATTTATTATAATAACATTATAATTGTAACTTAATGTTTTAGCCAAGAATAATTGATGTATTTGATTTATTAGTAAACTATGTGTAAATAATTCAATAAAATACCAGACATATTATAAATTATTTTTTAACGACAGTTAAATTACATGTATAATATATCGCTTTCAGTCCGACGAATGTGGTAAAGATGTTAATTTTAAAATTGTATTATTAATTATTATACAGCAAAAAATAATAATAACAATAGAGATATATTATATTGCGGTTGTGGAAAAAATAGGATACATTTACATTGGTCCTCAATAATTAGATTACTATAAAATTCTTGTCCAACCATCAATGTTTCATTTACATACGTTAGCTATTTTTGGTTAACAACAATTTTTGTTTAAACGTTCTAGGATTATTCAGTCATTTTCTTCAAATGGAGATTTCCTATAATGGAAGTAAGTGTGATAATCTACACTCGAAAATAGGTAATAAGTAATAACTAATACTAAATAACAATAAAAATAAACATAAAATCATAAAGAAAAGATTAGTTGAAACAAACACTTCGAAAATGTAGTGTAATAGGTATATAAAATATCCACATAAAAATCAACGGAGAAAAGAATGTGTGTTTAAATGATAAAAACAAAAATATGTTTATAAATTATGTACAATATTTTACAGTTTAATTTGCTTCGTATTACTAAGTAATAATCAGTTGAAAACCTACTTAAAACTATTCTATTGTGGTTATTGGTTTGTTTAGCCTGCGAGTTAAATAAGCTATAAGCTAAGACATATTTAAATATGTCAAGTCGAATTGAGGGATAGGTTTTGTTTTAAATATTAGACACGTTGATAATTTTAATGTTATGTTATACGGCTTTCATTTCATAATTTCTACGCATAATACTAAATTTGAATTGTTTTTCTCAACAAATCCTTATTCTTAATGATTATGTTAATATCTATGTAAAATGTATTATATATTATGTTTCAAGCAATTACATTATTGACTAATTCATTATGACATTATATGTATATAAGTAAATAGAACATTTTTAATTCTAGAAGTATTAACTTTTGCCGAATTTTTTTAACGTATAGTTGTACAAGATGTATAGGTAGGTAGTAAATACGTCATGATCGTTATTCTATCGTTTGTAAATCATCTTTATTTTTCATCGCATTTTTGTTGATGAAACTATTATAATTTATCAACTTTTGATATTTAATCGTACCTATAATTATATAAAAACAGAACACCTTTATACTAATGTTAATATAGGTATACATAATAATACAATTAATACAAATAGATATTAATATTGAATACTTAAAGAGTAGTTTGTGTGCACTTAAAAAATTCATATTATCCTCCCTTGACTCGTTCAAAAGTAATTTTGTACAATTGTGCGCAATAAAAAATATAAATAAATATCTGTTATATAATAATAGTTTAAAAAAGGAGGTTAAAATTAATGTAGGTAATCGCTCTGTGTTATACAGTAGCTGTAGAGTGAACCTCGCCATTAAGTAGTAAGTCAGTGTAATAGTCTTTGCGTACGATAAACGATTCTGAGCGAAGACGGTTTGTTAGCCTTTGTATTACTAAATATATTTTATGATATATTTATATTATTATTTAAGTAATTTATTTTACTATTATTAGGTAATATTATAGTAATATGGTAGGTTGAATTAATTTTTTCCGGAAACAATGCATTTGAAAATGTCATTTTATGAATGAAATACAATAATATTTGCGTAGAATGTTAATTTAAACATATTGTAAAAATTCTAAAGATCTATGAACCTACGATTATTATTTTTTTATGCTACATAAAGAACTAGTTTTGCATAAAAATGTCCACAATTCTTTAATTTATTTTTTTTATTTTTTTATGATTATTTCAAAAATGATTAGAAATTTTTAATTTTGACTTCTCAAAAATACTAACTATACTTGTATCTAATTTGCAATCAAAAACTACCCTCTGTATACATATACGCATACACAAACGTCAAACATAATCAAAAAAATAAAACACATGTTATTGTAAAATGAGTATACCCTACAATCATCATTCTGAATTTAAAAGTTTAAATAATATGATTGAAGTAAATGTTTAATATGCAGTTATCTAGTATGTTCTTCAACGCTAAACAAGTAGATACCTTTAGGGGATATCTTCTATTAAAGTTATCCTTCAACAACTTGCAAGAAGACTAGCCAAAGGTGTGTTTGGATCGTTTCCAGTGTAGAACGCAGAGAAACGAGGAGGATCTTGTTCTTTTAAAGCCCAAGCTTTTGTGCGTCCGCTTAACCCATCCATTTGTCAGCAGTATTATGTACACGTCTAGAACACTTTTAGGGTAGGTGGTTCCACTTTGTTCCACAGACGATTTTAATCAAATTCTACCAAATTTATGTTGTAGTAGGAGCTGGTGAGGGATATGATTTATCGCGACCGACAATCACAGCCCCTTCGCTATTAAAATGTATGTCCATGTGCAGCATATAAGAAAACGATGAGATCTGTAAATCCCTATCATTTCCCACCCTTCGTCTTAGAGCCAATTCGTCCCAAATCATCAATTGTAAAATAATATGAACAAAAACAAATAAGTGGAATTATGTTTATTATTCTGATAATTTATTGTACATGAAAATTATCAGTTTCTTATGATGTTAATTAAAAATCATATTTGATACAGGTAAGTAGGTAAAAGTTAAAACAATATATTATATTATATTTCCTACTGTATTCGTATATGATCTGTCAACATTTTTCGTTATCTATAACATTATACTAAAAATGTCTTTTAGTTTCAATCACAAATACCGTAAAAACAAAAAACCTATGATCTTTCATTATTGGTTATTTGGTTAAATAGGGCTGAATAATAATAAACATAAATAATTGTGGAAATTTGTCTTGCTGTATAACTAGGTGTTAATAGGTGTACCTTGACATTTGAGTTTGTAGTATTATAGCTGGTCTTTGTAATGAATATGTTAAATTTGAATTTTAAATTAAATAGCATACGAATAACGATTCTGAATATTGAAAGGATATCATCTCCGGCATAATAATCATAAATACCTATGGCCAATATATGTATAATATGAATTTAATAATAAAACATTTTATTTATACTAATTAAACGGATAAAACTGTTCGTTATATATTACATACAATTCTGATAATCAATAATAAAAGCCATGTATTAAAATCTTAAATTATATTTTTAATAATTAAAGTAGTACATGTTAAAAAGTAGCATTTTTTATCCTCCTTCATCTATGATAAAATCATTCAACCACCGCTGACACTGTTTAACAATATTTAATAGTCGTATACATTAAAAGAGAAATATTTTAAAAGTTAAATTGTGCTTAAAAAAATTATTTAAGCACTCCGTTCAATATAATCTAGACAAATCATTAAAAGAAGATTTTATTCTACGAGTATAATGCTGAAAATAAAATATAAGTACCTATGCATTAAAAACGTAGGTACGTTAAGCTTTTAGACTTCGTTTAAATTATATTTGTTGAACGTTCGATAAAACTAATATTATTAATTTAATTATACTAGTAATTTAATTTAAAATTATAGTTCGACGTTCTTCAAATAAAATTCCATAAAATGTAGTTTACAAAAACTAACTACAAATTTCACCTTTTATTATACCTAACTAATAAGAGTCCAAGCAATATCAGCAACATAGTTAAGAAACTTTTATTATAAAATATATTTGATATTATTTTTAAGTATTAACTTTACTATACTATAAAACACCGGATTAAAATTTCACTGTATCCTAGAACACTAGAAAACCTTTAGTGTTCCCTTCTCAACAAACAAACTCATTTCACCATTTTCATAAACAAATGTTTTGAATTAAGTAGTATTTTTACGGTTGAATATTATTTATTTATTTATTTATTTTTATTATTATTATACCTCTAAAATAATAATAACAATATAAATTTATTAAGATTAACAAAACAACTTTAATGTAATATTTTAATATAATGAATTATAATTAACAATTATAAATTATTTGATTACACTTGTAATCACTATAAACACATAATCATTTCAGAAGTAACAATTAATATTATAAGCGTTAAACGATAAAATAAAATATTGTTACCTTGTGTAAATTTATCAAAAACACCCAATATCAATTTATAATTATTGAGTATGTTAATTTTATTTTTATTGTCAATTATATAATATTCAATATAATTATATGGTAATACCTACCATATTTCCATTTACTTCATTGAACTTGTTCATAACTCTTATTTTAACTAATTTACAAACTCTGTCATGTCGTAAAAATACATTTATTTTTTGAAATTTCTATTTAATGCGTAAACCGAAAAAAAATTATTCTGTAGAAAGAAATGGGCCCCGAGACTGTCTCTTCTTAATCCTAATACGATTTATCGCCCATTAATGCATTATATATATCTTATTTATAACGTAAATACATTATACAAGTATAGGTATTTTCAAATTAATATTGTTGATAGTGTATAAAAAAAAAATTTTAAATATAATAGGAATAATGTATTCCGACGAATAAAATATATAATAAGAAAATTAAAAATACACGATTTACATTATAAGCATTTTTCAAGTTTTTTTATAATAATTGTATATTAGAGGTATTAATTAAACTCGCCTACGCGTTGATTTGTAATGGAAAACATCAAGATTATACATGAGTACATGACAAATTGTCCACGAATAGTCCAAACCACCATAGTAGTACCTAAACCTACCTCGGAGGCCATATTACTTATTATTGATATGTATACATATATGTATATGTGTGTGAGTGTGTGTGTGTGTGTATATGTGTTCAATATTGGTATAGTATTATATATATACATATAACTTTGTATACTCAACCGATCACTGTCAGTAATAAGAACAAAGGGGTTTGTGTCATTGGTATAAACGATTCGATTTGTCTTTTGCGGTCTTGTATTATTGTATATATATATTATATATGTGTGTGTGTATATAAATAAAGCGTTCCGCCGTCGGCCGTCATCCTACCACCCCGTGTGAGAAATGGCGTTCGATTGGACCCGCAAAACGTGTTCGACGCCCGGATAAGCCGAACGTGAGAGGCAATCGTCTTGGACCAGACGAGTTTTTTCCCCTCTTTCCGAATAATAAGAGGAAAACTAAACCCCGGGGCCCATTCAGGTAATTTGGTCATAGAACTTTCCCAAGATCATTTTTTTCCCGACCCTCTGCCACGCGTCTAATTTATTCGACGCATTCGTCAACCCTTCCCACCACTCCTACTTCCAAGCATATACTTCTTCCGTTCAACCACAATGATCCATGATCAAAATATCATCCTTAATAACCCATACCCACCCACCCACCCACCACACACACACATACATACAGACACGTCAATATGTCATACACATAATAATATGTACGTAAAATATTTAAGGATTGTGAAGTATGTACAGTGTATAATATTTTTCAAAATTCAATAGTCAATTTTGGTATTTTTTTTTTTTTTTATATATAAATACGTTGTATGATTTATAAATATTTGTAAGCATGCTGAAGACAGAAATCACTTAATATAATACTTCTAGTGAAATAACAAAATTTTAAATTTCTCAAGCAACTGCCAACAATAATCGTTGCCAGCACTTAACAAATTACGTAAATGTACGACATATTGACGTCCCATTCCCACGAAAATATTTTAAGTTTTTTCAGAGTATATTAATTATTAAGTTTATATTGTTTTCAATTTGACATTATTTTATAAAAGTTAAACGACAATGGTCGGTTGTATATACATTTAAATTAACTTATATATTATTAACTACAAACTAACACTTAATTATTATTCGTTTGTGATGCAATCATTTAAATTCTATGAAGTTGCATAGTTAAATTAATTTATAATTATTTAATGTTTATATTCCATTGAAGTAATGAAATCATAAATAATAAAACACATTGGCTGATCTTACAATATAATTGTATGTATACAATTATTATAAATTATTATTAAACTTTAAACTGTAAACGTTTAATGGATAAAATGTATGGTTCAAAATTTTGATTTACTAATGATTTTACACAATTACTTAAAATTGTTTAATAATAATTTTTTAAACAAGATACATTCAAAAGGAACAAAAAAGTTATGAAATTGCATTCAATTTATACTTATATCGATTCAAATTACAAAATTTGATATAATATCTATTAAATTATTAAATTATATCATTCTGCTTTTATAAATTGTAAATATTATTTGTTTATAATATAACATATCAGTGACACTTAGTTATACAACACTTGTTCACTGAAATAACTATAAATTACACAAATTAAGTTCCATAAATTGAATGATTCTTCACTCAAACCTAATCAACCACATATCCACTCCACATCAATTATGCTTGTTGTAAAAATTAAATTACTGATTGCGAAATATATTTCTGATAAACAAAAGAATATATATATATATTATATACAATTGCTATAAAAATTAATAATTTTCAAATAAAAAATTATTTGTTGAAATAATAATAATTATTGTTTTTGAAAAATGATGTGCTTATTAGATTAACGAATAGTTGTTAAAGATTTTAAACGAAAATTAATCATAAATCATGGTGATGTTTGAAAAACAATTCATAACAAATCCATTAAGAATGAAGGCAAAAACGTATCGACCTACATACTAATTTCCGGTAGTTTAAATGAACTTTTCAACGAACCGAGGATAAGAAAAGAAGAATTGCTTCAAAAAGTAATTCCAAAATGTTTTATCGGAAAAATAAATAAAAACAAGTCTGTAGAAAGGAAGAAATGTTGTAAATTAAAAACATTGAAAATCGCTTCTGAATATTATAGTGTAATTATTATATTTAAATAATTAGTTTACATTTTCGGTAAGATTTTTCTGAGAACACCATGACACTATACGTGTTCCACTTAAACTTATACAACAAACTTTGCCACCTCCATTAGGTGTCTTTACAGCTTACAGCCATTTGAAACTTAAAGATAATAAATAGTTTTTATCGCAAACCTATATAATAATGATTAAGTGTATCCAAAAAAATGTACCGACTAAACGCCCGAACAACGCTTCGTGTATTACAGCGCGCAGATGATATTTAATTTCCGTTGGCTTTATATAAACTATATAAAGCTTACAACACTGATGGCACCGCGGTCACGAGCTGGTCCTAACACATAATATTATAAAATTATATAATATATTATAGGTAGGTACTATACCGCGGTATATACCGTCATATTTACATATTATACTAAGAATGCGGCGTGTACACGATAATACCTTTCACGGTGCAGGATCCCCGATCCTGTGTGCGTGTGTTTATTCAAAACTGAGTCTATATGCTGCTTCATTAATAATACAAGTTTAATTACTCATAATGGGTTTCTATCGGGGTGACGTGTTTTTTGACATCAACTTAAAGTCTTAAAGCACACGAAAGAAGTAAACCTTAAGAAAGCGGGAAAGAAACTAGGCCATATATATGTATAATGTGTATTATGTATTATATCACTATAATATACCTACTAACCGTTACGCACCGTGTTGTATGAATAAGTTATCAATGATATCATAGACAAGTCCGTCGGGTGACGACAACGTTAGGTCAACCTAGGCAATCAAAAGTATAATAACTAAAAAAAAATATATATGTGATCATATCAAACGATACTGCGTTTAAAAATTAAATTGAAACCGACAAAGTTCAACACCAAACCAGTGGAATGTTTAATGGAATATTTTTAACGGATTTCGTAAAATATTTTTAAATAATGTATTTGTATAAATAAATAGACATGTAACATAATAATGTTCGTTAATAAACGCGTACCTATTATATAATATTATACAATATTATACTTTAATTCTTCGTAAAAACTTCTGTAACATACGTTTTATTAATAACATTGACCTACTTATATTTTTTTTAATTGAGAAAAAATGGAATTTTATTACGAGTAAATAATACTACAATAACAGAAAATTGAAAATTTCAATATAATACACGGTGGTTGAGAGAGAAAAATTGAATGAAAATAAAAATAAAACTATATTTCTACAGTGTTTCTGTATTCAATCTGAAATAATTTCTATAGATTATTATGAAAGAATGATGAATTAATTTGAATACATCATTTAATTACAATAATGTTGCAGAGTCGCTATATTATAACAAGTCGAATTTAGAATATTTTGTTGAACATGTAAGCTGCTGTTTAATAACTTTATGGAATTTGTGGATCTAAAAATAAATTAAAATTAAAAAAATTAATGTTATTATAACGATATATAATATAATAATCGATAACGTGTAATACATAGTTCTTTTATTCAAGTACAAATTAATATAAAAATCGACGGATTTGTAACGAAGCTTAGTGACTATAAGTGGTTGTTGTACTAAATACTAAACTAAAATTTGACAATATAATATAATAATATGTACATTTTATACCAAATAATGCAATCCAATATTGGGTAAATGTCTAACGTATAGGTGATTATAATATATTTCTATACCTACCCTAGTTGGTTCATAACATCAGAGAAAACAAGACATACATAAAGACTTTTGAGTCCAAGAACATTATATACAATTGGTCAAATATACTAAAATGTCTAAAACCGTTATGTTCACTTCATTGAATATTAACAGGATTGTTATATACTCCTTCCACCTCTTTAACGCTGTTTAAACTGAATTTTTCACCCTCTATATTTTATTACGGGTAATACCAGTTATTTATAGATATATTATTCACTTAATATCATTTTGTTAAATGATTACTATTTATAATTATGAGCTAATTTTTATTGTTATCTCGATTTCCACGATCGACTTATAAAGGTATTACTGTTATGATGTACTCAATATACAACTATATATTATTAACACGTATATTTTTTACGCACGTGATAAAATACTTTTAAATAAGTAAAAAAAATCTATAAATCTACCCATATTTTTTATATAATATAAGCTGTATATTATTAGTTATTTATTATTTATCACGAATATGTTTTCATATATAAAAATCAAATCATTATATTGTCTAACTTAAATATTTGTATTAAATAAAATACATTTAAGTATAAATACTTAATGCTAATTGTATAATATTATAATCATGACTTTTAATAAATATTTATGTTTTTTCTAGAGTTTTAATGAAGTTAGAACTCTTCTTTTTATGTAGGAAATATTTTAGTAAAATATTTTGGATCATCTTAGTTTCTTAAGCTTTATTCGTATTACTTTGTATAATATGATTTCTATTGAATTATATTAGATAGCATCTTTTTAATATCCCTTTAAATGTATGTTGTTGCCGGTAGTTAAAAATGCTTATTATTCGTCAACGGACAACGGTGTAATACCTTATTATAGGTACATTGTGTGAATCGTTTAAATCCGAGCCATTATCGTTTCTCAATCGATTTCTGTTTTAAAAACAAGTCTCCTTTCATTCTTGCAGATAGTTTATAAGGTGTTTGAGTGTCGAGTTCTCTGATGAAAAATAAACTGGCGAGATTAAGAGGTTTCAGTTAGGATAAATATAGACTATTTGAAGCAATGAAAAGTTTATCTATTTGCCCTTAATTCTTCGCAAGAGCTAAGGATCCTTTCTTTTGTGTAGAAAACCATTCTTTGTTGTTATTGTGGATCGGGTGGATAGGGTCTAACTTTTATCGGACAAAATGCGCGTGTTAATCGAATTTTGATGTACTTTATATAGTGTGGTTGGATTGAACTATTATATGCGGTAGACCAAAAAATAAATAAATAAAAAAATAAAGTAACGATTGTAAATGAAAAATTAATGAATCATTTATTTTCAATATTTTTGAATTATTCACCTAACCTTTATATTAAAAATTGAAGCCAATAATATTTTATTGATATTATTATATAATATTTAATGTTTAAAAATCAAATTAATTGACTAAAATTGCAAACATTTCTTTTTGTATTGCAATTATATTTTAGGGTTTAGCTTTTATAATTTTTAAATCTAAATAAAATATGTACATAATTTATAAATGGGAAATTGGGACAGACGCGGTACGACAAATTGTATAATTTATATTAAATCGATACAATTTATGGTGTGTCCATAGACAGTAGGATCTGTACTGCAAAGATGAAAGAATAGTTGTGTTAATATAAATTCAAATATTCGTTCCAATAAAGACTAAGGGCCATTCATTGTCGGTTCTTATTAAAACCATTCTTATCTTCAATTTTTATAAGAAATTCTTGAGAATATGTATTCATAAAAATATAGAAACTTATAAAATATTAAAAATAAGAAATAATTAAGTACTTGTCATTGGAAGTACGTTTAGTAACATATTTTATATGTTACAGTATCTAATCGCTTATTTTATTAAATTATTAACATTTTACGAAATAAATTTATTTACTAGTCATAGTAATATTAGTTCATCACTAGTTTAACATAAAATGTTCACAGTTACTTAAATCAGCATAGACCTAATTAATATTTTTCTATATTTTTCATGTTGTGTCATAATTGTTAATTGTTTCATGTACAGAAAAAATGTTGATTACCTACTGAATTGGTTTAGAAGTATAAAATTGTAGTAAACAAAAAACAAAAATGTTACATTTAAAACAAAATACATTAAATATGTCTTTAAACATTTCAAATGTTAATTACATTTTAATTCCAATTTAGATATGTAAGTACCATACGTATGTTTATCCAATATCACATTATTTTATTATTTTTTTAAGTTCATTTTACATTCAAATTAAACATAAAATATTACAAAATTTAAAATATTGTAGTTTTTTATTGTATAATAACTATTTCATTTATATAGACACACCTCAGTATTTCAATACAAAACATAGATTGTGCACTCGATAATTTATTACTATATAAGTACATCATATTGTCCGTATATTATGAATTATAATCATATTATACTGCACGAAACCCGAAGTTGGGCATTTATCCAGTAATTTATTGAGTGTAACTTCTATTAAAAATAAAAACTAGAGTTTGAATCTTTGAAGTCGTGTCTCTGTAGGACGTTACCTTATCTCACGCCCACTATCCTAGTATTGTAAATTGCATTTATTTTTCTTTATTATAATATTCATTATGAATACAGAATATATATTGCTCTATTTTAATAAAAAAAAAAAATAAAATTAGTTCTATTAAATGCAATTTTAATACGTTGACTTCAGTAATAGTATTATATTATTATATATTCATATTGAACTTAAATTAATTTTATTCTGTACTTTTTTTAATTAGTAATTAATTATTGAAATCCAATAAAACGGTTAGATTCTAATAATTTTATTAACAATTACGATCCTTTATTCCTTTATCACGTTTTTTATTAGTATTTTAAATTTAATTTAAATTGAACGAAAACAAATAATCCTTCAAGGCTACAATATATTTTATTATCCAGTTGTAGTAAGTTTTCTAAAACGTTTTAAACTTGAAAAACGTTTAGATGTTTCGAATCAATGTGAGTAACTACTAACTGAAGAAGTTTTGTTTGTGCTTTTGTTTCATTGAACATATATTTAACACTATTGGAAAGTTATTAAGAAGTCGTTTAAAGGTATATCAGTCTTCCACCCTCTTCACTATGTTAAAAATATTATTTCTATATCTAATTGGAAGTATTAAAGTTTAACCTTTGTCCATCACTTCTTTATTTTACCACAACCACCAAAATCACTCTCCAATGAAGCATGCGATTAAATTTGTTACTTGTAATTCTTTTACAGACATAAATAAATCAATAAATGTATGGGTAGTATGACTTATGTCTAACCGTATAGATTACTTGAATAATATATAAAAGAAGGAATTCATAAATTATTTGATAAACCACGTGCAGTAGCCATTAAGACATTGTAAACCTTAGTCCTAAACTCCTAACTTAACTAAAATTTAGTCGATTAGATGTGGAAAACTATTTTCATCTGTAATTTATACTATTTAATATATAGTATTAAGCTTTCAATTATGACTAGAATTATTAATAGATTACGATTTTTTTTTTTTTACTGACATTTAATAAAACGGATGAAGCTTTCTCAAAATTTTGAATTACTTAAAATTGTGTTTATGGAGCGCAGTATTCTCGATAGTTACGATATAAAAACAAATGATAAGAGGTTTGGTCAACAAATAATATGACTCGACCATGTTATATGTTTTATGACATTATGGGTGTTTATAAACAGTATTTTACTCTGTTTGCTTAATATAGATATAAAATAAACTATGAATGTAAATAATATAATTGACGTAAATAATAACTATTTGTATGTTAATAGCTATAATTGAGGTGTGCAGAGGGATTGAGGCAATAGCTTCATAGCAACCAATATTTTTTTCAATCAATACATTATTAATAAACTATATAGTGTCACTTAAGTCTTACCAAAAATTTAACCTTTTGCACTCAATTTCGTATTTTAATATTTATCAACGCCGATACTATTTTACATAATTACATATTTATATATTGGTTGTTTTTTTATAAATTGTATTATTTGGTAAGTTATAAACTTAAAATAATTAGTTTAAACTTAAACTCTAGCATTGATAAAGTGGTGAATAATTCAATTATTCTTAAAATTATAATTGATTGATCGGATATAAAATTTTACAAATAAGTTCTAAGACTCACAGACCTAGATATAGTTAATTTTCATCATAACCATTATTTTATTATAATAGACTATAATTTTACCTAGTTTGTGTCTCATAAAACTAGAGATACCTATTTACGATATGTATACATAAATACATTAAAGATATAGATACTTAACACATTCAACTAATTCTTGTAAAACTGAAAGTAAAAATCTAAGAACTCTGAACTGATCAAACTTTGTACTAAAGGTGAATGCTCATGGAGTGAAACAAAACAAGAGTGACATACAGCTCCCAAATACTATTATGTCTGTATAGCTTTTGATATTTGTTTAGCATGATCTACAAAGTTCTCCTTGCAGAGTATTTTACGCTATTTTAACTTTAATTTAAAAAGAAAAATATTGAATATGAACTAACTTGCAAGCATTTAATAAAATTATGTAAAACGTATACTAACATTCAAAGAAAATTACAAGTCGTATATTTTTTTAAATATTCAATATTTACATTTTTGATCAATTCACTTCTCATAAAAGTGTAAAACATTAGTACACCTAGCTAACTAATAAAAAATATGATTCAAATCCCAGTTTTTTTAATCTAAATACTAAATAAAAAGTAATTTAAAATATAGATTTCATTAATATATTTTATTACTTTTTTTTAAAGTATATATGTGTATTAAGTACATACTATATCATTTTAATTTTTTAATAAAAAAAAATATTGAAAGTTAAATAATTATTTAAAATGATTTATATTAATTTTGAGTTTACAAGTTTCCATAGAGCATTCAAAACTTGATGATAGAGTAATTAATACTTTAATTAAATTATAATTCACATAAAGAACCTTTTAAACACTTAACATTCTAAAGTTATTATAAATAATATAGTTTAAAACACAAAGTTTGATCTTTTTTATTACTATTTTGTTATGATTGGACATGAGAAATGCATAACTTATATAGGTACAAATATATTATAAGGTGTGCAGTATGCATAAGTAACATGTTATGCTTGGTAAGTTATACATTTTTATGCATGTTAAATTCTTGTTATACTTAATTATACTTACATTTATTTTGTTATACTCGTATAGTTACAAACCTAGAAAAAAAATAATTTTCATATTTCATTCATCATTAAAAGAATGTCAGCGCACCATTTATTTTTTTTCTCTCCACGTAAATTAGATTTTGTATAAGAGTGAATATTGACTCTTTTAATAAGTTAATAATACTATCTAGTATCTGCGTTTATACGTTGGGTTTTTTACGATATTTCAATTGTTATGCAAGTTATAAATATTATGTAAAATATTACAGATTAAAAATTCTCATACCTTATTGCTTCAATATTGAAACATCATAGAAAAGTTAACTTACAAACATAAATAATGTTCTTAACTTTAAGGTAGGCGATACCTACCTAAATTATTCACTTTAATAATTAAGCTAACAACACGAGGTTAGCTTTATTGAACGAAAATGTAATATGTTGTAAATGGGTCAAAGAGAGAAAACAAATAGTGCGCTAACATCCTCTTAATAATTACCTAATACCATATAAATATATTACACTCAGTAGTATCATAATAGAGTATGATATGAGATTGAGGTGGTTATTTCATCCGTAATGTCATTTTAGATTTTCCTAAAGTAGCTAAAACTTAAACTGATCTTAAAAATAAAATCTAAGTTCCTACATATTATGATTTTAATATTTTGTTTACAATTCTATATAATATTATATTTAAAATGAACTAAATTTGTAAAATAATTTTAAATTGAAAAAAAATATTATATGAACAGGTGTTTTTTTGAAAATGTCTACTTTTTAATTATATTCAAGCAAACGTAATAATATAATAGTGCATTATTCTGTATAAGAAAATATTCCATGAATTTTATATGACATAATAAAAAATTAAATATTCATAACATAAGTATGCTGTATTTATAAATTATTAAAACGAAATTTAAACGGTTTCATTTGTAGTCTTACGAAAACGACGACCCAAATGAAAAAATAATACATAACTAGAGTAAATTGGTATTTGTGATTTGGTTTATGTGCTGTATATAATTTTTTATGCAAATCATTCTAAACTAATATACATACACTCATTTATTATTATTATTATATTTATAGTTTGACTTCCAACGATGACTTGTTTAATGTACCCAAAACTACGATGCCGCTCCATTTGACACACACGATATCCCATTCCGTCTGTGCCGCACCTGTACAGAATATTTGGTTACAACCTCCATGGTCAAAATAGAACATATTGGCTCCTAACTAATGTTGCATTGGCGTGTGCTGAATATCACAAAAAGGTGGGACCAAAATGTGAAACGAGTTACGCTGTCCTCAACGGTGGAGAACACAAAAATGCTTATTTTAAAGTTATATTTGATGACGTGTCAATTCTCCGATCTGAAGGTTAGATTTCTTAAATGTAATTTTTTTTTTACAAAATGATAAATTTAAATTTTATTGACCAAACCGTACCTAATCTATAAAATATTATTGATACCAATAGATCGACTGGGCCACTGGGGGTTGATAAGCTTCCTTAAAACATAATATTAAGGTTTCCCTGTACAATTAATATTTTAAACTCGTAATGTAATTTAAATTTCAAGTAGGGTGAGTATAGAAGGTATAATATTGCTATCGGTTTTACAATATTTTATTATTATGAAGTAGTTTTTGGAAGGATGTGAGAAAAATTTCATTTTTTGCATTTTAAGATTTTTGAGAATTTAAAATAGTTTTTATTTCAGTAAATAAATAAAATTCAAATAATAAAATTACGAACGTTCTAAAAACATAAAAGTCGATACAATTTAGTGTAACTATTAACAAAATACAAATTCTCGTATAACAACAACTATCATTCGTCAGTAAACAAAAACCATTGTTTAACGACGTTGATTAGAAATAATCAGTTCAAACCATATATTATATTGTACAAGCTACTGTTACTCTAAAAGTATCAGATCACATGTTTATACGTGACCAATCGAACAATAATTATTGCGCTACGGGTGAGGTAAATTATAAAATATTAATATTCCCATTGTTTATCGCCGAACTCAATTTTATTGTTTCCATAGTTTGACCATGAACACATCACGTCATTTTATGTGAAAATCTATTTGTTATACAATCCAAATGTTAGATGTAAGTGTATGTGCGTGTGTAGACGCACGCGCGTGAGGAACGGTGAAAAAAATAAGGCTCGTCGCTAATATTCCGAATCTGAACCTAACAATGTTATTTCGTTTTCTCAAGTTTTTTTTTTAATTGATTGATTTATTTATTTATTCAAGAAGATCGTTAAGACTTACTTGATAAGTTTATTGATTTTAAAGCTTATATCTGTATCTTAATCAAAATGTAGTTTATAGATTTAGTTTATCGATAATCATAATGCCAATATAATAATTAATAGATATGTATAACATAGATACCTGAGATAAATAAATTAAGAAATATCCTTCAATTCTGTTTTATAGTTGTATTTTCAGATTCTAAATTGAGAAATAATTTACAATGATATTATGCGTTGTTTTTTTATATATATTTCCATAAAGAATGTATGTTTAGTCAAAACGTTTAAAAATGTAATAGAAAGTTCCTTATAAGTTTATAAGTTTTACTTATACAAATTTAAAAATATTGAAAATAGATTTAACATTTTTTTTAGGCATTTGAAGTTCTATGGTTAATATTAAAATGAAAAATAACGATTTAAGTTATTAAGTTGTAATTCAAACAATATTATTCGTAGGAACGTGAAACTATATTATTTACTAGGAAAATAATATATGTGTTATTTTACACTTAAGTTCAATACCTACTGGTCCTATTGTATTACTAATAATAATATAAATAAATATTAAGTTATAACATTGAATTACACTTCAATACATTTTTTTTTCATTACATAACTTACTCAATGATGAAGTTATTAAATCAAATAAATAACAATGTTTTATTTTTATTATTATTAAGTAATTAGTATTTTCTAGTCAATCGAAAACAGTGAATAAATATTTAATTTTGATAATTTCTTACAAAAATAAAATTCATAATTTAACAATACCTATGTATTATAATCTCCTGTATATGTGGAATTAATTATAAAATATAAATTTACAAAAAAAGCTATACTTTATAGACCACACAAATAAATTAATTTTTAACTCAATAAATTTTGAAAACGAATTGCTTTACTTTCCCTTTATAAAATAGTCACACATGAAATAATAATATAAAAATTAAAATGCAAAAATACACGTTTTATTTTCATGTTTGCATTTATTTAACATTCATTCATTGTTATAAAACTTATAAACTATATTTTCGTGATAATGATAATTTATTGTTTTTTTCTTTAGTGGACAACTTAGACATGAGACGTAATCATTTTTTCAGTAAAATTACTATTAATTTACATAATTGTGTAGCTATAGCGCAATAGCATGTCAAGTTTATTATACTGAGCGTGTATAATTTTATACGACAATGAAATAACTTAAATAGTTCAGATATGTGGGAAAAACTAATTTGAATTTAGTTAGTTTAAACATTTAAATACGTACATAGAAGTTAAGTTCGTTTTAAGAATTTGTGTTTATAGTTTTTATAATTAGTTGATTTAAGAGTTAAGGGCTATATCTGCATTTGTTAAAATAAAAAACATACCATGACAAAATATTGTACTTAGTACCTACCTCAACTGCCTACTTATTTTTTGAGTACCTATACACTATTTTAAATAGTATATTTTGGAAAAAAATGTAGGTATCGCAACATTGTAGATTATATCGAAGATAATTTAAAATATATTTTAGCGATATTTCTGTACAATTTTTTTTTAATAATTGCAATATTGCAGATCTTTTTTAAGTATGTCACATTGTTTCACATAGATACCAAAAATATATTTTCACAATATTTAAATATTTTATAAGTATATAAGAAAATAGTTTGTAAAGTAGTTTAAAACACCTTTTTTAAAAATTATTTGATCGCCTAAAACACTCGATCCAAAATAATATATGATTTAATTATTGATACCTTCAGTTGTAATAACGTTTTATTTAAATCATATTATTTATACTTTTTTCAACATGTATTAATGATTTGTTTTTATTATAAATGTATATTTAATGCTTATAAATTTGAAATATTTTAATATAATATTATTTTTTAGCCCATAGAAAAATAAATAAAAAACTTATCTAACCAGTCGTAGATGCAAAGATTGATGAGTAATCTAAAGATTACAAAAAATATATATGTATGAAATGTATTGCTTACATTGCTAAATACGACTATATATCGATAATATATGTTTAATATATTTAAATTACTAAGATAATATGTTAAAATATAAAGTATTACAAAGTTATCTATTAACGGTTAGATATTCATGAATCATTATATACGGAACAAGAATCACACCACCCATTTCAAACAATATTAATTTGTCACAGCAATTTGCAAAGAATGATACACAAAGAAATCAGAACATAGCAAACGAAAAAATTATAAATCGCATTTAAGATTATATAACAAAACTCAAACCGCATCATAAAAGACACACTAACTAACCAATTTAGATAGTTTTGTACTGCTGTTTGTTTTGAAAATAAGACTAGTAAAAACGCATTTATAAAAACAAAAAAAAAATCTTTCAACTGCAGTATAAACAAAAAAATTAAATTTACATAATACTTACGGCATTCCATAATAACATAACACTGAATATTTGGGGTAAAAACGTGCCAGGAGAGGAGGTTAGGGGTTATATCCCCCTCATTATTTTTTTTTTTTTTTTTTTGTCGAATTTTGAATATTTTAATAAATTTTATAAATTTTTTTAGTTTAATGTTGTCATTTTTATTAAACAACTTCTTATTATTGTGTTCCAATTTAAATTTATTCTAATTATTGAAAAATACTCAATTTACACATTTAAAAGCCAGTTTTGTCTTTAGATCATTAAAGTTCATTTAAATGTATTAGTAATTATAAAATACATTCCTCCTCAGTGAAAATTGCTTGGTTCACCACTGGTTTGGGGTTACTATATCTTTCAATTCATCACTTGTACAAAAATATAGTAAAAAAAGTAGAATATAATAAAATATCAATCTGCGTCTGTAAAAACTAAATATTATTAGCTTGTCAATTATTATGTTTAAATAAAATCAGAGTAAATCAGATTTGCTTTTTAAGTCAATATTGTGAAAACATATATTAAAATATTAATATTTAAACATTTATAAAAAAAATACTATGCATAATATTTATTATGTGAAAAGTTTATGACGCTTATTGTTTATATCTTTCGAATAATTGACTTGTAACGATTGAAGTAATAAGGAATATCCGAATATATTATACTATAATAACTAATATGCATAATATTCATAATATTTTCGGATTTATTATATAGTATCATTAAATACATACTATATGTTATTTACTCTATATACAATGGTATTATTACAATTATTCTAACTATCATACTCGTAAATTATATATTTATATAGCAGTATGAAGTATTAATATTCAATATACATTACCAAACAGGTTCAATTGTATACGCATTCAGTATTCATAGAACTGAATTTAAACATTTTCCGCCTTTGAGTAACATAATTTAACCATTCCTTCTTATATAAAAATAACATATATTTGTGTATATTTAAAACATATAAATTTATAAAACCACCAATATTTCTCAACAATTTTAAATTATCGAAAAAAAAAACATTTATATTATCTTAATGTTTTATTATTTGAAGAAGTGAAGTGTACAAGATGAGTTATGAACTCCTGACTCCTTTAAAATTGTTGCTAACTATAAAGTCAACCCCAAGTGGTGGCTATACAATGTTGTGTTTTTTTTAAAAAAAAAAAATGATAAGAAATTAATATTTGGTAATCCTTGTTATGCCTGGTTGTAATTTGTATTGATATTAGGCATTTTAATTTTTTTATTAAGTAATTCTTTTTGTAAATATTTTTAAATGCAATATTCATATAATACTCTTATAATAATATAATTAAATGACCTGCTTATAGCACTCATTTCTTATAATAAAAATTATTTTGCGGATTAAATTGAAATCTGTAGAAGTCTATATTGTTCACGTGTCCATACTCCAGGTGCAGGTACTTAGTGGTAGGGAATAATATCCGTTTAGAAAGTTGACCATATACTATGTCCCAGGAGCGAACTGTCTATAGGTACCAGTCTGTGCGTCGGGGATCTGTGGCATCCCGGGTGTCGTGACCCTTTTATACTTTGCCCTTGTTACACAGATGCTTCCCCATAAATAATTTAGTGCATTCATTTCATTGGCAATAAAATACTCCATACAAATCTTTCAAGTTTACTCTATAAGTAGCTCCTACTAGCTACTCTATTACTTTTCAAAATAAGTTGAAATTCATTTCATTTAAGTTCATATTCAAATATTAGTATTTATGGTTATAGATTTAGATAAAGAGTATAATATAACATAGCATCGGGTAGTTTTTAAATTTTATTTTATTATAATTATTTGCGTAGTGCAGTAAATCATATAACGGTAGATTAATATCTAAAAATCAATTATTATAAGAAAAAAATAATTATTTTTGTTTTTTCGACACCTAAATATTGTTGTGTAATAAATAATAACTTGTAATAGGTGAGTAATCAAAATGAATTTATTAAAAACTAATTACTAACTATACTAAGTCTAATCGGTTCAAGCACCATAATACCATAAATTGATCGTCCTACCGGGAATCCAATCGATATCCCTAGGATACTGAGGTTCGCGTAAATACAAATAATTAAATCTGTTTACTTAATATATGTGTGGCATGTGGGTACATACATAATAATATATTATTGTCTATATTTACGTGTTCACGGATGTAGTTAAGAGTAATGTATTCATATATTTTAGTTTAACGATTTTAGTTAATTTATAATTATTATATAATTAACAAAATAAATAATTTTGAATGATTAAACAAGCAATTTCAGTACGCATTCAAAACGGTTAGGTATTTATTTATTTATCAATGGTAATACCTAAAATTTAAACCTTGATTTGATAAATGTATTTTTAAAATAGATACATACGATGTTTATAACTTCATGACCATCATACGATAAAATATAATAATTTTTAATTTATTTCTGGGTAATTTATGTAAAATACAATTATTGAATATGATGGAAGTATTAAAGGACTGTAAATAGAAATTGAGCGACTATTATAAAAATAATTAGTTTTTATGTCTGGCGCAACAATCAAAACAATCAATAAGTATTATGCAATATAAAAATTAGGCCATTTAAATTTACATGGGTAATTACATATTTTTATTAAAATTTATTGATATTAATTAATATAATTATATTAATTAACATCAATAAATAATTTTAAATTTATAAAAAATAAAATTTGTGTTAAAAAAGTAGGTATTTTATTTAAATTTACAATATTATATTACACCTGTGTAATTAATTTAGAATCTTAGATACCTTTAAATATTAAGTATTAATTCAAAAATCGTATTGAATTTTTGAAAAATTGCGGGTGGAAAATAAGTGTTAATTATTTATTATACTGACTGTTCTAATCTATGTTTTTTATTTAGTAACATTAAGTGTAAATAGTACAATCCAAGTAATACTGTAGTTGTGTAATTAGTACTTACTCCTTATTAATCCTTTTGGTACATGTTAGGATATATATATATTTTTTATTAACAGATATTTTTTAATTTTAATGCTATAATTAAAGCATATTATAATAATAGAAACATTAATAAAGAAACAATTCAATACAAAATTCTATATTTACAACTAATACAGTCTAGCCCGGATTAAGGGAAGGCAGGGGGCACGTTCCCAGGCTCATTTAGGGGCTCTATTTTTATCTCTAAAATATGTTTTTTTAATGCATTCAAAACAGTTAAAAAAATTTTAGAGGGTAAAGTAGGTAATAATTAATTATAAAATAAAAATTCTTTAGCACCAATACAGTGTTTCCTTTTTATACCTATACAATATGTATACAATATGTATATAATAAGTTATTACATAATTATTATTTAATATTATAGTCTTATACTCTTATATATTATATATTTTTTTGTGTACCTATAACAAAATTATACGGTCCTTAGAATAAAGTGATACAATTGTTTTGAAGTTAAGGTTAAAAGGGGGACTACTAAACTTATGGTGTCCTGGGGCTCAATTGTTCCTTAATTTGGGTTTGAATAGAGAGTTTAAATATGAGGAATTAAGGAGGAAGATGTATAAGGATATTAAAATCTAAAAATGTCTTCAAAAAAAAAATAAAATTATTTTTTAGTTGTATATTAAAACATGATAATCCGAGTACCTACGTATAGATATTATAAAATGCATTCAATTATAAATATAATTAAATCTTGAGAATTATATTTATTTTTTATAATTTTATTACGTGTATTACATACACGCTATTTACATTATTATTTTTAAATTATTTTTCTAACCACAACCCATTGACTATACGTATAAGTTAATATTTTAGAAAAATATTAAATTCACTAACTTATAAACTTTATTGCGTGTTAGTCTATAGGCGTATATTTGAAAGATTTTTTTTATAGTGGGAGTAAAAGGTTGAGAAAGCGAGTATTTTACTGGACAAAGCATTAACAAATAAACACGATAACAGTTTGAATAGTTTATACATAGTTTAGAGAATATTTTTAGATAGAAATATAAAAAGCTCTATGTTATAATAATATGGAAGAAATGTCTTGAGTTCTTGACTGTCTAGGAAGGTTATCCTTGTCCGTAGTCACATCTCCATTAACGCATAGCTGAGAAACTGCGTTCACAAGTTACCGAGATAATGGTCTAAGATATTGACTACTTGTAAATGTTTAAATAAGTTGGTTAATATATTTTTAACTTTTTTTTTTATATATCACAATTTATTTCATTTTCGACAGTTCTTGATTGTGTTTCTATCTTTGAATACAGTGATCTCCAGCTGAATATTGATTTTATAAAAGTCAACTATTTTAATTTGAGTATTACTGGTAATATGATATTATAATGTCACAGAACATGAAGAGAAATAAGTTTCAGCACAGTTTTATCATACTGTTACCATGGAAAAATATAATATGCATTCATTGAATGAAAATAAATAATATTATTATAATGGCATATTTTTCAAAACTTGAAACAAATTATTAAAATATTTTTTTATTTATAAAACTAATGACAAAATTAAAATAAATATATATAATATATTATTTTTATACTTTGAGCATCTTGGTAAGTTATACTCAAGAGGCTAAATACTAAATAGTTACAATAATTTTCTATAGTCTCCCCCTCCCCAAGCACTTAGTTTATCTAATTATGGTAAAGTCATTATTCATTCTTTGTTCAAAACAGTTTGAGAATTTAATTTTAAAAGCACTATTTTATTTAAACATGGTAAACCTTATCGCGTGAGTTATCCTAAAAACTAAATCTGTATTTCTCATTCACAGGCATTTTTTTAATTTTTATATTTTTAATTTAAAAATTTTGTTAAGCTTAAAGTCTTTTACGAAGTTTACAATTGTTTCGACTATATAGAGCGTAAAATTTGTATAGGTATTATTAAATTATTGAATATTTGGCTCACTAAGCAATTTCCCGAGCAACCAGCTGTTCCGATAAGTGATGGGATACGGCCATAAAAAGAAAAGAAAATGATTGAATATTGACAAATATAATTATTTCTATCAAATTAAACTAATTGAACAACGCTGTTCATAAACAGTTTGTTGATTTACAAAAATTCCAAGACATACTGTATTATGATGTTGTTATTTATTTTAAATAAAAGTTTATTGAATAGCTAAAAATACATAATATACATGCAACTAGATTATACATGAAAAAGGTGGATGTGTATAGCTTTGCTGCAGTGATAGATATCACACGATTTGATCCCAACGCCTTTTTTTATATTTTTCACTCTTATTATACGCAAACGTGTTTATAAATAATATATAAGAAGTCAGGGTATTACAATATACTTCTACGCTCAATATTGGTATTTTAAATTTATCATATTTCTCTGAGAAATCGGTATTTTATATCTTATGGAAGTGCGCACGTGCGTGTTGTTTCCTCTTCGTATTTATCATTATTTATTTAAAATAAAGGTCTCGACCACCGGTGTGTGCGTACAGCTACTGTAATATGCTAATATAGACTTTTTAAGTTAGTGCCTCGTTTTTCTTAGACGATAACGGGTAAAACCGTAATTTTTGACTGCAGGTAGATATTTCAAAACCGATTTAATATATCATGTATACAATATACATATAAGTAGGTGTATAACCTTTGTATGATAAACGATTTCAGTTGTTACGTTGTCATAAGGTCCGTTTTGCCGGTTAATATTATGCACTCCAATAATATGATTGTATGATAAGTTAGATAATAGTATAATACCGTAAAAACCACTATAAACAAATATGTTTCATTTTCTGTTAAACTAGTACTTATGGATTGATAATATCATAAATCAATTTATAAGTGTATAAGATAATTAGGTATCAATTTTTATGTTTCCAGAATAAACATTTGAATTAACTGCTCAAGGCTAAGGAATTAGTGTAGAATGTTGATTAAATATACTTTATTTTCTAAAATAGTCATTTTTGAGATGACTAAAAAAATTTAAAAGTTCAAAGCTGTCTTATAGATAGGAAAATATAAACACATTAACTTATATTTATGTAAATTAATTGATAGTTAGTTTATTTAATTTAAAAAATAAAAACTTTTACTTTATTCTATACTGTAAAGTGATATCAAATAACTTACAAAATTATTAATGATACAGAAATTTGGTTTTTTTTTTTTATTATTTCTATAAGTTATGATACTCAAGAAGTATTATTATATTAATATTTGAAACAATAATGTCAATCAGCTCTTTTTAAAAATAAAAATTAATTTGGCTGGATACAATTGATACAATACCATACCCTTTGTAATTACGTCACTGTTTAGTCGCACTAACAATATATAATTTATACAACTATAATTCTTTTAATATTATAAAACTCACCAAATTAATTTTTAGTGTTAGATGGCCTTTTGAAAAGTATATGTAAAAGTAGGGTTTGGAATGTATGAAATGTTAAAAAATGACTTTCAACTATCTCTCAAAAAAAAGAAGTATTTTACTTTAAATTAGTGTATTCACTACCAGAAAAATACGATTAATAAATATTATTATAATATTTGCAAAATAATAATTTTAATTTTTTCATACTGTTTTGAATCGAGATGTGTGTAGGGTCACCGAGTAAATTATGTGATGAAAACGAATCAAATAGCACGTGGATATGCGTCAGGTTAGGTTGATTTACGAAACAGTTTCTTTGATTTTGTTATTTTTAGATTTTTCAATTCACTATTTTAGAAATCGATTTATGCATATAATACCAATTACCAACTATATTCCAATACTGAATGTAAAGTTTTAATAATTTAGTGCAAACACAGAATGAACGAGATAATTTTTTGCAGCATCAAATAAATGTTTCACTTCAGAGGAATGATTATTTTTATGGCGTTGGTCTTGCGAGTTGAGACGTATTTATTTTAAATAAAAACAATATATAAATTTATTGTGCAACAGTTGTCTGTACGTTGTAATATCATACAAATGCTTTTCTAATCTATAACAGTATAAATATATAATATAATATATGAGTTCATAACAGTGTACACTTTTATTATTTGTAAATAATGTAGTATAACAACAATTTTTGATTTTTAATAGATAATTGTTCTAATTAAGTTACCAACGTTTTTGTTGATAACACAATTATAACGTTTCGATAAATAAAGTAGTTATTTATGTTATAAAATCATACAGAATTCATTAAAGTATTGACAAATATTCTCTGTTGAGATTCGATGAAAGCAATGGATCATGTCGATAGATTGATTAAAAAAGTTTAATAAAGAATTTATTTCATGGAAAGATAAATAACTAATTTAATTTGAGTGACTTTTATAGTAAAAAATGATTTTTAAAATATAATATTATGTTGCGCAGTAAATTTTAATATTTGTGTAATAAAAACGAACGATGTTTGTTACTACCGTCTACATTTAACGTATTTCGCATTTGTGAAATTCTATAAAGTTCACAAAAAAAAAAAAAAAATAACTACGCAGTTTTCAACTAATAATTGATCAGTTATACAATAAAATATAAAATACGTTTATTATTTTGTTTATATTTGTTACTATCAGCTCTCGTGTATTAATCATATAATTTAAACCTAGAAATGATTTTTTTTTGTTTTTATGTCTAATATACTTTGAAATATCAGGTAATATGATAGATAGGTTGATAGGTATAGTATAATAGAATATTAATTATATGATAACTTAGATAATAGATTATAATACTTGTACTTAAATATTATAATTCTAAGTATAATATGATTTGAAAAAGACGAAAGTAATCACTTATATAATGCGATAGACACCAACCTATTCTGACTATAGAGTATAGATACTAACTTGTAACGACCAAGCATAAATCTCAATAGCTCATCGAAATGAAAAGAAGCAAGTAAAATTTAATACTTTAGGTTAAAATACTGTTTATGTGCTATTAATAAAATAATAATATTCATTGGTTTTATTTTAATATGCAATTATTTCGAATTTAAATAAAAAATATTATTAGACTTAAATAGTACTCCGAATACTACTATTCGGAATACTTTAGAGCAGGGGTCTCCAACCTTTTTTTACGGTGGGCCAAATTTGGTATACGCTTTGGCATCGCGGGCCAAAATTTTTAGAAATGTGTGGTCTAAAAAAAAAAAAAATCGTTGTCTATCTAGGAATAGATAGGTTATGAAATTGAAAAATAAATAAGAATAGATAAGATTTATTTAAAAAATGTATGTTTATTTATATAATTTTTTATTTTATATTTCAAAACAATCAAAACATTAATTAGCTTGGCAGGCCGGATCCGGCCGCGGGCCGTAGGTTGGAGACCCCCTGCTTTAGAGTATTGTTTCCTACATTTATTAAATGCTGTAGTCTGAATTAATTTTAAAATGTTTTGAATATTTTTATATGATTCATAAAATACTTATATAATTTAATACTTATTATTATGTTGTAAATCATAAAATATTACAGTTATATTATAATATAAATACAAATAAATATAATATTATAACATTGGTCGTTATTTCATATTTTCCCGAAGACAAGTATCCTTTTTTATTATCTAAAACAGTGATTCTCAAACTACTAGTGCTACACGAAAGCCGCATGGTGGTAGAACGAAAAATTAAAAATAAATATTCGATTCTGATCTTATTCAAAATTTGTTATTTAATTCAAGTCTTGATTAAAAAAAACTAATAAATAAAAACAATTATATTATAGAAATTTACTGCCATATTATTTAAAATAAATGTATTTAACTAAAAAGTTAAGTATTTAATTGTACTATTTGGATCGTTTTATTTTTAGTCATTAGTGGTACGTGACTGATTAAAAATACACCTGAGTAGAATGCAAAAAAAAAGTTTGAGAACCTCTGATCTAAAACAACTTTTTATTTAAGTTACTTGGAATTGGAATACTTTTTAGTATTTCAAATCTTTAATCGGAATACTAGATTTTTATGAAGTCATCGAGCATTTACAATTCCAAATACTTTTTAGAAATATATTAATCATGTCTGAATAATACACAATATACAAGCATACATTATGTAATTGTATACACAAAACAAAACCATCAATAATAATATATAATATTGTGTATAGGTACGTTTTTAACTATAATTATTTCAATTTCAGCTTAGCTATGGCCGCAGCAGCGGGCTTCTTTGATGTTTATTATAAGGTCGCCTTCAAAAACTCGACGGAGCCGCAGAGGTTAAAATTTAATTAATCAATAAAAATTAATCGGCTGATTTGTTGGCGTATTTACCACTTTTACAGTTGGAACCGGACGGTTTCTTTAACATTCAATTTTGAGCCGTTATTATCAGCAACAACGTGGAGAAGAAAATGAAATATTTAATAATTACTGTATATTAATAAACTATTACATCATGTTATTGTTAATTGTTAAAAAATACGATTTTGTAATCAAGTTCCCTAGCATTTACCGACGTAATGCAATGTTAGAAAAACGCACAAATTTCAATACTGCTTAGAATAAATATTAGGAACATTATTATTAATATAGGGTTAGGATTTTAATGATCTTAATTAAAATCTCCAAAATAAATGCATACAAATATCCAAAATAAATCCTTTAACTACTAACCTTTATTTTCTGTTTATAGAACCAACGACGCCGAGAGAACTGTTTTCACATTACTTCCTCAACTAACCTAAAATAACTTTTAGTAACTTATTAGTTTGATTATTATTTATATTATGTATATCTTTCGTTTGATCTTATCTGAAATGCAAAGTACTTACTGCATACTTAATTCGTGGATTATAATTAAATAATAATATATTATTAATAAATATCTAATAAAGTCTAAAAGTAAAAATGCCTGTGTCTATGTCTAACCAATAAGCATTAACCAAGCCATTTACTTCTTATTAACTTATTAAATAATCAATTATTTTTATTAGCTTAGCCGTTTAGGTGAATGACGAAAAACATTAACAAATTTAAGTTATGTTACTTTTAGATTTAGACCAATTACTTTTTAATTAGTAAAACTTAAGTTTAAATTAATGAATACTGGATTATTTAAAAATGTTATACTTTTTTTCTTTATACCTATATATATATATATATATATTTGAAATAGTTTTGAAACAAAGTCCTGAATTTACTTTGTCATTACATGTTATATATATGTACTTCTATTATGCTTGATAATTTATCGTATGATAAACTATAAACTATTATGCTAATATATTAGTGGCAGATGCAGGGGGGGGGGTTCAAACCCCCTCCGAAATGAATGGATGATTAATTTCAAACGTAGTTATTCTCACTTAGGATCCTTCAAAAAATTCTAATTTTTTCACACCCCCCCCCCCCGCCAACATTTTTTTTCCTGCGTCTACCCCCGTAATATGTTATGCATTAATGCACTATAATACTATATCATTGCACAAATCAATCAAAACGTTTTTCTATATCAATGTTATATATTATATCTATTCTTTGAATCTTCTGATTTTCGCGATCGAATATAAATGCAAAATTGATAAATTAAACGTAAAGAGAAATTTAGTAATTTTTTTAACTTCAGTACTACTTTTTTTCGTACTTCTTTCTACACAATCAATATAAATATTAAATTTTGACTGTAAATGTATTACATTATGTTTTATAATTAAATAAAAAAAAATAAATTCAACAAATAAAAAAAACCCATTTTAATATCAAAGAACACGATCTCAGCCCTCAGGACACAGCGCTTTTCAGTTTATCATTACTTTTGTTATTTAGATTAGTAAATTAGTTATAAAAATAGTTTTAAAACAAAATACAATACTCGTCCGATAAAATTATAAATACAATATGTTTATTCAAAAGTGCCACAAAAAGCGACACACTCTTCCAACCTTGCAGTTTATAGGACATTAGGACCACTGGACACAAAATACACATTTGAAATGGTCTCAGTGTATAAGAGTAATATTATATGAATCCACAGCCACACATGGAGATTTTGAAACCCTTGTAAACTTGACAGCGCAACATTAGCAGACATACATCTAATTAATCCAACAAATTTGTTGGTCGATTTGTTGGACACTGTTGGACAACTTTTAAAATTGTTGGACATAACATTTTTAACAAGCATGTTCACTCCGTTCTTGATTCATTTATAAAATTATGATTTTTGGTATGTTTAAATGTACAATGTACATACTTCTAAAATCAATTGACTTTATAAGTTATATGAATATATATATCATACACATTTTTTACAGCATTTAAAGACTATAGGTGATTATGACCATGTTAAATTAAGGTTTTGTTTGGGTTTTTATACAAGCCCAGCATTATAAATATTACATATCTATACATTATGTATAGACTAAAATTTATGTTATAATAACTCCTTATTATAAATAGTCAAAGGAATTTTTCTAATGAGCTTTTGAATTTTATGTGGACTGTAATTTGTTTGTTCGTGTTCATACGGTTTCCGTTGAGAGTTGTATATGTTGGTCCTTATCGAGACACAAGTGTATTCGCTGTTTTGTGCTCCACACCCGTATTTAAAAGCTCGGTCTCATCTTCTGCTTCGATTACGACAGGCAATATACGGAGGTCTTAATTTAAACGTTTTCGGAGAATCCTGGCTTAGTTGCACGGCGATTAACGGAGACGCCCGGAGGCGGTCGTTGTTATGTTTCGGGAATCCCGACGTCGCGCGGTACGCATAGAATTTCGAGATGCCCCGTGGCATTTTTTGTATATGATTGCCTGTAGTAGTCCGTTGTCGGTCTTTGTCACCGTACACGGTCACGCACTTGCCCCGTGTAATGTGCGCAGTGATTAAACGCCGGTGTGGTGGTATGTTGTCGAGCCTCACGGTTTAACCCTTTGATTTGTCTGAGGCTCCTTAGATTGGTCAAAGTTATAACTTAGGTTTATAACTAAATAGTTATACCTATAGTTTGTATCTGTAATCTAATAAATGTGCTGTATTAGCTCATCGCGACATTTCGCATCGTTACGTGCATAACAAGCATTACAATATAATAATCATTTATCATTATCGCCGAATGCATAATAAATGGTAACCAAGAATAGATCGATTGGAAAAGTTTTGCACGTGACGTACCTTATTGCAACCGGTGGATGCCACCTGTTAAACCCACGCTCCACAAAACTCTATTTTCCTCTGACCCGAATAGTCCATTGTAGTACCCCCCTCCCCCAACGACAAACATTCCATAATAATATTCAGCATTTATTCACTTTCGATGATCGGTATGTTAGAATGCCGACCTACTATATCCGGAAAGCTCGTGTATTACGCAGTAAATATTGACCCAGCCTAAGATAATACGTAATAGATAATTAGGTATGATAATATATTACTTTGAAGAATTTCCTACCAATAAAATGTAACATTGCTCGTCATTTTACACATAATAATATGCTTCGAGTGGTTCGAACAACAATAATAATAACATAACAACAAAAATAATAAAATATATACTTAGGTTACTTAAGTGAATAATTCTTAGAAATCAAGATATGGTTCGGTTGAGTCATTGAGATCATTGAGTATTCAACGAGACGACGACGTGTATAAATGGTCAACGGCCATCGTTCTCCATTGAAACTGATAAATGAAAAATTTCACGGTTTCGTTGGTTATGTAAACTATACAGTATACATAGACTGAAGTCATGGTTAGGTATGGTTAATCATCTGTCGCCATGACTGGTTTAAAATCGGTGACCATTTCATGTACGATATTATGGTCAGTAATCACTAATCACTATAGATTGATCCAAAATCCAAATCGACCAAATTAAACAGAAACGCATTCCAATCCATTATTGCAATCACAGTTTTGAGGGCTTGTTGTTCAAATATTTTAAAAGCCCTTAGTCCGTAGACATTTTGTAATAATATTATAGCAACGAATAGGATTTGGGCTAGACTTAATAAATTGCACCTTTTTTTAAAATCAGCTCATAAATTACCATTAATCTACAATAGTTTTATTTCCATTAGATGTTTTATTATTATTTTATTTAATAGCTATGGGTTGAATTTAAATTTTAATACGGGGTTCACATTTTGTGTTTTGTTCCACATGTTCAATACGTACGAGAGGATACTTTGGTAAACACTTGGAAATGAATATTATATAATGAACTTTATGTGGCACGACATAATGGGAACTCAGGTAACAAACCTACTTGAGATTATAATATTACAGGCCATTGCGTTTCGTGCCCGCGAGATGTGGTTCACGGGTACTTGAAATCGATTCAAACGGTGTGCTATTGGTTAAGCGGGGGAACGAAATCAAAATAATATTTATGCGGACGGTAAACAGATAGTAAACACGGAAATGGGTACCTACCGTAGAGAACAACGAGTTTCTTAAAATCGATATTTGGCACCAAATATCATCGTATTGTATGCATTTCTATTTTTGTTGTATGAATTATAAATTGTGTTTCAAAAACAGGCCTGTAACACCCACTTGATGAATTATCTCTGTGGTTTTCAAGATATTGTTCACCCTAATTTTAGTAAAAAGTGTAATAACCTTAATACACATCAACAACCTAGAAATTCAATGGAACTGTAATCTGTAAGGATGAGTTGGTGGAATACTAGAAAGATATTATACCTATTGACGAAAATCAACCTAAAAATGTCACTAAAAAATAAAAACAGTAACAACTAACCAACGGATACACCATTTTGAAAATTATACAACCTTAATTAAATCATATAACTTAATGCTGCCGATAAAATGTTCTCTACTGCTTTATACGGAAATAATAAAACTAAAAAAATCAAAAAAAAATCTGAGCCACTCGGGGATTGCCACGGTAAAGCTATATTGCATACCAATTTTGTAGCTATATATCATGTATTTATAACTATTTATTTTTTGTATGGTATTATAATCCAAGTTACACGTTTTAAGCGCGGTGATCGAAAAGAAAAATATTGAATGGATTGTATGTTTAAGGAGGATCTAAACAGCACAATTCTGCCCGGATGGGTGTTGCAGACTGTTGCTACAGAAACAGAATAACTGTGTAGAACACTGAGACGATTTTATGCTCCGCACTCGTATTTATAAGCCTGGTCTCGCCCGCTGCGTAATCGTCATAATTGTCTGTGATAGGTTATTGCGCGTGGTCGCACGGCGGCGATAGCGCTGGTTGCCCGCGGGATTGTCAGCAGCAGCCGAATCAGGAACAGAACACGGCACAGACGCCGGGCGGTGGCCAGTACCTGTGAGGACAGGTCCATGAATAGCGCGCCGTGTTTGTTGCGGCCGGTCCCGTGTTCTGTGATGGACCGGAGGGCGCCCGCCAGCAGAGTCAGGAACAGAACACGGCACCGATGCCGTCGACCGCAGATAATAATAATAATAATAATAATGAGATCTTACGTCTTACGGTTTTTCAGTAGGAAAAATATTTTTTCAGTCAGACCCGCTAAGCAATAGCTTTAAAATTACAAGCTCTCCCAAATAAATTCCTGAAAATTCTTCCTGATCCGTGTGTAATAAATAATATCACCATACCTGATAAATATGAGCATTAAATAAATTAAAAAACGTCTACAGCATACGAAATAAAACTAAAAATGTCATGGTCCCCCGAACTCAGATTAAAAATTAAAACCATACATATCTTTAAAAGTACAACGGAATACCAACTTGCTACAGATAACTACTAATAAAGATATTTATCTATGTATAATTTGTATAATATTGTACAAATGTTGACACGATTAATTATTCGGTAAAACAAATTAATAGTTAATTTGAGGTTGCTTACGGCAACATCGAGTCACATTGTTTGAAATAGTCAATATCATAGAAATTCTGTGAACTATAATACACCGTAGCCACACGATTACACGAGTATTAGACAGTGATAGACCACTGGCACACGCGAACTACATTGCGGTAGTCAGAAGTAAACACGATAGACGCGGAGAACTAGGGTGTCAAAAACCATGATTTCCCTAGATTGACAACGAAAAATATTGCGATTACCTACTCGCAAGTATACAGGATGCTTTACCAAACATTCTTAACCCCACCGCGTTTTTCCCTTTAATAATTTATTTATATAAATTCTAAATTTTTTTAATTTTTTTAATAAACTTACAGTATTTTTGTATTACTTAAGGAATGTCCTGCAGTCCTTCAAACCCATGTTATGTTTTCAAAATGAGAACTCCCTTTTTTTCTGTAAATTATCTAGTGGATACATTTTTGAAAATTTTAATGTACCTATTTAAAATTCGAATAAGTAGTACTCAGTTATTCAAATGTTTTAAATATTATAAAGATACTATAATCCATAAAAATGATTTTACAAAAAGATAAAATAAATATAATATTGGATCTAGTATTTATTATGTACTTGAACCATTTTTAATAAATTATAAAATATCTTATGGATTAATATTAAATACTAACATTTTAAAAACCAAATATATTGTAGATCTATTATAACCTTAATATATTTCTTTCTTTTATTGTTTAAAAAAAGTATATAATATACATAATCGTTTTTAAATATATCATTTTTGGTTATTTATCTTCTTTAAGTTATTTTTGTGTTGGATATAGAGTTAAAGATTTTTTTTTAAATTTGGATTGTAAATTATAAAACTAATAAACAAATAAAATTAACTTTATATTTTATTCAACACTAGTATACGAAAAAAAAAATACTGTATAAAAATGATTCAACGTAACATAAAACATCTATGAATAAACAATACTTTTAATAAAATATGAAAAAAATTATTAACATTGTATAATGTATACATTAACAACTAGGTTTATAGTAGATTACGTCATACTCATTCATTCTATTCATTTATTATTCTATTTTTTTTACTTTTGTTTTTATAGTACAAAAATTTCTGTTTAACGTCAAAATCCAATAAACTAAATATATTGGGCCCAGGATGGTCTATGGATTTTTGACCTCAAATTGTTTTTACGTAATTCATTTTAGCGTTGTTGTTTTTTTATAAATGTATTGCTATTTTTATTATTGACATGACGTATAATTTATGTCTTATGGCGTGAGTCATTCTGTGAATTTGTGCGACACCAAAAATGTTACCACTCGAGATGGTGATTGTCTATAGCAACCGGTTGCCATGTAAAAATTTAAAAATTTAAAAAAAAATAATAAGAATAATAAAAAAAAAATGTATTAAATTTACAGTTTAATCCTCTTCTCCTCGTATCTAATACCTAATTTATTGACATCGACATTCTTATGTCAACTGTATTCAGTAGAAACAAAACATGTACATGTACCGATGTACCTGCATGTAGTATAGATAAAAATAGTTTTTACTACCCACTTCATCGAAATTTTTTTGTAAACCAATCTTATTGGCAAAACTTTAAAATCTTTTTAATTTTGATTCGTAAAATATTTCACACTTTTTATATTTAGATAGATTCTTATAATTTTATTTTGTTGAAGTTGTAATGGGTGTAAACAATTTTTGGATAATCCACCCCATAATAAACTTCTATATTTGAAAACCTCCTGATATAAGGCTAAATGTATATTGTGTATTAAATTTGAAGGCAAGATATTTTTTAGTTTTTAAAATTTACGAATCTAAGAACGACAAACGTATCCATATTACTTTATTGTTTATATGTAAATTCTATCTTAAGTTGCTATTGAATGTTAGGTATTTCTTAAATATCTGGTACAATGACCTATAGACATATTTTTTACAGATACCTATCACATATTATTATCATTGTATTTAGAGAAATTTTTACAAAAATGTACAATAAGTTTGTCAAAAAAAATTATCGAATTATATCTATAATCTATATACAATTATACATAATAACTATAAGGTCATAAAATAGGTAATTTTTATACATTTTTTTTAAAAAAGTTCAATATCTTAAAAATTAATCTTTCAAATGTTTATTTTGATTAGTCAACATTTTCAAAAAAATTATTAAAATCGTTTTTATTTGAAAAACAATTGTATCATCAGAAATACAGAATACTCCTGAAGTAGTACAAAAACATCTTGAAAATTTAAAAAAAGATTATATTAAGTATATTGAAAATTTCCAAAAAATTAGAATTTATTTACAATTTGGACCACAGTCATCGAAATTATATTGTGGTTAAGGCGACCATATATATATAATTTACGTTACTCGCGAGCCGGTAACCGCTATAATTTCCGAGCGTCAACTGTTAGTCGTCATCTGGGGAAACTGCGGTTGTCCAAAAAGTGTTGTGTAGTGCGATGACATCTCAGTGAGAAGTCTACAGAATTATGTGCGTATATTTCTTAGTATCATTATCGCCTCTTATAGCTCTGGTCCGTCATCCCCTCACCCGTTTCCCGAGAATTTTATGAGGAAGGTATGAAGTAAATAAGTCTGCACTTGCGTTTATTAGACACAGGTTCCTCGCGGCTCGTACTAGGTTGCCTTTACATAAGTTATTAATTTGTTTTTTTGCAGTTGAGCTTAATTATAATTTGTTTATTGTTAGGTAAAACAACTTTTTTAGTTGGCTTGTTAAATAAATAAATAAATAAATAAATATAATCATAGCGAGATTGCTAAGATCGAAAATTCCGTGAAAAATAATTTAAAGACAGTCGATATATTTATACATATAAGTTATAAATTTAAATAAGATGATAGTGTTTTACTGCTTTGTATAAAAATCAATGTTGGGCAAGTAAATGATTTTTTCATTTTAATTATTTAAAGTTAAAAGGTTGATAAAATTCGTAAAAATATCATAAAAGTTTATAAATTGTTTGATTTTTACTTTTTATAGCTAAGGCTTGAAAATTTAATACAAAGTTAATCATAAATATTTCATAATGAAACTCAAAAATATAAAAATTTTAATAAATATTTTTCATACATAGATACTTGAAGTTTTAACTTTGACGAAATTGGATATTTAACATGAAATAACGATTTTAGTTATTTTGTCGGAATTCAAATATGTTTAATCATAGGGAAATGAAATTATTTCGTATACTATTATATTTTAGTTTTCCCAAAGACATTTGCAAAATTTAATTTAATTTTAGCTATTTCTTATTGCATTACTAGTAGTAAAATAAATTACTATAATAGCAATGTATAAATGATAAAATAAACATAGTAGTATAGACTGACGACCGTCTTCGCTCAGAATTGTTTTTCGTATGCGATGTACAATAATATTATTTATCATTAAATTCAAATCTAACATATCCATATTAGTGACAATGATTCTACCTATTTTTCCACTTATTAAATTCATATAAACATTTAAATTTACTAATTAATAAACTGGTTTCTATCTATAAGTAAAAATACGGAATTCTTAGTAATCATAATCTATTTATTCAAACGATATATTATTCTATATTCTGCGACATATAACTATATTAATAATTATAAAAATAAAATAGTAATAAACAAAAATATATTTCTGGGTATTATGGAAATTCAAAATAAACTGGATTGGGAATCCCAAGTCGATTTGAGTGAACGTTCAGGCAAATGATTGGGTTAATGTTAAGTTGATTAGCTGAAATTAATAATAAAACTCGTTTATAACGCACAATCTTTTAAAAATTATTATTATTGTATTATTACAGCGTGTAGACGTTTTAAAATAAGATATTTCGACTCTAACTGCAGACCTTTAAAATACTGCCAACTTTATCGTAAAAATAATTTTACACATACCTACCTATTATAAATAATATGATATAATCAAATGCGAAAACTCCACGAAATTCATCAATATACAAAACGAATAATTCGAATAATGGCAATAATCGCAATAAAAATAATAACCGAACGTCCATAATATGATTTCGGTCAGGTATAAAATGTTTCAGGAGAAAAAAATCACGTCTATCTCGCATTTGATCTGCTCGGGAACGACGGACGAAAATTTTTTTCGATCTCCGCAATAGTATAATAATATTAATATAACAACGCGCGCGGTATGTCGGCGCAAACCCTGACGGTTCTCTGGGTTGTGTGCGTACGCGATGGTAGCGGGCGAATATATATATTTTATATATGGCGTAATATATATTGTATATAATATTATACGGATTGCACCGTGCGGAGCGAACCCCGTCCCGTCCGTTCCGCCACACCGTCAAACGAGCTCGCCGTCCGGGAATTCCATCCGCAAAGTATGCTAGTTATACATGTGTCATGTATACCTACGACCTTTCGAAAACCTGCGCAGGTCCGTCGCGGGCCTATACGAGCTTTTTTCTAGTCGGTGGTATATACGTAGGTACCTGTATTATATATACATACCGCGTGGTATATAAGCACTGGTTACATTTATATATGCACTACGCGTACTGTCGATATCTGTAAAAAAAAAAAAAAAAGGTATTTTTTAAAATATTTATTTTTACGTAAGTGTAACCTTCGAACAAAACAGCATGCAGCACATTAGCTAACATCGCATTCATCGCAGGATAAAGGTGGTGCTCGCTTTATACGTACATTTATACTTACGTGCATCATCGGGGTGAAAATATTTCACGCTACCACCCACCACTGCACAAGTCACTGAAAAATATAGAATACGGTATACGTAGTACGATATTAAAATAAAAAACAAAATATTAATATATTTGATAAAATCATAAAATATTGTGCAACATAAGTACTAAGTAGGTAGGTACGTCGTACATACTATCTATGTTATTTTTATTTCTATGGAACGAGCAAACGCGTGAGTCCGCGTATTTGTGCTGCGATTGCACGTGTACGACTTTAATGGACATAATATAATTTAGACAATAACAAAAATAGTTATTTACGCCTATCGTTTCAATGAAAAAATACAAACTAAAAAGTGATTTAATTACCAATTGATATTCCTCCGTCGACTTTTACATGCGTGTCTTATTCGTTTAAAATGTTTATTGGTTACTGCCGAACATCGGGTTAAATATGGCAAGGAAATAAAATTAATTCTTAACCACTCCAACACTTAACTTAGCATTCTTGTCGATAATTTGTGATAAATCTGAATCTATTTGAGGAAACACCTATGAATTATGATAAGTCAATTCCATTTATATGAAGTGTTAAGATTCCGGGTTTTCATATAACATTTGCGCATCTCAAGATTTTGACACTATAGTTTGCAATTTTTAATGAATTAACGGGTATCTCGTACAGTCGTGTCTACTTATATTCAATCCAGCGAGAACGAGCCGCGGGCTGACCAAAATCGGCAAAATCGGGTTTTCTGCACATCCCCCCCCCCCAAACGTCACCCTGCCATAAGGAAACCGATTTCGATTGCAGGGAGATGCAGAAGGATAGAAGAATCGGCGCATTCTCTCGCTGAATAGTATAATACTATAATATATAATATTTAATATAATGATTGTACTGGTTTATTTGCGTATTAGCTATAAATTATTTCCAACAAATTATAAACTACATTCTGCTTAATACAAAATTATTTTTAAAATGTATAGTTTTTATTTTGTACATTTACATTTTTATTTTCATGAAAGCAATATAAAAAATATAATTAAATATATTATTATCTATTCAAGGCTATGTAGAAATAAAGGAAGATAATATTTTATAAATTACAAGTGTTTAAAATTTAAATTCACTAAAAATCTGATATTAATAAACACAAGTGCGACTGGTGTTCTAAAAAAAAAGTTTTGTTTTCAAAGTTAGGATCGCCTGTGAACAAAATATAAGGATAGAAAACCTTTGACCATGTAATTTCAGTAATTGAAAAATAACTTTATATAAAAAAAAAACAGCAGCTGTTAAAATGTGTTTAAATAAAAAATATTAACATTGAAACGTTGTTTTATACATGGACCCTTGAAACATGGCGTTCAGTACAAAGCTACAGACGCAAGCCACTGTCCGCTTATACTTTCCGTATTTATAGTATTTCGTTAAGGAAATACTTCATTGAAATGCTTATGCATTTCATCGGTATGAAAAAATATTTATTTGAGTTAAACGTAATTTTTGCTCTTAATGGAGTTATCGCTTTTAAAATATTATCATCGAATATATACATACATTTTACTAAGCAGGTGTATGATTGTTATTACTATAAATCTGTAGAATTTGGATATGAAGGCAAAAGCTTTTTTGTTTTGGATAAAGATAAAAAAATATTTCTCACATAAAAATGTGTTTTAGTTCCTTTCTATGCTAATGGGCAAACATTATTTTTGCACTTTTTTATATTTTATGTTAAATTATTAATTGATAATCTCAATAATTTGTATTTGTATTTATGGTATAAACTATAAATCGTTAAGAGTCGCAAAGATGACGTGCTGTCAATGTTGTTTAAAAATACTTGAAATGATTAGAAAGTACTCAATGAGTATGTTTTATCATCACGAAATCACTGATAGAAGTATTAATAAAATATTTTTCAACACTAAATAATTAAGCGTCCAACAAAGTTAAACTGAAAAATATAGGATTTGAAAATATTAAACACATTATCCACTGTATTTTATAAGATAATATTTAAAATACTACGATAATTTAAAAATTATTGAACTAGATATTTAATTAGGTATACAATTCTTTATGTTACTTCGGTGGATACTTCATTTTCTATGGATAAAAATATTTTAATAAATTCCACACCGTCAACCCTTTACTAAAGACAATTTGCTAAAGAATAATACGCCTATTCATATGTACATTTTTATTTTTAATATAGATTAGATAATTATTAAATCCTATTTCATTTTTAGTAATTTATTTAATTGTTTTTTTATATAATATATAGGTAAAATACTTACTTACATAATATTCAATGCTTTTTTATTACATACATATATTAGATTCAAATCCGGACACTATATATCTATATAATGTATAGGTATTAGAAATAGGTACCTACCTATGTAATACCATATTATATTTGCCCAATGGGTAGGTGATACATAATATATTATTATATTTAATTAATACGAATTATTATTTTCATAGAGACCCATGTCATGTGCACACATTTTGCACATTTGTCCGTGTATATTAATTTAGAATTTATTTTGGTTTAATGTTTGATTAATTATTTGTTGTGTATAAGACGGCCAAAACCGTATAGTATTTTACATTTTAATTCAATAATTAATATTTATTCATGTATTCATAGCAACGTGAATTGCTTGGTCACCCTATATAGGTATCTATATCTTTGACAAGGACCATTCAAAATTCCCTAAAGAGTAAAGACCCTTCAAAATGTGAATCAAGGGACGGGACCATGACACTACGAAGGATCGCCAAAACAAATTCACACAGAATTAGTATTTATTATGATAAAAATGTTCACAAAGAGGTTTGAATTACTTTTACAAGTATGTTTTGAATTCAAAATGATATTAATTATCGACTGATTTGTAATAAATGTATTAGGTACCTATACAATGTGTCTCGAGGGAGGTGATTGGCCAACATTATTTGATAGTAATATACCTCAAGTTATTAAAAAAAAACCCTTTTAAAGGGAAGGGTCTAACTCTTTTATTAGGTAGTTATAGCCTTATAGGTTATTTAACATAATATTTTGTTTCAACAAAACTGAACCTATACTACTCATTTACTGGTGTATTTTTAAAACTTTTCAACTGTTAATCGCAGTTTTTTTAGATTTTCGAGTTATTTTATTGTACTATCAACTAACTTATACAATTATCAGAAATGTACAAAATACTTTTATTAAAAACGTAAAATAAATTGTAAACACAAACATTTTTAAAAGGAATTCACGTAAACTCTTGATAACACCGAAATTACTACAGTTTTTATTTTAATTTTATTATTCTACTGAATAATAGGTACTTACCTAGAATACTTTAAAAGTTTTGTTTTCGTATCTTCCACAATTTCCTAGTAATACTGCTACAAGCGTGATTAGCTTATAGAATTCTCAGAATCGTTTATCGGTTTATGTATAGGTTAAATAGGGTAAATTCGTAAATTGTTTCATACCGTGGTTATGGTTTTGATGTATTAATACCTTGAGATTATATTATGTTGTGTTGTATGTTTGTTAAATTTTAGTTTTCCGTATTGGATAGAAAATGTGTGGTAGTTTCGGTTTTTCTTAAAAGTATAGTTCATAATTAAAAAAATAAAATAGTAAACCTCCGTTAAAGAAGTTTTTTTAGAAGTTCAGGTATAGGTATATACTATAATATGACGCCGTGTTCTTTGGAATAAGACCACTGTATAAGATTAACAAATAGTGAGATAAATATAATGTTACATCACCAAATTATAATTATTATTTTTAATATTTAATATTTATGTATAGTAAATAGGATAGAATAATAATAAAATAATAATTAATGTGAAGGTAATTACAGTAATAGTCAATAGCACCGTCGGTCACAGATAAAACAAACAAAAAAGAAAATCGGGATTCAATTTATATTTATATAGCTATAAAGATTAATTTTATTTTTTTTACTTCTTAGTTACTGGTGAACTTCAGTATAAGTGAATTTTGCTTTATCAAAAAGTACTCTTGATCCGTGATCGTGAAGTTAGGTACTTAATTGAGATTCTAGTTAATAGTAATAATAAATATCTGATATTTCTATGAATAATATGTTTTTAAATTTTAACTAAATATTATCTTTAAACTTTTGAGTGATATTTTAATTTATTTTCATAGAGATATCTAATGTTATACAAATTAGAACTACAATCACTCATTAAAAATGTAAATATGTGACTTTAAGCTAAACTTTTTTTTCAAGTATTAATGCTTATAATGAATCGTATGCTATATTTTTAAGCTTAAGTGTTAAATCATGTTAAATCAATATGTTTTTCGGATATTTTTTAATTTTGGTAAGAGTAACTTGTGAATCATCTTGCAATACTTTTTAGTTTTTTTTTCAAATAAATGCGTTGTTAAAATATTCATTACATAATTATACTATATTATATACGTTGAAGATTATAAATATAAGATAATATTAGGTGAAAAATTCAAGTTTTTTCAGGAATTTATTATTTAATCATAACATTCATCACTATATCGGTTTTATCAACAATTTTATTTTTTCCTAATTTTTTTTATTACAAAATATTTTGAGAAGTGTTAAGCATTTTTATTTCACCTTTGATACACCAAAGGCTAAAGTATCAACTAATTAAAATGGTAGGTATATCAAAAACTACCCTCGAAATTAAATATTGATACATTTTTAGTGTGAACTGCTTTAAACAATGACGATGGAAAAATTTATAAATAAAGAAAAAATCTCAGTACCTAGGTACATATTATAACATCATTGTAAAATTAATAAATTTATTATCGCCCCAGTTAATTTAAAACAACGTTAAATTTTTTCGGCAAAACAATATTTTTCTACGGTTATATTATTACTAAATTAATTTTAGTGAATATTTAAAAGTTTATTAATGCCATGTTCCGTCATCTCTTCTGTACGCTTCTGCAGTTGTGCGTAATAGTATTTTTAGCGCAATGAGGTAAATAAATTAATCGTCCACAGAAGCGTGCAATCTGCGATAGCTGTTGCCTGTTAGTTTACAGTTACTAAAATATCTCTTTAGAAACAATACTGCGTCAATATAGGTTTTATTATACGTTAAAATTAATATTTGTGTTCAGTAAATTTAAAATGTCATTATAGTTCAGTTTTGTCTTCAATAACTAAATCCATTTTGAACAAAACAACCGTATAAATCATAAAGGGTATTGTACAGTTGTTCTTTCATAATACTATTTCACTCGCGAAGTACTGTAGTTGTATATTGTACTGCACAAGTACTGACGGTCGACCAGTGTAAAAAAATGGAACACATTTCTTAGCAAGTTTTGTTTTAAATTATTATGATAATTTAAATTGCCCTTGTTTTTTAAAAAAAATTACACACTAGAGCTGCATCTTTGGATACAAATACAAACTTCTATAGCGTTAATATGCGTAGTCGCGTAGATACAAATATTTCGTTTTTAACTAACTTGGTGTAAGTTTTCTGAGTAACTAAGTGTTAATAATCAATGATACCTATACGGCTATTTTAACTCATTCGTATCGGCACTACACTTAATACAAATTATTACGTATTGAATATTGAATAAATTAATAACATGTTTATGTACGTTTTTAAGAAGTGCAATAACATTTAATATTATATACCATATACATAATACATTTTAAGAATTTAAATATGAACAAACATTTTTAATTATCTTTTGTATTGATTCTTGAATTTAATAAGCGACTACTATTTTAATAATCTTAGTGGAACGGTGGATACAGTATAATTGAAATTAAGGGATTTACGTACAGTTTTATTATAAAGTTATTTTAATTAAAAAAATCTAATTAATGAACATTAATATACTTAAATAGGCCTAACTATTAAAAACTTGAACAAATTAATAATCTCAAGAGTATTATGAATTTTTATTTCAATACATTTTATTATTTTTATCGTGTACAGTCGTACAGCTTTGTATTACAACGTTACTACATAAATTAATTATAAATATTTTTCAAATAACCTTTTGAATAGGAATTGAAGATTTTATTTATTTAGACCACTGAATAATTAAATAAAAATGAATATTACCAATGTAACAAACAATATTCTATATTTAAATAGAAATATGGAATTATGTTATTACAATAATAATAATTAATTAAATAATATCAGGTTTTTCTGTTGAAATCAATTGTTAAATATCATGTACGTTGTTTGTAGTTTATTATTTGGTTTTAAAATGTCACGTACTATGTATTTAACATGCGCATTTACTATATTACAAACGTTGTTTTTGTTTTTATTGTGTCGTATGGCGTATGAAGCTAAACAAAAATAATTAATCCCCGAGTAGAGTACTAGAGCAGTAGGAACGGTTGTAGGTATGGATTATTATCATGGGACATCGGTTTCTTTTAACTGTTACCTTCTATAAAGTGGCTGATTTACTATACCATACGGGTATAACGTATAATTAATAAGCACAATATTATACAATATTATTATTAATATTTACACAAAAGGTTACCGTTTTGAAACTACGTAATATACGTAGGTAATGTATAAAATATATAATGTGGAACTGTTAGCCACATTTTTATAGCTGTTATCGTTGGAATTTATGTGATATTAAATAATAATAAATTGTTTGACGATGATGATATTTAATAGCGTGAGTTTTCTCACGCGACGTATGGTGCATATTTTTTACTGGAAATGGATTAATATTTATAATTTAACGACGGGTATTATCTGAGTAAGTTTGGTGAACTAAACCTATACTGCCGATTGCGATAAGCGATTATTGAATGCAATAAAAACTATAATTTATATATAAATAATATAAATATATAACAGGTATAATTTATAATCTAAGGATTTTTTTTTTTTGGAAAATGTTTATTTTTTGATTATTATCGATTTTAGTAAAACAATCTTTCTATAATATTTTGAGCATAATAATATTGATAAATACTTAACTAATAATTATGAAACTGGAGCGGTGTGACATATTGTATAATCTATGAAGTTTCGTTTGACTATATTATGCACATCTAAACATTTTTAACTATGAGCTATGTTGTTTTGATAATATTTTATTTTACAAAAGAATATATTTTTTTAACAATAATAGCTATGGGTTGCTATAATGCCATAAACAATAAATAAAAACAAAAAAATTCACTGTGATAGGAAAAGTCATCATAAATTAACTGTTATATTGTCCAAGAATTATAGGTATGATATTATTTTAGAAGTTTTAAAAATCATAATAGCTAATCGACTGAGAAAACGAGTCTCGTGGTAACAAAACAAAAAATAATAATAAAAATCGCGTTTTTTTTTACTTTTGTACCTATGAAATATAGTGTATAATGTATTATTTTATTAATGCGTTGGGTATAATCGTGAATCGTTCGTCTATCATCTAAGTATTAGAAGATGGAATTTGACGTGAATTTTTAATACCGATAATATTACAAAAAACATGCAATAATGTACATAATACACAATTATACAGACCTTAATGATTGATGAAATAAATAGAAAATATTATTTCAGCAGAAAGCCAGAAAATTGTTGGAGCAACGAGACTATAATATTATTATATTGTATTCTCCTAGTAGTGACGTTTGCCGTTAGGCTTCGCGCTTGGTCCGTTATCGTGATCCGCGCCACGAGGGGGTTGGACGGGACCGACGGCGGCAAGAGTGCGAGGCCGGCATTCGGCAATGCGGAGTCAGTGTTGGTCTGCCGTTTGTCTCGGTCGTTACCGTAGTTTTCTCCGTTCCGTCGCCGTCGCTCGAAAAGTACGTGCGTTTTTCCGTGTTCAGACGGTGAGATTTTATTATTCGCGTGTTCAACCACTTAAACCGTCTTTGAGCTGCACTCGTTTCTAATCGTCGTGTTCGGTGTGTGATTGTTGTCGTCACTGTTATGAGTTAAATGATTATATTTCATCGTCGGGAAACTGGGAAAATAAATCGATTTTGATCAGAAATAAAAACTGACTTGGTCGTCGTGTGTGTTCGTGACGTGTTTTTCTAAATGTGATACCAGCTGAAAAAGTCTAACTACTAGCTACCCGGAATGGTTACGTCAATCATGACGTCTCGGTGCCGACTGCAAGTGCTGTGGACACTTTACCTGATCGTCTATAACGGTGAGTGGATATTGTGTTTTTTCGTTTTATCACGTTGTTATTATTTAGGTACCGTATTTCTTAAAAGCTTTTGCGACTGGTTCCGACTGTCGGATTGGTTGGATTTTATTTTTTTAGGAGTGTACCTTTAATTAAAAAGTTCATTGAAACGTTGTACACAGTACACATAATCACACATATAGGTGGAGGATGGTTAAGTAGTTTCTAATTGTTTTTTTTTTGTTTTTAGTACGTTACATAAAAAACAAACAAATAATTCCATAGTGTAGGTACTTAAATAATATATTTACTTATGTTATACTTAAATTTGCTTATATTGTATCTATTTAGGGTATAGTACCTACATAACTTGGTTTCGTAATGGGTAACATTGGTTTTTCACTTACGAGTAATGTAGGTACAATGTTTTTGAACCGGTTTGTGAAATCATTCGTTGTCGCTAGACTTCGAATGGTGGAATGTGGAAAACTTTAATTTTCTATAATTTGCATTTTGGGAATATGAGTTCTTTGTGTGTCTTTTGGTGACAACATGACAACTGACATCATATACTTACACTCGTTTCCGTTGTGAAGTGGTTTTGATTAATTTCTGGTTAATACGTTAATAATCTTGATAATAACTTAATATTAATAGGTATGTAATTATTAAGTTATAGATATGTATTAGGTTTTTAAAACTTGGTGCCTATGTTAGGCACTTATGGGTAACTTTTAGAAGGTAATACGTCAAAATATTTCATAAAATGAGCGTGCATTTTACTGTAAATAAGGTATCTAATTAATTATCAGCGACCAGCGTTTATAATATTATTTTGTTTTTAATGAATATTAGACTAATTAATACTATCTGGAATTATTGTTTAAGTTTTATATAGCTATGAATAATTTGCTTATTAACTAGGTACCTATAGTTGTTGGTTTAGATAGATTATTACCGCATATTGTTAGTTTATTACTCAAAATATTTTTAAACTATTAGTTACTTTATAATTTTAGAAAATAATAAATTATTTATACCTACGATAATTGTAAAATAAATAATTAGTGAATAATTAGTCACAATAATTCATATATTGTCTAGTTATGTAATAAATTATATAGGTACCAACTACAATTTGTTATGCTTAGAATATATTATACATATTATTATTATGCCATAATGGTAACAACACTGTCTTAAAATATGTACAATGTACATAGATATATTTATAAAGCGTATTGTCTATAATTATTTATACCTACTAACATATATTTATTTCACTTCCATAATGATTTGTAATACCATTGATTTTATATAATATATATTATAAAATCAATGGTAATACTTACTATAATCATCTGTAAATAGTTATAAATTAAATTTATTTGGTTTATTTTAACTAAATAAATTTATAAAAAACATAATTAACAATATAGTGTAACATTTTCTAACTATTTTGTAAAACTCATTAGATTTTAAAATATTTTATTTTTATGTAGGGTTATTGTAAGGTTATGGTTGATGTAGTTATTATTTGCAGGTTATGTTAAGTGTGCCTGACATTCAAAATTTGTATTATATTTGAATGAAATAATGAAGTAATTATGTATAGACATATAGTATTGTGTTTTCATATTCTGAATAATTTGTAACTATATATATTATATAGTGTTATAACTTATAAATAATATTGTATTGATATAAATATTTTCGAATTCAAAATACTAATAGTTTCAAGTCTTTTATTTAATGTCAATCTCGATTCTCGACATCTCATATCAAAGTCGATTATTCAATGCCATATATTTATAATTGATTATTATTTGTTAAGCACACAATACAAATACGAATAAAAGCGGGAAATAAGTATACAATTTATATTGTTTCCAAAAAAATAATCTAATTTTTTCTATCCACCTAAATTATGTAAATTATAGGTATCCACCTATGGTATTAAAAGTAGACATTCCATTTTTTATTTTGCTAAAGTTTGAATTTTTATTTTGCTTAAAATTCATTGGTAGGAATATAATATATTCTTACTCTTTGTTTGTAACTTAATTAATAAAAACTTACCTATCTAGAAACTATGAGTATAAATTTGTTCAAATTTAAATTTAAACAATTTGATTTTGGTACCTATTTTGTTTTTGAAATTCAATAGAAGTGTATAATATGTTAATATGTATATAATATATTATACAATGATAAACAATTTATAGTGTGTATACTCAGTTTTATGTGATCCAAATTAATTAAAAACGATTGTAAAATCATTTTTCATTACGCTAATCTATCTGATTTATCGTATTAAAATCCCTGTACTTAGGTATAGTGGATTTTTATTTTTAAAGCTTTACTTATTTTCTGAATTTCTGAATTATTATTCACATTGTTTATTTATTTCTGAAGATAATCATATTTGTTAATAATGGAAAATTCCTAATCTCAAATTATAAATACTATAATTAGTTTAGTTTTCATCCTATTATGTTACATTATAATTTGTTAGTATTTACACCAATTACACTGTATGGAATATAAAACATTAGGTAATAGTCACTATACTTCTTTGTATTTCAAGAATATTAAATTATTGTTTTTCAATTTCATTCTTGTTTTGACTGTAAATTTGATTTAGTCGCATGGCTTTCATTAGTATTCTGAGACTGAGAGTGTTTTGTTTAGTTTGAATACCCCCGAAGATGGCTGTTAAACCATTTCGGTCAACATATTAAATTAAACAAAATATACACAGAAATACAGGATACCGCAACCTAGGTACGCTACTAAAATAATATAATAATATGATAAAACATGAGATCTAAGCATAATAATACCATATAATATAAATTAATCTATTATTTAAATTAATAAAAAAATTATAGGTAACCAATTGGTTATTAGTTAAATAAAAGAAAATTATGTTTTACGTTCCTATTTTGTTGTCTTTATCTTAGAATAAATTAATAAGTCATAAATAATATGGATTTCACGGATTTTTTACGAAATAATTAGAATCAATAAATTATTTTTAGAATTCCTTGTAATTTGGTTGAAAAAAAAAACCATTTTACTGATCCTTAAATCGCCCCATGATCTTGTTTATCTTATTAAAATCAAAACCATATTTATCATATTAATTTATGAATAACTAAGTAGTAAAAATTACATATTGTATTAATTAGAAAATTATATTAATACGCGGTATAATACAAACAATACTCCTGAATATTGACTTATTTTTAATATTCTTAAATTATGGCCAATAATCTTTGTGTCACGTGATTTTAGACAACCCTGTTGAAATAAATCTAGGGTAAAAATAAATTGAGGTAGTTATGCAGAGGCAGGTAGCCCAAGGTATAATATAATAACAACATACCGTATAGGAGGTGTGGCGTTAAACTTTTATCGAACTCATCCATCATGAATACCTCAGGATTTATGACCTTTTATAGTTTTATGCTTATGCAGTCGGAAAAGTTATGAACAATCATTGGAATCATCTAGATATACTTTCATAACAATATGACACATCTTGTAGAAACTTTAATATACCTAGGTTTTATACGATTTAAAATGTCACTTTTGTAGTTCTCTGTAGTTTCAGTTTTGAAATATAGAAAAATAAATTAATTTTTAATTGTCTTAGTAGATAACCGTAGTAAATAAATATATTTTAATCAAGTAAAAATAAATTACTTTTATAATCGTAATTATTACAATAGTATATAATATAAGAAATGCTCTAAGTAAGGGTTCCATTACTGGGTGGCTGTGTTTTTAAGTAGTATTGATGATATTTTTTTTATCCTGTATTAGTTATTTTACTTACTTAATGTGTTAAAAAATACTTATTGTACGTTTTTCTTCTAATAAAAAACGTGTTGTCAGATAGGTATTTAAAAATAAAACAAAATTGTTTTATGTTAACGTAATTTGTAAATTTCTTCTGTGTTTTTTTTTTTTGGACGATTATAATTTTATGTATACACTATACATATTATATATTCAAAATCGTGATAATTGAACAGTATTAAGCCTTTTCAATATACAAGCGCTTAAAATTATTTTATTTTTGATTATTTTTAGTTTTGATTAGTAGCCAGTAGGAAGGTAAATATAATTAACCTCTAACCTAGCCTGTGTCAGAGAAAACTTTAAAAAGCTACAAAGAGCTGGATAATAAAATAAGTAGAATATGGTCAAGAGTGTTAAGATCTTCACGTGTATAAAATAAATAATAAACTAACTGTTTTAACTATATAAGAACAATTAATTATTATGGTGGTTATATTATTGTGGTTTTAAAAACATTATGTATTATTCATTGAGTATACTATATTGCTTGGTTTTTTTTTTTTTTTTAATACAGTAAATCCGCCCTCTAACTACGATTGTTTATTTTCAGTTTTCAGTATATTGAAGTTATTTAAGCTATCTAATATGACTAATAGTTTTTCATAAATGTACTCAAGTTAGATCAATAGTTTTGCATAAAAATGTATAAATTTTGATCTATGAGAATGGCTAGTTTAGTATTTGATTTTGTATCCGCGTGTTATCTAATTTTGATGTAGAGTATGGAGTTACAATACACCCCTCACTGTTTCCAAACTACTTGGTACTGACGTCATCTTTTTCTACCCTTTCCGTTGATTTTTCTGGATGGGTACGGGTAGGGCTATACATATTGTTGTGATGTGTCGTAAAAACATTTGTGAGTCATCGGCGTTCCCATTTTCTTTTGCCCTCTTGATTTCCCACCCGAAAAAAGAGAAATCTCCTTCGGTCTTTATCTACAGTTTTATCCTGTACAAAATAAATGCAAAACGATCTCTTGGGACCTGTCACTACGGTTTGGTACGAGAAATATTTCTTTTTTTTCAAGTATATTTTTCAAGCTACAGTGCATGTCAAAGTCTAGGTATACTAAACATACGGACCTAGCTGATGATTATAATTTCCTTGATACAACAAATTTTGAATAATATTTATAACGATATGTTTTTTAATTTCTTATTTTATATTGACTATATTTAAGTAGATGCATCATAATCTTATTTGGAATACATTGTTGATTTTATATTTCTAAGGGATTTTTTCAGAATTTTTTAAATATTCCATTATATACTGTACAGTAAAACAGAATTTGTCAAATTCTGACAAAGAAGAATATGACACATACATTACTCCCGATAATAGTAACTAAACTACGTAAATAAACTTAATTGATTTCAAATTAATTAATGGAACTTACTTTAACTTACTATGTAAATGACACGTATTTGTTTACTTTTTTTCTTTTGTTTTTATAATTTGTTTTCTTCTTTAAATTTTTAGTAGATTATACCATTTGTACTTGTACAACTATAGTACAATATGTTTACGAGATAATATTAATATTCAATGGCTTGTAAACGTAGGGAAAGATCAAAAAATTATCTAGGGGTGTTACTTCGGTGTTATTCATTTAGTTTTTTTAACTGTGTATTGTATAAATATACAAAAGTTGTAAGACGCGAGAAAAAAATAAGAGACACAGTGCCGTATTTGGGTTTACAATTTTTTTTTGAAATGTTTTCAACAAAATATTAATGTTCAAAAATCCAATCCTAAAATGATTATGGTTAGAATTTATACACGCTATAATAATTGAAATGATGACCATCTCGTTATTAAATTGAAAACTAATGTTTGATAATAATTGAGTTTAATGTTTATATACTTACTTTTCTTAAATAAATACTATGCGGAACTTATACACACTTGAATACTTTTTGAACTCCTCAACTACACCACTGGAGAAAATACGATTACCCATCTTTCAAAAATATTTTTGTAGAGAGTTGAAGTTGTATATTAATATATACCTTACCTAACTACCTTGGACATAATGTTATATAATATTATAAAACCATAATAAGTATTAAATTAAACAATGTATATTATATGCACTACTTAGGTAACTATGTACAAGTACAATCATTCTAAATAAACAGTAAATTGACATATTATGATATTACATATTACACTTATATTATTGGATAACTAATATTTTATCAAACTCATGGTTATCTGAAACATATTATCACTTTTTTTAAACATATTCATAAAAAATATATTCCAATGTACCTATAGGGTATATTTATTTTATAGTATTTTTAGCATATTTGACATTTGTAATACAAATCATAATTTTGTATACATATAAACTTTTTTATATAAATGCGTATATTTTGTAAGGTATACACGAATTCTTATATAAATATACAGATATCATATTGGTAAATAATATGAGAATTGTAACTAATTTATAAAATACATCAAATAAACTTCGTAAATATTTGGTAAAACTCTACGTCCGATTCTTTAACAGTGCGTTGGACATTAAAAGAGAACAAATTCTCTGAAACGTATCCGGTTTCTAAAATACTGTCGTGAAACTAAACTTAATGTTTGAAGGAGCTAGAATACAAAAGTTTTTTACTCAACTTTCTAAACTTTTCTGTGACCACGTACTTAATGACGTCGGAAATCAGCAATGGGAAACAGCACTTCCGGAAATGGTGGTAGAAGAAATGTAAAGTTATATCAAGAAAAAGAATAAGGATTTCTTAATAGAGCAAAAAGTTCAGTGACATTAATGGAGTTTTAAAATGATGCATGATTGTATTAATTTGATTTCAGAATTAGGCTCGTTTATAAAATAATAATCAAAGAAATAGGATATTGTAATTCAACTAATTTGTGTAACATGCATATGAATAACAGTTAAAGCAATAATTCTATAAGTTCTAATAAATAATTCAAATATACAATCTTATGTTATCTAAATGAAAAAATAGTATTGTATATCTTTTATCACTAATTGCTAATCTACCAAGTGCATAAAAAGAAATAATGCAGCCAGTTTTTTCGTGAGGCTATAGGGCTGGTCTGCGTGTGTGACACATAGTCTTTGTGTCGGTGTGCGAATGTTCTTATAAATTGCGTAAAACATTGGGTAAAATGTACCTACCTCATGTTGTTATGAGTATTATTCACGTCTTTAATTGATAATTTTTATTTATGTTACGTAAACAAGCGTTTATTATTATTTAAAATGGAAAATAATTCTACCTATTATTACATTTTTGATATGCTGTATTATTTCATAAGTTAGGTAGTAGAGTAAGTGTGGGTTATAACCGGTATGATTTATTAGTGTTTAAAGCTTATTTAAACGTTATTAGAATCACGATTCACGACCCTCCTTATTAACAAAATCTTTCTAATAGTAAATTGCAATGAAATATGAGTGATTGGCTGGTTGACTTAATCTACCAATACTAGATATTTCCTATCTTTTTTTAATCATGCAGTTTTGAGCTAGTCTGAACTACAGCAACATATTAATTTGTGTACAAAATGCTTTATTTTTCTTTTATAGTAAAATTTATTATACATTTAAGATTTTTGAAGTTTTTATAAGATAAGCGACATTTTCTTCTAATTATGCTTAAGTATTCAAGAAATCTGTGATTTAATAGTTTTAAAGTATTATACTTATTATTTATTAATACTACTTTTCTAAGTATATTTTAATGATTAAATATAGTAACATCAATATTTGAGTGTTTTACGCTTAGAACTTGAAAGTAGTGTGTAACTAGGGTTTATTTTTAGGGATGGTTATTGGTTAAATACAGTTTATATTTATAGAGAAAAACTCAGAGGAAGACTATACTATTTTTTAGTAGCTTTTTTAGAATATTCAAAAAAATAAAAAAATAAAAAAATATATAATTAAAAATTGTTAATATTATAAATTAAAATATAATAATTAATAATGTTACCCAGAAATATCAAATACTTTAGGTTAGTGGTATCAATGATATACATTTTGTGTAACCTTGACTAAAATTAAATTATAATATATTCTAAAGTATGATAAAAATTAAATGAAATATTTTTGTAGTTTTATTATATTATGCGAAAGTCAGTGAGAATCCATCTATCATTGTAAAATAATATAAATAATAATAATATAATAAAATAATATAAAATTAAAAATTAAAATAATTAATAGTAAACTAATCAATAAATACAATTGTATGATAATTTTTTTCTTGTATTGTGCTAATAAATTTAAATAAATATATAAATTGTTTGTAAAATTTTATAGTTTTTTTTTACTTAATAATTATCGTTATATCAGTTACAGTCTTTAATAAAATCATTTATGTAGCTGACAAGTAATATTAAAAATTAATATTTGGTCCTTACAAGATCCTGAAGTGGATTGTTGCTTTATTTAGTATGTTCTTATAGTCGGGCTGATTAAATAGGTGGTATTTAAAAAGCAAATTGTTATTGCCATTATACTCATGGCTTTCAGATTTCAAATAATATTTGTGTTTTACTTACTATTTTGATTGTTGTTATGGTGGTTTTATAATTATTATTGTTCAGTCATCATTCGTAGAGGTGTTTTAACCCTTTTTGTTTTCATCGTTGTTATCACGCGGGAAATGCCACAATGCGTTGTAGTAATAATATTAGGGCTTGGGGAGCCGGACATAGTTCCGGTGCAACTTGGTTTCTCATTTTTTCCCCTTCCCTTTTCACCTCTATTATTATTATATCGCCAGGTTCGGTTTTGTTGTTATTATTTTAACGACGAAATCCGTTTTAATTACGGTCAACCCTAGACAAAAGAAAACTGTAATAAAAGTATAAAAAAAGATGGTTGAGAGAGGGAGGTTGTACTCAGTTCACCTTTGTGTGATACAATGCTAACAGAAAGTTGATATTTTCTTTTTATAAATCACTAAAATTTTTTGGCGTAAAAATTTTTGTTCCTCTAACAGACATGAAAAAATTATGGTAGTAAACTAATAATGGCAATAATTATTTTGAACGCTTTTGTTGGGTTGCTCGCGCCGTTTATAATGTTATTTGCTTTACTGTTTGTATAGTTAATATTTAGCTTTTATAAACAGGACTTGATAATCATTGTTTTTTTTTTTTTAAAGTAGGTAATATTAGAATAATTTAAGTAGATAATCCAATGTGTATATTATATTTAACACTAAACATGACGTTTGAATGGTACATTAGTTATTTATTTGATAATTATACTCCCTGGAGGGCTTTTGCAAAAGTACAATAAAGTAGTAATAAATCAAGTGAAAGAAGAACAGATAGTAAATAAGTAAGCAGAAAGAGGTAAAGTGGTAGGACCAAGGTTTGTTTAGTAGGCGAAGTAGTCTGTGGAGAGGCTGATTATTACCATACTAGATGAGATGGGTAGGGACAGAGAATAGGGAATGGTGTCTAGTGGAGTGGGTAGGAACACAAAAAGAAAAAGTGGCTAGTAATTCAGGAGAGTCGATGGAACTGTTGAGAGGTGATGTGATGAACATGGAGTCAGCGTGATCACAGCACAAGGCCATAGATGGAATATTGAGAGTAGAGTGGATAAAAGTGTAATCGTGTGGCGTGTGTTCTATTTTTAATAAAAATGCAATAAATGACAGGAAGCGATTTTGAACTCTTTGAACTCTTTCTTTTGTTTTCATGTAGGTATATTGTATTTATTCTTTTTTTTCTTCATTTTGTAGAATTGGAATAATTATGATTTTTAAGAATAAATACTGCCCACTCCATTATTATAAGCTCTTTATTCATGTTAAAAACCTCAGTGACATATCAATACAAATCATACGTCCGTGTATTAGGTTTACCAATATTTTGCTCATGTTGGAGTATTGAGTTAGTTAATGTTTTCTTCGACTCTTATCTTAATTATTATACGAGTCTCAGCTTTTGCACAGCGTACAAAAGCCATATCGTAAAGCTTTATTGAAATTAATATTGTAATGTTAAAATTTCAACAAGTTTGCTTATAAGTTATTATGATTGAATTATTAGTATACTTATATTTATTTTAAATAAGTCTATCAATATAATATAATACTTCAAATAGTTATTTTTTTATTTAATCATCTATAAGCATTAATGAACAATAAAATATAAATAATATATCTAAGTTCTTAATGTACAATTATTTGTTATTTATTAATAAATATATTTATCAAAGTATATTTTTTTAAATACTTCTATTGAATGTATTTCGTTTGAATATCATGATTCATGACATACAAATTTGATTTTTGAAAATGTTTAATCGACAAACGTGAAATAAAAAACATACTATTCTAGTTCTAATTTTTGATTTTATTTAATTTTCTGAGTGATAAATTTTATTTTTAACTTATATTTTATAAAGGAAACTGCAGTCGGTCATTTTAGATTAAAGGAGAAAAATATAGGTAGCTACTTTATAGATGTTATTTTAGTGACTTGTCAGTGTGTGACAAGTAAATAAACATTAGTGTGTGTAACTGTGTGATAGAGATTTTATATCCTTCACTCAGCAATCAAAGATAAAAATACCATTTTTTTGTTCGTTGATATATTAGTTAAAAAAAACAAAATACCTATTAAAATCGCTTTGATTAAAACATAGTAAACCTCTTATAGGTTTGAAAATCCGTTCTCATAATTCAAATACGTCTAAGAATTCTTTACAACTTTTTTCTATAAAACTGATTCTATAGTCACACAATTTGGTTTGTATATTATTTTACGTTTCTATAAAGTGGCTGCAGTCAAATTAAGCCAGTTGTTAACAAATTACATTTCAATAAACTAAAAAATAATTAATTGATTACGAATTATTAAAATAATTATTATAAAAGTTTGTATCTGTTTTGGTCTCGGGCACTTTAAAAATAAATTTACGATATCAATGATACCATATTATATTTAATTTAAGTGGGTAATATAAAAAATAATTAAAATAATGTAATTGATGATTGTGCACAAACGTGAATGTGTTAGCATACTTACTTGACACATTTTCAAACTGCACATTTTTACATAGTTTTATATGAGTATTATATATGTATTATATTTTTGTTGATAAAAAATATATTTCGCTACTAAAAGCATTGCTATTTCCATATTTCCAATTAAACGGGGAACACTAAAATATGACTGAATGTAAAGTGACATTTGCAAGTTATTCTATTCCTCCTTGCTACACGATGATGCCAATCCATTATATATTAAGTCTATCTTATATTAGTTTTATGTTTATATACAATGCTTCGAAGCTATCCAGAATTATTTCCTTCGTTTTATATCCTTACAAATGTAGTATTCCGCGTCAACCACATTTGCTATATAAGACGTTATTAGCAGGCGCTGATCGAAGGGGAGTAAGGGGTAATAGCCCTCCCACCATAGAATGCCATTCTAGTGAATTCTAGGATGTCTGTTTTCGGCAGCCGATAAAATATGATATACACATGGTCATCTCCCCCCCCATTTGAAATTATTTTTCAGATTGGTCAATGGCTATACATAGACTGTCCAGAATTGTTTAATTTTAAATACTTTTATGTCTCCCAACGACAAACAAAGTTGACTTAAACTTTTCATATTAATTTACTAATTACACGGAACTAACTATACCATAAATGCTCCTTTATAGATTCATTAGATTAACTAATAATACCCAAATTTATTTATTTAATTTTAACTCTATTGGATCTCTTTGTAATTATTTTACTTATATTAGGTATTATCAGAAATTTGTAATTTTATGTTTTTTATATAATTATATATATTTTTTTTTAGTTAGGTATTCAATTTTATTGTTTATTAATTTCTCTTTTTATTATTATACATATTATTTATATAACATGTAATGAGCTTTTAGCCTGTTTAAACTAATAATAAATAAATAATTAAAAATCTAACATTTAACAAATAATTAAAAATCGTTCAAACTTGTCTCTATTTTTATGTAAATTCAATAGATTTTAATAAAGATATTAGAATTGATGGTTAAAGGATATTAATGTGGTATAACTTGTTTTTTCAAAGAGCAATAAAATAATAAATAAATAAATAAACGAAGTTTTTTGGTGCGTGTATTATATTACTGTTGATTGTAATGGTTCTTTTTATGTCATTTTCGATAGAGCTGAATTGCCGATTATTTTCAAGCTTATATTTTTAGTTATATGTATTAAGTTAAAGATGTTTCTCGTTTTCGGTTTATGTTAATCGTACAATCGTATAATCCACGGATAGCGACTAACGGAAAACCACCGACACCGAGCGTTTTATGTGCTTGGCAATAATGGGTGAAATTTAATTTCATGGGTTTTGATTCTGTCGAAGAGAGGTAATTTTGAGCGAGTTAAGAAAGGACGTGGTACGATCTCTCGTACTCTCTTTTTAAATATTCATGAGGTGAAATTGTAGGACTGTTTTTGCTCTCGAAATTGCCGTCAATGAAATTATCGATTCTTCGGCATACTCAGGAACTTTAAGCAACGTAATTATACTTACACAAATTTTCGTTTTATAATCGAATCGTAGCATTTAAGTGTCGTCTACATTGGTCACAGACATTTTTACGAAGCGAAAAATAAACGTGGTTGGGTGTGGTTAAGAGCACCCTTGGGGTGGATTTGTACGAGACCCGAAATCGTAATTGGGTGTCCAATAATATTCACAGCGATGTGCTGGTTAATACTTTAATAGCTTCAGTTTTTGTAAAGAAACTTTGGATTATTTTTTTGTTTCAACTTTTGAGTAATCACTATTTTATATTTTGAGCTGAGCAATGAATGTCTTGGTTTTATAATGATGTTTTTTTTTCTAGTGTCTGGTGACATTTTTAGGAAAAGTAAAAAAGTTTCAATATTGTTGATTGGAGTATAAGTAATAATTTGGTTCTCCGAGAACAAATGTAGACAATTCAGTATTTTCAAAATAATTTTTTTAAAAAAAATAAAAATAAAATAGAGAACCGGGAATGTAAATGCAATATTAGTTTTTGACGAGGTAGATTTTATTGTAATTCATAAATAATTGTAGACTTGAAGTTCAAACCAAATATATTTTTAAAAGTATTTTATATTTTCTAACATATAAATTTCAACATAATATTTTGAATCTTTTTGGTGTATTTATAAATACATTTAAATTGTAGATTCGTTTTAGTTGATTTTCGATTTGTATTTCATAAGTATTATCGATTTTTTTTATTGAGCTTGAAAAAGGTAAAATGGGGTTTTTCATAAGATATATTTTTTATAGCTAAAAAAATAATCGAACTTTCATACGCATAATTTTTATAAGGAGTTGAATTTGAACTTTTGTTAAAATTAGTCGAAATCAAGAAAACTTACAAATTATTTCATTATACCACTTAAAATCGTTTTTACTTTTTAGTATTAAATAATTTAATACATTAAAATCATGAATATTTGCAAATGATTTCATAGTTAAAATGTATAAAAATTTTGCTTAAGTAGCTAAGAATTGAATATTGAGTACTAGATTTTCCATAAGTTAGCCTTACAATAATTATAAAAGAACTTGAACTTTGGCTAATCAAAAAAAATGTATCCTTAGTTTAAATTCTTACGAAATCCTAAATTCACTCGTAAAATAACGATTTACCATCAAATAATTTTAAATTTTTGTTATAAATTACTAGTCGTAGAAATTTTAAACACACACTAGTTGTTTAAATTTGCATTTTCTGTTCATGATTTAATTTTTGGGTATTTAGGTCATCAAAACATAAATCACCTTTTCACCACCCAATTTAAAATATAATCTATTTTATTCATTATATCCTAGGCTGACAAATCATTTTCTTTCAGAATCGTTTTTTGTATACAATGATACTATTATTATAGGTGATTGGCCTTTAATGTACAGCAGAACAGTATCCACTTGAATACGCTTATTTATATATTATAATTACCATATAGGTACACATAAAGTTAACTTTAGTTTTAACTATATCATTATTATTTTGTTTATTATATTTTTTTTATCATTTATATTTTTAAAATAATATCGGTCTTACATTATCTAAAATATATTTAGATCATATTATATGCATAAAAATTGTACAACGAAACCTTGAAAGAAAATCAAATTATAATTGATATATTTTACCTGATTATTATGTTTATTGTTGATACGAAGAACTTAAATGTTAATCAATATTTAATATAATTTATGAGATTATTAGTTTTTATTTATAATCAGTTGACTAAAATCAACTTTGTTGAAAATTTGTGTGTCGTCAGTTATGCTTATTGAAATTAATGATTAAATTGATACTTAACCCTTATAATGTGTAAAAAAGATAAAATGTTCAACCATTAGATAAGACCACATAAAAATTACTATAAAAATAAATACTCATCATTGTTATATCAATCATAATTCATAACATTCATAACTTTATTTGGAATTTAAAATGTAATGGGTAATCTCGAAATAATGTGTGTTAAAATTTATATTTATTCTATAGTATTTGTTTACCTAAGTTACTTCTATGGATGTACTTAATTATAATATAATATCATTTAGCTTGAGTATTTTCCAATGTATAATTATTAGATTAATAATGTATTATATATTCAGTTTTTACATTTATTTATCATATTAAACATTTAGATTATCGTTGTTTTTATCCTTTCTCAAAGTCAACACATACCTTCTTAAGTTACACTATTGTTTCTCGTCTAAAAACAATTTACAAAATAAAATGAATAAAAGAGTTCTTGTCCTTCTGTCAAGTGTAAATTATGCAGCTATTTAACAGAACAATAGAAATTCCCCTGTGTACACGTAAAATCTGAAAGTTAAGACAGTTTAGCATAAAACATTTAGCAGTAATACCGTCTAATCGTACTTAGTGTGAAATGAAAAAAAAAACTTATAATAGTTTTATATTTGCATTGGTTTTATCAGAGATTTCCGGCGATTTAATTTAATTACTTTACTATTGTTTGTAAAATAGTTAATAGTAATATTAAAAAATAACTATATTCAAAATCAACAAGTCATATACATTTCTGATCTGTTGAAATATCTTCGATGTTAGTTTGTATTTAGAGTCTGTTGATTTGCATTTAGTGTTGTGTGAAATAATTCCGTACAACTCTAGTTGGTAAACATAGTGATATGATATAATTTTTTATTTCTATAAATAAAACTATACAAAATGTTTACATTTTGTTAGGTGTTCTTATCAATATGTATTATATATTTAAATATCATATATTATATTATTTTACGTGTATATTGTATGAGATATTGCATAATGTATATAAATTGCTGATATAGTTGTTTGATTTTTTGGAGAAATGAGTAGTAACTCATGTTATTAATTTAAATTTAAATTTTTTTTGTACATAACCTGGTTTTTCATATTCGTATGGATTTCATTGATAAAATGTATAATATTTAAAGCTGTAAGAATCAACATGTTTCTAAACTAAAATAATATGTGACTGAGAGAAGCTCCAAGTTCCAAGAATCTTATAATCTTTTAAAATTGTGTAATAATTATTAAGTATGTTTATGTATACTCGAAGTTGTAATGAGGATACATATATAAAATATAATAAATATATAACGTTAGATTTAACATACCACATTTAATTATATTTATATTTTTCTTAAGACTAGTAGGTAGTTAACCTTGATGCTCGTACAGTTTTTTTTTTTTTTTTGGCACCCGTGTCTAACCAGGTTAATATTATTGTACACTGTGAAAAACTACTCTTTCGTCATACATGATGTCTTGTGCAGTTGACGGTTTATATTTTTCACTTTTAGTACCGGTGAAAAATGTCACATTTTCCTCTAATGTGATCCCCAATTTGTATATTGCAAACTGGAAAATATTTACGAATGTTCTACCTTCTTCTGTACGTACCTTCCTTTCCATTTTTTGGCGTTATGTATGATTTTTACTGCTTGACATGCCATTACAAAAATAACTGATTGTTTGAAAAAAAAGTACTGAAAACTTTAAATATCAAGTACTTTTTTCAAATGTTTGTTGAAACGTTATCAGTTAATATAATTATTAATTTATTAAATTGAAAAGAAAATAGTTTAAAATTATATTGATTGCTGAAAGTTCAAAATATAATATGACAATTATTTTAACTAATAAAAATACAAATAATGTTCTTCTATTTTAATATTTGTGTACTCCTATTTTATGCCAAGTGGTCATTATTAAAACATATTGTTTGGAAACGTCTATGTATTCTCCGGGTAGTTATTGTTTGTGCTTAATAACAATGCATTCCTTACATTACTATAAATTAGTAGTATATAGGTACCATGTATACCATATCGTTTTCTCACTTAAATAGGGCTGGTTAAGTAATTCTATAATGGTGTGTATTTATAATTACCCCTTTCAGTATTTAATTATTTAAAGAATTATTTAGGTATAATCTAAAATTTTTCATTGTTTATTTACGTAATTAATATGCATTGTAAGTGTATTAATTCAAATTTCAAATTTTGTAATATATTTTTCTTTTTAATATCAATTATAGTAATTTTAGTGTTTTGAACATTTTAGGTATATAAATTAAATCCTTAAACGATAATATATCCAACGATTAGAGATGCTATAGTATTTCGTATTTCAAAAAGGCTTATTTTATTATGATGTATAATTATTTATTTGTTTGTTTGTAATTGTTCGTCCACTAAAAATAAGTAAATGTTATTCTTATAAAATCACCGTTATTTTCATATACATTTATATAATATAGTGCATTTTTCCTTTTATTGAAAATTCTCCAATTTTAGATAATTTTATATAGCTATTATATTATATAATTATTCTTTTACGCACAAACTACAACAAATAGTAAAGATTTTAGTTATATATATATTATACCTATAAGTATAATTTTAAGTACCTATATGAATTTTATAATTGTAAATATATTATTTTGTTTTAATTAATATAATACAATTTAATACAATTATGTTAATTGTTATATTTTATAATTTATAATAGTTTATATTACTAATCAAGAGTTGTTATAATATTTTTATATTTTGTTGTTGTAATAAAATATCAAGTATCTGATTTTATCTTGTTAAATTGTTTGTCTTATAAATGTGTTGATAAACATATAATTTCATTATAAATACATAATAATTACTTCTTCCTAAATGTCACATAGTAGATATTTTGTTAAGGCTTGTTCAAAATTGAAGAAACCACAGTTCACATGTTTTTAAACTTTTAATTACATGAGAAATTAATGGTTGAGCGATAATAACTGCGGGTTTTAATGGAAAAACAATTCTCTAAACTTAAAAACATATACAGTTAAAACTTTTTAATTTAGTTCATCCGTTTTGTACTTAAGAAAAATGACTAATTTATTTATTATCACTTTTTTTTTAAATCTTAAGTATTTTTTTCGATAAATAAGTATTATTTTTATATTTTTATAATACATGATAAATTGATAAGAAATGATATTAATCTTAATTGTATAAGTTGTATTTTTACGAAAACATTGTGTGTTGATAATTCATTAAAATGTTATTATTTTTAGTTTTGATCGAGTTTTGTGCCGTTGTTACTCTTTAATTTAAGTATTGGATTGTTGAACAGACTTTATTATACAGTTAATATTTTAAAGCGTTGGGATTGTGAAATTATAAATTGTTATGATTATAAAATTTAAATTATATATACTAGATATGTACTAAAAAGTTAAAATGAATATAATTACATAAAATAAATGTGTTTAACGATATTGAATGATTTATGAAATACCTTCTATTTTTTAATACCTAAAAAGGTATTACTATTAATTTAATTTAATGTAAATTAATTACAATATTTAGAATATTATTATTAATATTTTTTAAAACTTAGTTAATAATTATGCTTTGTGTTTCAGGTAAGTTATTTAACATATAATTTATACGAGTAAATAAGTTCTTATAAACAAGTTAAAGTTATCTTCTAGTTCATAAGGTAAGTACATTTAATTTACGTGTATATTTGAAAATTCTTAGCATTAGAGTATTTTTTAAAGTTTTAAATACTTATACTATGAGTATCCTTTTATTATTTTTTGTTTTTCCCCAACTATAAACTATTTAATATGATAATTTCAATATTAAAATGTGTTCAGGGACTTTAAACCATGTATATATATAAAAAAAAACTCTTAGAGCAACCGAATATGTTTGTGGTAAAAAAAAAATGGCATAATATTGGAATTTTGGCTATTTAATTTAAGGGAAAATAATTACAAATATTACAAAATGATGTATGGTAGATTAGTATCAATGCCTAATGAGTAGCTAGAATATATATTATGATCATTCTTAGGTATATCAGTTTTGGTTTATTATGTATGTTAATTATTTTAATAATATTATACCTATTTTTATATTATGATTAGAATAAGTTAGTATTTTTTTTCATACACTCGTAGTTTTTATACCTATTTAATGTCATAATCATGTATTAAGTTCATATATATTATATATGTATGAATGTATATATCAGTTATTGAAAATTTGTCTAATGTTAGTATATTTTGATCAGTATGGCCTTCTAATGGCTGGTGATGTTTTCAAAAAAAACATTTCCGCCCCAAAGACAGTCATAATACTCGGGGACTTAAACCTATGTGGCGGTGGATACCGTCCACGGTTGAAACGGCTTGTGCGTACATGGTCGGGTGGTGAAAAACTAGTGCAGAGGCATGGTCTTAAGCTTTTCCTCCTTTCGTTCATGACGATACAGAATTATTCGGTGCACACCGAAAATCGGCCCAGCGGTTCAATAAATTATCCCAGTTAAACCTTTTTTGACGCAAACGATTCCGGCTGTTCGGTTTCTTATTTATATTGTATTTATTAGCCGCAAAACGTCATTTCAGATAACGTCGTTGATAATCCCATACTCCGCTCCTTAAATTTTCCGGATGAACTACGTTCGTCCTCCCTTGTTCTTGGTGGCAAACCTCGGTGGCTTCAGAAGGATAAGCGCGTCTTTCGTCTAAAAAAAAAATCCAACAGTCTTCTATGTTGGCTTAATGCGAACAAAAAAAAAAAAAAATACTTTTTTACATTCTACCGTATAATATCAATCAAATTTACACTAATGGAGAAGTTTATTTTATGTTGTTAAAAATCTAAATTGCTATGATTTTTGATTTCAAAATTATAATATATTTTTAGCGATTTAAAAAATTAGCTATTTTGGTATATCGCAGTATTGGTAACATTTGAAAATCAACGTATAGTTTGACATTCATGTTTTTTGTCGCATTTATAGTTTTGTTTTGAATACCTAATATTCTTGAAATTTATTTACTCGTATTTATTTTATTCAGCCAAATCAATTACTGTTAGATAGTTACAATAAATTACATCAATAATAGCTGATACGTACATCAACTGAGCTATAAGCTCGTATCTGGTATAAAAGCTATGATTTTGCATACCTTATCAGTTAATGTATTAGGGAATTAAAAAAAGTTTGTGTATTACTTAAACAAAAAATATAAAATAAAATATTTATCTTCGACCTTTGTGTTTCTTAAAAATCCACGATAGTCAGTCAATTTATTATAGAATTAATTTATGTAAGTATTACCTTACCTAACTTAAAGTTGAGTTACTAATATCCATTAAGTATTTAAATAGTTAAGTAAGTTTTAAAGTTTTGACAGGAGGTGAGTATGAGTAGTAGATGGAGACATAGAGTGTATTATACAGTAAGCTAGCCGTGATCAGGTTACATTAGGTTAGGTTATGAAGACAATATCACGGGACATGACCTTAAGTATACTTTAAAATAATCAAAATAAATCTCAGTTTTTAAATTATTCGAATGTTTTCCTATAAATTTTTCACTTTTTTATACCTATTCATACTGAAATATTTATTAAGTTATTTCCAAGAATAATGAAAAATACACTATAATGGTCGTAATTACTCGTAAAAACTGATTTATAAATTGTAATTTAATTAACATATTTTGAAAAGTAATAAATATTTAAAAAAAATAAGTAAAATTATTATATATTTATTGTGATAAATGTTTTTTATGTTATATAAAACAAGATAATTTAACAATCTATTGCTATATTTTCTATCTTTTAATATAATATGTTCTCATCATTATTTATATTCATTATTTCGTTGTATTTGTTTAATTAAAACGCTATTATGTTCAAAAAAAAATAGAAAGGATAAATCTGTATATCGATTACTAGTTTGTACTAAGTTTTTAAGTTTATGCAAATTTTTCTTTCTTAGGTTTTGTTTATTATTTAGTGAAATACAATATAATTAATTAAATAAAAAAAACACTTGTATAACGATTAACCAATTGTTTGGATAAATGAAAACTTTTAATTTTTCTTACACCAACTGCGTTAGCCCTTTAACCTTTTTATTCTTATTCTTACTACAAATTTATTACTTACAATAGAGACACATCTGTCCTTATATATTTTGTTTTGTTATTTGTGTTAAAAAAAAAAAAAATAAATAAATAAAAATAAACAGAACTCAGAAAAAAAGAATGGCGAAAAGTGTTATTTAATTGTTACGGTTCACCCTCAGTAATTAAAAAAAATCCTTTTATTACATGACATTAAACGTCATTAATTATAGTTGGTTGTATTCATTAATTCAGGAAACATCGGAGCAGATGCTACTCTAATTAAAATATTGCTAGTATTCGACCTTAATTTATTATTATTTATTTTATTTATTGCTAGTAAGTATTTATTTGTTTTCTTGAATCACAAGTAAAATTAAATTTTAGATACCCTACTTAACTGTTTTAAGTAATGTTGATATTATAAAATATATTATATAAATTCTAATATTATTCTAATGTATTATATTAATGTAAGACAGAAAGATATATTGGGTATTGTACTTTTTTTAGTGTAATCATTTTTGATGATAAAAATATAAAAAAAATAATAAAAAATAAAAGTATCTACTAATACATTTAATTTATGTATTGTAAAATAGAACTATATAAAAAAAAAATATGTAATACTACTATGCATGTTTTTTTATTATTTGATATTAACATTTTATTTAATAACTTGTCAATTAAATACAACTTTAACTCCTTGATCGCAGTTTAGTAATACACTATTTTTAAAATTTAAAATGACTAATAATATAAACAAATATTTTGTAAAAAAAAAATGTCCTTTTAAATGATAATATTGTTGATTTTTTAAACATAAAATGTAAAAAAATCGTTTTTATATCATGAAATGGATATCTTTTTAGTTTTTTGTTAAAAGATCGATTTTTAAAGTTAATTGATTGTTGTCTATTATATTGTTTTAATTATCTAAAAGTTAAAATTTATTTATTTAGATCCTTTCAAATCTTTTATTCGTTTAAAATAATAATATATTTAACAGATAAGGTTAGTAGAAAACGTTTATGAATATAGTTATAGATGAACATCTTATTTGCCCTCTTGTAAACTTGACTTAATTGTATGCTTGTTTATAATATAATAAAAATTCTCTGATTCAACATGTATTAAACTAGATCTGTGAATTAAGTAAATTTTGGAAATTTTAAAAATATAAAATTCTAGGATTTGTATTTTGAGCAAAATGTATGTTAATTATAATTTTTGTTTACTTTAAAATATTTGAATTAAAAACTTAAAAGTAAATTGTTAAGCGATACCCGGTTCCAAGTAAACTTTAAACACACTTTTACGCATTAATTTTAATTAATTTCTTTTAAGCAAAGTTTAATATGCACACAATGTGTCCTTAAATATTTTATTCTATAACTGAGATAACTTTAGGATTAAACTAAAGATAAAATATTTTAAAATAGTTAGTATCAGTTGATTAGTTGACAAGAGCTATAACTACAGTACTCATTATTTATACATTTTCAGAAAACTAACTTTGATGTTTATTTTAAAAAACACTGCTTCCTGTTTTGATTTTAATATACTCATTTATAATAATTTATGTACAATTATATATTTAATTTTTCTTAGCTTGAATAGTGAATATGCAATTATTATTATAATTTTTATTACCTGTAGCCTATGCCTTATAGGCTATTACTTATGAGTATTATATATTAAATTAAAATTATTTTACAATTATATTATATGAAAATAATATGAATATCTTTATTTGCTAAGAATTGAATTTCTTGGCTTTATTGTATGTGTGTAATTAATTTGTATGATTAAACTTAAATTAAATCAATAGACTATCGTTATAATTTCATATAACTACCAAACTTACAAACTATTTAGCTAATTATAGAACATACATTATAGATTTGTATATTTTTTTTATAAATCGTAAACAATACCTATACTAAATACTTAAGTAATGTGTATGCTTAACGTTTTTTTAATATGATCTAAAGGATCCATTAATTTTATCTAATACAATGATTTATTGTATTATGTTTTCTAAAAAATTCATTTCTTTAGTATTACGTTAAATTCTATATTATTCTTATATTTAATTAGTGAAGCCGGCATTATTTATTGTTATATATTTAGATTAGATTATTTATGTTGCTGCCTGCACTATTGATTGCAAATTGCTAGGAACGATTAAAAATAAAATAAAAACTTATTATCAAGGAGTAAAGATACAAACCCGCTTAGGCACTTACCGATCTACTAACTAAATATTGAATTGTAACATTTATTTAGCAATACGTCATTTTTATCAGTACTTATATTGTTTATAATTACCTGTCTATTTAGTATGTGTAAGTATAGTATGAAAAATAATTTATTAGTTACAGTATACCAAAGTTATTATACACGATTGGTTACAATTTAAAAAATATGATTGAATGCTATTTTTACTTAAAAATTTGGTGTTAACTTTTATATAATTTATATATGTGTGTGTAAGTAAGCATTTTGCCGAAGAAAAAGTAATTGCATAGGCGCATAGTGCTAATGTACATGTGTCGTCTTAAATTTAAGTGAAAACTCGTGCAACTTTTCAATATAATCGTTTACTCACGTACTGACGGCATTATGTTATGAGATTTATGAAGTTTAAACAAACTTGTGTTTTGTAAAAGTGGTAAGACGTTGTTTTTGTTGTATTTTTTAAGAGAGATTAAATTATACATTTAATAAAGCTGGTTTATTACATATCTGACTTGTTTTGCTTATGTTTATATGAATAGTTGTCTAAGATAAACTGAATTACTATTTATGATAAACTTCATACTTACCTAGTTATTTTATTTTTATTTATAGAGACGGGTATGATTTATTTTTATACCTAAATTGTTGAATAATATTTCTTTTTTTGTTTTGGTGTGGTGTGAGAGCGCAAAACGAGACCTCAACCAATTTTTAATATATTATGTACCTAACCCTTACTTTTTTAATTAAGACGCATATGACAGTACTTTATCTAGGATTTTTTATAAAATTAAAATTAAATTAATAGTATTTTTATAAAAAGGATTATTCTTAAAGATAAACAGGCAATTTTATAAATGATAAATTTCGCATTTATAGAGTTCATCAATGAAAATTAATAAAACATGTTTTTTAAAATATTAAATGGATTTTGTTGATTTCGTTAAAACATTAGTCTACTCATACAGTGTCAGCTTAGTCTTTTTTATGTTTTTTTGTTATATTTAGATTTGAAGACTGGTTTTAGATAAATTATATTCATATTATAAACATTATAATGTATAGTAGGTACCTATATCATAAATAACTAACATAATGAAAATTATTAAAACTACCTATAGTATTTATTACTATTAATGTAGGTAGAAGTATAATAAGTTATAGAATGATATAGACTGTATGTTGGTTTGCATGAGCGTAGCTAGGATTTCAATCAGAGGGGGAAATTAAAACGAGATTATAAAAATGCCAATAATAATTATATACAAAAAAAATTGTTTTAATGCAATTTGAGGCGCAGGGGTGGGCGAGTGCCCCCTTATCCCACATCGGTACGCCCATGTTGGCTTATGGTGTACTATGTTGGAGGATACAAAATAATAAAAGTCTTTAAATCTTTCAAATATTTTGGTAAATTATATAAATTATTTTAGCGGTTAAAAAAAATTCTTATTTATTTTTAAATATTAATTCGTTTCATTTAAAATATGATTACTTTTAAATTAATAAAAATAAAATGTACTCTATTTTTTATTTAAATTTTATTAAAAGATTCGTTTTTGATTATACTTTAATGTAATTTTTAAATACATTTTGAGGCACTTTAACTAATTTATTTATATTTTTTTGTAATATTTATACAGCTAGAAAATATAAGAAAATCAATTGTATGTTATTATTTTTGAATAACTATGTATAAAAATTAATTAGATATTTGGAATACTATTTAGGACACTAGATAATTATTTAACAGATTTCCAATTTTATTTTATTATGAGTAATAAATATATTATAATAAAATATTTTAATTATTTTACAATAGGTAATTGATATCAATATAATTATTGATGACATTAAATGGAAATTCTTAACGTTTTTGTTTCATATTGTACAAATTAGGTGTTCTGTTTTCGCAATTGTAAAAATTTCGAAAATCTTAATTAAAAAACCTTACTCTATAGTTTAAACACATTTACGTACCGATGTTCCTATTTCGTAAGTATCTAATGAGTTGATAATATGCGTAGTTACTATCTTTTTACGTTTTCTTTTAGCCCTCTGCTGTAATATTCAAGAACGTTGGCCTCAGTTAGCGCCTTCTAACGACTGAATAATAAAGGGTGTACACGCGCAGATGGCGGCCATAAAACGATGTACATACCCTCCTCTCCATTTCACAGTATGTCGCTATAGTTTAGGCCAAAAGTCTGAGAATTCGTCGCATAAAGAAAATGTAAAGCACATTAATCGAACGTCATAAAAAATTCAATATTGCATTTCAGTTTTGTTTATTTTATCGTTTTTCTTTGTCCATATACTTGGGAGTGAGTTAATTTATGCTTATCATCACCGCATATTTACTATGTACTTACTTTTTAGTTAAATTTCATTGTTTTCAGTGAGGCCTCAATAAATGTTTGTTTTCCTTGTTGAATTAAAATATGATAAATAAACATTAATTTAAGATGTGATCCATAATATATCCATATTAGTTTTTGGAGTAAATAATTGAGGAGGTAATAATGTTAATAGCATTAGCATGATAGAATATTATTCAGCTATGTATATATGTTTATATATATAGTATATATATGTACCTATTTCTTATCATAACTTTTGGTTGAATTATTACTGTACCTATATGATATAGCTTGGTACATTTTATTAAATTAGATAAATAAAATTGTATGTTTTTAGAATAAATTATTGAAGATCTGAGAGCTAATATATGATGTTAATTTATAAAAATATTTGAAAAGTTAAATTATTTATTTCCATAATATATATATATATTATTATTATTGTGAGTTTTAAACTATTTATATTTGATAATAAAGAAGTTATAATATAAAATCAGAAAGGAGAAGGGGAAATACTTCATATAATTTATTATATGCAACTATTACGAATAGATGAATAAATAAATGTATAATGTATAAAATATGAATTTGTGATTTTAAAAGATATATTTTTTAAAATTATTTAAGTACATAGGTACTATTCACTTATTTTATATAATATAGTATATTAGTTGAAATTTATAAGAATTTTTGTAAAAAAAATAAAATTACTATTAACATATTATAACTAAAATGTGTATTACTTATTATCACTTTTTCATTTGAATACTCCTCCAAACCCTTAGAATCAATATTTCTGTATAGTAATAAATGTATTGTCTACTTAATACAAAAATACAAACTTAACTTTAGCGTTGATTTATTATTTATGTTTTATTTGTGCTTGAAATAGAAAAATCATTAATATTGTTAAATAAGTTTTTTAATTTGTTAAAAATATAAAAAATGAATTATGTAGATATTTTAGAGTATGTACCCCTTAGCTTTGCAAAATTGTATATAATATAATATTGGTTACGAGTAGATTGATACTAACACTTAGTAATGAGTACCACATGTTTGGAAACCGCCGAACAATTGTATTTATTTACCATGTGACGTTACCGATCCCATTCCCCCATTTGGTCTTCATTTTTTGTCCTTTTAGTAGGATTTTTATTTTATCAATAGAAACAGTTTAAGTTGTTTGAAAACTTAAATAAAAAATGTGAGGTGTAAAAAGATTACTCCTTTTATTGCTGTAAAGTTATTATCACTGTAATTTTCACTTTTTTCATTTTATAGTGTTTTTCTGTTTAAATTATTTTTAAAAGTTGGTATTCAAATTCAAGCAGAATTATTCCTGAAATTAACTTAATTTTTTAAATGATAAATTATAGTTATTATTGTTCATGTATAACCTCTGACAATGGGATATAATTTTAGAAATAGCATTATCTTTATTAATTTGTTTTGTAATATTATTTTTATTTTTTTAAAAATTATATTGTACACACTTTGTAACTTAAACTATATGTTAATGATTAAGCTCGATCTTACCTGCATTGTTCTGTATAATTTAAAACATTTGTTCCGAATAGTTTTAATCTTCGAAAAGAGTTTAGTAGGTTGTGTCTAATTAACTGAAAATTATTTAATATTATTATTATTTTTAATACTATTCTTGTGATATATTTTTTTACCTTGTATTATTTAATTATTTATTTATTAGTGATTACTCTGTACATTATGTGTTAAATCTGAATATTTAATAAAGTTAATAGCATCCTACTACACACGTATAATACAGTTACAAAAATACAATAAAGTAATGTATGAATGTATTGTGCTTGACTATCACTGTATTAAAGTAATTGACAATAAATAACGTCTTATACTAATAACACACAACACGTATCATTTTAAAATCTAAATATTTTTGTCGTCTTGTTTCTAGGGCTTAATCAATTTGTTTTGCTTTTCTTGTATCTCCTTTAATGATTTATACCGGCACGGACGTAGTAATCTATGTAGTCGTCTCTCGTCATGTTTTTTTTTTGTGATTAGTGATTATTTATCTTGTTGATTGTCTCACAGTTAGTTTGACGCTGATGCTACTGGGACATCATATGTGATGGCCTGAGCAGAGCCATGTGTAGATGTTTGCAACACGTTTGTTGTACAATCCTCTTACAACCGCTCTCCAATTTTTATTTTTTATTTTTATATAGCATATGAATAAGATTATAACATGTCGGTTTATCGTGACCACATTTTTGGGGATGATAAACTAAGTTCACTTTAATACGATAAAATATTGCTTAGATATTGCTCTGCACAGTTGAACCAATTAATAGTGTTCGTTCTGTTTCGTGATGTGGATTCTTGATTCTCTACTCGAAATTTTGTTACAACTCAGAAACGGGTTAAGTAGATTTAGACTGGTTGGAAGTCCTTTACACGGATTTTAGTTTCGTTGGTCTTAAATTTTAACTTTATGCGTACTAAATGCATCTTAGTTAATAACCGTTTAGTTTTATTAGAGAATTTTTAAACATTATGAAAGTAAGATATTTTTAATTTGATATTATACACTTTGCATGTGTTGTTTTCATCCTACTAATGCATAACGTAACATATTTTACGTGAGACAAATCCGTTTTACTCTGTTATTTTTAGTATGAAAGTGAATTGGCTTATTATAAAATTTAAAAATTTAAAGAAGAGAATATTATTCGGGGCTCCAATTAATTTTTTGATATTTTAAATTAGAATCAATAGTTATTAGAATTTTAAAATTATAAATTTTGTTATGACGAAGACGATGGCACATGTGGTTATAACCCGAAAACGTCTTTTTAATGTCACGAATAGCGTGCCCACGAAGAGTATAGTCGTTTTAAATTTCCATAATACAGTATAAAAAATAGATTAACGGTATATTATTGTTAAGTTATTTGATCCACAATAAATGTTATAAATTTGAAATACAGATTTTCCAATAGTCATTAAAATTTTTGAATAGCTATTCCGAATGATTTTCTGTTAAAGATAATTTAATGACATAATTTAAAAAAATTCTATAGCACTTTCTTATGTTCAGTTTAAATATAGAGAAAATTATTGTAAAATCGATGTATATTTAACTTCACTTAATATTAGTTTGGTTAATTTTCTGAATCATTGGCATTAAAATTGTAATTTAATATTTATTACATTTTAGATTGTGACTGGATAATTGACCAATATTCTATTAGTTTTACAATTATATACGTCTTTTTTTATATCATCACTCATCATCTAATAAAATAGTTGTATAATTTCGATATAGTTGGTAAATATAGAGATCAAGATTAAAAATGCACAGTAGGTACTTTTCAAAATTATTGAGGGAAATGTTTAGAAAGTGGAAATTTTCTGAAAACATAGTTTTATTTAAATTATAAATTTACATAATATTATACAATGACATTTCTAAATTATTTACGCTAATTTTGAGCTATTTATAGGAATTTTAAATTTTAGTCTTTTTTCTTTGTTAAATGTCAAGAAGTACAAGTGTTTTCCTTGGTCAAAACGCTTAAACCTTTAGAATAATATTTTTCAATGTCGTTCTTTAGTACTTAATAACTATCAAAATTACTTAAATACACGTGTAAATTATTCGCTGGGAATTGAAAATGTTTTTCCACAGTGCATATTATTTACGCAGTGTTGAGTGTACAGTATTTTACCGTATATAGTATATACGATTACATTTTTAAAACATTTATCGGCCATTTTGTATCATGATAAAATATTGTATATTTCAAACACTATTATTGACTAATTTATTTTTCTTATATAAAACCGTCTTTCTAAGACCACTCTATATTATTTATAAAATTAAACTATTAGAAATAAAGAGATAAGTAATTTGCTCTAGAGTCTAGGATAATACTTTGTTTGGATTTTACGTAAAATTGGCTAAAATAGCCGGTTAAAACAGATTGAGTAAGTAGGGTCGTTGTAAATCTTTGGATTAAGATATGTCTACTGATAGTGCTGAAGAGAATTATGGTTAAAAATTTGTTTAAACTTTAAATTTCTATCATTACGGTTCACAATTATATGGATGATGAATTTGATAATTAATGATTATTGATTGTTTTTAGGATTTTAAAGATTGTTGACTGTTATAAAATTCATTAAAACCGTGTAAAATGATTATTTCAAACATTTTTTTTTTTAATCAAACAGTTTTTAAGAAAATTCGTTACACTTACTGTTTTTGAATTAGTTACACCAATAGTTAAGATCATGACACTATTTGATTTTTGTCCATAATCCACGCGTAAATGCGTAGTATAGCGAAATTTAATTATTTTAATCAGTAGATTCAATTTGTTATTGTTTACCTCATTATTAGATTAAATGTTCTAATATTCTATAATTATGTAAATTATTCAAATTTTAAGATGCCCATAATTAACTTTAAAACTAAAATACTAATTAAAGTATATGGACGCCTTAAGTAATATTTTTATCTAAATACAAATTTGCATTGTATCTTCAAGGCCGCCCGCAGAAATTTTTCTCGGGGGGGGGGGGCAGCGAAAAAACAATACACTTATCATAAATTCTGTTTTTTATTTTTTTTATATTTAAACAAATTATCCTAAAGAGCGGGGGGGGGCCGTGGCCCCCCTGGCCCCCCTGCGGGCGGCCTTGTGTATCTTCCAATACACAATTTTAATATACAATTAATTTCTTAATTTACAGTTATTCCATTTTTATATAAAGATAATTGACAAGAATGTACAAGTTATGAAGCTATAATTATATTATATAGATGTAAACTTTAAAACATATTATATATTTATGTTAATTTCAATCTTTGTAAATGCTTTATAACTAACATGTAATAGGTACAATATTATAGGAATAACTAATGAGTAGGTTTGTGATGTATGAAAATATATTTAATTTAACTTAATGAGGAATCTTTAATAATATATGTTATTTATAAAGTTAGCGATTTAAAATAATAATATTAATACTTACTGAATTTTGCGAACCGAGGAAACCCAGTAAAAATATTTTTAATTTTAAGATTTTCTATTGTATCTTATAATTTTGATTTTTATAGTTTATCTGGTTTATCATAATCAATATCATTATTAAAATAGGTTCATAAAATAACTCTGGACCTATTTACATAGGTTATTTATCAAACAGTTACTATAATTATGTATTATGATTGTTTGTCACAATTAAAACGTTTTCAGACAATTATTATTGAGTGTTTCCCATTGTAATCACCGAATAAAAATTAATAAAACGCGTTAGCCAGAAGTCTATAGTTATATTATTTATATATTATACATGTATAATTTTATTATATACATAGGATTTTATTTGTGTAGTGTAAAATTGGAATTCTTCCTTTTTTGTTAAAATAGAATGTACTGTATCACATCCTGATGTTGTTAGTCACGCCATAATACATAATTAAAAACAAATAATTTACATTAAAACAATAATTCTGACTATTCAATGACATAGGCAAACATCTTTCTACGCATAACAATTTATGTAGGTACACATACATAATACTATATATTCTCAAATTTACTCAACATGGAAAATAGTTAAGTAGTTAAATTTATTCATTTTGTCTAGTTGATTATTCCCTCTATTGATATATTTTATAAAATTCATTGATTATAGTAGTTTCTCTGACTATAGTATAATATTACATTTAAGTGGTAGGTATAAAAAATGGAAATTTAAACATAGGTTTTTTGTCATTGAGTTATAGAATTATAAAAGTTGGTAAGACGTTGTATAATATTATAATGTATCTATAATATTATAGATATATCATGTATTCAAACATATACAGTAAAATTTTATACATAATATCAAATTGTATTTTGATAAAAACGATTTTTGTAGTATATTAGTTGGTATGTCTCTTAGCTTCTCATAACTGGAGAACAAAAAAGGGGTTAATTTTTTTCCACCCCAATTAAATAAAAAAATAACCGTTGAGTATTTAACATTTAAAGTTTGGTCTTGTTTAGACATTTTCCGGAAACTTTTGGCGAAGTTCATTTCGCCACGATATTAAAATCTGCTGGGCGCTTTTAATTAATGTGTCAAACAATAGTTATGACGCGTTACATGCTTGCCGCCGCCGCCGTTGAGATTTAAGTGAACTTCGTATGCGGAAATGCTTAAAACGTTTGCTATGCCCACCCGGAGAAGTAGCTTATTGTTTATATCTCGTCATTTTTACACAGCTGTTTGCACAAGTTGATGTTGACCGGCAGTGAAAAGTTCAGAAATTTAATTAGTATATTTTGAGCTGAGTGCTGCCTATATGAGGATCGTATGATTTTAATTATTACTACCTATATTACTTTGTTTTATTTCTGTTTTAATGTATTCCTAGTACACATTTTGATTAAAATTGTTTAAAATAACCAGAATATACCTATGTTATGAATCGTAATGCGTATGCAGATGATCTATGTGTCGTTTATTATCATACTAAATATCATAGTACGTTGAACACGGTAAAACAAACAATATAAACTGAAAAAAAAATATGAAAGAAAAATGTTACTTGATAAAGTTTAAGCTAACTTGAAACTGAATTTGAAACAACTATTTCAAGTATATAAGTATTTAATGTAGTGAATTTAATTAAAATAAATTAGTTAATGATTGTTGTACTCTGTTTATTATTATTATTTTTTTTTTTGTATTAAGTTAGTTTTGGTTACATAGAAAACTATAAAATACATTGTTAATTCAACGGTTCGCTGTAAACAAGGTACCTACATTTTTATTAGATATATTTTCTTTATTTTATCGCACCTTGTCTACTCTAGTTTATGATCTTTAAAATATACTTTTGTACTACACGCCCTAACGTTCTTTAAATACTTATTGATTTATACCAAACCAGGTAATATTCAGAGGACATTTATTATTATTTTTAATATTCATTTTTAATTAATAAATTATTTTTAAATGGTAAAAAATAGTCAAGAAAATATGGTGTAATATTAATTCCTATTGTTATTTTAAATAATTTGTTATTGTTATAATTATAAATATTTATTGGAAATAAGAATTTATTTGAATTTACTTACACATTAAATGTTAAAAATATATTATTATTATTATTAATACATATTTTATGTTGTGAAGTTTGGCGTAAAATATACTCGAAAATGTTTATGTATTCACGTAACACGAGAACATAGGTTTCTTCATCCCCTTAAAAGCGTCTGTGTTATTTTAGAAGTAATTTCATTGTTAAACGATGCGATAAAAAGTTCGTATGACAAAAAGGGTTTATTGTTACTGTGAATAAAAAAAATATAGCCCGAGATGAAGCCCTACCAATATATGCAAGGTTCAATGAGTCCTAAATGACTAAAGCCACAGACAATATGACTCGAGGGCTTTAGTCGATATTTTGAACGACAGTATGTGTAGTGTGTTTGTTTAAGAATACATCGCCAAGGTTTTGATAAAAATACCAATCTGTAAAGGACATGTTACAATATTATAAAATAATATTTCTGTTTTCTTTTTTTTTAATTGTTTTTATACAAATGATCTGAAAAGGAAAATATAAAAGCATACATTGTACAATAAATCTGAAAAAAAAGGAATACCTATGAAAAATGTTAAATTTGGTGAAAGAAAAACATTTGATAAATTATTGCTGAATTGAATAGACTACTAACAGAAAGATGAAGAAAAAAAAAATTCGAAAATCATATTTCATTGACTTGGAATTGCGTGAACGTAGTTCTTCCATTTATAAGTGAAACCAAAATGATTATCTCAGATCAGCCAACCCCACACCAAACATGAAAAATGTATTATAATATGTGCCTTTTCATATAACTTTCAATAGTTTTTCATTCGATTAGTAGAAATATCTGGTTAAAATGAAAACTTACATAGGTTCTCGTGGTACTTGTACATACGCGTGGTATCTAAGAAAATAATCTCACAAAATTCACTCTTTACTTAAAATTAATACAAAAAAACTATATTTAATTTTTAACTGTTTAAACATACGTTTACGTAGTACGATATTGGCATGAAAACAGATGTCTATTTCATTGTATAGATTTGTATGATTGAAAAACTAGTCTCGTGAATTATTATTAAGAAAAATGTATAGAATGTGCGTTTTTGAAACAGTTATATTTAACTTATTTTTCATACATTATATTCAGTTTAAATAGGACTTTGAGTATTTCTTACTTACCTCAATTACATCACATTCTATACCGTTTATATTTGATTTAAACCAAAACTAATCATTTCTCTCGCATACTTGGTTTTTGAGTTATTTATAATGTTTTTTTTTAATATTTGTTTCAATATTATTGTGTTACGCTCCTTGTATGCTATTTCTATGTTGGACATTATAATATCTAAACATAAAATGAAAAAAATTTTGATCAACTGTCTCTTAAATATGATTTAGTGATCTATGATTGGTTCATTAAATTAATTTTTTTTTATACAATTTGGTACTTGGTTTAAATCAAAATTCTAACTAATAAGATACACGTATGGATAGAAAATTGGTTTCACATACTTGCGGTAAACCATCAAAATGATATTAAGTGGAAAACACACTTATGTCCATATTTTATGTTTTTTTTATATGATTTTGTATTTTTTTTTTTTTTAATGTATCTATAGTTAATAAAGCATATAATTTTTATAAGTAGAAATAAATTAATGATTTTAAAAATATTTTATTAGTTAATTTGAAAATCTAGAACTTCAAAATAAATAGATTGGTAATAATCCATGTGTGTAAGATTGTCAACCAGTTTCGGACAGCAAATTAATCGGCACACAATATTTTCTGCGGTATCCCAGCCATAATTATATAAAATGTAGAATGATTAGTTGCATATGTTACTTACGTATTCAGGTTATTATTTTATGCTTTTTTATACCGTATGAGTACGTAATTACTGTAAAACTGAAATAACAAAATAAGGCTTAAAGTAGTGGGAGAAAAGCTCAAGTATTCGAAATTATGTAGTATAAATTTATTATTAAATATTTGTTTATATTTTTTTATATTTAATAAAAATAAAACAAGTTAAAGTGTATATCAATAAGCTTATATTTCAGTGATATTGTTTATTTTGTTTAAATTGTTTAATTTAAACAATATATTTTACACTAAAACTTTATATATTATTATGAGTATATGATCACAATAATCACCTATAGACAAAGACCATTAGTCATTACTATGATTACCAATTAGGTTAGGTTTAGAATATTATATTTAGTATATTTTTGAATTGATATTAGTTTAATATTATAAATTATACATAATGTATATATATGTATAGAAAATAACACATAGTAAATATTTTTAAATTTTAGAAGTTAAATAAAAAATCAGAATTTTTCTTCTTAAAGTGTACTGTGTAGGTATAATGAATTTATGTTTCAATAATTTGAAAGTGTATTGTAATTTTAGACCTTTTAGCTAGAGTACTATAATCATGACTACCACCTGATTACATGACATTTCACATAGTATATTATACTCTCTCTATGATCATGTGTTAACACTTTTGGCAGATGACTCCATTACTGTAGGTACGGTGTTGTTATATTATGCTCATCTACAAAATGTAATGATTCAAAGTTTACCTCACAACACCTAGATGTGATGTATACATTTTGAATTACGTGTATTAGTCATATAGTCTGATAGTAATACTTGTACACTCATCGTAATGACTTAGTACTCACTACTATGCTGTCTGTCTACCGTATTTCTTGGTTATTATAATTTATTTTAGTGTTTTATTTATTTTTATTATTATTATTAAATATATATATTATACTATATAGTGTACTATACGAAATACAATTATTATTCAACACCATAATATGTGCGGTAAACACCATGTTATAGCAGTCATTAAACAAGGGTGCGTTGTTATCAATAATTAGTCCTTTGAATAAAATTAACTGATGTTCTTTGTACGCAATTGGTTTCGGTTGTGTATTGTGTAATGTATTGTTTTTTCCCCAACTCTACTTACTGTAATTGGGTTCAATTCGATGTCATTGGTAGAAAAGCGTGTTTAATGTATCGGAGTATACATAGTTGTTCATACATCGCGGGATGAGGGTTAGAGACCACCACCGTCGCGAGTGTGTGCGCGTGTTTATCGTTGCAGACGTGTTGCCCAAAGCGATGCAATTTAACAAGTGTCTCATTAAGAATAATGGGTCCTTTGGTAAGTCGTTGCGGTCCGTGCCCCGTGCACCCGGGTTTTAATACGTATAAATGCGTATGCCGAAACCGAAACGAGCGCATCAATTAAAACGGCTTAAACCTAAATAAAGACAAACGACCATTTTTCCTCGCAGTGTAACCTTTTTTCTAATATAATATATATAAGAATATATATACTTATATATTTTTTCATTTTTTATGCTGCTTTTTTTGCTCTTCAGAAATCACCGCCACTGTTTACTCTCAGAGCGAATAATTAAGCCGTCAGAATTAATATTGTTGTCCAGATGAACTTTCGTAATAGAATCTTCTGAGATCTATATTGTCATTTAATTGAAACTCCAATTTTTATTGTTTATCAAAAATCTGAGTTTTAACTGCTTTAATTTTTATTCGTATTTAGCTTGGATGTTATTATTTAAAAGCATAATATACTATTGTATATTATGATTTTATTTGGTTAAATATTAAGTATAATATTTATTTGGTGAAGAACTAAACATAATGTATAAGCAAAAAATATTTTTTAATTGGGCTAATTTAATTGTTGATTTTTTAAAATGCATAATTGTTTTTTATTTGAATTGAATTATTGTTTATTTTTAGTATTATTTAATATAAATTACCTAGCTATTATGTATTATATTGATAATATTTTGAATATTTTAAAAATATTATAAATCTAGATTTTTTGGGCACTTAGATAAATACAATAATTTGTAGACACTTGGTTCTAACTTAATTTTTGTAGGTATCAAACTAGTAAAGTCAATACAATATATTATATTATTTTATTAAATTGGATTAGTTTATTAATTTTTAAATTGTGCTATAATTATTTTATGTACGAAAAAATTATTTTTATTGATCTAAAATCGTATTATACTTTTATTAACTTATTTATTTGTCAATCAAAAATATGTTTTAATTTAGTCATTTTAACCACGGTATTTAATAAATAATAGCAAATTTAAAAATTAGGTAATTTATGTCAATTTTTTTTTTTTATAATTTGAAACGCAACGTAAACAAAACAATAACTTTCTGTATTATTTTAGGAAATTTATGGTTGAAGGATTTTAAATTAGTGAAAATTATCCTCTTTTATTTGTTTGATGAAATAAATCCTCAAGTCATTATCATATAAAACAAGATAAGTTACTTCAATAATTACATAATATATAAATTATACACTCATAAAAAACGATAACTGAAAAGCTAATATTTAAGTTTTAAATAACTTAAACCGTACTAGACGTCGAAGCTCTAACTTTTTTGTTGTTGTAAGTTAATTAGCCGTTTAACTCGTCTTAGTGTATAATCTTAATTTTTTTATTACTTTGATTTTTAGTCAATAATCTGAACTAGATATTTTTAGTCATGCTTTTTAATATTTATTTAAGTGCGTGGATTTCCAATTCGTTAAATAAACCTTTTTTTACTACATAGTATGATAAATATTTGTAGAAGATAGATACAATGTTTCTGGTTGTTTAGATCATTAAATATATATTTGTATTAAAGGGCTTGTCCGGTAAAAACGTTAATAAATAAATAAACTCAACGTATATTTTTAACAAACATTAAGCCGTATATCATTTATTCTTTTAAACTAACATATTTTTTACCTGAAATATTGTGGATAAATGTATGTAGTATTAATGTATTATATTGAAGATACAGATATATTAGGTGTATATAGTTAATAGTAATATTATTTTGATAGTAAAGAAACACTTACAAGTCATAATACTACCCAAAATTGTTTTTTTTTCGCAAACAAACTAATAGGTTTTCATTTGAAAAGTTTATGTTAGGATAAGCTATTTTGACTGGGTAGAGTGAACTCGTTTTGTTTTGTCTACACTGGTATGTGCTATAGTAATTATGAAGTTTGTATTTGAAATTTGTTAACAATTACAAATTATGTATACCTATATCGATTAATTAAAAATTAATTTTATTCTAAGACCTGCTTAATATAATGATAATATAATGTTATTATTAAACATTAAATATTTGATTGACTTTAAAAGTGCTTTTATATTTAAGATGTGACCAATTCGAGGTTTTTAAAATATGCTTATTAAAATACCTAAATGTATTCCTATCTAAAAATTTGAATATTTGGTGCTGTAAAAAGTTTTATTATAACTATATACTTTTTGTTGCTATTTTTGAAAGTTTTCACTAAATATTTTGATCATTGGGATTTTTTTTTTTGAGTTAACATTTCACTTTGTAATTAATACTTATGTGTAAGTATAGAAAACTTATATTAAAATTAAATAACTGAATTAAACAGTTAAATTAAATAATTTACACAGCGATAAATTTTCTTTGTGTTCTAATAAAAATTTTGTAGATTGCTAACTAATTTTTACAAAGTTTTGAGTAGCACAGAAATATAAATATACAAAACTGTAAACAATACTTCAATAATACATCATAATGGAAATTTAAAATTATAAGTAAATCATGGGGCACGTCGTGGTCGTCAGTTACTATAGACTTCTTTTGCACGTACGTGACAAAGCGATTTGTCAGTGAGTAAAAATTTCGTTGTCCACCGTCGCACTATCACAGAGCATAATATTGACGCTGTATTTTTCAACATTGTTTTTTCGTTGCTTTTATTTCACTAACCTCTGTTGTATTCCCTATTAGTTATAGATTTCTTGAGTAGTGTTATAAATTAAGATATGGTTGTTATCGTTACCTAAAATTGTAAAAGCGTATTATTTTAATATATTTTTAATGCAATTGAATTAGTAACGTAGTAAGTATTAACATTTAACATATCATGATGTATATTATGTATTTGTTAAATTTTATACTGATTTATTAATGTATCTTAAACTGGATACTTATTTAAAATAAAAATGGTTTAGACCATAGTAAAATTCAGAGGAGAAAATAAGAGCTAATCTCGTCTGAGTTATAATGCAACCCCCATCTTTGAAGAGGTGAATATCACTTTACTAACCTCTCTCAATAGCCAAGGTGGGATATTCATATAAAGAGTGTAGTGCCATACACTGTTTCATACTTTCATGTTCGTACCACATGCACAAAGGATTGTACCTCGAAGATAAGTGGGTGAATATGGAGTAAATTGTGAAAAGATCTGAGTCTGCAAGAATATGTAATTTACTATCTTGGGTTATTTTGGACCACTAAGCTATTATTTTAGAATTTGGGGGAGAAATTATTTGTTTATAAATATAGTGATCACAAATTTTAAAATATCATTCTAAAACTAATAAGAGACATCATAAAATATAAAACTACAAATTCAAAATAATTAAAAACGTATTGTTTTTTAGTATGTATGGCTGAATATAATTCTTACCATAAAAAACGCCTAAATATTTGCATAGGTTAAAAAAAATATATTGTCGTTATTAAATAAATTCACAACGAAAAAATTTAAAAAATGTCCAGTTATTTGAAAAATGTTACTCGTAAACCAAGAAAAATGTCAAATTTAAAAAGCACTCATTTCAAATAAACTATGGGTAATATGTATCTTAAAAATGTAACTCTAAACATCATCATGTTTCGATTGAAATGATTTATTATTGCTTTTAAACCTCTCAAAGACACTCTTCAATGTCTTAAAATATTACACTACATTTCTCTCTGTAAATATTTATTTTTTCTTTTGTAATATATTTATTTATTATTATTATAAGTATTATTAATTAATGTCGATTTTTGTTGGTTAATAAATTAATATGTAATTGGTTGTATAAAATCATGTAACAAAACGCAGTTTCCATTTTACTATTAATATGGATGTTAGTACAATAGTTTTAACTATTGATACGATATTGATCATCTCACGTTATTGTTTTGTTATTTTGGTATACGCTGTTTAGGCCATTATTAACGGCTTATAAAACGTCCAATAGTTGCCTAAAAATTAGTGTGTTTGTACCTATTGTGATTTGTCCATTTTTACAGGTACTATAACTAATACAATTATGCAAGTGTCCATTTGTATACCTACACCTATGGCGTAATTATATGTTTATGACGTTTATGTTTTCATGCCATTTAGCTAGTGCGACAAATTTAAACCGTTGCCCTTATTCTTACGATTATTAATGTCAACAAAACCCTCAGTTACATTACTATGATTGTGCTAGTTTGTGGTCAGATGGAGGGCATTCCACGGCTGAAAGAGAGAAGGTTATTTTAGGTAATTAGCGACGAAAAAAGTCAGAAAGTGTTTTCGAGTAAGAGAGAAGACAGATCTTTCGTGATTAAAACATTCACGTAACCCTTTTGATGTTCTTGCGTTCGTTACAGACGAACTTTGTTGGTGTACATTTTTCCGCTTTTGTTTTTAGGATACCGTGGTATAATGCGACTGTACCAAGTTTTCATTAAGGTTATAAAGTCGGCTTTGTTTTCCGTTGTATTGTATGTAATATGTTTCAAAGGAAAAACGATGGTCTTTCCCGCCTTTTACATTTTTGTATCTTCATTGTTGGAATTGAACTCTCCACAGCATTTTACCCACTACCACCGCTGTTCAAAGTATATCAAAATATTAATAGTCTACTTATCAACTAACATTGAAATAAGTAGTCGTTGGTGGAGAGGTGGTGGGGCAAAAAAGAGTTGACGTGAAATATATTTTATAATTGCATACACTACAATTATGCAAGTTAGAAAAATGCAATACTAAACGTTCGATGTAAGTACTGTATAAGTACTTAGTATTAATCAGGTATTCTACGTTAATAGTCTACCATTTTATTTGTGGTATCTACTACAACTGGTATCTATTGTAGATATTATAGCTACGGCGGAGTAATAACAATTAACATGGGATATCAACTAATAGCTATTAGTGTTATATATGAGTAGGACGTATATTCAACTACTATTTTAATATTTTTCTAGTGTACGATTACTACTTACAATTTGTATGAAATATTCATTATATTTTTACTAGTGCATTCAATTTTTTATATTATCTCTTGTTCGAAGTATAGAAGAACCTGAAGTGTTTTTAAATTCGATCTATTTTACTGCAGATCGATTTAGTAAAAACTGCTGTAGGTACAACTTATTTTAATTATTCGTAATTTAATAGTATGACTGTTTGAATAAGGTATTAATTTATGTATCTTAAAAATAGATTCACAACTATTTTACTGTGTGTCAATAAAATTTTGGCCAATGTAATCTGGAGACTGTTGATGTATATAATGCCATAATGGCCAAATACGAAAAAGGAACGTAAAACATATTTAAAATTATATGATACTATTTTTAATCCCATTTAGCAAGTTGTAGAAGCTAATTTCAAGGATATGATTATGATTTTTGAATATAATATCAATTTATACTGATTATTATAACGTTTATGTGTTCAAGAGTCTTATACGTATACTTTTACCTAGTTTAAAAATTTCAATTATGTGCAATTTTTTATAAATTTTAAACTTATTCTATCGATAATTTTTGTTTCAGGTAAGTGTTACATACCGTCATTTTAAATTACTGCTGTAATAATTGTATATGATAACGTATAAAACAAACTTGACATTGCATACCTACATAATTTAGAGGTATGTACTATTTATCAATTGTTAATGATCATTTTACGGCATAAGTGAACTTTTTAGTTAAAATTTAAGAATTTTATTATTTATATTAAAATTAATCAAGGTACAAATCATTGTTTTAACTATTTATTTACTAAAATTTAAATTTAATATGTAGGTATATACATTTAGGTATTTATACTAATATTATAAGTCTTAACAATTAAAATATATAAATGTGCCATATTTTCTCAATTTTAAGGTTTGAATCGCTGACAAGGGAGGGCAAATTTTAAAAAGTAGAGGCTACTTGCTACTCTCTTAGCAGCATCGTTTATTAATTGATAATAATTATACAAAGATACAAAAAATGTAAATACAAATCAAAATAAGAAACTTAAATGTGCCGTAGTTCCAAAAGCTTTTTTCTAGTAAAAAGTCCTGTGATCTTAAATTTTATAATTATACAGATAAGCTATATACTTAATGTATTCATTAAAATAATACTAACTACACTATACATTACATAGGTAATGATGTAATTCTACAATTTAATAACACTAATTGGTGGTTAGTTATTATTAATTATCAACCATTAGTTATTATGTATTTAATTGCTGATAATAAATGAAATATATATTTTTAATTTCTTAGAGAGGTTCTTTATTTTTGAGCTGGAGTTTAAAAATATACCATTTGCTAAAAAAGTTATTCTCTAAATATTTTTTTTTTTGTCCTTATTTGTTTTGTAATGTAGTTTTTAATACACAAATGTATTAATATTTTGTGATTCTAAATACAGAACTGACCTTTTATATTCTTTTGTTTTCTACTAAATAAAAATTTTAATACTGCTAAGTCTTAATATCAATAATATTGATATATTATAATGTATTAAGTATATAAGTGCAAAAAAGTACACTTCCGCATATTTTATATATCATATAAAATAAATTACTATAAGTTTTCATAATATGTTTATAGTTTTGATTGTGTGGTATAATATTATATAGTTTTTTTAGTTTATGTAAATAATTGTAGGAAGCTAAATTGTAATAGTAGTAATTCTAGTTACTCGCATATTGTGCACGTTAAAGTTAAGGTAAGTACCTACCACTGTTTCATTTTTTAATCACAAGTATATTGTACAATGTGTGTTATAGTATTAATGGAATTTGTGACTAATGGATAATGTATACCTACTTGTATTAACGTCATTAATTATTGAAGTTACATAGAAATAATTCGGTTTTAATTACTAGTGGATGTATTTTTTCAATGTTTAAATCAAAAATCAAAATATTAAAATAATTTATAATACAGCATTATCACTACTATACTTTATAACTACGGTGATTATTTTTAGTCGTGAGCTCTTATTATTTCAAAAACTACAAATTTTAAAATGTGATTTTTTATAAAATGCACGATAGGTAGGTTAACCTTGGTAAATGTTATAACAGTAGTAACAATTTAACTATAGTTTATCTTATATAGGTGAAAGACATATAACAATTCAAAATTCTGAAATTATGTGTATCTTTCATTTTACAAAAAAGTGAATACTTTTCAAATCAAATAGTATTTACTGTTTACTGTTAAAAGAATTAGACTATATTTGGTGATGAATTTATTGTCATGTGTACATTATTGTTCTTTTAAATCAGTTTATTACATATTGAATCTATTTTTATAATAGTCATTATGGTAAGTTTGATATTTCTTTAACCCACAGTGCACTTAATTTAATATTATATTGAACGATTTATTGATATGATTTCTAAAAATATGTGGTATGAGTAAAACATTGTAACGGATATCCTTCACAATATTATATACACTATTGATTCAGACCTTTCAACCCTGATTCGTTTTTTGTATTATTGTACTAACTTCTAAAGGGCTACGATCGTTTGTTAGAATATGTTGTAGGGTTTGGGTTATAGAGCCTGAACAAACAGTCCGTACCGGACGTCGTTGGTGTTATCGTCACATTCATTCAATCGTCAAGAGTTCTTTCTGATTGAACAATATGTAGCGATTGTTTTGTATTACGTTGATAAGTAATCAGCTGTGTTGACTTTATAACTTCAATTAAGTAATAAAACGATTTCTTCCTTGTATAAATACATCTGTGTGATAGTTATTCGTCAATAACTTGCATAGGTACGTGGTCTCCTAATTTTGATTTTTAATTTAAATATTCTATGGTTAATTTCAACTTGTATTACTGGTAAATTTTGTAGTTTCGAGTTTTTAAAACGTGTTACAAACTCGTGCATTATATTGTTGGGTAATTAGTAATTACTTACTTAAATTTTAAAAATCATTTAAAAAAGGTATTTTTTTTATTAAGAAACTTACCTTAAAATAATTTGACATATTGTGATTAGTATTATAATATATACATTTATGTATATATTATATATAGTAATTAAATAAGTTGTTATCGAAAAAGCTAGAAAATATTTCGACATTATTTATGTCCTCGAATATTGCATTATAAATAACATCAGTTACACATTTCATAGTAATATTTCTAAATTACGATACATCATTGATTTATGCTTTGCTGTCTAAATCCACGTAAAAAATTTTATATTACTGTACTTAATTAGTAATATTTAATTTTTATATCTTGCTATTTTACTATCGTGTTTTTGATGTTATTTTTATTTTTTCGTTGCTAAAATTTAGAGAATGTTTAAATTGATTAATAACAGGCACTACCTACACACACATGTGCCAAATCGCTACTATCTATCCTCTAGAAATCTTCTAGTTTTTTTTTCTTTAAAACAAAAATATACAACACTTGTTGCTTTAATCACGGAAATAAACGTGACGGGTATACTATTGCAATATGCCGCTAGCCCGAGTTTGACGTACGTTTATCCTCTCTAATTAACGGCTTCACGTGAGTATAATACTTGTAATTCTCCATGACAAATAGTGTTCACGGACTTTCTTTGCCCAGCAATTATTCGTTGTCTATAGCACTTTTGTAAGCCGCCGTTTTCCCTTCTATGCCTTTAAAAGTTAAAGCCGTCTTATGTTACTGAATGTATATGCTTATCATGGGATTTATAGTTAAGTAAGATGGCAAATTATCACAACCAGGCTTCGTTTGAAATGATAAACGTGTCTTATGTGGAATGATAGTTGTACTTGTTACTTGTGACGTTCTAAAGGTTGAACAGTAATATTGAGTTTTCTGAATTAAAAACATAAATAAATGGCTTTTCTCAATCGAATCTGCATGTACTATTGTTCAATCTATCAGCCATTCTAAGAAGGTAAGATTGTTCTCAACACGAATATTTTATAGGTAAGCTCTCATATTTTTATGATAAAAGTTTAATTTTTCATTCTTCAAAAGTTTTATTTACTACCTACCACTCGAGTACTGTTTAAAAAGTAATTAGATGTTCTAACAAAGCTCGTCAGATTTAAATATTTATAACTTGAACTATATGCGTTAAAGTGAACTATATCTCAGAATTTTGACTTAAGTTATTTTGTAAATGTGTATTTTGAATTAAATAAGCTATTAGGTAGTAGATTTGAGTACAAAATATGCACGTATTGATATTTAATATATTCTTGGGATTTTCAATACTAGCCGTTTTATAACTTTAAGGTAATCATAATTTGGAGGTTAAGTTTGAAGTGTTAATTTGAATCATTGTTGCGCTTTCAAGACTAATCTTCATAGTTTGTCCCGTTTTACTATTTAACATATTGTATCAATAATTATTTAAAATAGCCTTTCTAAAACTTATTTTAATGTAAATACATCTGAACAGTTAAACAAGATGTGTTGAATGTTCATTTATTTTAGATAAACTTAGAATATATAATGCATAGTATGCGTACTTGCTTTAGGATTTATAATACATTGTATATGCCTATTGCCTACTTACATGTTATTTTATGGTTACACTTATTTTACAATCACATTTACAAAAATATATTTAGTACGAGTATCGAAGTATGAAACTAATATAACTATTATTAATGTAGGTTTTTGCATGCATTTAAATGCATAATTTTTTTTTAATCCATTAGTACATATTATATTTTATAATTTTTATTGTCATGTTTTTATTGTATTACCTAATGTAAGCAATAAGCATATTGTGACTAATAAGACAATATTGAATAATATATTGAAGAAAAAACTTCCAAAGATATATTTAATTTATATATGTGTATTGTGTACGGTCAAAAAAAAAACTTAAATGTGTAAAAATTAATGTAATAATATATTTAAATTTGGTTTTAGTACCTAATGCATATAAGCATTAAGCAACAATAGCAGATAGATTATTACAACGAATAAAATGTTGGTTAATTTTATGTAACAATTGTCTTGATATAAATAGAATTTTTTTATATATTTATTGTATTCAAGTCCTAACCTTAATTTTAATCCATCGTATTTTTTTTCAATCAATAATTAACACATAACTTATTTAAGTGTTAGTTAAAAATAATTTTTAATTTTTTGTACCATGTTGTACAGGTCAATCTTTTATGTTTTTAATCTACTACTGGGCAATTATTTCCATTGTGACGCTTTATAAACTTCAAAAAGCTTAAGGGTGAGCGAAATTCCATGCAAACACAATACCGGGATTCGGAGATTTTATTTTAAAGAGCTCTCTTACTTGAGTGCCTCGTCCGATTTTCGCCTATAAAAGTTAATTAAATACACGGTTCTTTCTTTTTTCGTATTCCAGAGTTCTTACTAGCTGTATAACACTATTCTGGCCTGCGCGTTATCAGTTTCAATTTTAAACGGCTTAAATGCCAACAATAAAACCACCGTTATCTTAAGCATAATGGACGGGTGGGTGCAATAGCATAGTTCCTATAGGTGCGTACGGGTCGTACACGCGATAAAACTTCGTTTTTCTTCAGCTGCCCAGTTAGTCGTTTTCCTAGAAATATTCGTCGTTCATATAAATCCTAACCGAGTTTTTACGGTTGGTAATAAATCGTTAATCTATTAAGAGATGTAGACTGAACTGTACTGAATGTGTATGGCTAGCCCAGAGAAAACATGCTAAAACCAAACAAATAAACAAAAAAAATTAATATTTTTTTTAGAAATCATGTGTGATAGAATGGATTGAATTACATTTATAAACAGTTAGTTATGAGTTTTTAACTTTGAAAGAAAGAATATTTGTCGTTAGTTGATAAGCGTATGTGTATGAATACTTTTTTTTTTTTTTGAGAAAATTATGTGGGCTGATAAAATCATTTTCAGTTACGGTGTGATGTCGGTGCTGCTTTTTATGGATTGTGGGAGGAATGGGAATAGTTAACCTGAGATAATTTGCTTTGTGTCATTACGATTAAAGATGTTCTACGCATATATACCTACCTATTATCATATTTTATCACTGCAAATGTTCTTTCCTTAGAATGCATCTTGTATTTTTAAAAGTGTAAACCAAGATTGTGATGATTATTCACAGAATGTTGATATCTGACTGTGTTATACTATCCTTTAAGAAAAAAAAACACGGCACAGTTTCGATTAAAATATTTGAATTCTGAATTTACCGAAATTGTAACGGTTAGTATACTAGTAGATACACACTATTAATGTATGCTTACAGAATAACAAATCTTGACATTCGTTTGAAAATTTGTGAGTTACATCGATTTAAGGTCGATTAATCAATTTGATATACGTTAGTTAGTTATGTGTATACGTGCTTTGATTATTATTTTTTTTTTTGCAAATATAAGTTTATCGTTGATATAGGTACATTATTATATTTGCAAAGTTAACATATATAAATGTATATTTCTGTATCTAATAAAAATTAAAATTAAAAGCACGGATTTTATAAGATTATTGTGGCTTGAGGTAATACAATATATATCTAATATATGGATAATTAAGATATCACGATATAATGTAATTTAAGAATATTATTGGCCACTTAAAATTTTTATTACCCTTAATATATCCAACATGATATGTTGAATTGTGTAAAGGTAAATAAAAAATACATTTATATGACCATATTTACCATATAATTATGTATTATACATTTATACATAAAAATTAAAAATTAATACTGTTTATGCTTAAGAAAATTAATGTATGGTATAATATTTTAAATGTTATATTAAAACAAATACTGTACAAATCACTCGTTTCACAATAAAAATAAGTTTAGCATGGAATAGTCATATGCAACTGTTTTAGAACGTAAATAACAAGAATATATTATAAATTATTAGATAAAAGTTAAATTAATAGTTCTATACATAAATAATTTATATTTCGTATACTGTATTCGTAAACTCTAAAATAAAAACCAATCATATAAATAAATTAGATGAAGTGCTTTAAAATTATATTTTTCGTTAAAAATAAAATTATAAAAACTTAAATAGGTGGTTACTTATTATAATATCTAATAAGTATTATAAGTTGTCATAGATAGATCATCTATCGTCAGCTTATTTTGCCACTATTTAATTACTCCCATACCCTTCAAGGCCTGTCCTAAATGATTCATTGACATTATGGCTTATTGTTTGATCTGGAATTCCATACTTATGTGCATTATTTTTTCCTCCATTTAGTCATCAACTGGTAAGTTATAATTCATACTTTAAACTGGTGTTTTTTCCTAGTTCTCGTTAATCATTATACATTCCTTATTGTTTACTATATGATATGATTTTTTAAATAATATTTTCGAAAAGTATGAAATTATTTAAATAATGTATTATAAAATGGAAATCTAAGTTTTTTATGACAGGGTGTTGTAATTAATTCAGATTATAAATCATCGTTTAAATTGAAAGCCATTGAATTATATTTTCAGAATACAATTATTATATTATGAGAGATATTAATTAATGTTTTGTATAAACATTTTAATCATAAGAATTTCTTTAAAAAAATTATTTCATGTTTAAATTATTTGTAAACAGTTCAACTGCATCTTTTTTCATTTGACTATCATAGGTGCAAATTTTAGGTCATCTGAGAAATAAATAAAATAACTTTATAGATTTTTGAGAATGGGTAATATTTTAGACATTATTCGTCACTGATTATTTCATCTTCTGCTTTATTTTGACATAAATATTTACTAATTTTTGTGAATATTTATTCTTAAATGAAGAACATTAATACTCTTTAAATATTTATGTAGTATAATAAAATGAATTAAAAATAAATGTTTTTTTTTTTAAATGAGTGTTACAAAAAACAAATTTTTATCAATTTATTTTAACTAATTCTAATCTATATTTAGTTTTAATTTAATTAATACTTAATACCTTTATTATATCTAAACTGTTAACTTCAAAGTTTACACGTGATTTCTTTCAATAATTTAATTGATTTTTAAATTTTGTTTTTAGATATATATATATTTTGCTATTATTATTAAACATTTTATAAAATAATTTTGTTGATGATTCTTTTAAATGTATTAATGATAAATATGTTTAATATTACTAATACAATTTAATAAAAGTATAAAACTATTCATATCAGTTGTATTATCTAAATTGAATGTTTCAAATATATAATAGAAATTACTGGTGAATAGTAAGTAACTCGATGTCGACGTCTTATATAGGGACAAACAAATTACGGTGTCGTGTGTCTCGTAGAATAGTATTCGACAATTTCTATCAACAATATTGATAGAACGCATTACTAGTAATGAAAACGAAATCCACTCATGTACTCAAGCATTCCTCTTTAAAAAAAAAGTATATTCCACTCTAGTTACACCGTCAGGACATAAATATATGACTGTAAGCTTTTTCAATGTCCTTAAGTCGTGTTGATTTTTTTTTTCTGAAATAAGGTGGGGTTCTCAGGCAAGCTTGGTTAAAAATGTAACTAATCCATTACGATACTTGTTCCATCGGGCGTGTACAATATATATATATAAACACACGTTAGGTTTAATAGTAAATTACAATTATTTCGTTGAGACTCTGGTCAAGAAGCTATTAGCTGAATCGTGATCGTTCTATAAAATTCGTCGTGAGTAAAGTATATAGCGAGTATATGAAGGAAAAAAATCGAACTGTTCCACTTGGCAGGACAAATGTGTCACCGCTGCGAAAGAGTCGTGGCCATTTTAAAAAGGAGCCTCTGTCCCGAACGTGGATGGCATAATATATACACGATAAAGACACTCGATCGGCAAAACATTTCTTCCTGTGCCACCCTACCACCCCTTGTCGTTTCCAGAAGAAACTTTAACTTCCTCTTGCCCGTATCTGAAATGGTCAGTGTGTATATTGTACTTTCATTTCTACTGCTGTTCACCACTTCAGCGATGATAGGCTTAGATGGGTAGTGGGTAGAGAAACAAGAGGGGAAAATGATGACGTTGTGGCGTTGTGGTAGAGCTGGTGTAGTAGGAGGTTGGGGGTGGTTAGCGAACGATGAAACGGTTAGAAAAATTACATGCCTTTAACTGCACGCATACATACACACATACACACAAAGTCCGAAAAACCGTATAATACAGACATATAGCCGAAGGGATAGGAGATATTGGCGTATATTAAGTCACCATCCACGTTTTCGCCACTTCCTTTACCTTGGCATTCTTTTTTCGACGTCTGATCGGATGAAATGGCCCTCTCATTTCTTCCAAGAATCTGTTGGATATTGCCGAGCTGCCAATTCCCAATGTTTATTGGTATGTACGTGTGTTCTTTATTGTTCGATCTAAAATGGTCAAAAACTATGGAAAAACCGATTTACTATGTTTACCACAATCGACATATTTCAATAAGTAATTCCTAGACTGCCATTCTTATTAATATAATTATATTTATCCATTATGTAATTAATCAAAATTTGTATTCAATATTGTTTTTATTTTTACATTGTATATAATAGTTTTGTTTTTATAATATTATAAAATTGTTATATTATAGCAGATGTATTTTCTAAGGAGGTATTATAATATTATTATTTATTAAATATTATTTATTATCTAATAATCTAATTAGTATAAAATTGGTTTTTATTTTATTAATATCATAAGTTTATCTCATTTTTTAGCATGTTTTATTTTAATGTTGCACCTACTGTAATATAGGCATGTAAATACTTTTGACAAGCAATTTTTATTTATTCACAATAAATTCATATCACGCTAGAGCAGTATTGTACCTCATGTGTCCTATACATTGAGTATTGGACACCTATTGTATGCATTGTGTTTATTGTAGTTTCGGGTCAACATGCATTATTTTTCAGGGTTTATTTTTAAATTAAGTTTTTTTTAAATGTATTTTGTATCTCTTACATCATTTTCCTGGACTGAATTTATTATTTACACCGTTTCGACTGACGTGTAACCCGATTGGACACTGTTCCTATTCAAATAAATATTTTGCATCTGACTGAAAATTTAAAATGTGTATAGGTAGATCGTATTTGACGTTTATGTTTTATCAGATTCGTTGATAATATGTCAAAATGTAGACATCTAAAATAACAAGGTATATATTATAAAAAAGTACTGAATTTATATAATTTCCATAATATAAAATAAAAAAATACAGACAAGAAAACATATCTTTGATTATTTATTATAAATATATATATATATAGCTGACATAAATAATAATAAAAAAAAAATGTAATTATTATTGATGATTTGTTTTTACAGTTAATTGGAAATAAGTAATTATTATTTCATTTAATTGTTAATACAAATTGTCTTTATATGTAATTAAGTTTAAGTTATATGTAATATTTAACTACAATTGGTCAATTATTTTATACTTTTACATTTAATTTACATAAGCAGTATAATCAGATCATCGTGTTTTTAAGATTATTTTCAACGAATGTTGAATAGGAATTTAAAATATTTGTATAGATTGTTTTTCCAAATACCTGTAATCGAATTATTGAAGTTTTATGACCCAGCTCTGCAAACCATTTATGTTTACATATTTAAAATCTAATAAATTTAATAACAAAATGGTTCTCTACAATTATACGAGTTTAAGTCGCATATATGGATTTTTGATGATTAACTCATTTCACTGAGTTTGACTTACGTCCTTCGGGGAATAATAACTAACCGGTACATACAAATATAAATGGTTAATGAAGGTTGCACCAATCACTGTCTTGAAATTTCTGTCGACGATTTTGCATTCCAGAAATGACGATGCATCAACGTATGTCCTAACTGTAGTTCGGTACTCTGTTCAAAAGTTATACATAAACTATTCACTAATAATATAGGAATACCAAAAAGTACAGAACATATTTCATATAACTGTTAAATGGAACTTTAATTAATGCAAGAATAAAGTTTTTTTTAGATTATACGTAAAATATATTATCATTATTATATTTATAACGAAAATAACTAAGCTGTGCTATAAAACTATAAATTATGTACCTACTCTATAATATAATTTGATCTAATTTTTTTTTCTATTAAAAATAATCTAGGCATTTTAGATTTTTACTGAGATAAGAAAATTTGTATATTTTCACCATATTTTTTATATATATTGTATTTTATATTATATTTGGGAATATATGAAATGTTTTGTAATTATTTCAAAATTAATTCATTTATTTATTGAACCAATCAAAGGTTTTAATTTTAACAATTACAAATTGCTGAATATTTACCATTTTATACTAAGTTATAACTAAATGTAACTATGATTAGTGATTACATTTACTACCTGAAAACCCAATTAATTTATAAAAGTAACGTGTGATTTATTCTTCAATTAATGAGTTTTACTAAAGATTTGTTATTAACTGTGGTTATTTTAAACTTTAAATTAAAACATATTTTTTTTTACGAATCAATTCAATTGAAGTTCATCATAAAAGAGAATGTCTATTTTAAGTTCAAAAGGTGTATCCAAGAGTAATATATGTTCGTATTTTTAATCCAACAATTTGTGTGAATTTATTCTAATTTTATAATTTTGTAGTTGAACCCATGCACTTCGTTGTCCGTTAAAAATCCTACCTCTTATGTGTCTCAAACCGTGTGTTTAATTCGTTACCAGTGAAATGGATTTCTGTTAGTTTGTCTGTCGGTTTGTCCTTTATGCATTATTAAACGGCTGGACTGATAGTGACAAAACTTGGTACAGAGATATATTAGACTTATGGGCTAAATTAAAAAGTGATAAGTCCATCCCCGGGATGTGTTCAAACAAACATTTTGAGATTTTTTAGAAATTTTTGTTTATAGATGGTTGCTATTAGTTTCAATAATAATAATAATTATTTATTTCCATGGCACTAAACGTTTTTATTTTAAAATGGATTTCTATCTATCTGTCTATCCTTTGTTTGCTGCTATAGAAACAACCATGCTATAGCAACCATCTATAAACAAAAATTTGAAATTCCCATCGTAAATCTCAAAATGTCTGTTTGAGCACCCTACGCTTTTCACTTTTTAACTTAGCCTATATTCTGTCCATAGGTTTAATAAATATCTGTAACAAATTTCGTCGAAATTGGTCCAGCCGTTTAGAACCCATAAAAAACAGACAGACAGAAATCCATTTATATAAATAGACTTAACGTGATTGATATTAATAAATCTAATGTTGAATTAATTTTAACTAATTTATATGCATTTATAAACTTAATTTTTGATTTAGATATTATTAAATTTTATATGCTTAATTCACGACTTTTCTGATTCTATAATAGATAATATATTTTACTATAATTTAATTGTTTTTAAAAGATAGTTGAAAAAATATATATTTCAATTTTGTTTTCACGGAAAATCAATAATTTTCTGACTATATATGCTCTACAAATAATAATAATAATAATAATAAAACTAGGTCAATCACATGAGCATATAATATGTAGGATTCAATAATAAAGTTGTAGATCCTTGAAATTTTTTTTAAATTATATTTATAAATTGTACGTTGAGAGTTAAGGTAGATAAATAGGTACCTTAAATAAATCGAGAAAACATAGAATAGTATTATAGATAACATACATATATTTTTGAAAATTTTAAAGCATTATTGTTTTATTAAATACCTATTATACTAAAGTAAAAACAATTTAAAATCTATTGTTTTTTTACGATTTGTTATAGTTAAAATTTTTTTTTAAGAGAGATAATTAGTGTTTTAATAAATAAATTGATTTTTGTTTATTTTATCTATTATATAATTCATATTTTATGATTTCAATGCATTTGTGTACGGTTTTCGTGATGCTGAGAAAATCATAACGTGATACTCACATTTAAAACTGATTCTGAATAAACTATTAAATCATGTATGATATCAGACACCTTTATTGAATAATTTACAATTTTCAATGCAAATTTCATTTTATATATTATGTAGAAGTTGTAGCTATATATATATTGCAATAATTGTTTCAATTGTATGTATATAAATTAAGTATACATTTGGGATTATTTAATGAAAATTTAAGTCAAGATTTAGATGATCTATATTCTATACTATATGGTGTTAATATTTAACACTTATATTTTAATTAAAATTATTTACAAAACGAATTTTAAATAAAATAAGATATAATATGAAAATAGTAAAAGGTATACCTTTAAATAATATAAAAAAGCATCTTACAAAAGAATTTAAGTTATACAAGTTAACACATGATACAATTTTCAAAATATAATATTTGTAATCCAAAACAAAATTAAATAAATATAATTTATATAACAGAAAATCATCATAATATATGATTATGATTGTAGTTGTTTACTTGCATTTTTACATATTATGTTATTTTCTAGAATGACGAAATTGTATTTATTATATAAAAATAAAAAAAATATACCTATTTTATGTTATATGAAATTTATATAAATTATTACATTTTTGGCATAATAATATAACATCGTCACTACTATATTAGAATAGTTATACCTTAAAATTGTTGTATTTTTTTTTTATTTTAGATTCTATGTCATTTTTACGTTAACTTGTACTTCCGTTTCTCGCAAAATATATTGTTTATAATAGAACAACAGTATTTCTTTAAATTGTTCGCATTTAAACTTAAAATTTAATTTTAACTTGGGGCACACTGTACACTGTATTTGAAAATGAAATACATGTTATTCTGGTGTCGAGACTTTTTGCTCGAAAATCACTTCAGCACTGACCTCTGGCACTGAACTCATTTTCTTCCCCTCTATTTTGTTTCTATATTTTATTTTATTTCTTCCTACCTACTTTAAAAATAATGGTGTAATGGCCTGTTATATATTAAAAATACAGTCGCCGTAATAATCAAATTAATAGTAATATTATTATAATAATTATAAATATGATTATAATATTACCTAATAATATGTAACACTCCGTCACCGGTCACCGCTTTAGCGTTTTCTATGACGTGATATTATATACTTGCTGCTTGGTGAGTAAAATATACACGCGGGGCTCCCCATTTCTGCTTTCTGTGCTCCTCTAGAGGTAATTAATTACAGACGCTTCATAACCCCCTTCGGCTGTACCTTTATCCATACCGATGCTAAGAATCTCTTTCGTATACGATAACCGTGTCATAAACAAGTGCGAATAATGCCTCGGCCGCCGAGGTACTCGAGAAAATAATGCGCAGAGGACTCAAGTGAAAACCGAATTCGAAAAACCTTGGAAGCTTGCTCTTGGATGTGACGGTTCGGATTGGCAAACGGAGGGTGTGTTAGCGATGTGTGTGTGAACATTTTAGAAAATGGAGATTGTTAAATTTTCAACGGATTTCAATTAAAACGCGAGGACGACGACCATTACACCACCAAAGCGAATAGGCGAATTTCAGCTGCGGCAGTATATGTGGTAAATACTCAAATGCCAGTGAATAACCGTTTGCGGTGTCTTTCCTCCCATTTCATTTCGTTTCGTTGCATCTTGTTTCGAGACGAACAATTTTCGTGTACCCAACAATCCACGCAGAATAAAAATGTAATAATAATATGTAATATTATATACATAATATAATGTATATTATTATACACATAATAATAATATTATATACTAAACAGTTATATTACTGCAGTGGCAATTGCTTGCTGATTTTTTCCTTTGATTAATACGAACGTATATTGGTTAGAATTTGATCTTTTATTTATAATTTTCGTTTTAAAAAGGTTTTACACTGTTTTTTGTTTAAATATTAGATAAATCGATTTATTTTTTTCATCAACAATCATTATTTTCATATTCCAATGTATGTACCTACTAATAATTACTCACCCTTGTTATGGGACTGTTAAACATGTATAATTTATTTTTGTATCTTATAGGGGTTAGTTGGTAAATCGATAAATACCATGGCTTAACATATGTAAAAAAACCCGCATCGTTAAATTTCCATGATTTATTTATTTATTTATTTTTTTTTTTGTATAAATATCGAAAACATAAAACAGTTTTATAGGGGTTATTGCGAGATTAATCAAACTACGAATTGGTACTTGGGGTTTTTTTTTTTTTTATTAGTTATACTACCTATGGTTTTTGAATTCATTACCAAATTTTGCAATGTATATTTGATCTTTGTGTATAAAGTACACAATTTTAGTATATAAATTATTGTTTCAAATACTTTTAGATTTTGAACGGAGAGAGGAATTTTTTTGTTTTTATTTTTGTATCTATGCTTCAATTTAAAACATCAGGAGTGGTTTCCGATAGAAAATTGAAAACATCTTTGGTGCATTATAGAAGGCAAAAGTAAAAAATGTCCAGTAGTTTTCAAAAAAACAGTGACGGATTTTTTCACAAAAAACCAAATTTCAAAAAAATCGAATTTTTATAATGGTTGTAACTCAAAAACTAATCATTGTAAATACTTGAAATTTTCATCAAATGTTTATATTAGCGTTATTTTTAGACGTAATTAAAAATATTCTGTTTTTTTTTTTTTTTGGGCTATTCATAAATAATTGAAGATTTTTCTTAGTATTTTTGTTTTTTAAAACGTCGATAAAAAAATTTTGATTTCTTATAAATTGTTCTTATTGTAGTTAAAAAAATCAAAAATCGTAATATTAGCGTTTCAAGTTCAATTTTTTACGAAATATGTCAAAATCGCCATAATTTGCAAGTAATTTTGTGGTTGAAAATTCATAAAATTTTTTATGTTTGTATTTATATCTAACGTTAAAAATTCAACACTAAGTTATAACAGTTTATTTTTAAACGGTTTTAAATATTAATTATTGTTATTATACAAAAAGTTTAAGTCGTAATAGATACTTAAAAATTTGACCAGTGATATAGATTGACATTTTCATTATATAATTTAATTTTAAAAATAATTCGTTTATTTTATATCTATTTATATAGGCATTTGAAATATTTGTTTTTTTTATATATATATATATAAATGTTCTTATGAAATTTAAATGTTGACAAAAATTCGTGAAAATCATGAATATTTGAAAATCATTTTTACCTTACAATAATTATAAAAGAACTCGAGCGTTGCCAATTAAAATATTTTATTTTATGTTTAAACTTTTATGAAATCCAAAATTCAGTTGAAAAATAACGATTTACTATCAGATAATTTTAGATTTTTGTTTAAGTTAAAAATTACTTGTCGTAGAAACTTGATACATACATTAGTTGTTTAAATTGTCATTTTCTGTACATGATTTAAATTTGGGGTATTCAGGTCATTAAATCATAAACAACCTTTTTACCACCTACTGGAAAATATATCCTAAGCTGACAAAATCATCTCCGTTCAGAATCGTTTTTCGTATACAATGATATCTATCATTGCATTCAAATTTAACACACCCATCATAGTGACCTACTCTATATCCCAGGTCCACTCGATGCCTACTTTACCGCAGAGCGTTGCCCACTTGACCACCCTTTTTTTTATATTAATCGGTTTGTTGTATAATATACTTATTACTTATGTGATGTTATTCAAATTAAAAATACATATATGTATTGGTGGTATACTCATAGTTTGATATTTATTTTAAAATTTTATTTAATAACATCGTGTTACTTAAATAAATTATATTTTCTAAATTGTTTGTTAAAATAAATAGCGTGGTTTAGTTGGACCACGGTCTTTCTGGCCTGAAAATAAATTTTATCATAGGACTTTTAAAATGTTATTCTTTAAAAGTTATAGATGTATAGAAAACATGTATGGAACTATTCTTGAGTCATTAAATAAAGGAAATTATGGGTCACGTATTTATTTATATTTAGTGAGGAACAATATGATACTCTGACTTTCTTGTAGGTTTATGTTGTACCTATATAAGTTTTATAGTATACATAACCTTTATCTTAAATGTCAGACGACAACAGCTGAACATTTTTTTCCTATTTCATACCATAAATGTAGTGTATAGATAATTAAACATTTACTTAGATTTATTATTCTTTTGGCTATGCATTTTCAAACACTGACCTAAAATATTTGTTATTTTATAAATATAACAATTTTTAGCAAAGCACATTTTTTATTTTTATTTTTATTTTTTTTTTTTTGTAAATAAATGTAAATGTAAATTATATTTTGTACTTCAATAGTCTTATAGTCATACAGTAAGAATATATTTCTATTACTTGGGTTTTAATAAATAGTCCAATTATGAAAAAGTATTTTATAACAATAATACAAATAATGTAAATAGATTTAGTATATTTTATTTAAGTGAAAGTGTCACTTATTTTTTAGAGTTCTTTGTAGTGCATGAGTTTTTTAAAAACTGCAAATAGCAATCTTTGATTAATTCATTTTTTTAAAAGTCATTAAGTTGACTATTGAGATGTAAATTTTATATTTAATTACTTCTAAATTAATGATCAATTATTTATTTTTCTCGTATAATACATTTTTGAAACTATGTGAATGTGCCTTGAAAATAAATACAATGTTTTTTTTTTACTCTATAGCGGTAAATTTATATATACGAGCTAATCTTCTAGAAACCAGATTCGATACTAATGTTACGACGTGCCTATGCGAGTTCTGTAACTTTTATTTTCAGCAACATAACCTTATTGTTGACCGATGTAATTGGCTAGAAGTAAGTCTATGGTGCAGAGGAGAACTGGGGTCAGACACTTTATTGCGGATAAAACGGACCGGATAAAAGTTTGTTTTGGTAGTTACGACGGTCGGGAAAAGTTAGACGTGTAGATGAACTGAGAGAACATAAATGTATATACAAACAATAGATTAAGTCGATATCGTAGTGAATTGAAGTAGTACGCGAGAAGAGAGAAGAAATGGAGCGAAAGAGCGGATTATGTACGCGAGAGGTGTTATGATGTCTAGCGGACAATATCCGGTCGTGCACAAGTCGTTAACTGGATATTTGTAGCATAGGCACTGTGTTGTATACATATTTCTCAATGTCTATAAAATCAAATTTGCAATATTCCAAATGGAGTGTATTTTTCGCGACTTTCAATGGTGGTAGTTTTCTATGGCAAATTGACTGCCAAATATGTACAGAAAGTTATGTTATTAGAGTACAGTTACTATAACTCAAGTTAAACATCAACCTTAATTTTCGCAATGATAAACAACGACCTCAGATATTGTTTTAACTTTGTACATTTTTGGTTGAAAAAAAACTTTAATATTTTAAACCGTTCTATTTCATTTTATTTTTACCACTTCTCCGACCATATGTGCATGTGCAGTACTTATATTTCCTTGGACTAAACTTAAATTTAATTTATGTAAATTTAAATTACCAAATATATTGGTGATTTAGTTTGATACAACTGATAATACGGCACTTGAAAAATAGTTAATGGAGCTGATTTTTTAATATTATTATGAGTAAAATATAATAATAATAAAATAGGCCCTAAAATAAAACATTAACTAAAATTTGGGCGTGGTTGATGATAATATCTCCTCTTCTCCCCCCTTGTGGATCTCACCTATCATAACATCTGAATCTATTTATTCAGCCCGTAGAAAATTATATGTTATACACATGTGTACCATAAAATTGTATGATGTAATCGAAATTTATATGTCCATGTTATTAACCTACAATTTATGTTCAATATATAATTGGTATCAATATCACTGGTATGTTTTCGACCTTTTCCAAAAATGTAATTTGTTTACATGTATTTCTTCAGTTAATCAAAATATTTTAACTATAATCATATTTATATAAATTAATGTTTTCAACTTTTTAAATGTTTTTTTTTATCGTACATGGCTGATTACTCGTATTCGCAATAAACATACAATAAAAAAACGATTCTTATGTTTACGATTATGACTATCGTCGTATAATTGTTACAATTACAATTTATTAAAACGTTATTATTCATAAACTTAAAATAAGTGTGTGGTAGTTAACTATTGTCTAATTAATTACAACAATTTTTATTATACTACTGAAATATCATTTTTAAGGTTCTTGCAACTATACAATATTTGTCCAATTTGTTCTGTGAAATGATGAATTTTTTTTACTCATTATCATGTGTAGTTGTACTATAATACTTTTAACATTGTAAACTGTAAACTTAAGGTCCGTTACTTAGATAATTTAATTTTTCTTTCTATTATTAATGGTTAAAACATAGTGTATTATATAAGTCGCATTTTTTACCGGTTATTAAAGTTTATTAAGAATCCGTTTCAGTGATGTAGCACGATATTGAAAGGTCGTGGCTCTATAACGTCGACCTCGCAAGTATTCTTGTTGTGTTCCTGTTGACATTTTCTATGTTACGGTTTTTGAATTTTATCACGATTGTATAATGATAATATTCTTCAAAAATATTATTTAAACACCCTTACAAATTTACGAGTATTTCTACCTTTGGCTGCTGAAACTATTATGTACTTTTCAAATATATAAGATGTTTAAGTCAAAAGATAATTAATAAGTATAATATTATGCTAAATAATCAATTGAATTTAGAATGGATTAATATTTGCAAAATCAAATTATACACTTTTAATGATATAAATATAAAAAAATAACAAGTTAAAATATCAAATTATTTGTTACATTATTATTACTTTTTTGTTATTTCTTTAATCGTGACATACAATATAATATATTATTATACATATAATTTAGTATTAGTTTGTAATGAGAAACTTAAGAAATCCAATTACTATAGGATTTATTCGGCTTTGGCATCATTTTCCTATCTATTTAATTATTTTCTAAAAATCATGTATATAATTTTATCGGAATTATTATCACACAATTTATTAATAAAAAATAACCAATGGTCGTTGTGTAATGCATAGTGGTTAATTTTGGATTTGTACAATACTAGCGTATTTAGTTAAATGTAATGTTTAAGGCTCGTAATTTAAATTGTGCAATTTAACTAATATTCAACTCTGAATGTTTCTTTTATTTCACAATACAATCTTATGTTTAACCGAATAATAATGTGGTTTCGGGTTGTTTCGCATTTGTTTATTTTCAAGGAACACAATATGCAAATGTGTCTTATGATATGTACTGTAGAATCGAATGTAAAGTTTAAATGTGCATGTTTGGGATAGTATTCATAACATTTTTTATTTGAAACACGCATTTAATCAGTGTGTATGCATTCTGTTCTTATTACACTAAGTATTTTTTAAGATTTAATGTTAATAATTTTCTTCAGTTAAAAATATTGGATACTCAGAAACCGTCATACAAATACAAATTAATTATTTTTATCGTACACTTAACTATACTAAGCGATACGTTTTAAATTATTCTATATTTTAATATGTATAGTTACTATATTTAAAACAAACAAAAAATGTTGTCCAAATAAGGACATTTATGAAAGTCTCAAGAAAAACAACCTTTAGACCTTTTTATCTCTGATTTTTTATCAAAAGATTTTAAAAAGATGTCTAACCAAAGTCGTTTATATATTAAATCTACATAAACGCAATAGAATTGAAATACAATAGACAAAGAATGTTTGTTATAATTTTAAATTCCTGAAAATAAATCAACTGAGAATCAAGATTCCACAAACATTATACTTATATATTGTTACAAAAGTACCTTGTTAGGTACAAATTGTACATTGTACCGTATAATGTATTATGATTTATTAATAAAATGATTAAAATTGATAAATAATATTTTTTTTACAATTAAATTACTTTTTGATTATCACAATTATAGACTATTTATAGTTGAATTTTTATGTAACCAAGCATATTATTATATTTATTTTACTGTATTTATGATTTAACAGTTTATAATATTTTTGTGTGGTACATCCAAGTAAATATTTTTAATAGAATTCATAATAATAATGACGGTATTATTAAAATTCGAAAATATTTATGAGTTTTTGACACTAATGAAATACGTGTAAAATAGTAAAATAAAACGTGTCAGAGCGTCGTCATGTAAAACTGAAAGCTGCAGGTCTACTCGTTGCATCATTATAGTCCGTTTCATCGGCAGTTTCTTTTATAAATTTATTTATTTGTTTCTTTGTTTGTCAGTTTGTCGTGTCTACTTGAAATCGATAGTTAATTTATTCTAGTAAACAAATCGTTAAGAATATAAAACACAACGCCCACGGTCGTGACGATATGACGTGGCGATGGACGGATGACGATGACAATGGTAGCAGCTGCGGACTAGTGTTAACTGTAATATACCTCTGGACATATAGTTACTGTATCTGTTATATGATTTTCCGTATACTTTTTTTGTTTTATTATTTTTTTATGACATTTCCATGGAGACATAAACCGAAATCGGAAATCGTAAGCGTGCCGGCAAACGGATGACGACCAAACAAATTAAAATACCGCACAATTTTATTTTTATTTTTATTATTTTAAATTGAACGTTTTTCGAATTTTAGTTTTTCGTTTTAATGTACTTCGATGGCATCTCAAATGGGAGTTTCGGGGCTCCATACTATCGGTCAGCCGATTATCAGACTAGGTATCCTGCATATCTGAGGCTCTTTGCTACGCCGCCCCCCGTCACGATCAACTCTCAGACCGCGATATATCCGAGATGGTTTGGCGTTCGAAAAATGGCTAACACAGGTTATCGAACAGAGTTAACAAAACACGTAGGTTTGGCCGACTCCGTTGATCTTAAGCCTACAGTTACGACTGCAGTGACTTTGAGAAAAAAGAAATCCACCAGAAAAAAGCGGCGACGGTCTCGGAAGACCGTGGAAGTGGATGTGGATGCCTTAGATCACGATCATCAATATCCTTTTCCGCTTGCCGATGAAGATTATTCACATCGAGTTATTACACCTACGGGCCTTTCTCTTACTTCTCATCGCCCTGTGGGTGAAAATAATAACACACACTCTAATCACACGCTCATGACTCATATATCTAATCCACGATCCCCTTATTCTTCCCTTCCCTCTCCTCCTCCTCCGCTTTCTCCACCACTCACTTCTTCATCTTCTATTCATACTGATTTGACTCCTCAACGCCGCCGTGCTGGTGAAGAGGATTACTCGCTCCGAAATCTTAAGTCATTGATAGTTGTTCCTCCATTACCATTACTATCACCACCACCACCACCACCACCACCACCACCACCACCACCTATACCTTCGACATCAATATATGAAGACAATTTTCCTACTCAATGTTCTAAGTCTACAAAAGTTGTTCCTCCAACATTGCAAACTCCACCGACAGCTGACGTAGAAGATAACGTGTCTGGAAATGTTCATCTGTTACCACCTTGTGAATCCGGTGATAGTCAACTGCATCCGGTAGAACTGCTTAAGCAAATGTCCAAACGTTTTAAACTTGAGTGTGACCGACGACGCCGAAAAACTGTGATTCTGAATGAAAAGGCTCAGGCTCGAAACATCGCTGAACAGGCTAAACACGTTGTTATTGCGGCAAAACATGGTTGGTCGTATGATACAGACAATTTTAAAGGGATCACGTGGACGGACGACGATGAGCCGTCCGCTGTCGTACGGTCTCCCGAGTATGCAGAACTTGAACGGCTTGGGTTAGGCAAGTACGATAGCGGTGGCTGTTGGATCCCCAACTCGACCAGACTCAAAAACAAGTTTCTCAGTTTCCGGTAAATGGACGCCTTAATCGTCGTAAATGTATTGAACAAATTCAATAAATTGGGTGTTATTACTGAAATAATGGTTTTGTATTCGAAATAAATTAAAATCCAAATAATTTTAACCAAAGCAGTAAATTATTAGTTATGCATTTTTATCTTTAAGTAAACAAAATTGTGATTTCGTATTTAATAAATTGAACGGTCTATGTATGAGAAAAGGATGGAGTATAAGGTCTATACTTTTAGCCCTTCAAATCCAAATGTTATTATTTTTTGTTAAAATAATATTGACCCTTTTAACTAAAAATTAAAAAGGCTCAATTCCAATTTCTGGAAAAAAGTTTCAAAACCTATGATTTTAATTATTAGTTATTAGACAATGGTAGTATTGTATCTATGTATTATGTAATTCTACAAATTATAATATTATAAATAATAGTGCTTTAGAATATGTGAACAATCACGAAGACTGCGTGTCATTATATACAGTTATAAATAGTAAACTATATGTGATTTTTAAAATCAATATTATTGGATCATACATTTTTACTTTAATCGAATATTTTGATAGTAATTACTTATTATTAATAATTTAGTTTTGATTTATTATCTTATGATCAATATGTGGTTTTGAAAAAAAACAATAATTTTACTTTATGATATGTTTTTATGAAATACAATTTTTTGTAATAGATAGTACTTACTAATTACTTTAATAGTTAGTATCTATAGTTCTGTACTGTTTGTTAATTATTAATAAAATAAATGTCTGTTAATAATTGTGATATGCAATCACTCAACGATTAGAACGTTTGTCTATTGTTGTATGATAATATTGTTATTTATTACAGTTTTGCGTTATTATAATATAGTTCGCAAACATTATTATCGGAAACGAATTTTCAAAAAACATATGTTGACGGAAATGGGTAGACATTAGTATAAAATTAGTTCTATGTAAACACGTGGACACTTCAACGGATGTACTGAGAAGCATTCCTGTGGCGTCGTTGATTTGAAACCAAAAAAATGGCATACGGACGCTTCTAGTTATATTTAGTTACTTTGCAAATAAATTTGAAAGTATTTTACCATAGACCGTTGTGTTAGCTTAATATTATAAATTGTGGTAATCTATAACACTTAATATTTTGTAAAGTTTAGTTGTATAACGTTAGATATTATACTATCCTTGATTATATCGGGATTAATAACACTGGGATATAAAGTCCTGGGATGTCATTATTGATAATATTATTATTTTACGAATTTTATGTAAAATATTAATAGAAACAAAGAAACATAGAAATTAATATTTGTATGTTGTAAATATTTTACCAAGGTTTTACATAAAAAATATAATATGCACGTATAAAATATTATAAATACAAATAAGTGTCGTATGGAGGCGAAAAACCATTCGCTTTTCCTACAAGAAACTTGTAAATAAAATAATATAGGTGACTGATACACCAAGTTACGTAGTTACTATTCATAGCATACGGGTTTCTTGTATGAATATACTTCAGTCAGTTATGTAGGCTTCTATAGACATTATTTTGAAATTAGAATTCATTGTACCTTGATACAGCATGTTTGTAATGTAATGAATAGATTAAGAAAATCCTAGGAAATTATATGGCTAAATGGTGGTACTGTATTAATATTACATAAATAATAATATTATCATATCTATGGTATTGTCATCGATAAAATAATATATTATTTAAATACCTATTCGAATTGTGGCATAATTTAAACATTAAAACGTGTTAAATAAATATCTCTGTATAATTGGGTTCGCAATACAGCTGATTTAACTTCATTTATTGGTATCCTCTGACTGACTTCATCATATTTAAAAAAATAATATTTATTATTCCAAGCAATAATAATTGTATTATAATATGTTATCTTTTGTGTTCAAATTTTTTTCTCATGTGCAAATGGTTTTTCACATATTTCCATGTCTGAGGGCTATAACGATAATCGATTTGCAGGTGATTTTTTTTTTCAAATGTACGCGCAAATGGTTTATCAAATATAATGTTTCGGATGGACGTTTCGATTAATTTTCAATACGCGTGCGTGTGTATATGATATATTCACAAGGATCGTTTGTGAATAAAGTTTATCGCGAATAACTGTATAAGACGCGTGTTTAATACAAAAGAGAAATAAAAAACGCGTCTCTATATAAAACTAATAGCTTTTACGCTTTGCTCGAGATCTAAAAAAATCAAATTGGGTCATTTAGAAACTTGTCGCCATTAAAAAAAGTTAGCAAAGTAGACGACGTAGTTTAATAATACTAATAATAATAAAAGAAAAAAAATCACACGGGAAAAAGGTCTCTTGTATAATATTGTTAATTTTTTTGTTTTGTTTTATTTATTTTGTTTTTTTTTTTTTTTTTTAATATTCAGTACATGCAATCTTGTTTAAGTTAAATTATATGCAGAGGGCTGAAAAAATAACTTGATTTTGATTTTTCGTAATATTTATTATTTAAAATCGATAAAACGCATTATACTGGTGGCTGTTTAAATATTTTCAATCTTTATTTTTTTTAACGGTTCCCATAAATCTTGAAAACGGCCAAGTGTAAATTGTATTTTGCGTAACCCTATGTAACCCGTGCTTATCATTTATTTTTTATTCGCCATTAACTTTTATCCACGTTGTGGTCGTCTTAGGCGTACAACCGCTTGTTCTTCTCAAATTATATCTCACGAAAGTTCGTTTTCGTTTATTATGCTTATGATATACCCTTTCCATGGTCCTGTAACATTCAATGTGTAATACTTGTTACGACAATATTACTGTCTTGTATAAAGCTTCACTGTCGCTATTTGTCTACACTCCATTGTCCGTCGTCTAACGTAACAATTCTATTTATATTCATTTTAGTATTATATAATAACGTTTAACTTATTAGCATGTCTACCATTTTAATGTTTTAGGAACATTTCTCATAAATCTCGTAACATTCCATGATATTTCCATCATGATGACATAATGGAAGTTATAATTTATTGATGGTTCAAAATGACAGTATAGCGTTCGTAAGAAGGAATATTATTAATTTTAAAAACGACTATAAAACAGAATACACGTTGTCTGTCATAATAGCTTATTGAAGTATTTGTCTTTTTTATGAATATCATAATTTGTTTCCCTTGTCAATTATATAGGTACATATATTAGGTAAATATAACAATTAATTCCAAAAATAACCTAATATTTTCGTTTGATTTATCGATAGTTATTTTAAATTTTACACCATAATTGGTGTAAATAATGTTTGTAAATAGCTATTAAAGTCTTCACGATTCCGCTAATCCACGAATCGTTGACCTCCGATTGTTTAAATATTTTTTTCCAAGTAGTAAAGCATGGTATACATCTTGAAGAAAAAAAATGTAGTTTGTGATGCCCGGGTAATACAACTTTTATTGAGAGTATGCCCATGGGTTTAGTACAGTCGCTCGCCCGGAAGAATAATTTGGGCACCCTTAGCTTGCTATTATACTTCATTTTATTATAATTTAATGATACTTGATAGCTATTTAATTTATGTATAAACTATAAACTAAAAAATTAAAAAAAAAGATTTGAAATAAATTATAGTTGAAATCTAAAGGACCTAACTTAACCTAATCCAACTTTATTTATAATCCCGTTGTTGTCGATGAATATTATTACTATCCAATACGATATTCATTTTTAACTACCCATAAATAATGTTAATATAATATTCTATGTTGAGAGTTTTGAATCTTTTGATACGTGTCAGTTTCATTCCCAAACTAATTAATGAAGTGTAAGTTAAATCAGAAACCAAGAGTATGAAACGTATGCTTTTTAGTATAATTTGTATATAATATGTAATATATTAAGTCTATTATTTTTTAGTATACATATAACATTCCGCGTAACAGATAAACAAATTTTTGTACTGAATATATGTTCAAATTTCATTAGACTACCTAGTATTTATTATGTGTTAAAGAAAAGTTTTTTTCACCGGTAAAAAAAAATAAAACATTACATTTTTTGTTACTTAAACATATTTGTATAAATTTGTTAATAGTATAATATGTACGAGTATTATTATTATTTAATTTTAATCGTCAGGTATTTACATTATATTTAATTTTTTTGGAGAGTGAATTAGTGTTTATGAAACTATCTCATTTTTAGTGAGGATACATCTCTGTTTTCATTTAATTTTAATAATATTTTACTTTAAATTAATTAAATATATAAAATTTAAATTTAAACTTTGAACTTTAAGAATACAGTTTTGACCAAAACAATTTTAGAGGGAGCCTAGGAGCATTATTATTTATTAAATTATAATTTATATACATATATTTAATTTTGAAGGTAGAAATAAATTATTTGTTTAAGTCATGTAATTTGTTTACCAAGTTCATTTAAAGTTTTGATTAATTTTTATTTATCCGATATATGTTCAATTACACATATTGAGTAAGCCCATAAAGAATAAACATAACTCAACCGTACTTTTAAAATTGTGATGTATTCTGCATAAAGGTCTCTGAAAATGCTATCAATTTCATGTTTTAAAATCTAGTGGTGATTCAACGAAAGGATTCTTCAAACTATTATATTTTTTGTTAATGCCAGAAAAAAGTTTTTGGTTAACCATTAAGATTTTCTCCAGCATTGGTATAGCTGAAACGACCATTCATTTCCTGTAGCTGAGGCTAATAAATTTGAAAAATATGACTAGTTCTTAGTTTCCGACTGTTATTGTTTTAGAGATTTAAAAAGCGTACTCTGGAGTTAATTTAAAACTTTGTTTGCTAATTCACTGACATTTTCCACTTAAAAAAAGTAATTTATACAAACAAGAGTTTTGACTCTAGTTTCAAATTTATTGACTCCAAGTATCATAGTTGATGATTAAACATTTTGTAATTAATACATTTTTTATACATTGTATAATATTTTTTGTTTAATATAAAAATTGTATTATAATTTTTTATTAAGTTATATTTTGAGATTCGATAGTTGATGGTCGATTTTCTATTATTTAGTTATTAGGATATTACAAATTAATCTGATGACTGATATTTATGATGATTTACCTAATAAAAAAATTAACTTATTACTACAAACAATAGATTATAATATATATTTTATTTATGAAATGCGATTTGTCATAAATTATATTATATTCAGTGTAAGTGATATCGTATATTATTTCTATATATGAATAAATTTATAATAATTTTTTCTTATTCTTTGATTGAAGTATAAGCAAATATATATATATATTTATATATATTGCTATTTGTATTACCAACATTAAATACAATTTAATTTCAAATCTACCTTACAGAACTTTATCAATACATAATATATATTTAGAAGATTATAGAGTTTTGGATAATTATAATTATGAGTTTTTAAAAATATAGAGTTTTCTTGTTATTATTTGTTTATCAATTATTCGAATTGATATTTGGATAAATTAAAAGATGGTTATTTTTGTCTGATAGTTTTTATATTTTTGTTTAACTGATTGTCGATTTTTCTTATTGTCTATTCCGTAACCGTAATAAACCGATTTGGCCGGATTTCAATATACGATCAGTTTTTATAGCTTTTTGCCCGTCTCTGGAACGTTTTTTAATTTACGACCACACGTACTGACATTTTTTTTAAGAGCATATTTTACTCTTCGTTAAAATTTACTATGCTTTTGATTTCTATATCTTTTTTGAGTGATACTAAAATATCATACTCCATTATACTATCTGAAAATGAATATAAAAAACATAATAATAATAAATGCATCGGCATAAAAATAAATTAAAGTACATACTCTTTGATGCAGATTTTGTTTCACTCAATTCTATTCACTACTTTTGATCTCAATCAATATAAGTATATTATATGCTATGTATAGTGTACTGCTACTATCAGGTTAAAAGATTTGATTCGAATAACTCTGAGTTAATACGATATTACGAGTTATCAATTTTATATGAAACGTCTACAATTTCTAAGTACATTGGTTTTTTTTTTTTATACCTATATATATATATATTTGCCTATATTAAATTGAAATTATGTAAAATCTTGTTTTATTTAGTAGAGTTTATATTAAAACCAAAAAATAAATGTATACTTTTAAATTTTTTTTATAGATCATTATAACTACGGGTATTTAGTTATATTACATTAATATATAGTTTTTAATTTTAAATATTTATAAAATAACATTGTAGTTCATGAATTTACCATCATGGATGAAGCATTAATATTAGTATTTTATTAAAGTTTATATTAAAACTACAAGAAATAATTGCAGTAGGTATATGATTTATTATTAAATATAAATATTTATACAGATTAAAATAGAATTATATTTTAATATTGTGAAGAGAAGTATTTTTATTTATTTATTTTTTAAATATCTATACCTATTAGTTTGTTTTTCAGTAGATAGTTTTAGTATAAATGCTGCAATTACTATAAGTATAGTGGGAGAACCTATTTATTTATGGTTTTCGGTCACATGTTTTTTGTACTCAAACTCAAAAAAGAATGATCTCGTCCACAGAGATAATTATTTTAAAGATAATTTTAGTTACCATTGTTTGCGTACTAGCAGTATGATATTAGCGTCAACCAATGAAATGCAAACTAAAATAAAATATCAGTGGCTTAAATTTAACGAATTATAAACTACATAATACGCACTCAATAACACGATTTGAGTTTACATTTTGTAATTATTAATAATATCAATAGTGAAAGTGTATAAGTATACTATTTAACTGAATTCGGAATTATGTATATATTATATTCTATATTTATCAACTGTATGAGTTTGAAAATTGTGCCAGTTGGCAATTATATTTAAAAAAAAAAAATGTTTTATATGCTTAAACACTTAAACGCGTAACCTACTGTATAACATTTTGCATAAAAAAGTATATTATTTTAAGACCAATTAAACCATTGCACATATTAATTTTATAATTACATATCCTATAAAAAAAGTTCTGAGTAGGTAATTGGTAATCAAAATATTTTTATAGTTTATAATGAATAATAATTCCATGGATTAAAGTCATTTTTATTATTTTTATTTTACATTTTGATTTTGAAAAAAAGACATTTGGATGAAATCCAAAAGATAAATTTTGGATGAAAACAAGGATGTCTGGGACAGGTGGTACAAGGCGTGCACCTGATGGTCTTTAAATGTATATACCGAGGCCTCAGATTTTACTATCCATATTTTTAATAAGATTTAATATTAAACATATCTACCTTGGTAGTATAAAAAGTTCCTAACAATATAATGTAACATAATCATCGAATATTATGAATTTGCATAGTATTATATCATACGATTATTATTATAGTGGGTGGATAAAAATCAATATTTGTACGAATTCATTTCAGAAAAACGACATTTAGACTATATACTACTTCTTGGTTAAGACAAGACAGTTCTGACACAATTATACATTTTAAAGTAGGTATATATTGATATGACTTGTCACCGCCGCTTCGGAGTCGTGGTTTGCGGAATTCCTTTAAAAACCGAAAGTTTCACTGATACGTTGATGTTGCATTAAGGTACAAAGACCATTAGCTTAATTTATAGTAATGCTATTGGATATAACTGTATACAGCTCATGATTAGGTATTTAAATGGAATGAAACTTGCTTCTTAATCGTGGTTCATATTTCAGTATTTCTTACTTGATGTTATATTTAATTTGATTTAGTTTTGCCACTCAATCAATGATAGTCAATAATAAAAGAATATTTTGTAGTGTTGTTTAATATTTAACATGGTGACACAACAAATGTATACTTGAATGTATTTAATTTAGATTTTAGATACATTTTTAGAAACGAATTTAAAATGTTTATCACTCCAGTACTATTTTATTTACTCCCTTCAACATATGAACGTCAACATTTTGTTATCAAGGAAAATAATAATCACAGCACTTACTCAAGGCACTGTGCTTTTCCGTTTGTCGTTATTTATGATTCATTGATGCATAATTACGAGATAAATAAAAAGTTTTTCAACGAGATTACAATATTTAGTACAAAATATTATAATCTCAAATATGCCCATACAAAAAGCGAAAACGCCCCTATAAATCCCCTAACTACATCTCTGCCTTTTGTCCTCTATACAGTAAATGTGTATTGATTTTTTAAGCATTTCATTTAACACATACTTATGATGAAATTAAACATTAAATTTAATTATTGATTTTTGGAGTTGGTAAGTATATTTAGTTTATGAATCATTTTTTTTAAATATAATTTTTAGAATTTTAGGTAATGTATTTTTTATCAATATTTTTTTTTGGCATTGTAATGTATACATTATTTCTATAAAAAAAATTAAAAACTTTCGTAAAGATTTCCTAGTACGAAGAACCTGTAAATTATGTAACCAGATAATTTAATTAGGTCTTACCTAAACACGCCGCCGTGCACATAAAATTCACGGTGACACAGGTCAGAAGTGTTATGATTCGTAAATATACGTAAGTACTATAAGTGCTATTGGTAATATAGACTCGTTTTTTCGGGATGCTGTAAAATTGTACATTAATTAATGCAAGTATAATATAAAAATTGACGTTTAATTGAAAATTAGAAGGTGAGGAAATAAAAGCAGGCACGACGACCGCGTTTCCCTCAGACTGACGATTAACCGACAACGTGGTAATTATCATGGTTATCCACTCGTGAGTAACGTTAACCATAATCACCACAAAACAACAGAATAATTTAGAAACGACACTGTATCACTGTATGGTACGGAGTTAAATGTAGGACTCCAAAATCCAGACTTATACCCTGTTACATGATAGGACCATAGACCTATATTATATGTAACCCATAGCGTACCTCGGCCCTCGAGAGTTTAGTAGTTACAGTACTTCATTCTCGTATCGTTTTGAATTGTGCAATATCGAAAAAAAAATTTAGGTATAGATATATCATAATTGTGATAAAATGACTGGAAAAAGTAATTATAATTCTTATATTCTGTGCTATTTTTAACCCGGAATATCCAATATATTTCGATTATCGATATATTACGATTATCGATATGTCGTACGATATATTATTACGATTATCGATACCTACATTTCCGAAAAAAGTTCGCGATGTCGACATCGAATCGAAATATTGATATCGTTGAAGAAGCCTAATAAATACGCATTGTTGATAATCTATACATGTATTGTATGAACAGGATGTCTAATGAAAAAAAAAAAATCTGGTTGTCGACTAATATTTGTTAGAGGTTCATTTTTAACTGGTGGGCTAAGCCCAGTCCCTTTTCACGTCTGTATTATGTGTACAGGCCAAAGTCTAACTGAGATATTACAATTTTGACTGTGGTCGACTTGTGATTGTGATACTAAATTTTATCAGATGAATGTTTATTTATAAAATATACTTATTATTATATTAACAAGTAGATAGTATGTGTATATAATTTATTGTAGTATAGAGCTGTGTATAACCTAACCTAACCTAACATAATCATAACTAAGGGATTGCCAACTAATCAAAATCAGTAAAAAAAAATTTAAGAATTTCAATAAAAAATATATTATAATTAAATTTAACAACTATGTCAATTAGTTAAACCAATATTCTATTCAGATCATAATACTATAATAGTAAACATAGACAAAATCATTTTAAAGCATGAAAATCAACAAAACCATTGAGAGTAATAATTATATCGCGTATTACTATACTATAGTATTTATTTTTAATGGTAGTTAATATGCATATATAAGCTAGTAATAAAAATGTTTATTGAGTTTATTCGAATAAATAATTAAGTGAATAAAACGAGCCAAGGTTTAGTGATGCATATTGAAATATTGCATAGTGATTATAAATTACTATGATGACATTAGTAGACTACATACTATATACAATTATAAGCAGATAATAAACAAAACGAAAGAAAACTAAGAATATTATACAAAGAAACGATATGAATAATTAATAAAAATGTTAGTTAGAAGCATAATATGAATTTAAAATCTTAAACAAAGGCGAAAAAAGGTCATGTTGTGGCATTTGTTGTATAGAGTGCCAATACTTGTAATATGAAGTATAAACGAGTTAGTAAGATACATTTTGCTGTAGGTGGAATGGAATATTAAAAATTGGAACAGATTGGTTGCAAAATATATATTATGTGTCGCTAAAATATTGTATTTTTATTTGCGAAGGAGAGGATTGTCACAATAAAAAAGTCGAGGAAAACTAGTATATAGTATTTTGACTACAATACTAAAATATTAACATTAATATTTGAATTACTGAATTACTTGTATTACTGTTAGAAGTATATTGTTTGTAATTTGTATTTTATTTGTATCCCGAGTTTTAATTGGAAATTATTGTACAAATTTCACTTGCAAAATTTGGTTTTTTAAAATTCATTTTTAAAAAACACTTGATGACGTGATGAAGGGACTATATTATTTGAACAGATGCTCGGTTATTTCATACATTTATATTCAAGAATATTGGATACATTTTATACCAGCCTTGTCTGATTAACTTTATACCTAAATGTAAAGTAAATAATTTCATCTGTAATGGAATCGAATTTTTCAGGATTTTCTATATAAACTTCACTAATATTTATGTTTCATTGAGTTTCTTTAAATGAGCTTAACTTTGTGCATGCAATTTTAGGTGTATTTTTCTATTTATTATCTATACATTTTATCTGTTGGTTTTTATAACATTGATATGTTTGTTAGTATAGCGTATTTTACATAACGTTGTTTTGGGTAGAATGAGGTGTATTGATATTTTCAAATAAACCTATTTTATGTTGGAAATTATGATACAGATGTTACATACCTACCTCATTTTTCTTATACTGTAATTATATGATATAAAAACCAAAATATAGATTTTTGTTGTTTACAGCTTTATGAAAAATTATTTTTTAGTGTAATAATCAATAGGTTATTTGAGTGATTATCATTGGAACTAAAAAATGTATTTTTATTTCAGCTAAAAATGGAAACTATAGTCTATAAATTATTTTAGTAATTTTATGGAGAAATATATACATATTAATGTATTATGGACATCCATAATCATTTAATTATACTACAGTTGTATTATTGTCTGGTCAAATGGGCATTTCCTTTAAAATACACATTTTTGTTTGAATCTGACATTAATTTTTAAATTTTTTTTTAACAACGATTAGTAACTGTATAAATTTGTATATATCATACTATCATAATATCTTATAATATCTGATTTTGTATTACTAATTAAGTGCGTGCATAATAAGTGGTTTAAAATATTTAATACAGTCGATAATCTTATACTTGTAATATTGTCATAAAAAAAAAATAAGATATAAAGTTATTCGTTGTTCTAAAATTTAAAGTTTTGTGAATTAATAAAATAACAATATGCATATTTCTGCCTTTTCCCTCACTTATGTTACAAAAATCTGGTACAAAAACAAAACATTACAATTTTAATGTGTAGGTACTCCTAGATATATATATATATATAATATATACTTACCATAAAATCTATATTTTTACTATACTTCTGATATTACGAATAGCATCGGAAATTAAAGTGTTATTTTATCAGGCAAACAAGTATCTTCAAATTAAGTGAATGATAATTCTGATAACTCGTTATATTATGCAATATACATATTATAAAAAGCTCCGTATACACAGCATGAGTTAGGGAAACGTCAATCAATCGCCACCACGATTTACATTGTGTTCTTGATCAGCAATCACTTAATATTTGTCGATTTGTTCAGTCAGCTATCAAACACAGTTTAAATCACCCCCGGCGACCTTAAGGATTTTTGTTTGATTTTTAAAAGACGTTGTTCAATATTGCTACAGCGACTTACGTAAATATTACATTTTATTTTCTCGACCGTATATATTGTAAGCGCGTGATAATCGGATGAATTTCGCTCGGAGCACGGTTCAATATGATGGTGCGTTGTGCGGCTTTTGCTATCACCTCCTGCGGAGACCGGTAATAAAGCGTTAAAACATTAAATTTTTTTTGCGCTATTTGATGTTTTTGCGATAAGAATTTTTTGCGTTTTTTGTCCGTTATTCTCGCTTTCTTTTGTCGTTGTCGTCGTATTATAAATAGGTAGGTACAAAGAATTATTTATTATTGTTGTAAAAAAAAATGAACACCAGTCTTCGGCAGCGGACGGCGGATGAGTAATGTGACGGTGCCACGTTTTTAACGTGAGTAGTGAGTACAAATTATTATTATGATTATGCGCGTCTGTTGTGTGCGTGTGTCGCGTGCCACGGTAAAAATTTGTCGAAAAACACGGTGGCGGTGGCGGCCCCGGAAGGGGATAGGTAACTACCACCGCGTTTAGGGTGAATGGTTCCCGGTGCAGGCTGAATGGGTTGGGAGTGGTGGTGACGGCGGCCAGGTGCACGGCTTCACACGGGCGAGGTAAAAAAAAAATTGAATAAAAATAATACCAAAAAGGTGTGTGTGTGTGTGTGTGTGTGTGTGTGTGTTGCGAGCAACGCACATTTTTGCCGACGGCTGCTGTGGAGTCGAGACTTATACGAGCTACGGCAGACACACGACATGTGCTGCAGTTGTCGCCGGTAGTCGTGTTTGGCTCGTGTACGCGCGGTCGTTACCAGGTGTGCTCAGGTGGTGGTCAAATGCGCGAGGGGCAGCATATGGGGTCACTCGATTTTTGTATTATTATTATATTTTTTTTTTTTGCGTGGGGGAAGAAGGTCCAATTAAATTAATACAATTTACCAAAACTTTAACTTTAAAACATAATATTATTATTCCGTATTATTCTATATTATATTAACGATTGTATTATTGTTATTATTTTTTTTCTTTGTTATTTTTTGCGTTGTATTTTAAAACTAAAAAAAAATAAAAAAAAATGCCTTTTCCTTCCCCTTGCTTCTTACTCTACTCCTGCCTATTGTATGATATAATATGATATGATATAATCGATAATACCTATACCGTTTTCAGACGTCAAAAACTCAAAATCGCTATTGTTGCATAATAATCATAATAATAATAATGATGATATTATAATAAGTACGAGGTTTTAGAATAGGTGTACGCAAGGTGGTGAATATACGCAAAACGCAGTTAATATCATAATATCGCGACCATACTTCAATAATAATTGTGACGTCGACGTCATTGTGCCGACAACCGACTTCGTGTAGTTTTATCGCCGCCGCGAATTATGAAATTGTTGTATATGCGTGACCGACTGGACGATTATTGTTTAACCTCTACCACCTCTCAGCCCTTTGGAATCTCCGTCACCCCCGCAATACCCAACAATCGTACCTTTATTATGTATGTATTATACTTATATGTTGACCGTGAGTGCATATTTTATGAAATCGTTCTGCGCATTAAAAGTATAGTAATAACCACTGCATTGGCTGCACGGTGGGTAGCCTAGGTATCACGCTACGATAATATTTCAACGATTGTGTCTATTAAACCATTTTTACCACGTACATATCGATTAGTTTTAGTATTCGCGCAGTGATAACAATGATTAAAAAATGAGTTTTTGTACGTTGTAGTGCAATGCTTTGTTTTTTCCCCCTGTATTGCGTCGTGTCACGCAAAGACCTGAGACGTGGAATTTATTAGTTTGTCATGTCCTCTGAGAACAATTGATTGGCTAGATATAGAAAAGTGTGAGCTAGATTTTAAAGGCTTATTCGTGAGCTGAATGTATTAAATGTTATTACAATACGTTTTTTTTTTATTATTATTATTCTTATTTAATAACTGATAAAGCCCTTATAATATTCATTATTGTAATATTTATACGTAAATGGTATTTTGTTTATTATCACAAATTCACAAAGTCGGTGAAAAAAAAAATATACATTTTATATTAATATTATACCTGAAATGTGTTTTTTTTTTATCTGGGTATCTATATTTTTACATTTTTATTGTTCTTTTAAGAAATGTATGCAAATTACAAAATGTACCTTTTTCATCCTTTGAATATAATAACTACGAGATAATTTTGTAGGTGCCTGCTCTACCTATAGTTAAAACATTATTATCTAAACTTTGAATAAACTATTTGAATACCAGCTATTATAATACTGGGTTGCATAAAAATTTGATAAATTTAACGGCTCGTTAAAATGGACCGATCGTGGGTCATGGGTTACTACTTTCTACTTAATGCTTAAAGATCCGTTAAAGTTTAATGGACGTTTATGCAGCCTGAACTATTATGTAAAGAAAAGCTGAGAATATTTATTTTATTTTATATTTTGTATATTTGTATGTGTTTGATGGTTTTTAGGAAAATATATTATACTAGTTTGAAGAGCTTACACAATATGACATGTCTACCAACACATGTCAAACAAAAAGCCCATAATATTATTTCGTATAATACATGACAAATATTTCTGAGTACAGAATTTGGTGCTATCTGTAGTTCAATACAGAACGATTCGTTGTAGGTGTTCATATCCTAAACTCACTTAATATAGAATGTAGATAGGTTAACAAATACATGTATACATATTTTTTTATTCCGATTGATTTTGGTTGGTATCTAAATTTGACAGTTTACATTTGAATATGTAATTTTCCGTTTGTGAAATAAAAATAAGGTTACTAAAAAAATAGTGTTTTTTTTTTTATTGAAAATAAGATATGTAATTTTGAAAATTTATTTTTATTTAAATACATTTTTTTCTTTGATCAAAAATTCAAAACGTGACTTGTAGATTTTTTTGTATACCTACTCACATTTTTTTTCTTTAAATCTGACAAAACGTAAAAGCACAATAAAACTGACATGACACCATGCAAAAAAACTCGATGCAAAATCGCATATCTTTGGTGCGACCACCATCCAATTTCTTTTCGCTAAACTTTCATTTTGCCGATGAGACGTGACTGATTACCGTAGGATATATCATTATTTGTCAAGCTGTCGATACGCGGCAGGGGTGCAACTGCCAAAAATTGATATCGACCTATCGGAAAGGTACCGCCACCACCGGAATCGTTCACTTTATGAGATTTTGGTGACTTATAGGTACTAGATAGATCCTTTCAGATACCGAAAGTATCTTTTCTAAAAGAATTGATTAGATTCTTAAATATAGTTGGCACTCACTACTGTGTTAACGGGCTTGTATTTTAGCAGCACATTGACTTAAAAACAAAATAGATACTTATATTATACATTTTTAACGCTCTGACAAAAAGTTGTCTGTTATATTACTATGGTTATGAGTTCATTATGGTACATGCGTATAATATTATAATGTATAATAAATACCTACATTAAGCCGCTTTAATGTTATAATTAAATTAAAACACTATTGTTGTTTATACGCATTTTAACGTCGTGCCGTCGCATCGTGGGGATATACTATATAAGGCCGTGAGTCGGTGTGCGATAATACGAAATAACTCGTAATTTTCCCACTGACCTTATAAATATTTCCCTTTTGGTAAATTATATACGAATATATTAAACGAAAATTATGGGACTTAAAATACTTATGTTAAAATTATTGTTGTTAACAATATATTTTCTAAAAAGATAATAGAACATTTTCATCAGAAATGTATTTATATTTTTTATGATTCAACTCTAAGTTTCTTTTAAATTGTTTGATATATTATTTTATATTTATAATTAACTCATTATTTTTTATTATCAATGATATCATTAAAATGATTTATTATTAATATTATTTTTATTATTGTTAGCAAATATAATAGTAGACATAATTAGGTAGGTATTGTGTTTGTAGTATTTAATATACTTTGTATTATTTGTATGATAATGTTATAGTTATATATTAATTTATTTATCTGATTATATTCATACTGTTATATTTTAAAGCTACGACAAAGTTTAATTGTTTTATATTTATATACCTAGGTTAATAAATGTTATAATTACCTTTTTAATATCAAATAATCCACATTTCTAATTAATAAATACTAAAATAAGAAGTTTTAATTTTAGCAATTCATTTTTCTTAAAATATTATTTTTATAACCAATCTAAATCAATAATTATTTATTATGAATTATGATTGTTGATAAATATCAGAACATTTAGAAATTATTTATTGCATCTCAATCATCTTTTAACATTATATTTATTAGCTGTATAAAATCATATTATAATACCATCAAAACTTAAAATATGTGTGGTTCTTAATTAGTCATAATAATCTATTTTTTATGTGATTTATCTGCGTTATTATTGATACAATATTTTTTTTATCGAATAAATTCTATTTGGTAGTATAGGTATAGAATTATTATTAAACCTACCCAAATATTCAAATTTTGGTTTTATTTTCTCTTGTTTGTTATCATGGAAATTGAATTAGATTTATTATTCTTGAGTATTTGTGGTAAATTTTTTACCCTAAGTCGTTAGCATAGAAATAACTGTATAATTACACTGTGCTCAACTAGAAACCCTTTTATTTTTATTTATATATATATATATATTATATGTACGCATATCTTAAATATTTCTCTATTTCTCTCCTTTGTTTCTGTCCCGGTTAGTACCAATTTGATGTTACTAAACCAGGCTGAGTGTATTTGGTTATGGTGCCACCGCTGTTGGGTATTCCATTTACGTTTCGCTGCACTTTTGGTGGTTTAAAGACAATTTTCTTTACGGTTCATGTACAAACATGTTTTGTTGTTTTTTTCGCATTGCAGTTGATAGAGTAGATTTGGTGAGTAGGAGCGATAGTTTTGGTAGCTAATTGGTGCCCTCTTGACACACCAATGAGTTGATATTATTGTATTGGTGGTGTGCCAAGTGTGCGGTAGTGGCGATCGATTCATCTCCTTCTTTAATGCGATTTCTTTCCACTATAGTGTATAGTATACCCACGGCAATTTTTATTCACAATAAATCTCTGTAAATTGACGAAAAATCGAAAGTGGGAAAACAACCGCGTGCTAAACAATGTTTGAACTAAATCGGAATACTCGTAAAAAAATAATCAACTATTTAAGTTATAGTTTTGGTAGGATTTGAGTGGATGTGGTAGAATTGTTTACCGATCACTGATTCTTCTGACTTTATCCGGCCCCTTTACAACTTACTGTCACGTCACGGTCGTTTCAGCTGTGTTTGTGAAAGAATAAACAGTAGACCATCACGCGATCCCGATTTATTTAATTCGTGAATTTATTATAGAGAAAGATATATAGATAAATATTCCCCAATCATCGGAGATTTTCAGCTAAGAGAAAATTATCAAAGATGGTTGTTAAATTTCAAAATGATTATTACTTCTTTAATATGAACAATCTCCAAAATAACATTAAGTACCTACTTAAATCTAATATTAAATAATGAATATGTAATACAAAGGGGAACAAAAATATCATCATAGACAAATTAAAATAATATGTTAGTACAATATAATATAGGCGTAAAATAATGGTATATAAATTCAGTCGTTTCATGTGAAACTGAATTGATTATTAATATATTTATAAATTATCGTTAGTTTTTTGTTTAATGCTTCATATATTGCACATATAATACATAATACTCAAGTTTTTTGAACCTTGCAATTTGACTGACAATAATTTTGATCCTACTGGCTAAATCATAAATCTACAGTATACTCCTTAGTCACCTTTGCTCCTTAAATTATAATTTATCATCATGTCTTCATTTTTATCTCGAGCAACATAGAATGATTTTTTTACATCAATGGTTATTATGAACTGTAACGTTACATAATTCATGCATTGTTTCAGTAACATTTTTTATACTTACATTTTTATAAAGATATATCATCAGGTTACCAGGGCGTAATTATTGTACATTTAAACTATGGAAGTGCATTTGAATGGGAGATTAAAACTTTTCTGTGATTAGAATTGGAAACCGTGGCTTATCTTTTGCTGCTTAAATCATTAAAACATTTCACGAAAAAATCATTTATTCTACTGTAGTTGCACAACTATTTCAATATAGCAATTTTAAAACCTTTTTTGTTATACCAGTTATGATTACAATTATGTTTCACCTTAAACTCCTTAAATATCATGTCTTACGAATACAGTTTTTATAAATTGTTTAAAGTAATATAATTTAAAAAGTTGATAGGTGCAGCTTGTTTTATTTCTTATGTTTGTATGCTTGGTGATCATTTGATGTGTGGTAATGTGTGTGGTTAGTGTAAAAAAATCGATTTTTAAACATTTTAGGAGCAGCGCGTTATAAAATACCTAATTGTAATCGTAAATATAAACATAAATAACTACTATATTTTATAAATATTCTGCATTAAATTTTAAATATATTTTTATTAATACATAATATGTTTTTTTAAAAAACTCCGGATATATCTATGTCATCGTTTATTATTTTTTATAAAAAATTATATTACAAAATTTAATGTACACCATAGTAAAGTATAGCTTTTAAACGATTATACTTCACCTAACCAGCTATATTATCATTCCGTGTGTATATTGTGTGCTGCAAACTCTGAAGGCGTTCATTAAATTATGTTTTTGTACCTACACGGTTAATTTTTTTATCTGGTAATTTTAATTAAAAATAAACAGATTTGATTTTCATTAAATCCGCTCTGTAGATCACTGCTTCGCGTGCGTACCTTTAAATATTGTCATATCTTGTCAGTATGAGATTTATTTTATATTCTACTCCTGCGTATAGAACGAGAAAGGCAGAGTGAAATATTTTTTATAAATGACTCTCGACAGTGGTGGCGGTGTTTGCGGCGGCGGGAAATGGTGAATAACATATGCACGCCGTCGTCGACGACGGCGTATCGGCGGCGACGTGGGTCTACAGTCACGTTTGGCGGCGTCGCTTCTGGTCTTTACACCGAAACCGGCTGCGTGTCGGTGTTATGGCGGTATGAGTAAGGGAGGGGGCGCAGCCACCGTCGACGCCCGACCACCAGGCGCACTCGTGCTTCCGCATAAAGTACACTAATTTAAAACCCATCGCTCGTCCTAGGTGTATCAAAATTTATTATTATTTTTTTTTTCTCCAAACCATACCAACTGTTCGGTTTGCGTTATTATAATATAATACAAACAGTAGTATTAAAAAAAAAAAATAAAAATAATAATAATAATAATAAAAATGTTGAATACAATCATAAACGACGCGTGTCCACCTCTACGGTGACCAGAATAAATTACACAATGCATGAATCGTATATACCTAGTCAAATCCCCGACGTCGTAAACTCTATCATATATACCTATATACCTATCTATTATATGCCCTGTATGTATATTGTATGTATATATGTATGTATGAATGTATGTGTGTGTATGTGTGTGTGTACACGCTATATAGACGGTATACAGTAAACGTGATGGATTTCAGTTTGTATATATATTTTATACAACGTTATCATATTATCTCTATTGAGGATTTCGGCTGCCGCAGTGATGACGGCGTGGTGAAACCCTCCGGATCTCGTCGTGCATAACAATTATTATTTTTACTAGAAATAATAATAATAATAATAATAATAAAAAACACCAGAGTGACTGTCAAGTTTTTAAGCGCCTGGAGTACTGTTATGCTGGTTGTTAGGTATTCATCTCACGGATCCGCGGTAAATTAAAAAAGAAATATATATATAAGTATTATGTACAACCATCACCGCCTCCGCATCCATCGTCACATCCTATGATATCCATAGGATCATGTTCGCCGACCATTTGGGACATAAAGATTACTGTCCGCACTCTACTACTACGTCACTGCTATGCACAATAATCTCCCACTATCTCAACCGTTTTCAACGGACGTATAATTTAATACGTCAACTCACCATATAGACGTGTAAGCGGGGTGTGGACGCGAATAACGTAAGGAGGAACCCGCAAGGGTATGATGGTTGTAGGAATAAATACTGGGTGGACGGGCAGTGATGGTTAGCAAAATATAGACCCAAGAAAAGCCACGGACTGCCGTCATCAAATATGAACGTAGACCTCCCTTGTGGATAGATGGGAGAGAATTTCGGCTGGCCTCTACCGCTCCATCGCCAGGCCGTGATAAGGAAGGTGGATGGACCTTTCAAAAAATGAAATATTGTTACGTTTCGGTTTTTCATAATAAAAATACACACTACACCACACCGACACACACGTGCGGTCATGCGTTCGTAATATATATATTATATATATATATTTGTGCTTTTCCGGGTTCAATTTGTTGTTTGCGTTGTCTGCCGCCCAAAACTTCATAGTGGTGAATGAGAAAATCGCTATAATACATTTGCCACATTATTAGTAATAAACCTGTCGTTCTCGTCCGAATATCCATAAATCTCAATCAGCTATGTTCACTGTTGCCGTCCTTCTATAATATGTTTACTATTATTACTATTATTACTTTTAGACTAAAGATAAAGGCCAAAAATAAATTCTAAGTTCTAAAAATATAATCGACAACTATTAAATTTTAGATTATAGAAATAGTTATGAATCATAAAAATTATTTTTAAAATATATATTTTTGAGTTTTCAAAAAAAAAATATTATCGATAAGATATTTTTCAAAGATGTTGATAAAATTCTTATGGTGTTAGTCTTTAACTAGCATCTATTATTTTTATTTGTTTATAATTGTGTAGTTTAATATAAAATATTATTCATACGTCATGATGCATGTTTATAAATTTCCAATATATTTGTACAAAATTATTAAAACACAGATATTATTAATTTTTCGTATTTTGTTTGTTTTTCTGTTTAATATATTATATCAACTAAATTATCGTGTCTTATTTATATGTAAAAGTACATAATATAATGATTCAATTTTTTAATAATGAGTCGTTAAATATTTTTTTAAATTAACCGTGTGTGTACAATAAGGACACGCTATGTATGAATATTAAAAATCGTATATGTATAATTAAAATCCACCTGGCTGGTTTTACATTAATAACATTGTTTTAATTATATTTTCGTAAAAATAAATATAATATTATAAACTATAAAATAATTTTACTGAATATTTTAATTTTTAATTATCTATTACATGCTGTATAATATCTAACGTACACGTTTTTATTTTAGATTTGTAATATTATAACGTACTTTATTGTAATATTATTTTAACTTTAGCTATCATAATTAATTAATTTACTTATTAATTGTATTTAATTTTATTTAACTGATGTATAATATTTTAAAGTTAAATTAATAGTTGTATTTTCCAAGATCTTAGAGTATTGATAATATTTTAAATTTAAACGCCATGAAAGATTTATTTAAAATTGTGTTTGTTGAATAATTCTATTTTGATGTAAACTTAACAGACTATTATTATTTACCACCGTAATGTATACTAATCTTTGGTATTAAAACTTACTAATTTATCATCGTTAATTCACTTCCTACGTAAATAGAGTATGCGTAATATTCTTCATTGTTCTAAATATTATTTAGCTTAGTTATTGTGCTTATAATAATTTTTGGTTCGTATTGTAATGTGAGTTTATAGTTAGTTTTATGTAACATTTTATCAAAATAGTTTTTTTTTCATGGTTGTTTAATAGTAATAGTTATTTAATAACTTGTGAATTTTATTTTATTTATTATTTTGTTTATCATAAGTCTATATTGGACATTATCAACTTGAAAAGTATGATCTTCATGAATATATTATTGTACATAATATGACCTATACTTATAAGTATGTTGTGCTTTTTGTTTCAGGTAAGTGTAACGTATGGGTTATATGTTAATCTATGGTAGAAATTATCCGCTGAAAAGGTAAGAGACTTTGCATTATGTATGAAATGTGTAGGGATTTCTACCTATTGTATCTTGGACCGTCTCGACATCGTTGAATAAATAGTATGTGCAATGAGGATCCGCTATAGTGGAATTATATAAAAATTTTCAAAATATTTTTACCTCTTGTATCGTGTTTGCACTCTGTTGCTAGTCCGTAATATTTCAAAAACAATTATTGTTTGTAAGTGGAGTACTTTGGGTGGTTAAAAAAAGCAAAAACTTTAACTTTAATTGTCGTTGGAGTGCTTTAAAAATATATATAATTAAATTATGTACCTTCTGAAAAAAATTAGTGCAGGTACACATGTAAAATAATAAAAAAAACCTATTACATTCTTGAACACATTTTTGATTAATATGTTTGATTTTATAAAGAGAGTACAAATGTATTAGGTACCTCTTTAATCACAGTTTTTACATTTAAAAATAATCATAATTGTATGATATATTTCAAGTTTTGTAGTTTTGTTCATGAAAATTAATTATCGTCAATATATAGAAATGAAAGAACATTGATTTAAAGTTAACTAAAAAACTTAAAACTTCTCTGATATTTCTTGTTACTTCTTTGTTGTTATTTATTTCTCATCGTTATTAATAAATAAATACCTATAATATTTACTTTAATTAGCAATATTATTTATTAATTATACTCTTGATTATAACATTATTTATACGATTGATACCGTTAGTTGGTAGTTTAGTTCTTGATAACTATTAAACGTTTTCATCTAATTAAATTTGTATAACTGGTAAATGTTGTATCTTAAAAACTAAAATAATTATTCTTTATTTGTAGGTATTAAAAATAAATAATAATAATTATTACGACGAATATCATGAAAATTTTTTAAGCTTTATATAATAAATCAATCCCCTCTAAGTACTCTGATAATGGCTTCTTTTTTTTCGGTAAATTTATAAGGGTATTATTGCTTTTGAAATTAGAATCGATTAAATAATGACTTTGGAATTGGAAATCTAGTGATAAATTGAATTTTCGTCCTCGAATTATTTTTTTTTGTGAACAGGTAGAAAATTAATGTCTTTAGTTAACTAGTAATGTTTTCTTACTATTTAATTTCGAACTTTATATGACAGTATATTTTATTTAAATATATAAGCACTTTTTCAGTATCTTAGGCTTAAGTTTCATGTAGTATACACTTACAATTAATTTAATTTAAAATTAGTTATAAATAATAATATGTATTTAATATTATACTATTATAATATATTTAGTATAAAAATAAAAGAAATTAATCTCATGTACTGTTGTTCCGATAAATACTGAATCGTTTTATCGTCACCGAAGAGAGTTTGTTCACATATTATTTCTCTCTACATCTCGTTTGGATAACTGTGTTTACCCGAATTTGCCGTCGAAATATTTAAGTATCATTGTTAGGAAGATGAAGTAAACGCTGAGGTTTTGATTACCAAGCGGATACGGATTATGTTAACGGTGATTTCCACAACGTTTGTCGAAAACGTTCCTGATCAAATACACATTGTGGTTGAGTTAGTGCAATAATGAATCCTCGTCACGGTTTCAGGAGGGGTGCGTTACTACCCCTTCTCTATTACGTGTTCGTATTATGAACTGCAACTTTCCTCTGAATTCACGTAGTAATGATGAAGTCAAACGATTGCGAAATCTGAGAATATTATTTGTGTAAACGATTTTATTCTATACGTTTTTTTATATCGACCTATATTTTATTCTCTCCTTGTATGTATATGAGTTTATTCCAATTTTTAACGGTAAAGCTGAATAAAGATTTTTCGAAAAATGTGAAATTTAGGGGGAGGTTCTCTAGGCGCTGAGAAACACACGTACACATTCGTAATGTCGATTTCAAAAGGCACATTTCCTAAGATAGTGTGTGATATTTTATTTATTCAACGCCTCACACAATTCACCTGTAATACCATGTCTGATGCACCCATACAATTCTGTACTTGTGTGTGTTTATGTTTTTTTTATGCTTGTCATTGTCTGTGGTCCATTACGTGGAAAGATGTCTTGAGATTGAGACACGTACTTTTCTGACTTTTTCACCTTTCCATTGGGTACTGGATATTTTAATATCTTGGTATCGTCATCTTTAATATTTATTATTGGAGAAATATGCTCATCTAGTAATGGTTGGTGATATATACCGCAAGAGTATATAAGAATAATGATTTTCATATAAGATGTTCAAATTTTATATCTCAGCAGAACTTTTCTTAATTGAAAAGTTCTATAATATTTCAACTGTTTTTAAGAAATTTGTAGTGTTACTTCCATTGTGTTTTGTTGACATGTTTTCTATATTTTCCTTTTCTTTGTATTTTTCATTAATAAGTTGATCACTTTTTAAGTAAAAATAAAATGACTGTAAAGAACTATCAACAACTTATGGTGAATGACTTGAAATATTTTAATATTTATACCTCGCATTACCAATAAATAAATATTTATACAGCTATTTTTAATCATTTTTCCTATTGTATTAACTTGATAATTGGTTAAATATCTAAATCGATATTTACGTCTTACGTGATATTTTTTATTTTAAATGGCATGTTTTATGTTTTGTTTTATAAACTGTGAACACATGTATATGCATCTATAATCATTAATTTGTGACTAAAAATTCCAAAGCTTCAGTCATTAAAATGTAGTCAATACAAATAATAAATACACGAAGACTAAAATTATCCCGTTAACTAAGTTATTTCTTATTAAAAATATTAGCTATATTAAAAAAAAAAAAAAAAAAAAAAATCATAATTAATAATTTATTAACTTTTTGAAAAAGTTACCTTTTAAAAGTTTTATGATTTCGAAAATCAAAATTCAATTATTGTATAAAAGATAATAATATCTATTGCTTATTGAATATTAAAAAACAATTATATCAATTATTTTAGTAATTTTGAATTGATATTAATAATACAAATTAATTTAAATAAAATTATCTTTAAAATATATCATCGCACGATAATAGATTACGTCGTGTGTATTTGATACTAATTGATTAATTTTCTTATAGATTAAATTACATCTTTATTCTTTATATTATTTTATCTTGGCTTCAAATGTTATGCTATCAATTCAATAGTCTCGTTTAACACCAAATGCAAGTATCATTTTTTGAAAAATAAATATATTATTTTTACTTCAAACATTCATATTTTTTGTCCACTCATTTTTATCCTCATTATCTGTAATAACAATATAATAATCCGAAAATCTGTTATTTTTTAAAAAAGATAAGTGACTTTTCATTTAAATAGGTATGTTTTCGGCGTATTTTAATTCATACTACTGCAAGATTTGTATATATATATTATATATATATAATTGCTATTATTGTTACAGATACTTATTTTAGATTTGTATTTATTTAAATATAGAATACCAATTATAGATAAAAATTATGATATATGAGTTGTATGCATAATAATTTTATCCTTAGATATAATATTGTACATACAAAATAGATATAACATACGTATTATGTATATTGTATTGATATGATAGTGTTGTAGATTGATAATAAATTGTAGAATATTGTTCAATCTACATTATAAATCTATGCATGAGTCTATAACCATTTTTTATATCATATATCTTTATAAAATCTATTTTAAATTCTTCGTTAAATTAATAATTTTTTCACTATAATTTTTGTCTTTACAATATGAAAACATAATTTTTTTTCCACTAAATTAACGTTGAAAGAAAAATGTTACTTAGCTGTAAAAGAGTTTTCGAGTGTTTCTCATTATTGAGTAGGTTGTAAAAAATTAATGTTAAGAACACCTAATGGATTTGCCAAATATTATTTCAATGATATTTCATTGTATTTTTAAAATGATTCTGAACAAAGGCAAAGCGTCAGCCTTCATTTCATAAGACTTATAATTTATTTGTATTATAGTATAGTATGTATAAAGAATAAGTTAATACCGTGTGCCGTAACAAGGTTTGAGTAGGTACCTACGTAAATTGCATAAAATTAGTCTAATTATTTTTACATACATAATAATTATTTAGTATATTAAATTTAAATTTATATTATAATGTGTTATAAAGTAAAATAACTCATTCATCATATTAATAATTTTAAAATCAATTTGAATCTAAAATGTAATAATAAATGTACGTTTAAACGTTATTGTCGTTATTGCTGTATTGCTTAAACGTTTATTAACAAGTATAGCTATAAGACTTTAAATTGTATTAAATATATTAAAAAGTAATTATATTTTACTTATTAAAAATATTTTAAAGTCTACTATTATTAAAGCAAGGGTGGTAAAATTCGCATACCTATTTACTAATCCGAATATAGCTTGAACCTATATGAAGTAAAACATTGTATAAATAGAGACAGAAAGGGTCATTTTACGTATAACTATAGTATATCATAATATATTTATATATATATAGTATACAAATGTATATGTATATTGTATATGTGTGGTATACATAACCCTGAAGCTGTGTTATGATCTTCACTAAATTCTGCATAGGGTAATAACGTCATGGAAAACGCTAGGCTGTTAAATATTGTATAATATTCTCTGTCGTAGTAGTTTATGGCTGTTTTTTCTTACCCTTTTTTTATCTTTTTATTTTCTCCTCTTCTCCCTGTAAATAAGAACCTCCTCTATTCTTACATAGTTTCTTAGAGTAAACTTTGGTGGCCGTTGTGGCAGCGTGTGTAAAGGTATTTGTTGAAAAGAAAAATAGTACCTATTGGCTCTCTTGAATGTGATTCTTACACACGAAATCACTTACGAAAATCTGTCGAAAATATTCTACATGTTTTATTGTATTGTTGTAGTAAAAAGTAGGTGGTGAGAACTTAATGCAAACTACATTTTTTAGCAATAACATGTGTAGGTTGGTAATATAGCTATTTTATGTATAGGTATATTAGTATATAATTTGATTTTGTTGTAAATTACTGTTTTTCGTTTTTCTATCTGTGTTTATGCCAGTAAATATAAATACAATGCTTGTGTTTTCCGTAAGGAAATTTTGTATAAAAAATAGTTAAGGTTTTTATTTAACGTGTAGTTAAATGCACGTGAATCAGTGGATATATATTTTACGTGCATTTATTTTTTATTAATACTCGCGTTTGTTATTATACGTGCAATTTTATTTTCAAAGCATTTAGTATATTCCTGTTATTTCTAATTTCTATATGGTGGTGACCGGTAATGAGCTATTTATTTAGTACGCAAAACATTTGTTCCCCCCGTCCTTTTACAATAATAGTGCTTATGGAACATTTATTTTTAAAACAGTAGATATAGATATTTTTAGTTTATAGTTTTTTTATGGCAATATTTAACTTAATTTTTTTTACAATAATTATATTATAATTCAATACGTAAATAAATATTTAAATATTATGTTAAATATACGTGAAATAAACATCTGTGATTTATCAATTGATTACACGTGTATTAAATTCGTGGATTTTTATATTTAAGTACACGTGGACATGTGAATCTTAATTCACGTTCAAATCTGAGAGCTTTAAACATTTGTGTTTTTTATTGGTTTTCTAATTCATTTTAGCTTATGTCAATTTGTTTAGTAATTACTATCTCTAATAAATATTGTGTCCTTAATGTAATATCCTAGTATCCTATTGTCAGTTTGCATTCTAAAATAATAACATGTATTTATAGCTTTAACTTGTAATCAAAATAAACGTCATGTAGTGTTAGATTTGTGTATTGTATATGTAACAGTTACCGTTTGTATTTGCAAATGTTAAATGTATGCACTGCAAACAAATATTTGTTGTATACGTATTACGTATTTATAACTGGGTCAGTATATTAACTTGTGGTATCCAATGAATTAACAGAATATTATGCTGATGGGAAATTAATGTTTGGTGTATTTATAATTATATAATTTTTTTTAGCCTTATACAATTTGGTTTTAATGTGGACGCTTTTAGCTTTCATTCTAGATTATGATTAAAAATTGAATGAAATGAAAGTCATAAGTTAAAAACAATAATCCATGTTTTTTCAGTAAACAACCGAAATTCCATTAAACATGGTGCCAAATCTATTGGATATATTCGTGTGAAAAGCTATTAAAAGCTAGGGGCGCGTGTAGAGATTATAGAACCCGATATGGTACTAGCTTTTCCGATCACCATTTTGCACAAGCTATCGACTTAATTCGACATCATTAAACTTGGCCAACTTAACGAGAAAGTACCATGGCTTAAGATTTTTTCAGTAGGTACCGACCCTTCTCTAGCATTCTTTTATGTATTTCCGTTTCAAAGTGTTATTTGATTCATTAATATGTTTTTATTTTTTTGGTTATAAAGAATCGACACATTTTCAAACGTTAATTATATTATATTTTATTTTATATTCCATCTCAGTTTTTAATACTACTTATTTGGTTTAATAGGTAATTTAATTTTTATGTTATCTATACAATTTTAATAATTAAAATAATTATCTTCACATTAATCTAAAACATATGTATACTTAGTTTATATAAATCATTTAAATACCAATAATAATAAATTTCATCCATTTTTAAATTTGGTACATATCTTGGTTAGATTATTTATTTTAATGTTCTATACTATATAATATTACTTGGTATTACACAAAAAAAATGTTGTATTTTATACACATTTTTATATGATATGGTACATAACCATATCATATATCAAAGTGAGGTATATATATATACAACTTCCGTCGATATAACAAACGACTACATGTTTAATTATTAAACATTTATGAAGTTTTTCTTTTTGACGTGCATCCTGTGGTTGAGTTAATTATGTGATCCGGCAAAAATAACACATTATATTAATATCAAATTTGATTCATATATTTATAAATATCTTATACCCAGAGTAGAATTTAACAAGCCCTTTTGAGTGCAGTGTCAATAATACAGTTACCCTACGGGAGTAAAGGTACGTAATGCCAGTTGCAATGGTAATAGTATATTATGTAAATGTTGAAACGACGAACAAAACCTATAGTAATTGGAGATTAAATTTCATCGGAATGAAAATCTATACACTATAATATTGCTCTGAAATAATATAACCTAGTAATGATTTACTCTGGCTTAGTATTGATTTGGTTTGTTTATTTATTATTTCGGAGATAACTATGACCATACACAAAGTAAATCTTTTCGAATACTTACTTCAAAGAGTTATTTAAATATCTAATTTTTTTGTTTGTAAATAATATGTATTGTTATTATTTCTTATTAAAAATTGTATATATATATATATGTGTGTATAATTGATTAGACTAATAGTAATAGCTAGGGTTCGGAAGTTATATTAGTTGCATGTTATTTTGTATACTCTCGATTTATAATAAACCAATAGCTATAAATCCAAAACATACTAATATTAAATTAAAAACAATTTTAAATGCAGGTACCTATTACATATTTCGTCAATTTTAGGGGGAATAGAGCATATTTTATCGATTTTCATCCATACACCTACTTAATATTTTTTAAAAGATTTTTTTGTTAACTTATTATGTATTTTAAATGTTGAATATAAAATTCAATATAATTTTACATGGGTATTTATTGTTATCATCATCGCAGTTAAATGTTAATTTAACGATAACGGTTCAATGTGCAATGTGCATAATATATCACGCTAATATCATATTTTCAGTAAGTTCTTCAATTTAAATGATCGTAAATATTATTGATTGTTTATATTCATTAGTAAATTTATTGCACACAATTATTATTTTCAAAACTATTTTTTAAATTGAAAAAAATGTTTATTTTTAGGAATTTTGAGTATTATTTTTGAACATTTTTTCATGTATATTTTACAACTATTTTATTCAGATTTTATCCGTTTCAGCTCATACAACGTCTTATCCCTAGTAATCATGATAATAATTTATCTATTTTATAATTGTGGATTAATGTTACATATTTTAATATTATACTTACAAGTACACTTGATTTGTCAAGATGTAAAACTGTTATTAGATATTTTTTTGAATATTATTGTTTAAGACTATATTACTTAATAACTTTAACATAAATTAAGAAATTATTCGAGAATTGTCATATTATCAGATAACTTAGATATTTGTATTTATTAATCAATTATGTTAGAAAGGTCGTATTTGGTTTATTGTGTATCCTGTATTCATAAGATAAATGGATAACCCAGTAAAACGATAGGAGGTGTAATGATTGGTTCGTTGGAGCTTGATATGTCAATATTTTGATTGAATTATGTCAATAATAATCAGATATGCGTACTTAATAGAGTGTATTTATAGTGCCTATTAAATAGTGTACGTAGATCACTATTAATCTTTATAATAGGTCTGTAACAACTGAATAGTACGTTGTATTAAGCTATTTTCTAAAAACCGTTGAATTATGCATTACTTAGTAAACATTTTCAAACGTGTGACGGCCATAATTTCATTGATAAAGATCTATTTAGCTACTATTTAGTAGTAACTTTGTGTATACAACACGCGAATCGTATAAATATGGTAGACAGCTATTGGTCGAGAAAAAAAAAAAAAAAAAATCTTCGTCTGTTGTGAAATCCTCTCTAGTGGTCGCGTAAAATGTGCCCACTACAGTGGTGTATTCAAAAATTTTGTAATTTATCGTTTTTTTTCAACTTTGTCTATGCACGTACATCGTACATAATATGTTTATACGTATGTATATATTCTACATGATGATAATAATAACAATAACGGTGATGTATAAATATAATGATGACGTTTAAATACGTGACGGCTTTATCCGAATGGGATTAATTTACGACACGGTTGAGCATAGTGCCGTGGTGAGCGTGAGGGCGAGAACGAAGCAGAATAGCGGTTAGGATAGGAAAAGCTACTGATGGATGTGGACGAGAGTGAGTATGGAGAGAACGGCGACGACAAAGAGTGAGAGGATGAGGAGGATACGACCGATAATAATACAGTCGGTGGCAGCTGCTTGCGCTCGTCCAGGTGTGAAAGGCGACGGCAGCCACGCGATAACGCCAACAACGCTAAAGGTATTCGATGTGTTTGGCAATCGGCCGTGTTCGCTTGGTTTATCTTGAGTTCTTAAACTCGTTTCTCCTCTTCTCGTTAAATCATAGATTGGGCGGAGGCTTTTGCAGGAGCGTGTTACCCCAGGGTGATGGTAGTGGTGATGTTGGTTGTAGCAATAGTATTAATATGTGTGTGTTTTTATGGGGGGGGGGGGAGGGGATTGAATAGATTTTTTGATATTGGAAATGTGTTACGATTTTGAAATCGTACACCTAGAATCTAAATAGAAACATTTCAAAGCTGCAGCTAAGTAGTTGTGTATAGTGCACTCTTCTCCCTAGGTATCAGTCGTCTGATTGATCGATGTGACAGTAATAGATAGTAATTTTCAAACACAACTATAGCAATGTGAAGAATCTGCTGCACGTGACGTATGACGTCGACGGGTTTTTTTTTTTTTTTTGATAATACTCAACCGTTTTTAATAAAAGTAATGTGATGTTTTCATCTCGCCCGGTATCGTTATGATATGTCGATACCGATTCTATGCGATTTAATGACGTACAAAAAAAAGTTTTTTAAAAGATTTTTCTATACAATATTATATACATTACACATATATACTAAGTGTTTCAAATTTTATGTGATAGTAGCTTTCAGTATAACGTATTTAAATTAAGAAAAAATTACCTATGTGAAATCTATTGTGATATCATCTATATTGTTTATAGGTATTGAATGTATTTTTATTGGATAAAAAGAGGAGATTTAAAGAGCAACTTAAAAAATACTAGTGGGAACCTAAATATTATGTATGAATCATACATGGATTATTTGTAAATTAATTTTGATAGGTCATTTTATATTTATTCGTCAATAATTAAAGGAGCTATTTAAATTTAAATTTTGTTTTTAATTTGCAACATTTTAACAGTTAGTAATAATAATAATATATGTATGAATTTCTGTACATTGTAGAACACTCAACATTTAAAATTTAAATATAGTCTAGATACTTTGTGTGCTATTGAAATTAAATTATAAATTTATTACAGTAATAAAACGTTTAACTGTCAACCAATTGGAGATTGTTAATTATATTATAAATAATTACAGATTATATTATGTTATGTACCTAAAGATTTCCTATTTTAATTTCCATAATCTGGACTATATCGGTTATCTGAATTCCGTGATCATTATGACTTTAATAATTATGAGTAGGTATTAAAGTCTAAAGATATACCTAAGTATATATTTTATTGTGGTAAGTGCCTACATCTTATACTGTTGCATTTTATTAATATTATACCATACAATATAGTGATAAAGTACCGGTGAGGTACCTACCTATTTTAGAATAATAAACTCTCAATTATAACTCACAAATTTGCCAAGCTTAAAAAAAGTAATTACTTTTTTTCTTCTGTCATAAATTGTTGTATTTTTTTAAATTAATAAAAATAAATTCTGACACGTATAGTTATTTGTAGAAACCTGTTAAATGATAAAGTTGATCACATATTCGTTCATAATTCTTATGATAGTTAAACAGTGTTATAATAGTAATAATTAACTATAGTGTATACTGTATAGGAACTCAGATTTATTGATTGTTTATTAGTATTTAAGTATTTATTCAATCAAAATAATATTTATTTAATGTTTAATTAATTGAAATATCTAACAATTTGAATTAAGTTAATATTTATAAGTTATTACCTATATTTAATGTGTTTGAATTTTTGTGTAAGAGTAGTTATTATCTGGAAATGTTAGTCTTAGACTGAAATCACAGTACATTATTTTGATAATTTGTCATATTTATTTATTTCTTCACACTTTCAAAGTACTTTTTATTTTTTGTTTGAATTATAGAAACATTATATTTACAATTATTTTGGACTTGGGTTATTAGTAAAAGTTTGTAAAAATTATGTTTTAATTATTTATCAGTTCATAGGAAAATCAGAATCTAAATGTATTCATATAACAAGGAGTATGTGACAATTTATGTCTTTATACTATATTAAAATATTAAAATATACTACTAATATTATATAGGTAGAGTGCTTTTTATAAGTAATTTGAATAGGTAAATATTTTGTATATGTACTGTGTTATATAAGTTTTTAGAATACACGATAACAACTGTATATGTATCCGTACAAGCCTGTGTATTTACAAAACACATGCTATACAGTATTATCATAATTAGACATCCAGGTTTTAAATTTTAATTTACCTAAATTATTTATCACACGATATTCCTTCGAATAAAAACAGTCTTATCATAACATCAAACTGTCTAGAATTGTAATTTATTTATTTGTTAAGCCTTTCGTGTCTGTAGTACTTTACGAACTATTTTTGTATACATAGATACGTACTTTTTTTTATCATTAGTCGTGAAAGTGTACAACCACGGTATTTATATGTGTAAAGTGTTTGTCGATTTTTAAATAAAACTTCTAGTATTCTTCATATAAAATTTGAAATCGAGCTTTCAAATATTTGATGAAAGTGATCAATTACGGATTCTGTTTTATTTTGAATTTTTATGGAAAAGTTCATAAGCTAAAAATTAATATTGGAAATCAAGCGAAGGTTTAAAAAATATATTTATTTATATAATATTTTTGTTATTTATACAAGTGTACATTACATTAGATACATTATTTGGTTATAATAATGCTATAAATGTTACGCTTCGTTTGAGTTTTATACAAATTGCATAATAATACGATTCAGTGATTGCATAACATGCATTATTTAGTGTATATACCTAACCTATTGCTATTGGAATTATTGGTTTTATTTTGCTGGGAAATAAGTATTTATCACAATAATCTCATATTATTTATTTAGTTTATTTGAATTTTAATGTGCGTGTTGGCTTACATGTTACCAATCAAAATATATTTGTCAAGTATAATCGTGTTTGTTTATTATGATCGTTATATATGTTTATATTGATCTGTAATTGTTGTCGCTGAAATATTCCCTTAGTCGAGGGTGTAAAATAGCCTTTCTAGTTGATTACCCAAAGGGGCGTTGCTAAAACGAATTATACAGTATTAAACTGGTGTACACGCGGCTGGCAGGTTGTTGTTGGGTTAGCGTTGGCGTATGTGTTTTACACGGAACCAATAGTAAAAAAAAAAAAAATAAATAAATAAAAAAATAATAATATCTACTTTAGTTTTTGGTTTGTTTAGCAACCCGATTTGAATTGATATCCGCTTTGGGGGAAAAACGAACGTGTGTTTATGTATTATATTATAATACAATTATAATATTAGTGACTAGTGTACTGCAAACGCCTTATTTACGAGGACCAGATAGTCACTCGACCCAGGGGCCATATTGAATCCGCAAAATCGTGTAGAGGGGTGGGTGTCCGAGTGTAAACGGCATATCCGTTTGTTTTGGATTTTTTTTTTAATGTTATTACACACCGACACCCTTCTTATATTAACCAATATGCATATAGTCTGAGTCACTGAAATTGATGGTTATTACATTGATTTAGTATTGTAATGTATTTCCAAGAAATATGTTTTAAAAGCGTGTTATCAATATTAAAATGTAATTATCTAAGTAATGAAGATGAATACATTGTTGTTATATTCAACAGTTAAAATAATTCCTTTTTATTACATTTTTAGTTTCAGTTTCTTTTGAAATCGTTTATGAGTCTTGATACGACGTTGCGCTTGTCAAATTAAATCGAATTATATCGTATAATGGTGAACTTTGAACTTTTTGAAGTTGTAGTAAACTTTTTAGATTTTACATTGCATAATATTTAATGTATATACAATATTTAAATAATTAATTTTCGATTTGCCTTGTCATTTCAAGGAATTGGTGCTGTACGGAATCTGTCAAAAATATAAAATTATAAGATTATTGTTGAATATATACAATTATTAGAATGACATTTCTAAAAACTAATATTAATAAATACAAATTTAATAACGATGATTGACGTGGCTATTGTGTATGCATTAAAAATATTCAGGTAGATTAGGAATAGTATATTCTAAATCTCCAAATCCATATTACCTTGAAAAATAGAAATTTTATTCAGTTAGCTCATAGATTGAATTACAATATTATATCTACTGGATATACTACCTATTATAATTTGTGTATATACACATACAGTCGACTTTCGGTAACCTAAATATCAATAATTTGAAATTCTCAACATCTCAAACAAATAAAATTACCCTTCAAATAACAATAACACTTATTGTTCAAATAATATTGTGAACTCAAAAATTAATTGAACAACACCTCGAATTTTCTTATCAAAATATAGTACTAAAAAATGTATGTAGTTGATCACCACGATTTGTAAAAACCAACCATTAAACGTTTATATCGGTAAGTCAATCATTGACCTAACTCTTTATAAAATTATATTGTATTTAATTGCACACCGTGAACTGATTACGTTATGCCTGAAAAAAAAAAGACCATACTATCACTTTCATAAAAACTGAACTTGCTTAAAATTATTGAAAAATACGAGAAGAAAAACAAGATATACCCAAGGAATTCGGAATTCTAATTAGTATAGGTTATCTTCGATAGTAAAAATAAAATTCTTCAAGGAAAACTCGGCAACTTGCAAAAAAATAAAACTAGAATACTCTGATGTAGAATCTTGTTTATTAAAATGGTTTTATCAATGTCTTGATAAAAAATTCCAATAAATGGACCCATTATGATAAAAAGTTGATGAGTTTCATCATAAATTAGTGTATAAACATTTTAAAACAAGCAGTGGGTGGTTAACAAATGTGTGGCGAAAGTGGCGTTTATCGACAAGGTATACAAAAATGTGTCGTATGAATTAATGATTTATCAAAGCTCATGAAAATTATTTACCAGGTGGGGATGATGATTATTTTTTTTATTGTTGTTTAACACAAAAAAAATATTCATATTAAATGCCAATCTTATTCAGACGGAAAAGATAGCAAAAAAAGAGTTACCACTTTTTTTAGAAGAAAATAAGTCAGGCATAGAAAAATTAAGACCACTTTTAATTGGTAAGTCCATAAATCACGATGTTTTAAATAAATTAAATCGTTACCATTACATTATTTTAAAAATGATAATATATAGGTAAATAAATAAATAGGATGTGATATAGGTAAATGTAAATTTGAATTACTACTAATTACTTAATACTTATGTAAACTACTTACTTAATTTTAATGTAATAATAATAATAAATTGGATTTTTTTCTATTTCTTTAATGTAAACTACATACATACTTTAAAAATAAATTAATACTTTTTTATGATTTTAATCATTTGAAAATTTTTAATAAGTCTAATCCCCTCCCTTTCCTTAGGGGGAAATTTGAGTTACCGATAGTCGACTGTAATAGATATGCAATATCCGTAATTGTTCATTGTTTATATTTAATTTTTTATTCGTCATTAATTGATTTATAAAATCATATTTAGACTTTAAAATGAAAGAAGTTAAACTCTAGATGAACAACAGCCCATAGGTATAGAAGGTATATTGAATAATAAATATATAATCATTAAGTGCTTATTGTTATAATTTTAGCTCTATTATATTTACAAATATAATTTTTGTATAGTTATTTCGGCTAAATTTAATTAAAAAACGTAATGGCATTATTTGACTTAGCCATTATTCTATGATTTGCTCGCACTTTGTATTTGTTGTCCGTAGTGTGTATTCAATATTCGAGTTATAGTCGCGTCGAGTGAAACACAGGCGTTGTTTGGTTATTGTGATATTGCATAGAGGTTATAGGTGTGGTAAATAAATTCGTTGTTGACAATAAAATAAAATGCGAACACGCTAAGTATACCTGCAGACGTACTTGCACACGCGTACACACACTACGCATAACTATTATATTATATACGGCATATTATTATATAGACATAATTTTCCCGTGGCCGCCGCCCGTAGAACCGCGTTCGGATAACCGTGACGGCGCTATTACTAATAATATAATACTACACTACTGTATAACGCATATAACCGTAAAAAATAAAATAAAACATTAAGGAGTCGTGAAAAAAACAAATATAAATAATGTGAAACAAAATATTATCCAGGGCGCGCAAATTACGGCTCATAAAAAGGGATTATCGGGGCATATTCGAAGTGATATATTTATTTTTTATTTTGATTTATAGGTCATTTTGCCGTTCACACATTTGTTATTAACGTTTTGTAGCTGTGTTAGGTTAAACCGGCATTTTTTTTCCAAGCTTAACATTACGAAAAATAAATAAAATATAACAAAACAAAAATGAAACATAATCCTTATTCCCATGTGAAGCATACCTACTTTTGAGCGTGTAAAACAGTAATGAACTACTGTACAATACAAACGATGCTGTGGTCACATTGTTTGCTAATCACAAAACAAAAATCACATTATAAATTAAAATTTTAAAAATAACCTACACAAATGAAGTTTAATCATCGTGTGTGTAAAGTATATTCTGCTCTATATATACGTGAATACTTTATGATGAGGATTTAAATGTATTATATTTTTACTGGTATTTATTGCTTTACTTACATATTGTAAAATATAGATGTATTTATTTTATATTGTTAGCCATATTTGAGTAATCTATGCGTTTTTAATAATTTTGAATATATTTAAGGCAATTTTTTTTTTTTAAAAATATTTAATTTCTTTATTTTTATTTTGTATGTTTGGACCATACAATTCGGATAGGCTCGAGCTAATCATACTATGAGTTGACTTGTGTGAATGAAAATATTTTTATTTTTCATATTAATAGGCTATATCAATTAAGCATTATGTAAACTGAATACTTCTATATGGGGGAAAAATGTCATTGCTACATTTGCGTAACCGTATTATTGATTGCTGTTTTAATTATTAGTTGTTAGTAGATTCCTTTCGTATGTATTCATAGTTTTCTATTATGATTAATGTATACTAAATAATGTTCTTATATTTTTTTTTATAATTATATTTTCTATACTTTTATAATGTCATAAACAAAATATTTCTTATAGTATATTTTAGTTCGGTAATTACTTTAAGTATAGAATCAGTGTCTTGTTGATAATAGCAATAACTCGCAACACAATCCTGCGTTCCTTATAACATAGTTATCGTAGGTATATATTATCATTGTATAATGTATATACACGATTTATAAAGTAGCTACATAGTCGCAGGACGGTAGCCAACTAACAACATTGACCGATCCACGTGTGATGTGTCGGCAAACAATTATTATTGTAGAACTTAAAACAACGGAGCAAAAATGCTTTTAACAAGTCATACGATATTTATGAGATCAGGTCAACCAAAGTTTTGTTGATTAAGTGTTGAATTATTTATCACCGGGTGGTTGTCCTCGTCGGCTAATGTGGTGTGGTAGTGGCGGTGGTGGTTTTTGTTCTTGACTGTGATGGCGAATAACCATGCGATAGATACTGTAACGGATCGCATGCCAGTACTATTTATTATATTATGCATAATGGACACGCGTTAGAGTTCAAAATCGGCCACTGTAAATTTATTACCATCAATGATTTTTAATAAACTTGTCGGTGCTGTACTACTACTACCACAACTATTGTGTTATGCTCGTTTACTTTATTGTATTCGTTAAGGTAGGTATTTTATACTATGATAATATTAGTTTATATTTAATAATATATGTATAATGTATATGTATATGCTTTTAAACATGAGTTTAAAATTCATGTGGGTGTCTGGGAATTAGATTTACCAGGGATTTTCGTTCTTTTTTTCGTCCGTAACGTTTACGATAAATAGTAAATATACCACACTGGCGTATAACTAAATGTTTGCTCTGCGGTAGACTACACAACAGATTTATGGATACTCGCACGTGTACAACGTCTGAGAGTCTGTAAAATGCCTCTTAAACCCTCGAAAGTCGCGTTTAACTCTCCCTATCAAACACACACACACAAATAGTACTGTTTGGAACTCTTGACGAAGAAAAGTCAAATAGAAGTGGCGTGTTATTTGGTGCCACGCAACCACAGGAAACGAATAAAAACGATATTTGCGTGTATTTAACATCATGTTATGCAATTATATTACGTGGTATTATATTAAGGATTTAACGCTGTACAACACGTTTGTTTTCTATAATACTATTTATTATTTCGAAATATTATAATGAAATTGTCGCATCGTTAATTAGGTATAAGTAGGTTACCTTATTTATTATGAAGTTGGTGAATTAAAAACAATTGTATGTAAAAAAATAATATATATATTTAGTGAAATTAATACATATTTCTCCAAAATTACGATTTTTACTCCATAATTTCAACAATGTTTTTTTAGCCACGAATTATAAATATATTGTTTATTGATTTTGTATAAATACTTATTAGTGAATTATTTATTAACACAAACATCAGTATTTATATGTGATTCTTTCTAGAAATATAATGTATATTTAATATTTATAGCTTTTGCAATAAGGATTTGTTGATTAATTAGTGTGAGAAAACAAAACGTTTCTCACTCAAAATTTTTGCATTTGTTTACTTATTTAATCGTCAATTTTATTACACCAACTGTTTATTAGTAAACAATTAATATCAATGTATTGCATGTTTTTAAATTACCAATGATGATAGCATAACTTTTTAATAATAGTTATGTATATTTAACAAAATAACATTCCTTTTAATTTTTATATAAATAATATAACTGTTTATATAATTTTAAATTTATTGTTTCATAATTCAGATTTAAAACTAATTTAAGATATGATTACCGATGACAGTTATGAAAGATATGTTTAAAGTAATTGTTACATTTTCTTGGTTTTATGTTAGTAGTAATAAATATTAATGATAAAAACGAACGATGTAAATATTTACTAATATAGATAAATTATTTTTTGTGTTTAAATTTAAGTAGTACCTAAATATTATATTAATATTTAATATGTGTTGATGAAATACTCAATTGTTATGAGGAAAAAAAATGGTTGATTTCCTGAAAATATATCCTGTTCAGTGATGTATAAAAACCCATTCCATCACGGTTAAGATATCGTGGAGCAATTATCTTACCACTAGGGAACGGATAGCACAGATGTTTTGAGCGTTTGTTTAAGTTGCACCTGATTATTGATGGACTATTTATGCACGAGTATTAAAAATTAAATAACCCGTTTCGATACAGATTTTGTTATAAGTTTTTTGTATCTTTTTTTAATTAAGTGTTTAACCTACGTTAAAATACACAAACTATATGCATATAAATATAAATAAGTAAGAAAATAAAAGTAATACTTTAAATTACGAATGATTATTGTATTATTTTAAATATATATTAAATTTAAATTGTTCTTGATGAGGTAATATATAATTTAATAATGAAAACATATATTTTTGGAAACGTGGCCAGATTTGTACAATATTCATTTTTCATCATTCAAAATTGTAGTTATGTCAAAATTTGATACAACTGATATCACGTACATTATAAACTGTCTATATTTTAATATTTTAAGTACGATAATAGTAAAATTGTTTAAAATAAAGTACAATTTGATATCGTATATTCAACCACACAAAAGTTCTTAATGATGATTATTTTTAATTACACGTATGTTTATTCATAAGACATATTATATTACTATTGTCATGTTTTAAAAAAAAAATCATGTTATTTGTCTCTTTAAAAATGTGTAAGCAAGAGGTTGGTAGAGAAGTATACAAACCATCATTTTTTGGGATTATGTGCGTAAACAGGAAGCGCCAGATGTTTTATGGTTTCAAATTTGAAAGAAATTATAAATTATCGTTTAGTATAATTCTAAGTATAATTTAGTAAAAATCTCGTTTATTTTTATCTCTTACCTTTCTTATGGTTATTATTTTAATTTTTAATTACTTACACTAAGAGATACAATTTTTTTTTCTTAGTCTTAGTTTACAAAACTTACTAAAAATCACCTCTTGACAGTTTCTTTTCTATTTTAAATTACATTCGAAAGTGTTACATGAAACTTTCAGAGCACAATAGCATAGTCATAATTTCAATAAAAATATGGAGAGTGCTTAAGGTCTGAATTTTCTGGGCGTTTAAATTAAGTTATAATTATAAAGCAATAATGGCTCTTTTAAGCAAAAATGTTTTATAACAATTAACATTGGACACTTAAGATAATTACATTTCATAATAATAATTAATACAATACGTATTACTATTTATAGGTAATTTATACAAGAGTTATATGTTTTAATCTTGCTCTAAAAATGTGCTTATAACTTTATTCACGTTAATTAATTTCGCCATACATTTTTCTATGTATACTATAGGTAATATTGATAAATCTGTCAGTCGGTCCTGGTATTCTGCCCTATTGAAACTCTAAGCCATGTATTTATCTTAGGTAAAACAGAACATGGTCGTTTACATATGACATCACTAATCGGTAGTTTGAGTGTCACCTTAAATTGATACAGTAATAATTATTAATGTTAGTTAAATGTAGTAATACAAAGGTAATAAATTACTTGTAGCAACTCGTATACATTTAGATATACATTATTTTTAATTATTTTTTTCAATTAATCAAATTAAAATGTTTGTTAATCTGTCTAGACAATTTTTAACCATAGTTTCAATATTAAATAAACCCTTAAATTCTAGGAGTAATGTTATTAACATACTATATTTTTATGCAGAGATTTATTTTAATTTTATTATGATTAATAAATGGTTGGCTTTCATTAAAATTCATCAAGAAAAAGTTACTGGTAACAAAGTCCATAACGAATTTTCATAGGAAAACCATTTCTTTAAATTAATTATTAAAGTATTGAAGTATTATAAAATATACTTAATTTTTTCAATAGTTTACAACAGAATCATCAAGACTTTCAATATTTAAAGATGTTAACGTAGTTAGGATAAATCTTTTCAAGCTGTGTGGTTCTTTTTTAAATCTTTTTGAATCTAAACCACAAAATTAATGGTACAAAAATGTACAATATTGTAAACAACAGTTGCAGTGTATGATTACAAATCTCAAACATTTTATAAACTTCATACTTTTTAAAGGTACTTCTAAAGAAATGTTATGATTATCAGCAAACTCTTTTATTTTTTTCCATAATACCAAAATTAATCACAATTTTTTTTCCAAGAGTCTCTATCAGCTTTAATAATATTAGTCGTTTTTCCTAAAGTCGTGTTTTTTTTTTTTTTTTTGTAATATATTGCTTAGTAAATTAGTTACAATTAATACTTCATGAAAAAGAAACAAGTTTTCAACAAACCATCCTTTAGTTATGGTTGATTAATTCCTAAAAAAAGATTAAGTATATGCTATAAACAATTATCTTTTTTCAGTATTTATTTGTCAAATGGTATTATTAATATTTAATTAAAATCTTTAAATAACTAATATTTTTTGTACTTTACTTAAACTGACTGAAATTCCTATCAGAATTGCCTTCAGTTTCTCCATTTAATAAAATATTTTTAAAATCACATCTCAATTTTGAAATCTGTAAACTCCATCTGTTTTTGATAAATATGTAATAGATTTATTTTTTAGACCCTATTGATTGTGTACAATGTACATTTGCAGTTAAATATTATATATATATATTTATATCAATTTATTAAATAAACTTCTTGTACCCTTAATAAATAAAATTATCATACCTAAACGATTATAAAATTTAATTTGTATTTCTAAATTATAATTAATAATTAAAATAAATAAATACCATTATATATTTGCACATGTCAACCACAATTAAGTTCAATTGGTGTGCCATACAATGGGTAAAAATCACTGTAAGGTATTTTTTCTTAAATTTTTCTTGTACACTTAGATTACTTGACATGACAGCCGCTCCATCATGAGATTACATTTAAGTGATTTAATCCAGGTTTTTTTGAAATACTAAAATTTCAGTAGCCAAAAAGTCAAATTTTTTCCAAAAATACCAAGAACCATTCATGAATTTTTAGTCCTATAGTGTATCTAATAAAAATTCCTTAAATAACTTAAAATTAAATTGTTTGATTTAATTAATTGATAATAAATAAATAATCAACATTAGCTAGCAAACTGATTTGAATTTAACTGAGGCAAGTATTATGTGTTTTTATTATAGGTATTATGGCATTTCTAAATTACTTAGCTTAATGCAAAATTTCCATTTATTATACTTTCAAAATTATATTGTCTCTGAAATTTTTAGTATAAATACTTAAGAGTTGATTTGTATAAACTGACTAGATTAGTGTGTACTACAATCATATTTATATGAACATTTTTAATCAAAATTTTCAAATAATTTGTATGCTTCTATAAGATAACCTTAAATATGAATAATAATTTTTTATTATTAATATACTTGTTCTTTAAATTGAAAAAAAAAATATTGACATACTTACCTTGATTTAAGTAATTTTTTTCTTCCTAGTGACTTGTGATAATCGTACTGTGCCCGCTTAAATATAGTAAAATTTGAACAAATCGTGACAAAAATGAATGATTTTCTTTAATTTTTATTTATAACTTTCCACGATCACTGAATGATCTAAGTTAATCCTTGTAATGTTGAACTTTTAAAACTTTCAATTTTTGATTTACTTGTAATATGTTTTTTTAAATTGTTTTATTATAATCTTTTATTTATTATACTCTAATAGTCTGTGTCTGATGACAAGTTTTTAATTTTTTTTTTTTTTAAGCAAAGGATTTGATACATAAACATAAAAAATGTTGTAATACTTATAATTTTAAAATTGAGGATATTGATTTTCTATAAAGTATGACAATATCACGGCTTTAGGTATTTGAAAAACATTTTGTTCTTATACAATTTTTAATAACTCTATTGTATGTTTGTATGTGAAGGAATGTTGTGATTTAACAGTATAAATAATTTTCACGAAGTTTACATCCACTTTTTGTTAATTGCGATTTCACTAAATTTATGCGACATACACACTGCAGTCATAACATTTGAAATTTAAATAAATAGTAATGTATTTTATTGTTTGCTCGAAGCTGCGTACAACAATTAATACAGTTTTATGATTTTTACGACCACCCAATAAACCAATAATATTATAGGTTAGGTATATGATAACCATATAAAAATAGTAATAGCATTGTCGTCGGTACAACCTATCTCAGTTTCTGCAGTTGCCGCTACTGCCTCTACGCGGCCGTGTATTCAATTTTACGCATAGTATAGCGAAACCAAATGAAAAGAAACGTTGACAACCGACGGTGATTACAAACATTATCACGGGGATTGCGTGTGACTGTCGCCTGCCGTCGCTACTTAAATTCTTAAACCTAACATTGTGATAATAATATTACATACGTCGGCGACGATTATGGCCGTGGTGGTGTTTACAGGGCCTGTAAATCGCATATTATTATAGTGTTTATGATAGATTTTGTTTAAACTTATTTCCCGAAAAAATAAAAAATAAAAAAATTACAATACATTTTTTGTCATCTGATTTTTACTGGTAATATGTGTTTTTAATCTTGTGCATCAATATCTTGGACTTAGTGATATCTATTAGCGTTAACTTATTACTACTAATAATATAAATTCGTTCATATAGTCATGTCGACCAGAGTTGTGGGTAAGAGTTTATGGCATCTGATTATGTTGTTAGTATTATAGTGAGCATATTGATTATATTCTCAAATAAAACGTTCCATTAAACACAAAGTTCTAATTTTTATAACATTACGACCGCGTAAACAGGATTTATTATTTCATGCACTGTACGAGTTTATATTTATTGTTATTATTTTTTTTCTCTGGGAAAAAATAGTTCTTTGATTTATACATTACAGGTTGTGTCTGTATAGGTATTATGCGTATATCATTTTATAACAACGATTATTATCAATATTTATTACAGTTACCGTAGCTTGCCGTACGGTTTCAGTTCGTGTTACACTGCTACACAATATATTTATTAAAAATTAATACATTGTTATGTTCTATGATTACGTTCAAACTAAGAATAAAGTAAAGAAATATCACTCACCGGCACACTAAAGTTTCTCATTCCGACTCATGTACGTTAAGGGAAACGTTACCAACTTGTTCATCCGTTATTTACGCCGTAAGACTTGTCCTTAAATGTTACCGTATTTTTCTCGAGCTTTGTGTTTGAAACTAGTATGTGTATCTTATACTTTTTGTTTCACGCACACAATTCGCTTGAAAAATATTTGTATTGGAATGTTGCGTTGGACAAAATGTGTCGGTTGTTTTCCACATCACTGCAGGTAACGTTATAGGTGTTGGTGTTATTTATAAGGCTACACGTCATTCTTTTTTGTTTTCTTATTTTTAAATGTACTTTTGGTGTATACCACATAAAACGACTGACATTAAATCGCCATAAGAGATATATTTTGTATATACCCTAATAACAGCAGTCGCGTATTTGGATGTCGGCAAGTGAACCGTCACAAATTATTTTTGACAATATATTTTATATTATATACCCTACCTGCTCAAATATTACATTGCCTGTACCCACCTCAATTTTGCCTTCGGTGGCAATCAGAAAATAAATTTTTACCCAAAGAAACCAATATGATCGCGGTGATAAACAAATCACCAAAAATAGTGTGTGCAATAAATAAACCGTATTCCCCATAGCATTTCACGAAATAGTAATAAAAACAATGTGCTCGTATTTTATGTATTACGTTGTTATTAATTCCAGACGTGCTTTTGGCCGCTATGCATCATCCTGGTTATTAGGTTTTTCAAACCAACTCGACTCGTTTCTATTGGGCATACAATAAAGTCACAATAATTTAAACGTTTGAGCTATATTCGTTGAGGGAATTTGTTTTAAAAAAAATGTATTGGCATTTAAGTTGTAAATACATATAATAAAACGAATAATACTCCAAAACCACTGATTTATCATATTTTTTGTGAGGTGTGATAACGATTTTATTCATAAATTGAATAGTTAATTTTTAATTGTATAGTTAATCGAACATAATATAAAAATCATTTTAAAAAGAACGTAAATCATTTTCAATGCAAGTAGTTTCATTCTTTAGTCTGTTAATTTTACTACGTGAACAAATTAAAATTCATTATAATTTATTGTTTATTTTAAGTTTTTTTTTTTATATTATAAATCTGATTTGATTTTTTTTTTTTAACTTCGTAAAAAATAAAACAAACCAATTATAAAATAATATGAATCATTCAGGTATATAATTTTGAATTGTGAAAAGTTTATAAAAATTATAATCTTTATGGTACGGCAAGAGAAATTTTGTAATAAATAATAACAACTTTAAAACATGTTTTATTGCTAAAAAGTTACTCTGAATACGAATTTTATTTTTTATTTATTGTTGTTGAGGGATGTGCAAATGCAATAAATAGTCTTCACTGTTTGTAAAGTTAAACCAAACAGAAAAACAGCATTATATATGGGTAATGTATAACCAATATTAAGTAGGTAGTCAATAAAAAAATCCTATATAATATAACTGTAATACTTATTTAATATATTTTTAATTTATAAGATTTATATTCATTGAAGTTACGTACTTTTAAAACAGTAATCTTTCAAACATGTCATATTATTTAGTTAGGTTCATGCCGATTTCGTTTTAAATTTATGAAATAATATTTGAAAATGTTCATTTTTTTATGTTTTTATTTTTATTTTTGTAGTTTTTTTTTAACAGTATATAGTTTTAGATTCCAAGCGAAGTGACGAATATATCGGTTTAAAATTATGTGTATTTTTATTTATTTATTTATTTTTGTGTGTGTCATCGCCTTTTGAATTAGTTAGTAATGATGCTCCTATCATCAAAGAAACATTTTTTTTATGCCAGAACTTCAACAAGTCTTGTTTACAAATTATTATGATTGATTTAATTAGTATACACATCTTATGTATACCAGAATAGCTCGACCTTTTGAATAGTTTTTTTTTTTTTTTATTCTATCGTAAATGTGGGTTATTGAGCAATGAATTATCTATAGTTAAGTATGTACTTTCTATACAATCATTATTTATTTATTAATTATGATATTTTTAAAAAAAATACTTAGGTAGAGTAGAATGTAGAATTATATTGAGCTGAGTGGAGAGATGATTAATTCATTGGTTTTACCCCTGGTTTATAATGTTGAGAGTATCTGTTGCTACCTTTTTGAAGCATTAAAATGCTATGAACCTTGACATTTTATCTGATAAAAAAGTGAAACTAGTTAGTACTTGTAAGATAGAGTAGGTGGTGGAGGGTAAATGTAAAGTTCTCAAGTAATTTTCTCAAGAATTAGGAAAAATTCATTTTTATGCAAAACTAGTTATTGAAAAAATCGATTTTGTTATATTTCAAAAAAATAAATAACTAGATGCTCAAAATGTTCACCAAATGTTTAGATTAGAATTTTCTCCAAATGGTTTTAATTTTCAACTATTTTGACTCTTTTTGGAGTTATTTATGGAGATATAAAAGTCAGTCAAACACCTTGCAAATGTAATACATGTATTAAGTTTTATAAGTCCTTAATTCTGTACTAAAAAAAGGAAAAGTTAACGAAAATCTAAAATACATTTTTTTTTTTTTAAGTTTGAAGTTTAAATTTGAAATATTTACAAGTAAAATATTGATTTTTCATCGATCTTAATTTTGTAATGTGATTCAAAGAGTATATAACAAAGTATTTTCACTCATTACATACACCATTTTCTTTACAATGATATTTTAAAAATATTGATATTAATTGTTACCTAAGTGTTTATTCGTTATTATTTTATTTTTTTAATGTTGGATTAGATCTTTATCAATCATTTTTACTTAACTGATTGCTTAGCAATTTAAAAATACGTAAGAACAGATTTTTTTAAAAAATTGCCAAAATAATGAAATACATAAATTATGTTATAGTTAATTAATTATTAAATATTCTATTTCTGTGCTTTAAGTTCAAAAATATAATAAAGGATTCCTCGTAAGTGATTTTTCCTCTAGTTTAAGAATCTAAAACAAATATTATTACAATTTACTTTTTATAGATTTTCGAACATTTAAATTAAGAATCAAATAGTTATTTAAAAATATTCACAAGAATGAATTTTCATACAATATATATTTATTTTTTAATGTATCACTAAACGACATATGTATTTCGAATAATTTAGTGTTATTGAGGGCAATATTATATTATATTATTAAAACGTTGCCTGCTGTAGTACACGTTCGATCTTGTATACTTCTAAGATGCATTTGGAGCTCAATAAACTTTTACACATTTAAAGTTTCAAATTTACATAGACATCGCTAGAACATAAGTTTGCTGTGCAAACACCATTCAAACGTCTGTATTTCCATTATTCCTCAACCACTTTTTAAACACCATACATACACAGACGTAAAGATTATAATGTATATAGTCACTAAATCAAACAAAAATGTTCGTCTTCTTTCTATAAATATTGACTTTAATTTTTAGTTTAAAATCTGAATACTTTTGTTCTTTATATTATATTATAATGATAATAGATTAATCTAAAAGTCATCTTTTCAATAACAACTAGCTATTTATTAATCATTATTTTTGTAATGATGGTGTTACACAAAACGACGTTTGTCATAGCTTTACGCAAGTCTGTCAACTGCGTAGTTGTGACCGATTTGTCCGATTTTTCTTAGCGCGTGTGGTGATCTTATTTTATGTTCCATGCTCGTGCTTTACGAATAATTGATACCGGGAATTTCGAAGGAAACCTTTTGGCCGCACCCGATTAAACCTAACCTTTAGTTTTTATTATTGTTATTAATAAATTGATAATTTCTTTTTGATTAAATTACACGGTAGCTGTTCGTTCCTAGTGGGCGGTACAAGGTAGATGAAAGAAACGGTATTGTATCAGTGTGTGTGGGTTGTGTTGGTAGTGTGGTAGAGGTGTGTGTATGTAGGGTGGGGAGGGGGTCATTGTATTGCACCGCACATTCGTTTTTAATATACCACCGCCGCCACCGCTCGGCAAATTGCTACCACACCTCTATAATTGCCCCGAAGGCGGCTACCCTCTTCCGCCATAACATGCGTGCGAGTGTGAAGGTATAATATGTGTTTTTTCACTATAATTATAATTATTATTTCTATAAATATATGTTTTTTTAATCAAATTTCGTTTAGTAAGTTTTTAATCTGTAATTGACGGACGATGTTAATTATAATTGACGGGCAACTCGACCTGAATAATGCAAATTACTTATAAAGAGCATTCTTTCGATCAATTTGACACATTGATTTCAAATTATAATTCACGTATTGACGCATATATTATGTATAATAAATAATAATGTACATTGTGTATCATTTAATTTTTTGGCTTACATTTTTTACTTTATACTATATTATGGTTTTTTATACGGTTAATAATTTATTATATTATGTAATTATAACTTATTATAATTGTTTTGTGAATACAGGTAGATACTGTATATAGAATTATATAAAATTCATACTTTAATAAAGCTTACGTTAATATTTTGTGTATATAGAAATAAAGTATTTATTTTTAAGAATAATATTATACATCATATTGACAACTCCTAGCAAATATCAGCAGTGTTTAAGTATATCAGATTTGTTTTTCTTTTGAAATTTTACACCAGCTCGTCCTTTAAAAATAATAAAATATATTTTCTTAAATTTTTTTTAAATTTTGGTAGATAACACTATTCTTTACTGAAAAGAAAAAATGATGTTTTGAACATCCGCTCTCTGTGTCTTATCCTGATTGTATAGTAAGATTTATATATTTTTTGTGATGTATATATTTAAAATGCGTTTTTAATCTTATAATCCTATTAGATACATAATATTTAATTTTTTAATTTTAAAAGGAGATTAACTTAACTTAAATCAATAACTAAATTGATTTTTATTCTTATCATTAATGATTTTATAAAATTTTTCATTGAATTTATTTTTCTATTTTGTACTTAAAATATGTAGTTCAAAAACATTTTCTGAAATATATAAGTTAATTATGTGCATATAAAAATAAATTATGTTATTAGTAAGTAAGTAATTTTTTGCAATTGATAAATGAGAAAAAAGAGTAATAGTATTTCTTTATCACATATATTTATTTTATTACTAGTGTTATTATAAGTAGTATAATATACCTATGAATATGCCTGAATTGCACTGAATAATAATTAACAAGTTTTAAGTTTCAATAATTTTCCTAGGCGTCTCAAATTTAATAAGGATATATTATGTAAAGTATATAAGACTAACGTTTTACTTAAGTGTATAAACAAATAATTGTTTTGTTTAGACATTTATACGGAGTTTATTGAGAAGCTTTATGAAACTTGTCAGTCTATGTTTGATACTGAGAACTATGGCAATATCATTAATTGAATTTTAAATAATAGTTTAGAAACTTGTGGTGATGGTTATGACTGTTATTGTTCTTTTACACATAAACTAATTGAGAACGATTTTTGTTTCGTATTTATTTAAACGGAGTTTTTTAACTCTCATTCTCATAGTTGAATTAGTATTATTTAAAAATGTACGCTTATTATACACAACAATGCAACATAGAACTTACTATAATATGCATTTTACAAGATATGTAGTGGTACAGTATTTGTTAAGTAATTTGATGTTCCCGTTAATTATAAAGTATAATCCATTAAAAATGTTATGGTAATAACACTTATAAAATATCTCAACTTTTAAATATAACCTAGTATACTTAGTATTATAAAAACACATAGGCACTTACTTAAATTCGCTTTAAAATTCAAATAGTACCTATAAAAACCTACTAACAACATATAATATTCTTAAATTTAGTTCGACTTTGGTCTGCAAATCACTTAAAAATTATAGTCAATTACACAAAATTGCTTATAATAATGCTGTAAATAAATTTGGTATGTTGTATGTTTGTAAGTTATATGGGTGAGTGTGACGATTCATCTTAAGTATAGAAATATCGTGTACTTATGTTTATTTATATTGAGTATATTAATTATATAGATTTCTGACATCCGATATTCGAAGTGTAGATCCAATTTATATAAATTAATATTCTATATTGTGCATTAAACCTATAGAATTTATCACATAACTTATGAATATTTGTAAACTGTGGTGACATTAAAAAAAAGGCACAGATTAAAATTCAAATAAATAAGCTAACACAGTGTTAAATTAAAAAGGACTGGAGTGGTCGTCATCGTGTTAGTGGACTTTTTTATTTATTGTACATCGCATGTATATAATAATACACATAATCTGTACACTCAAAAAATAAAATAAAACTTAACGTCTGGTTATTTGCCATGTATGTACCTTTACCTATAGTTATAAAAAGGTAGGTTTTTTTCTCTCTCAATTGTATGGCTAGAGAGTGTTAGCTAGCAAGCTATAGTGAGTGATACTGTGTGAGTAACTTTAGTGTATAGTTAATAGTACCTGTATCAAATTAAATTAGTTCACACTTAATTGTCAGCGTTGTTTTACTTTTATGGAAGTCGATTAATTGAATAAAATTACCGGAAAAATTGCATAAGTGGTAAAAATTAATAATCATAATAATAATAACAGTAATAACATCTAAGTAGGGTGTTTAAATGTTTACAAAAAACGACATCATGTTATGAGGTATTAGGTATACTTACTTATTTAAACCTGTTTGGCAATTAATTCTTATTTATAGTATCTCACATTCAGATCCGTGTATGTACTTAGTATAAGATTAAGTATAATGTGTAATGGAACAATATTATCTGGTTACTGCTTACCCTATTATTGAAAGGTAATAAAATGACTTAACACGTTGAATGATGTATATTTTATATTTTTTGCCTTGTCATAACAAGCCGAATATATGTAGATTAAATAATAAATATGATATATTTAATTTTCGTTTTCATTATAAGTAAATATACTTAACTTTTTTTACTAGGTATAATATAATATAATTTTATGATCGTTTCTTTTGAATGCATGTAAAAAGTCCTATGTCCTATTGATCGATTTTGGCTCATTAATTTGTTACAAATTTCGTTTTTTTTTGCGTAATTTGTTTTATAGTATTAGTCTCCCTAAGCCATGTGAATATTATTACGATATTATGTTTGCACACGTTGATATATTGACTTAAGTAAATTTATTGATTTTCAGTTATACTTTGTAGTTGGTTTTCGTATTTTTTTTTATATGTATTATGTATATGATGCATTGTATATAAACGTCGAAATGTTTATGGCATAAAATAAATCAATTCATATAAACAAAAATTATTCACTCACACAAACACAATACGATAAGAGGGGCTACAATAGAAACTAAGAAATACTATTTAAAATAATATATTTATCATTGTTTTGACTAAAAAGTTAACCATTAAAGTAAAAAATGTGCGTGTATAAGCTATACTTTAGACAGACTCATAATGGTTGTTGTCAGCGTTTGAGGCTGTGGTAGTTGGGAAGCCTAATATGATACTAAGATATAAATCAATTTATGTTTAATAATTATGTTTAATAATTTGAAACCATTAAATATTTGTATTGCGTGTAAATTAATTGAAATAATTTTATAGAATGTACCTTATTTAAATGACAAACAACATTTTCAGTTTTAATTTTAATTTAAAATGTTATCAATTATTTATATTCAATATAAATATAAAAAAATGTAAAACTTAGTTTGAAGTCAGTTTGTGGTTTATAAAACGATTTTTAGCAACAGTTCTTCAACCGGGGTTTTGTTACAACAATATATATTATATTATGTCAATATTTGTTTTATTTTTAAATTTTTTTTTAATGTCATTAAATTGATTTTGACATTTTCTTGATTTGTTGTCTTAATAGGTTTTGCTTTGAACGTTTTTTCTTTATATGATTTCAATGAAACGATATTAAATACAAATAAATAGAACGAGCTCATCTGTGTTATTACAATCGCCTAAGCAATAGGCGGCTATACGTATAAAGAAAATCGTATAATAAAGGGGAAAAATGGAATCAAAAAAGAAAAAAAAAATAATTACGCTTTTTTCTTTCCTTGGGTAACTAGCTTAAGGTACCTAATGGCATTTCGTTATAAATTGGTCTTTGTGTTTAAATCATTATTTTTACTTTGTTAAAACTTCGAGGGGGTAACAACAAGCACACACTCCTCACTTGTACATTTTAAGAGGAAGAAGGTAATAAATAACTATTGACTACTTTTTCTTATGATTACGTCACAGTCGTCATCTTGAATATTGGTATACAATATTTGTATTTTCACTCTTGTGTGGCATGTTATGGTTTCGTAGAATTAAAAATAAATATCTATATGTGTCACATTCTTGACAGAAGGGAAATATGTACGTATTACGTATTATTTTTAGGGAGGTTATACGTTGCACGTGAGAATCACCACCCTCATATAACAAAAACCTTCCAAGTCGCTGTCAATCACTTTTTTTTTTTTTTGGTATAAATATATACATTTATGTATGCTTTTTCTTTTTAAATTCCATTGTCTGTTTTATTGCCGTAGTAACATCTATTTTCTGTACTCAAAGGGCCGTATAGCTAAGTCAATGACAAACCGAGTTCGTTTTCTATCCTTTGCTTATGAGTTATTTTTTCGTATAAGTGTGTTTCTTCTCTGTGCATGCTGAGTTAATTCAGAATGGTGATAAAAAATAATAAAAACTGGAGTGCACACACACACTATCGTAATGTTATATTGTAGTATGTATTTTAAATTAAAAAAAAAAAAAGAAAGAAAGAAAAAAAAGAATAAAAATAAATGAAATTGCTTTTATCGCTATGCAGTATAGTAGTCTGTGGCTGTAGTATAAAGACTTTTGTGGATCCCAAACTACTTGTCATCGTCGTCCTAAGTTCCGATAATAATCTCACGATGCATTTTCTAGTAGTTGGTATTATGAGTGTATGTGTGTGAGTGTGTTGACCATCATAAAAATAATACATATACGTATTATAAATTATAATTTTGCTTGATATTATATTTCTCATATAATATGACTTAACCTAGAGATTGTTATTATTTTGTGATCTACATATAACACAGAGCGGAAACATAGATGGAATAAAATGAATTACCAACAATAATAATTATCTGTTTGTTTTTATTATAGTAAAAACTTAAATTAAGACTTTACTGGTGTGTTGATGACATGGGTTTACAGGTTAGATTTTAATCTCACACAATGAAATAGATTCAAATTAGAAGACGATTTGCTTTTCCAAGGATCATTAGCTGAATTGAATATTATTGTGCGTTGCAGAGTTTCATATACGTATTCCTTCATTAAAATCAACAAGTTAATGCCCACTACATCCATTTTGGCCATCATTGTATCTTGTGCAAGTTTTCCTACAATCATTATAATCATCGTATTCATGTATTATTTATAATTTTATTATAACGTTCAACATAATTTGTACAACGTTAAATATTTGGAAAATCAATACATTTAGATATTTCTGTGTGGCATCGTTACTTTAATATGTTTATTACTTTTTCTACTGACAACTATTGTATTTTTGAAAATTTGTTACTTACCTATCTAAACTTTGACTATTATTATTATTGATAGCTTTAAGTTACAACTAATACAGCTCAATAATTATGCAACCATTATTATTTATACATTCGAATTCTCGGTCTTATTTTTACAATAATTCTTATTCCTAGGCTTTTTAAATTTTCTTAAAAATATTAAATTCCCTAGATGTTTAGATTTTGATTAAATTATAGTTTATATATATTCATTTTATACATGATTAAGTTGTAAATGCGATATTAATTCCATGTATTTATATTTATCTGAATTAGTGTATTGTCTTACCTAGTTAATAGTTTTATGAGACAGACACAATTTTTTGTTTTGTTCCAAAAATAACTTCAAATTTTCACGTATTGTTTGGTTTCCTTTATGTCGTTTTAAATTTTCAAAAAAAAAAAAAAATTTTGAAAGCCATTTGAATATTTTTTTTACATATTACATCGTCATAGGCCAATCGAAAAACGAATAAACACAATAAGAATAATAATATATATACATTATATGAAGTACCATTAACACTATTGACTAAAAAATGTATTACTTTATTTTGGAAATACGATTGTCTTCATATTATAGTTATTACCGACACATTTTCTAATAGGTTTGAAGTGTTGGATAAGAAATATATAATAATTATATGAGTACGTATTATCGTTATGTTATGTGTGCATTTAATTACCGTTGACATTATTTATTTACCTGTAACATAGAATTTTGCTCTAAAATATACTTTTTTAATATGTATACAATCTTCTGTTTACGAAATTATCTATTTCATTTTTTATTAACTCGTCCATATCACAGTTGTTCAGTTTTAAACGTTTCGTACTTTAATTTGAGCTGTTGTTACTATCTAATGTTATCAACGTTTTTCTTTTCATCTCAGTATTTAGGTATATTTTTATCAAAAAATACCAAACCCATGGCTTGGGGGCTCAAGTACTATAAATGGTTAATAAATTTCGAGACAGCTACCTTTGATTATTAATTTTAAGGCATCAATGTGAGCTATATCAAACAAATTATCGAATTTGTCTGTAAATAGCTCTTCATTTTGCTTATGTTTTACTGTGGTCCTTCCGGCGTGTTTTTGCAAAAGTCTCCACTCCTCATACAAATCTATTACTTTATTGACATAATATTTCTCGTCACGAGTAGGGATACGAGTTTTTCCCAAAAAACCATCATCTCACGAATCACTAACCGAGCACTATCCCGCACGCTTAACTTAACAACTCTAATATTAAAAAACAGTGTTTATAAATTTGATGGCAATTTACTGCCTGTTACTTCGTTTGCATAATCTTTAATTAAATATATTTTACCACGTGCAACTTTAAAAGACATAATTTAAGTATTTAACCTTTTTAAAAAAAATTAAGTATACGAATTTAATATTAATTTAGTAGATTACACAAAATTACACAACAAAAATACGCGTATGCTTAATGCTTATTGATAACTGTATTACTTTTTTTGGGTATTTACAAAAAAATAGGTGGGTGCCGTAAACTGTACGATTAAAAAAAAATGTACAAGAGTAAGCTAAGGGTCACTCTAGTATACATATTATACTATAATACATAATATGTATTTTACAATTTACTCTCATATTATGTAAACATAGACTCTAAAATATTATTGGCATATCGATCAGTATTTGTAATATTCACTTCTATTAAAATCATTACAATCTAAAATTAGTAAAACACGACATACTTTCTAATTTGTATTTATTATTTATTTTTTTATTTTTTGACTGATTTTATGTTAGTAAGATAACTTATTTTTGTCTTTGAATATTAAAAATGTAAATAAATAAAAATAAACAAAAATAAATAAATATATATAATATATAATATATATATTTATTTTATATTATATATTGTTGTTTGGGCATTTGCTCTTCATTGCCTCCTCTCGTTGGTCGCTATGAATATGAATCCTATTATTTTTATTCTGTGTATTGTGGATATAAAATATTTCCGAAGGGAATTAGACTTTCTTGAAAGTATCAAGAAAAGTTTTTTATTTTTACAATCTGTACGCATATTATAATATAACAAGTAAATTTGATATATACATACAAGAAATCATAAAAGGTGTTTATTATTATTATTATTATTTTTTTTTTTTTTGGAAACATAAAATTAAATTGAACAATAAAAATACTATTTAGAAAACATAGTTTTCTAAATTAAAAAAAAATGATTTTATTTGAATATTATCCTGTTTGTTTTTATTTGTTTACTTTAACCAATTTATAGTAGCTTGTTTGCTATTGGCATTTAAAGTCAGTTAGCCGACTTAACACTAGAGTTATAGATGTTTTACACATTGAAACTGTTATCTCGAGTACGAACTTTTTCAACTAGATACATAATTATTGTTTCAAACTATTACCTCTAACAACATAACCACCGTCGCTTAATAATACCATTATTACTATCACTGGCTTATATTTACCGGACGTTATAATGCGACGTGACACGCGGTTATATATTTTATATACGATATAGGTACACATACTTTGATGCGCACTGCGTACGTTGGTAACTACGAATTTCCGGTTGCTGCTTTTACTACAGATAATGATTGAGGTAGACTCGAAAATAGTCTAATGATAGAAGCCGCGTAATACGTTTACTCGCGATTCGTGGTAGAAGTTGAAGTCTGCAGCACTTATATTATAATACTGTTTCTATATTATGTATGTATCTTCGAGAGTTTGAAATCCTCGGCCCTCTTCACTATAACCGTGAGCGTCCCTTTATCAACGGCAATTACGTTTTTCATCACATGAAGTAGGGCATATATTTCGAATATAAAATAAATAAAGTCACATCAAATATTAAGCGCGGATACCTCATGTTCTTATTTAATTCACATGTATAATACTTTTCGTACCTTATCATTTGTTTATAGTCTAAGTGTTATTTTTGGATCAAGTTAAATTCCATAAAAAAATGTGTACCTAATTTTTTTTTATATATATTAATTCAAAATATTTTAAATATGTTTACAAATAAAAACAATAAGTAATAAGGATAACTAGTATATATATATTATATATTATATAAAGAAAACATGAATTACATGAAAAGGAGACAATTCATAAACAAAATCTCAGAAATTTACGACAAAAGGTTTAAACTCTGAACGAAACGAGGGACTGTTTTATTGTTTGATACCTATGTGGTGTTTTTATTGTGTTTAGGTACTATTTTTCTTGGTAGTGGTATAATTCAATAAATATTTTAAACGTGATCCAAAGTTTTAATGTACAATTCATTTTAGTAAAAATTGGTTCTACATTTATCTTTATCAATAAATGTTGATAAATCATTATGATTTTGTTTAATATGATTTTTAAGACGGAATTTTTTTGGTTTTTTAGTTAGTGGCAAGTAAATTCACATTTGTTTGAAGGAGTCTAATATAAAAATTATATCACGTATAATATATGTATTGGTTAATTTTTAAATCGGTGTACTTCTGTACAATTGTTTAATATACCTAATAAATAAATAATAACTAAAACAGGAAGTTAAAATTCTTTTGACAATCAATTTTATAGTTTAAAAATTAAATATTAATAATACTTCGTATCTATTAAGATACTTCTGCCCCTCTACGTGAATAAATTTCTTTACTTTTATTTGTGTAATATAAATTATTTCCGTATTACACTTATCAATAAGATATAATATTGTGTTAATTAAATATAAATGGCAATATTTATAGACATTTTTTTTATTTTTTCGTTAATGATAATAATACGTTAATGTATTTAAACCAATTATACGCCTGTCACTTCTCACTATTATTTTACTGATAATGATAATCTCTGATTTTTTTTTCAATAAATTTCTGAAACTTTTCGTGTTGTGTGGTACTGGCTGTCATTGTTTTCTCTAAGACTCACATTTTTAAGTGGATAACGTATTTTGACTTTTCTCTGGCTTCCGAAAAGAGTAATCGTATTATACTCACTTATGTTTTTAATTGATAAGGGGATGATAATATTTTTATAGTCAATATGTGATTCCAAATGAATTTACTTTTGTTAGATGACACGTTAATTTTGAATTGTAAAAAGTCGATGATTGACATGATATTATGTGTTGTCTTTAATATTATTCGTATTCTATACGTATTTCATTATATATCAATTTATCGTAAGTCATTCTTATTTAGATATTACATCACCAATTGGTAATCTCAATTAAAAAATAATAACTTGTCCCCGTTACTACTGAGGTTTTACGGAATAAATATAACATTGGATAAACTGTTATAGTGTTGACAAAGGGTTGCACTTTCGTGATGCAAATTTAACCTTTAGACATCATCTTGTACGCGAGTATTTTATCTTTTTTGTTTTGCTGTTCAAGAAATTCAATTCTCTCAGTTTGGTGTTTTTCTTTTAAATTACATTTTTAGAGTGTATCGAATTTCGACACAGACGATAAACTTTATGAACTCGAACGCAATTGAAAATCTGAAATAAAAATCGTGAATACCTTGAAAGTACTATATAGGCAGTTTTCTGTGGATCTTTTGAATACAGGGTTTCTTGATTTTTTATTCCATGGTGGCGAATCCTTAATGTAGCGGTTTCAACAGCAATAGGGCGGACATTGTTTTATCATTATTATTTATTAAACAATCGCTTCTTTACTAATATCATCTAGTTAACATAATCTTGTAATGTACTTAGCATAACTTGATTTTATTATTGTATTTATTTTATGTGATGTTTGCACAATACTAATCTAAGTAATTTAATTATATTTGGTATTTCAAGCCTCAGAATTATATTTAACTTAATATACAATACATATATATATACACATTTATTATGACATTATTATTATACTTGTTATTGTATTAATAAGACTCAATGACGTCAACTTTAGAATCATACAATTATTGTAATGCATAATAAGCGTATATATATTTTAAATTACACAGAGTAAAAAAATGTGGTAAGGGCCAAAAATAACCACTTATAACAGTGATGAGAGATGCACCACACATATATAGATAGGGGTGAGTGAAAACAGCTAAGTAGACATTTTCTTCTCTGAATTATGAACGGAAGCTTTTCGAGAGTCCGCCAAAGTCCCCCTCTCTCTCTCTATATATATATATATATATATAGAGAGAGAGATATAAAGTACCTGATTTTAAGTGTGATTTGTCTGTTCTAAACACAAAAGGGCGCTTTTACTACCCTATTGTTAATATAATACATTGCAATTCTTCTCTACATCTCCAGTCACCCACCATTTTTCGGAATTATCAGTTCGAAGGGGCGTCACTGTTGAGTGTGTATCCTCTCTTTTTATCGTAGTATACATGAGAAATCTTCATTTTTATCACATATCTCGTTTTCCAATTCCTGCTGCAATTTGCCTCCTAACTATTTTCGTTAAATTTGACGTACAACCTTTATCTAAGAAATATTTGTGTTGTTTACAAATTGAATTAAATTCGTTTTGTCTTTTGTTTAATAGTTTTTATATTATGTCTTGATTTATCAATAATAAGTATAATAAAAATAAAGTAGACTTTCGTTTTAGTATCACAATTATTATTAAATATATTTTTTTAAAAGTTGGAATTTTTAGTATACTGTACACGAGGATCAGAAATTAAATGAAAATATAAAATGTAAAAAAAAGCAAAAATACAAAACTGTTTTATTGAATATTTTAATGTATGGGCATTTCAGGTTCATACATTGTTAACATTATTAATATAATCTTTACTCTGACATATTAATACGTGATTTGATTTAGTGTATCAAATATGTGAAAGTAATTTTTAATGCTCTTTAAATACTTCTGAATATTTTCTTTTGAAATAATTAAGTATATTTTTGAAATATATTTTTTAATTCCAATTTCGGTATTGATAAAAACGTAAAAATAAAAAACATATATTACTTGCGGAAAATATTAATTTTTCCCTTTTTGTCTGTGTCAATTTATGTAAAATGTTAAATAGAACCTAGCTTGGTGTGTGACAACTGTAAGCTCCGGGAATTCGCAGAAAATGTATGACGTAAAATTTAAATTTTAAAAACATAAATAATGGCTACAGAGTAACAGTTTTGTATTTAGGTCTGCCGGTGGTATTATAGAGATTTCTGTACGTATTTATCATTAAAATTCTTTTCTTAGACATTCTGGAATGCACTTTTCACAGATTCATTATATTATAAAACTTCAATATTATTTACATCTTTAGTTCTAGAAAATTTAATTAATAAGAAAAACTATTTTACATGCAATTTAATAGATGTTATACAGTGTGTTTTTAATTCTTATTTAGCGATTTATGCCAAGAAATATTTTTAATTAGTTATCTAATGAAATTGTTCAGTTAGTTTATTTTTTATAAGATTATTTTTGTATTATTATGGTTATTATGATTTTTTAATATTATATGAAAATTCTATGTAGGGATTGTTTATCTTATTTTGTGTTTAGAAGTCAATCATGATTTTCGTTTGTTTATTTACATTTCTGTAAAAATTAAACTGAAATTATCATGAAAAATATGGTATTCAATTTTCAAAAAGAAAAAATATTTTTTCTTCTTTACTAAATATTAATGTATAGGTATATTGTTACAAGGTAAATAACAATTCAACTTTCCATAACCTATTGGGATATGAAAATATTATATTAAATCAAGTACAATTTGCGTATTGATGAATTGTATTTTCTTTTTTAATTAATTCTAAAAGTTTGCTGTTAATATATTTTGTCGAGTCTTTAAGATGCTTGTAGTATGTCGATTTTTAATTCTACACTAGCATTTTTTATATTATTGCCTGTTTGTAATCTAATTTAATTTGTAAGTTTATAATTAGTTATCTTTATAATTGATTTTATGTATTTATGTTTTAAATATATTGTATTTATGTATTTCAGGTAAGTGACTAATGTATTATTTATGCAGAGCGATTCAAGTGTTATATAGTTAAAAAGTGTGTATCAACCGCAGCATACAAGTAAGACACTGAATTTAAATTACTACATTTAAACGTATACGTTATCGCTAACGTCCATAACATCGTTATTTGAAATAAAAATTTAATGGCTACTTGTATTATATGTACGTATATAATATATATGGTGTTTTAATTTTTAATTCATGTTTGGACTATATATTTAAGTTTTTTTCATATTAAGATCAGTTATGACGATGTCATCAGAATTCTCATTTTATTTTTATACAATACTGATTACTATTGCTTTTATGAAACTTGGGTGATTTATTATCAATTATCCAAAATTGCCTTTTATTTATAAATAAGTCAACAATAAAAATAACTGTCATTACCTTATAATGAATTTGAATAATTAAAATACAAAAAAATAATGGATATTCTGAAATAAGAGTTTTTTTTTTTTTTATTATTTTTAGCTGCAAAATAGTTAAATGCTGTCTTATTTGTTTCTTACGATTTTATTTATATTTGAATGAAAATGTCAAGACCACAAAGCTTAAAATTAAAAATAGTTAAACAATGAGGAATTGTGTATTTTATGCAGTATTGTTTTTGCTCTTGGATTAAACTGAAATATTAATCCAAAGAAGTTTTCATTTAATATTTTAGACTTAATATTAAAATATATTTTTTTAACTTCTTAATATACAACTACTATACATTTTTATTACTGATGTAAAAACGTTTATCAAATCCACTAATTGTATTAGCTTATTTTAAGAAATCGTTTTTATTTGTTTATTTATAATTTTCGTCTTCTAAAATTGTATGATAACTGAAAAAATAAAAGACAAATACATTGTTTGATTATACATTTATAGACAGATTTGTATTTTGGTTAAGTAGGAGTGTCTTGAAAATATTATTTATTTCAGTAATTGATAAGTTACATATTATTTTGAATATTCTCGTTAATTTTAATGTAATGCTCTTAAAATCTCGTTACAATGATTCTACTAAAGTATATTGGATTTAATACTATGTGATGGTCTGTAAAATATATTTCAACTGTAGTTGTATTGGTCACAAATTTACAAAATAACTTATCCATCTAATTGTATATTTTGAGAGTGAAAAATAATATTTACTTAGTTATAATATAAGAATCTTATAAGAAATGTGTTATTGTATTTCAAATACCTACAGAATTTTATTTTTTAAATTTAATATTTACATAAAGCTATTTGTTATTTTCAAAATTAGGTTATTATTTCTTTGCTCGTTAAATTAATTATTAGGTTTTATAAAAGGTTTCAAATTTAATCACTTATATTAGATTTTAATTTAAAATTATCTACTAATTTTAATTCATTTTATAATAATATATGAAACCATACATAATAATATTATACCTAAAATAACACAAAACTGTCTAGAAAAATGAATGGATTACTCGGTATTTACCAGGTTTCATTTCTATTCATATTTATAAGCAAACACAAATGAAACGTGATTGCATTATTTTTATTTCTCTATGTCTGAATTTTTTTTTCTTAAAATGTATTATTTTTGTAAGTTGTACTTGAGTTTATTCAATATGATTGTTCTCATATTTTTTACGTCTTTGTTTTGATATATTTCTGTTTTAAAGTTTCGTAATAAGTATTCAAACCGATATTTTACAATATCGAAGATAACCCAAAATGTTGTGTTTCTATTAGAAACAAATTGTTCGTATTGGTTGTAATCGTATATGTGTACTCTTATTTATTATATTTGACTAATGTAAGTATATTAGTATTCAAGGCTGGATTTTTGAACTTTGAGTTTAAGTTATTTTTAAAACATGTAAAATCTTTCAGTATTACCTTAATGTATAGAATAAATCTATAATAATTATTATTTTGAAGCTAAATATGGTTCTTGTTGTGCTAATTAGTATATTGTTATGTGTTTTGATAATAAACAAATATTTACTAATATTTTAAATGGGGGAAATATACCTGCCCCTGAGTACAACTTTCCTGAATTCAGTACTGTCATAAGCAATCTAATAGTAATACGATATACTTTTAAAATGTGAACAGTTAAAAACCAATTAAACGCATATTTTATTACTCTATGTTATTGTTCTTTGGAGCTGTTTTATGGTTGGAGTGTGATGTGAACATGGTACATTTTGTCGTTGCGGAAATCGGCGTACATAAATGAGAAGTAGATAATACCATCACATACAACGTGAGTATTGGACATTTTCTCGGTTGGCAAAACATAGTCTTGAAAATATTACCTTTGTTCGTTTATGAAGTTGTAAGCCAAAGGAATTACAAGTATGTGTGTACGCTGGTTAACCGGATCGTACCCGCCGCCGTTGGTATTGCCATCGGAGTAGAAAGTTTAAAGTGGTTTTGGCTTCTACATAATATATACGTAATACACATTATTTTATATGATTATTGCTTGCTAAAAAAGGCCATTTTAACTATATATTTATATCAATGCATTATGTTTAACTGATATCGATTGATATTCTGTCATATTATTCTAGCCGAATGTTAAATTGATTAATAAATTGCTATTTATTACATTTAGTCGTTCTTTGTTTATTTCTGATTTTGTGGTTGAATTGTAAATAATAAAATAATATACATAATATTAACTATATTGGTTGATTAATTTTAGATGTTAAGTGTTAGTAGTGATGAATGTATTGAGTTTCTAATGGTGCACCATATGTTATTTTGTTTTGTTTGTTCCGAGTCATCACTTTTTAAAGCAGTTAGAGAAATATTTTTTTAATTTTAAATTATTAGAATTGGGTTGTAAAGTTTACATTAATTGTCGTATTATAATGACTGAGAACTTCAAATATTTTATGTAACTCCTTTTGTTTAAAAGTATCGAAAATATTAATTGGCTGTGTTATTATACGCCATTTCTTTAAATTCAATGATTTCTATCGATCATTATAATATTAAGTGAAACAGAAAACATTAAATTTTTCTGCATCAATATATGAAATTATTTCGTTAAAAATACTTTTCAGTTGTATGTTATGGTGTTGCTTTAAAATTTATTTCGTTTTTTAGACCTTGATATGTCGCGAATGAACGGGGTGGAGAGTAAAGTACCTCATGGATGTATAATGACGTGTTACTATAATAACATAATCAACAACGGCTAATGTAATCATTGATTTTTTTTTTTTTTTGAAAGTGGTCCCTAGTTGTTATTTACTACCGTTTCATTAAGTCCACCAATTCATTATTGTGTATAAAGTAGTGTTCACTCATATATATATTTTTTTTAATCTTGAAAAGCAATTTATTAACGTCCCTTAGTATTGTGTATAACGCCCAGAAAATACAAGACTATGAATTATTACATTTGTGTATAATAAATGTTGTCGTTACATAATGGTCAAAATCGTAATATTTATAAACTTCAAATAAGTAATAATAATATAACCCTTGTCTCCGTGTTTACCAAAGCCGCGCCCGGTTCATTTATTTCTTTAATTTTTCATTATAATAATTTTCTAGATAAAAGGTTGGTGAATACAATTGATAAGAGTAGTTTTATATCCACAATAGTGTAATTATAAGTTATAATAAATATTCGCCGGTAAATGATAAAATACATTCAAAAAATTGTATATTCACATAAAATATATATGATAACGGTGGTCTACGTGACTACGTATGGCTTATTCGGGTACCCAGTTGTTTATTATACGTATTGTTTGAATATAATGAATTTTTAAATTTTCATTTTAATCATATAAAATAGCTGTATAAATCTACTTGGATCTACTAACTAAGAAAACCAGGAACTATCGTTTATTTTTTATTTATTATGTATGGTTTTAGTTTACCTAACTCAATAAACGCTTGCTCTTATAATATATAAAAAGTTATTTATTATTTAATACATGATATTATGTAGACTAACTCTCTAAAATAAGTACATAAAAAAATTAAAAACTTCTAAGTCGATTTCGAGTTAAATGGTTTATTTTAAATTGATAAATCATTTTAATTACCTATAGATAAAACAATAATGGAATAAAATATTATCAACCAAGTATGAATCTATTTTAGTCTGCACGAAGCGCACTAATGTTTGGTTTTATAGTTATGTTTTTATTTTATTGTTATTATATTTTTATGTTAAACAGTTTTTTGAATAGAATTAAAAACAAACTAACTAGAAAAGTACTTAAAATTAGATTTTAACCGAATTTCTGTTATTTATATATTTTTTAATTTACCAATACATTTTCATTGTTTTAAAATTTAAAATTATCATAATTCACAATGTTCTTGTAGTGAAATACGCATAGAAAAATGATTATCTTATATCCAGATTAGCATTTTAAATCATATCAATAAAATAAACAATATACTTGTCTCTTATTATTATTGTTACAGTACAGTTTGTATTGTATTATTTTGAATATATGATGGCTCTGATTGTGGATAATATTTAGTGTTTAAATACGATTTTTTTTTTTATTCATTGGAATTGGACGCCTGCAATGTCAATATTTATCAGGAAATTTACTTAAATATTTATGCAATTCATCTAAACGGTTTTAATGAATTAAAAGGTTCAATTATATATACATAAACAGGTAAGTCAACAAATTGAAACCTATGCACGTCATATATAACTATACTTCCTCCGGCTCGACGCTAACGTCGGTCTAATATCTCTGATGTTTCCCCGGGGATTAATGTGCTCAATTATTTGGGTATTATCGTCAATAAACGTTTCCACTTAATGCGATAAATCTTCTGTTAAACCTTTACAAATTATCTAAACGTTCAACTTTGGTAATCGAGACAAGCACTATGCGCGTGTTGCTATTGGTAGTATATTGAATATTCTAGAAAGCACGTCAATAAAATAAAACAATTCTGTTCGAACTGGGCATGGCATTGACTGTAAAATACTTATGTAATTAGTTGTAATGCTTCCCCTTCGTTCTGTACCTTACTGCAGAAACCTTAAAATCCCTACAGCAAGTGAAGAGTACAAATATACACTACATTTATCTATAATATATATTTTAAATCTTTTAAATATTTAGTCAGAACATTCCTATTAGAACAATTCACTTATCCCTTCATTTATTCGTTGTAAAATTTCTAAGCAATCAATCCGTGATAGAACAATTTTAAATTTAAATAACTAACTTATGACAATTGCTTGTTACATATTTGACCATATACTGCTGGTTTTAATTTCTTCTTTTTTTATTTCATAGAAAATGTATTTGATTTTTAAACATAAATGTTTCTAAAAGTAGGTTTTTTATAATGCATTGTTAGTTGTTGAGGAAAAATAGCACGGAATTAAGATTTTCAATATTTACAAAGTGGTTATCTAATGTCTACACTGTCTATATTCTATAGTGCATATACTTTAAAGCAATATAAATAAACTGTAAATACATTTTTTGTAGAGGATAATCTCAGTAACTGTTAGACCAATTTCAATAAAAGCAATAGATTCATTGAGACTGATGGTGTTTTAGTTTTTTTCAACCCCTATAGTCGCTATAGGATAACTAATACATAAATTCGTTTATGCTCACGAAAATCAAATAGTTTTGTCTATTTAAATGATTGTCATCGATTATATAGATTATATTACTATTATAATTAGTAGAAATATATCGAATAAATATTACCTTTTTTATGTTGACATAGAGAAAAAATTATATTAGTTAGATTTTAAGTTAAATTTAAATAATATAATATTTGATCATGCCTATATTTTTTGCATGTTATTTAATTTCAAAATACAAACTCAGTATTATTTTTATACATGGGGCATAAAAGTTTTACTAACAGCATATCAAAAGTTTTGTTTACTGGAAATTTTTTGAAAATTGAATCTTTTGAAGTTAAATAACGATTTTATTATTAATTGATAATGTACTGTAATTTTTAAACGTGAACGATTAAATGTAATATTCTACGATACACAAATATTATTTATTAATTCATTAAGGTATATTTGGTTGTCTGTCTTTCTGTTTGTTTATCCAGGAAAGGCTTCTAAATGGATTAATTGATTTTGTCGGGATTTTCACAGGTATTGTACCTACCTTTAATGAAAAATGGAAAATGATAGATAGATTAATTTATGTAGTAGATTTTGTTATTTTAAGTTAAAATTCCCGATATACATTCCAGTAGAGTCGAGAAAACTGAATGATAAAATAATTTTCTTTACGATTTCCTGTGAAATATACGTATCGTTGTGTTCAATATCATGGACTGCATAAAAATTATATAGTATTTTCTGTATTGTTTATTATGAAGTTTCTTTGTGGTTTTCGTTTCGGCTTAGTTCCAAAAATATAGTGGAATAGAGGATACACGAGGAAGCAAAACACACCTGTATGAATCACTGTGTACTGGTGTGGTGTGACGACGGCCTCAGATGGTGGGGGTAAGGAACCGAGAGCTCCTCGCAAATTAGACGTCACGTGGGACATTCAAAAAGGGTCGGGCCCAGTGCAATGTATTTATGGCCCCGTCTGCTTCGGTTCCTCTCTAGGAATTATGACTCACGCCCTCGCAGCCGCTTCCCTATGTACCCAATTTGATTGCATCGCGACCGTTATTTATGCGCACCCGTCTGTCGCCGAATTAAAATGCAATATTAGCCCATCCCTTTCACCCACAACATCAGTATTATATTTCGCACACACGTACAAAGAGTATATATAATATATTATTTTTGCTGCTCTTGTTTTATTTTTACTCGTGCTTGTTCCCTACTCAGTTGCCCATACTCGTCTTCCACTACGAGATTGGTGGATATAGGTATAGGTATAAGTAGCGAGTAGTATACTCGCGAATCTTTAGTATGCATTGCCGGTGCGCGTGAGTGTCGAGCCATTGTTACGGAGAGGTAAAGACAATTTATGGATGCTGTGTTTTTCTGGAGTTCCATTCTACCCACTGCGGGGATTCCACTCACTCTTTCCACCACAGCACTCCGTCGTAGACAGTCTAACCCCTAACCACCAGTACCGCTCGATACCACAATGCACATACGTTCTTTGTCGTCGTGGTTGTCGTTATCGTTGTTGTTGGTACGTATATCGTAATAATAATATAAAACGGGAACCGAATTCCACGGTTTCACCCACCGTATACTTATCCGAGCCGTAGTTCCTGGCATACAACGCCGCCCTATCACTGTTATTTTTTCACTTTAATATTATTTATAATATACGTATTGTATACTGCTTCCGTATACTACTCCGGTGTATTGTCACAAATCGTATGTTCTGAAAAGGGATGGCCTCGAATTCCAGCCTTCAGTGATTCGACGACCGTAAACCCTTGCCATGCGACGTTCAGATACTCACGATAGTTGACTGATAAGTAAATGACATACAAATTTGATTTTTTTTTCAATTCGTCTACAATAGATTTCTGTGACTAATGATAATGTATAGCAAATTATATTATTAACTATCAATTTATTATTATAGCAAAAAACAATAACTTACCCTCTCTAAATTGTTTCGGTATTGAATTTGTTTTTAAATATAATATATATATATATATTTATTTATCATTCTAAACTCACAACTATTAAATACGTTTAGTTATAATCATTTAAATTAAATGTATATAAAACGATACATTTTTTATACCTTTGAAAACCTTGGTAATAAAAAGTCTTAAAACTTAATTTTATTAACACTAAAGGTATAAATAATATATTATTCATAAAAAAATCTTTACTTCATCGTTATTTGTTACATGAATATATTCAATTTTGTGATGATCATACTATATGGTCTGTTGTATCAATAACTGTCATAGAATGATTAGTTTCAGTGTAATATTAGTTGGAAATTTTCGGAGCGGATGTGGGGGGATGCGTAGAGAATGTGTTAGTGAGAAATGATTCGAATAAGTCTTTTAAATTGAAAATCTTTTATAAATATATTTATTTCTGAAATTTGGCTATGTATTTACTGAAGAGGATAAAATGAGAAATTTGAGGTCAGATAAAAGTGATGTGGTACAAAATATAACACATATTATATCTTAAAATACTGTAGACTTTTCCTTAAAAATTTTCGGCTATGAATTTTATTTATGGAGACCGTATTGATTTAGTAGGTATCCTGATAAATATCTTATATTCTTAGTTCAAGGAGAGAAGCTTAAATAATATTATATAATTGTAGTAGTAGTTTATTTTTAATTTTTTGTAGTATTATTGCAAGAGTAAAAGATAATAATAATAAACTGCAAGAATTCGTACTGGATTAACTCATGTTAGGTTAACTTGACCTCGTTACCGAATTGAGTTTTGAAAAGAAGTAGTTATATTATAAGTTAGTGACAATATTATTTTTGCAAGTTTTTTATATCTTGTTACATAAATATATATTATATGTTGGTACAATAAATAAATAAATGGACAACCAGTCTTATGTTGCCCTGAGTAATACGAAGTTTCGAAAGCCTCATAGTAATTTTATATAACATGTTACTATAATACCTAACTAGTTTGAAACTTTATTTTCTCTATTTTCATAAATGTCCATTACTTTCTTACAGCTAATCATGTTTGCGATGATATAAACATTGCAAGAATATATTGTTCTATGAAAATATGCTTATTCATATATCATATAATTTATTTTGACATATTTCCGTTGGTTTTATATTGCTTTGGGTAGACGACACCTTTTATTTTTCATTTTTTTCCCTCTCTTTCCCCCATAAATTATTTCATAATAATTTAAACTCGTGTCTGCAACTTACTTATCAAAAGTTGAGTGCGATAAAATGTTTGTTATTTTATCATTGCATGTATAATATATTAAATTGATGTCGATGGTGGTTAAGTTGTATACACATAATAATTGTTATTTTATTTTGTTATTATATATATACTTTTTTTTTCCTTTGCTTTATTGGTAGCACTTATATTATTATTCATAGTTCGATGATTTAGATTAAAAAAAAAAACTTGTTCACTTTGTCACAGCAGACCATAATATATAATTCTTCACTCACGCCACTATGCCACTACGTTCTACGTATTATTCGTGTTTATTACATGATTATTGTATAATGTAATTAATACAGGATATATTTTATATTTTTTTTCGGAGTTTGTATTTATTAGTTATACCATTTCCCCTTATTTTCCTTTGATAATATACCTTTACAAGGCACAAGTTCAAGGAATTGATTTTTAAAAATTATTTCATTTTTTTTTTTTTTTGTATATTAACGAGTCCCATTTATATTTTGCATTAAACATTGAATTATAATCATACGTTATTGCGTAAAATATTACTTTTTACGTGGACACAATATAATGTTTCATCGTGATTTTCATTTAAATATTGGAGTTCAGTTTTCATTTTTCTTATGCTTTATTGTGTATATAATACACGTTGTTACATAGTATATTCTATACTTACAGAAAGTATTAAAACCATTGAAGAGTAAATATTTTGATATTATGAAAAATACGTAAAACATATATTTTATTGTATGAGTAGTATTTTGATTTAAAGAAGTATAAAATATAAATATAGAAATGTCATGAATAACCTCTACAGTGTATTGTACTATTTTATTATTTATTCATACAAAATATGTAAACATATGTTATCCATACATTGTTCATACCATACATGTTGTATTGTGGTCAGAATACCGGAATAAAAAGTTTCTGAAAAATAGGTACTTCGAGTTATAAATGTCATTCATATAATACTTTATACACAATATATCTCAAAATCCCTGGTAAAATAAAAATTTCAAGTAGAAAAGGATATAGGTTGGTATAAAAGTAAATAGCACAAGACACTGAACCATCGAAGACTTGATTAAGTTTAAACTTCCGTTTACAAGATATACAATATATGTATGTATACATAGTATATTGTCTGGATAACTTTTCTGTGTAAGATATTTTATTTCAGAACCAGTAGGTAAAAATAAGTAAAGGGCTATTTAGGAGTTGTTTTTAATATTTATTTTTTATTTTTCATTATCAATTAAAAAAATAAAAACTGACAAATTATGATCATTAATCCATTTGCTTAATTTTCAAATAACTTTTACAATAGACATTTATTTTTTTTAAATATGAATAGCATACTATTTACTTACCATAGATCTCGTCGATCACACATGCACGTTATTATTCTAGTATTTTATCAAATACAAGATTTTGATAAGTGAGTTATTAAGTGGTTGTTTGGCATTTATATAATGGTTATATCTATTTCTTAATTTATTCATATTTGCTTTCGTAATTTAATTAGTCAAATAAAACAGCTTACATTTAATGAGTCAACCTTATTCGACCTCTGTTGTATTTTCCATCATAATAATATGTGAATATTTATTATGTGTATTATAACTACGAAACTAGATTGACGTTATTCAAATTTGATTCGAAATTTAATTTTGTTTGTTTATTTACATTTACGGATTCTATGGTATTTTATTAATTTAGATTTTTAAGTGATATTTATAAATATATTTTTTATAATAAAGAAATTTAACAAAATAAAATAAAATAAAGTATACAAATATGCGAACGAAAACATGTATTTTAATTTTTAAATTAGTGGTGCGTTATTATGTTGTTATCATCGATGAAATCAGACAATTTACTATATTCATAATCAAGAATTTGGTTAATTTTAAAATTGTTATCAGATGTATTAGGTACTTCAATAATAAAATTATCGGATTCATCGTGAATACATTCCAGAGCTGATTAATACTACTTACAGATCCTAAATACCTACTACCAAACTATCATATTATAAAATAAAAAATTGTATTATTAATAAAATCTAAAATTCTTTTATTAAAAAAAAAAAAAAATTGTTAACAATTTTATTTCTTATATGTTTACCAATTTTTAAAGTTTTGCGCTTACCTTGATGGTTTTAAGTTCGTATTAATGAGCTATAAATGTACTTTTTTGTGTTATAACTTCCGAGCCCCGTTAATTAAGTAGGTAATTAATGTAATTAATTGATTAAAGACTTAAATAAAATACATAATTATATTTTATTATAGTATTGGGTATTAAATTGTAATTTTTTCTCTACCTTAAATAGGTACTAACCATAATATTAAATACATTATATATCATATTAAAGTTTTAATTCATGTGAATCTCGGATGTTTAATCCACATTAGGATTCCTCAACCGCCATTAATATTTTATTTGTCTTTAAATTTAGATTTATTTGGTCACATCTAACGCAAGTTATTTATAATACAATTTATGTCTACGAAAGTTTGTACTTTAATAAATGTTATTTAAAAAGTCTTAAATTTGATAAAAAATAAAAATAAAATGAAGTAAATGAATTATAACTTCATTAGTTTTATAAATAGTATCAGGATGGTTATAATATTATATGATAGTTAAGTTATATTAGGGATTTTACTTTCATTATATTTTCATTGATTATAATCTATGTTGTAAATACTAATAATAGTATAATACGTATTTTATAATCAGTTGTTTATTAGGACTTTTTTTTTTTTCAAGAAACGATATTTTTAAACAATTACAGAAATGGTGGACAAAATTCAACTTAATTCATCAGCTTAAAATATCTAGTCGTATAATGTCATAACGCCTAACCAATTATTGTTTATTTATTTTTGTTATATATCTACATACTGCAATAAACACCAATATTAATAATTAACGTAGTTTATGATATTACTTTATTTATCACTCTAAATAAAATATAAATATATTAATATTATATTATTATTATTATATTATTGTTTATTAATAATTGTTATTTAAAGTAAAATTTAATACTTTATGCGTATTATAAATAATTTGAATTTCTTAAAAAAATATAGTTCATCTTTTATTTTATACACGTACCCCAAAAAAAAAAAAACTAATTATGAGTAAATTATTAATTTGATTTATTATTCCTTTTATTCATTTTTTCTTTATTTTTCTTTAAAACACCAAATATTATAATTATATACTCGCAGGCATGGTTTAAAATGATTTCAGTATTCCAATAAAACATTATTTTACCATCAAATAGTAATTGCGCTAAAGTTTTATTATTATTGTTATTATTATATACATTACTGGCCGCATCCCCCGTTAGGATTTTTATTTTTTATTTTTTGTAACGTTATTATTTTATGAGCATTGAATTCAAATAGTTACCACGAGAAAAAAAAAGAAAGTGGTGAATAATTTATTCGCTTCGCGTTATTTTAGTACTGTAATAATAGTACTAATTATATTGTAATGTCGCGGTGGCTTCGTAATATAAATTTTATTTTCTGTCCATCGTATAATATATAAATTCGGTTCGTGACCATTTGGTCGTATATACCATACTTTACGTATCTGAAAGTGGTGGCTAAATGTGCATACATACAAGAGCTTTGCATTAATGAGTTATTATAAGTTAAAGTTAACTTTATTTTAACTTTTAAACTTAACTAGTTATTTTGGGGTTATCGTCAATTAAACAATTAGTGTAACTATTTAAAGAATAGTTCAGTTAATTTTAATATTTTTAATTTTTGTTTTTAATAAATTGTGCTGTATTATGTTTGTTTTAAATTTACTGTTTTTAGTTGTAGTAACATAAAGCTTCAATGAGAAACCATAATACCTATATTTATATAATATTGAATACATACTAGACCAAATTAATCAAAAATTGTAATAAGTTTTTCTTACTGATATAATATTATAATTATGTATACTATAATATTCATTATGATAATAAATTGTAATAATTGTAATATAATATTATAACTAGTTATAATATAAGTGGTTTTCATTAGCGTAGGTATTTTGTGATATATTATTTAGAATCTATGTTGTAATATAAAAATCGACGCAATTGTATGCATATTAAATGCCAAAGTCTTCTTCGATGTTTTATTCCGTGTAAGAATAGTATACAATTATAATACTATGACGGTTGAATGTGCTCTCACAGTAATACTTCACAATATAAGTATAAGCTGGCCCCAAAACTAAAAGCTACCCTTTCCTCTAAATCCTCCGGGAAATGGATTTTTAACACGAACCACGGAATCTACAGTCGTCGTACCGTGGATAAGTGTATTATAAATACCACCATGTTTTTAGATTTCATTTTTTTGTATGTGTTATTTTTTTTTACTTTTGTTGTTGTACCGATATAATATGATTGTATTGTGGTTTAATTGTTAAGTTACGTTTACATTTACTTTTTCCTAAAAATATTTCACATTATATCGCACTTAATTTCATATTATAGATACATGCTATTTTGTTATTATTTTTAATTTCACTGATAAAACCACATTGAGTTTATAAACAAATGTTTTATCGTAAAAAAATCAATCCGTTTTTGGATTATTCATAGTATTTTTTCTTGGATTCATTTAAAACATAACATAGTTATAATTGTGCGGGTATAGGTATATGATTATTAATCACTAAATTAAAAAATACTCATAATTTTATGAATTTTTGTTTAACAGTTATACATAAAATAATCATAATATACTTACAAATAAAATTGTCACATTTTTTATTTAGTGTAGATTTAAGTATATTATATTAATTTTAAATAACTAACTTTTAAATATATGTAGTTTTTAGTATTATTCTACTGTATTTATAATTATGCACTTTCTGATATTGAAAATATAATGTGCAGATATTGAGCATCGTTTATGAAATAAACACTGCCTTGTAAAACTTAATCAATCGAAATCTTTTTATAAATGCCATGTAAAATTGTAAAGCTTTGACGTAAACAAATGGGAATTTCTGGGATGTTCGCCGGTGGTATGGCCTTTACTAAAGACTTATAAAATAATCCTCTTTTTCACGCTTTTGTGGAACGTATAATATAATGTTGATTAGCTGTGTAAATAACAACAAAGGGGTAAAGAGAAAATTTATAAGGACTAAGAATTATGGACTACCAGTCTGAAATTAATTCAAAGATTTAAAGGTAAAAAAATAAATATAAACCGAAGTTGTTACTGTCTGTGTCGTTTATGATTTTACTTAGATTTTGTTTTAATAAAAATATAGTTTCGGTTTAGGTCGAAGAAGGAGATTGTTTTTAATTTTTTGTTTTCGGCTATCTTTGATTTGTACAGTAGCTTTCAATAATTCATTTTTTATAGTCATCAAAGACTTTTTAATCGAATATAAATAATTTTGATTTTAATCAAAATGAAAAACTATATATTGTTAGTTATCTATACAATGTTTTTTTTTTCGTTATTATCTTTTTATTTTCTGACATTTTTGTACTAGAATAAATGTTTAAAAAGTTTCTTATAGGATCTTTAAAGACCTTAAATTTAGTATAGATTATACTTCCTTACTTAGAAAAGGTGGTTTATCAATGTTCTCAAAAGTTTTGGTAAGCGCATGGAAACTATACTGACAACTATAGAAAATATTAGAAGAAATGCAACCAAACTCAGTTATTATCGATACTCGTTTAGGATCGGTTTTTATGCTATAGTTTATCTAATGCTTTCAAAACTCCAAATTTATAATATACTGAGTTTGAAAAAAATAAGGTCATAAAACATGAGTCAATTCATTTGAAAATTATTTTTTCGATGCTCAATAAGTTAAACATTATAAACATTATTTTTTGTCGTCCTATTTTATACATTCAAATTTTTGATAAAGGAATCATTTTTATGCATGGAAAACATGATATATAATAATATTTAGATATATATTTTTTATTTAATAAATTTATTTTGTTTATTTCTGGTTTTGTTTGTTGTTTTGAGTACATGGATTTCTGTAAGTAATACGATTTAATAATAGACATTTTAACTAAATATATTTTTTTTCACGCGCTTCTTTTACAGTTATTATACTAAACTAACAATTACGTTATCGGTACAAACTTATCCTATTAAAATATATTTTATTTTATAATAAAATTGGAGATGTAGGTTCTCTTAATGTTGTAATGTATACAGGCACAAACTAATTTTCTTTTATGTAAAAAGTTCGTTTTTACCTTACCAATAATTGGTGTATTTATTCTATAAACATTGGGATGACGCTGAGAAATGTAACATTTACGACTGTATATCTATCGAGAACTGCGTTAAGAAGAACTGATATGGATTATGTATTTTTGCTGTTCATGGCGTATTTATATACAATGCTAACCGTTATTAATGATAAATGACGAACTGATTTAGAAAACTTTTCGGGATGTATATTATCTCGTTATATTTACAGCACAGTTTGTTTGCATTGTTTCAATATACGTGTCTAATTCGCTACCTATTGCAAATCGACAAATTTACAATTACAGTAATAAATTGTGTAACTGTTTATTAATGTTAGCGGTATAATCACAGTATTATTTACATTTTTAAATTGACCATGATACAAATATAGCGGTACCATTATATAATTATCATGATCTAATAATAATTATAACAATAGTTATGTAGTCCTAGTGAATTGAGTAAACGGGACAACAATGACAACATGAAAAGAGCCATTAGACATCGCTTGTCAGACGTTGCAGATTACCGCCAGTGGCGTTTTAACATGTTCGCCAACCGTCTTATATTATACAGTAAACGTTATAATACATTTTATGCTGGAAACATCTCGTCACTGTAACAAACATGCCAAAATCTCAAACATGCATATAGCTTCCCTTAATTTCACTTTAAATTACAAGGGGTGGGAAGAACTTTTAGAATATATAATAAAATAATATTAATTGAATTGATAATACTTATCATCAGCACTAAGTTACTAACTCAAGTAATCGAAATAGTACTAAAGAAATATTATTATTAAGATTCCGAAATTATAAGAGTTTAATTTTTTTTTCTAAATCTTTAGATATTAACATGTTTTTTCCACATTTTCAAATTATCATTGTGAACTAACCACTTTTATACAATATTTATAGTATAATTTATAACATATATTTCATAATATAATAATTATTTAAAGAAAAATTATATTTAATATTCCAAATACTTGTGTAATTGTGTAATTAATAATTTATAATAATTATAATTTTTCTTTACATGTGTATTATATTTGCTTGCGTATTTTGTGTTTCATATGTGCTCAGTTTATTTATTTACTTAATTTAACTTCTACAACTTCCTAGTCCTTACTACAATACATACATTAAAATGTTAGCAATTAATAATAAGTTATTTATAAAATTGTTGATTTATTTAAGTTTTCAATGGTTTGACTCCGATTACACAGTAAAATAAACAATTAAAATATAACTGATTTATAATTAAGCTTATTATTCATTTAATTATTGAATCATAAGATATTATTAATAAAAATTGTTTGACTTAATTTTATAATACCGAAAATGATCTGATATTTCTCTATTTTTAAAATATACGAACTAAACTTAAATCAACTTTAAATTAAAAAATAACTTAAATAATTTATCATAATTTCCAATTTTACATTTAGGTATATTAATTATACCTAAGATTACAAAACTTCACTTTGTATTATGATAAGTTACAAAATATTCAATCGGTAATTTTTTTTTTTGTTACGTGCAAATATATGTGCTTAATTGACAAATTATGTTACCTCGGTCGAACCTGTCAGGCATGAAGCTGTACCACACTTCAATCTTAATTTGTTTAAATGGACATTAACTTTTTAATTATAAGTAGGGTATTGTATTGATGATTATTTAACGTGAAAGGGATACAGTTTTTATATTGTGTGTATTGCATAAAAAAGTTATTGAATGCTTAAAAAAATCCCGAAACTGAACGGGTTGTTGTAAATGTTTTGAATTCTCCGAATTCTTGCGGTTTTATGTTTTAAAAAAAATTGGTTGTGTACGTGACGTGTATTTATACTCGTGTTTCAGCGAATGCTATTAAAATAATATGGGCCCAGGTGTGGGATGCGCTGGTGCTATTGTAAAAGCTGCCGCCTCTTATTACTCCGTAGCCTTCTTTACTGTCGCCTCTCTCTGTTGTCCGTCAACTGTACTGTTATATAATAATGTAGGCTCGTTGTCGTTTGGGTTTTGTTTTATTTTTGGTGGGTATGAAGGGAAGCTGTTGGAGTCATCGTCTTTGCGTCGCTTAAATCATTCAGAGTGTTAAGTATGTATACAGTTCTCGGCGGGTGGTGGTTAGTAACCACGACGGACGACCGGTACAGTTTGAGGGTGAGACACTCGGCTGTATATGGTGTAATAATGATGTGTTTTCTCCATAAAGATAATTGCTAATACTCAGACCACCGTCGCTATTTCCCAGTCTGCCGTTTCTTCAGGCGCCGGCTGGGCTGTAGTGCGGAGGCGACGAATAGAGAGGAAGTTAGTATCATCGTCGACGACGGGCGTGAAAAGCTGAACGCAAATTATATTCATACGCATTAAACCATCATCACCACGCCGTGCCCGTTTTACAACAGTTTCTCTCATAAGAACCGATCTCGCGCACGCAGTCCATTACACACGATACTATAATAATAATAACAATAACGCGCCACTAAGTATATTACTATTACTATACGGTAAGTTGCAAAGTTGAGTGGATTGAGGAGGAGAAGGACACAACGGCGACGATGCCGACGTGTCGCTAATTATTATTATACGACCGTTTTTACACACTGTTACAACTGATGTTGCTGCCGGTGCTCCTTGTACGTTTATAATGTTAATACAACTATACACTCACTACTACTATAATACTATATCTTCCCCACCCTCTCTTTATATATTTACACTTATAGAAGGCACTACTATGCGTGTTCCTATATTATAACACTATGTATTATTCATGTTGCAACTCAACCAACTTGTTTTATGTTGTGATTACGACGCGTGCCTGTTCTCGTTTATAATCCTGATAAAAACATATGCGGTGCAATAATATTATCCCTTCGTGTTCTGATGGTATTTCACCCACTAGAAATTTGTTTTAAACGTTGAGATTCCGTCTCATCGTTTGAACCGACCACGTATTTATACGATTCCAATAAATTGTCTACTGCGATTCAAAATCTCAAAATCACGGTTTCCCCATTACCCTTGGACGGTTTCTGTTTGTTGACAGTTTCTAACTTTTATTGTTGGTATTAAAAACAGTCATTACGTTTATGACCTTAAACTTGTTAAAGTTTTTTGCTGTTTATTTTATTTTCACGAGATCATTATTTAATTCGTAAATTCCAATCCAACTTTACACTACGATCGCATTAAAACTTACATAATATATCTGTGCTACAGAATTATACCATTCGACTATATTTTATCGTCGTTTCTGATATACTACAATCAATTTAATGAATAAATATTTTCGTGTTTTTCGTAATTTTAACGTATCCTATAACATTTAAATTTCAATCGTTGTCTTCAAATATTAATGATATCCGATTGCCTATCAGATAAGTTGAAAATGGACGTATTTATAACTTCTATTTATGACTGCTCCAAAAGGCAGCGACAGTTATAAAATTTATAAAAAAAATCACTTTTCATCATTGAATAACAATAAATCATTGCTCTACTAGGAGTATAAATACATAAAAAAATTATACTTAATAGTTAATACATATGTAGGGACATATATGTAATAATAATTTTAACCACTTTTTACATTTTTACATTTAACTTTTAAACTTCGATATTTTATATCTTAGCATCTCTGTTTGTTAAAACTAATTATTATACCCATATCATGGGTAATAGTTATATATCAATTAATAATTTAATTTAATTAAAAATGCTAACTAATTACCTTTTTATTTGTTCAATATTAATGATTGTACCTTTTAACATTTTTTTTTTTATATATAATTATTAATATAATATATATATATAAAAAAGGAATAGGAATTTTTATTATACTATGTCATTTAATATTGTATAAAATATGGTATTTATTTTGTCACACATCAATTTTTTGTTGATTTAATACTAATAGAAGTCAGTAATAATAATAATATTATTTTTATGAAAGTTATTTGGCAAAGATATAATTTGATATTATAGATGCAAGAAAAATATCTGAAATCACATTCTTTACACTTTTAGTAAATCTAGTAAAACTTTTAATTCTTTATGAAAGCTTCGTAATTTCAATACATTTTAGATACCTAAATTAAAGTATAGATATAAAGTATAACGTGTATCAAAGCATAGATTTTTAAAATAGTATATACTTATTTATTTATCATAGTTGCTTTAAAATTTAGTTACATTTCCTGTTCTCAGTTGACTAAAAGATGACGCGTAATAGATACCCGGTTGAGCTCTTTCTTAGTTATTATTTTTAAGTACAGAAAACGCCGCTTAAAGACTCATTTAGGGACCAGCACAAAGTGAGTCTTATTATTGAATTAATCTTAAAGGCTGTGGGAGAAAAAAATATAATTTTTAATAATTTATGAATTTTATTATACTGCATATTTTACTTTTACTTTAATCTACTTTGAAACATATTACATATTACTTATTAGTAAATATATGAAATCATTTAATACAATAATAGCAATAACTGTAAAATTCAATTAAGTTTGTTGAACATACACACATAATAAAGCATGAATCGAAACCAGTTATCACTAACAAAAATTTGTAATTTTTCAAAAACAATATATTTCTAAATTTTAACCAAAAATGTTAATTTTTACTAATTTTATAAAACTTGAGTGTTATAACCGTGTTTTCATAATATATTTGAATACGTCTGGACTACTCCAAACGATGTTGAATCTATTATTACCTTATATCCGTGAAACCTAAAAGCGGCGTCTACTGCATGTATAACCTAAAAAAAAATATTTTGACACGGCGAAATGTGTAGGCAATATAGGTACATTACTGTATTCGAGTTATTGGTTACCGCAACTGCTTTCAAACGTGTTAAATAAAATATGAATATTTAATATTATTATAATAAATTTTATAATATGAATATGCGTGCTCTCTAAACATTTATGCGCAGTAAATGCTTATTAATCATTAATGTTTGTGACTCACCAATGTATTTGAGTTCTAACCCTTAATATAGTAGGTACATGTACAAAAGGAACAATTATACACATTATCAAAAAAATGTGAATTTTAAATGTTAGTGAGATAAATATATGGCTATAATAATTTTTTAACAAATAAATTACTTTGAGTAAAATACGAAAAAAAAAAGTTGAAGTAAAACGTACAATTCCTTGTAAGATATTGTTTAGTTCACTATAAAAAAGATCACCCTATATATATTGTGTTATAATAATAATAATAATAATAATAATAATAATAATAATAAACAAAAATATATCGCTAGTAAAAAAAGTCAAATGTTTGTTGCCAGTTTAGCGGTTGTTATAGACGACACACGAATACAATTTTTATTAGATTTGCTTCGTTTCTCATAAATGTACAAATGTACATCTTTAATTATATGTTGTCCCGTGTTATTGAAAGGTCAGTTTTTCTAATTGGTTGGTTATTTCAATTTTAAAATCAATATTTGAACAATATAAACTGAGTGCGTTGTCAACTGAAAATACTGTACTATCTTTACTTTTATCTTTAATATCTAAAAAAGATTAAAAACATAACATAGAACACTTGTATTTATTATTATCAATCAAGGCTGATTCTATCATTTTTGAATTAAATAATGATGATTTTACACTTTTCTTTTTAACCTAGTATTATTTACACTAAACAAAATAGACCCTTATTAAAAATACAGAACTTTTCTCTTTAGTTAGCATCGTATATTATTATCCGGTGTAATGATAACAGTTATCCGTTGTTTACTCAGTATAATCGATGTTGTTTATTTTCATTTGTTTATCTTTCAAGCAGTTTAAATACATTTTACTCGGCCTTGTGTACAAGAGCGTGCAGTATTATTTATTATTATTATTATTATTATTATTATTCAGACAGTACACAATGGATTTTTTATTGCTGTCTCAGAACTTGTAATATTTTCATCCCATCATGAATAATATGTAATGAGACATTTTGGCAAGAGACAAATTATTATAGAATCCGACTCTTTGTTCCATGAGAAACCAATATTATATATTTATCGTGTATTAAATGAAAGGTGTTCCATCTCGAAAATCTTGTTTATTTTATCACTTATCAACTGTGCAACAATTTTAAATTGACATTTCTTAATTAATTGTGTTCAATATAACTATTATGGTTAATGCATCAAAACACCTTCAAGTTTTATATTATAAATTCATTTTTTTTTTTTTTTTTTTAATGTGAATTTAATGTTTTAACTTAGAAATAATTTTGTTTATTTATGTCTGAAAATATATGCTCAGTCATGTTAAGCACATAGTATTGACCTTTATTAACATATTATTTCGAGAGTTAAATATTTAATATAATTTTATAAAATTTATTGTTGATATCGATTTTATGAGACTCAAATAATTGGTTTTCTACTAAATTATTTAAATACATAGTCCATCATATTTTGTTTATTTTATACTTAATGTATGAATTTGATTCAAAAGTTTAAAGTAATCTAGTAATTATGTATTTAAGAGGTTTTGATTTTCTAATAAGCCTATTATTACGATAAAGATTATGAAAGAAACTTGATTTTTAAATGTATTTAGAGTTATGTTTTCTATAATATTTCAAATATTTACTACTTATAAATAAGTTTTTATTGATATTTGTATCACATAGTAAATTATTTTAATATACTGTAATTTCAGTACTGAAGTGTGAAATAAGTCAAAATATAAGTATATTTATTGAGTTCTCTGTAACTGTATGTTTGATGTTTAGTTTTTTATTTTATAATTTTATACACTTTATTACTGTTACGTATTAGACTATCTAATTTTTAAGAATTATCAACACCAATAATAATTTGTTACCATTAATATTTAATGATATACCTTACTTCGTGTTCAGTACATAGATATGATGGACTGTTAGGCGTACATATCCCCCCCCCACAAAAAAAAAAAAAAAAATAATGAACATCTTTCAAAGTATAAAATACTGATTTCACAATAATTTCCAAAATTTTATAACTTAACTATATTTTTTTCTTGAAAATAATTATTTTTTATCTATGCAACTATATAAAGAGTGGTCAAAAGCGTTTATCCTAACTTGTACAATTTTTTTCCAGTACTCATTTTTTAACCCACTGCTGCATGTGAAAGAAGTTTTACAGCTATAAGTAAAATAAAGACTTAGACACCATGCTACGACCACTTTAACAACAAAATTAATTAGTACATAGAAAAAGATAGGTATAGGCAATAATTGATTTTAAAAATTGGATGTTGTTATTGGATCTAAAAATAAATTCATTGTTGTAAAATAACTGCATGCTATTTGAATCTTAATATATATTTAATAATTTTAATTATTTCTTATGTATGTTTGAGGAACACTCTTGTAAGATTATTTTAGTCCCTCCCTACAAAAAGTCAAATCTTCACCTATGGTTAAGTACTGAAATTTAAATTTTAGACTTCTTGGTAGAAGTTTGGGGGATCAAGTCCTGTCAAACTTCATTTCTATTTATGCCAAACAATTGTGTATATACATTTACCTGTACTGTTTGTCTGTATACACTATACATTCTTCATTATTTTTTTTTTTTTAGTTTAATAATTTTTTATGTATTTGATGTTTTTTATATTGTGTCTTATGTACTGTGAATATATTTCCGAAACACATGTTAATTGTAAAGTTTCTCGTATTGAATATATTTGCTAATATATTTTGATTTCAAAATGGTAACATCGAATCCTAAAGCATAAATAACACAGTCTGAAAACGTTATGAAAATATTGAACTCGATATTTTATTATTTCGTAATAATTCTATATATGTATATATTATGACTATTGTAAATATAGTTAAAATGTTTTTAGTTAATGAGCATTAAATATTCTTCTGATTTTTATAATGACAACGTAGAGACTACAAATAATAATTAATTATAGTTTAACGTAGAGGAACGCTTGAGTAAGAAACTTTAATCAAATGATACGCCACAATGATAAAATTAAAATAATAAAATACCTCTGTTGCATTTAATTTAATTAAAGTTTCATTTTGTTACGTAAATATTTTAAATTTATATTACCTGATGAAAATATTGATGATACTAAAAACTTCTTTTATAACACTGGGGTTGTATAATATGTGTTTATACTCGTGCAAGCAGTATAATGGGATGTAATTTCCTATTTACTTTTGAAGGCTTAAACTTTATCTTACGATATAAATATAATAATTACTTGTCCATGTAGCTTGATACACATACATTTATTGATATTAACATTGTCTTTGTTGGTTCAACATTTAATGATAATAAAAAAATTACATTATATAAATATTTTTTTATATTTATACAACTTACTTACATCACAACAATTTATACATTAAAACAACAATAATATGATAATTTAAATGCAATCCCCATAGATATATTTTTAGTCCTTTTGACTTTATAGTATATATGGAATTATATATAATACTGAATTCGCGAATATTCGAATCGGAATGTTATGCTGACAATTAGTTGCAGCCATAATGGCTCAACAACACAAAACATAAATAATAATATGATTCACAACTATTTCATCCAATTATATAATAATACAAGTAGTGATAACTCTTGTTTGGCATGATATTTAAATAGTTATGTTTATTCATGTGTGTTATTAGATATTTAAACAATAATAATCAGGTACTCGCCATTTTAACGGTGAGCAGTCTTCCACCCTCGATACCCAGATTTATTTAAAATCTATTAAGACGTGAAATGAGTAATATAAATAAGTGTGATGATTAACGCAAGTATACGAATTTCAACCAATATAAAAATATAATTATAAAAAAAGACTTGATTTTGATATTTTGAGAATACAATTTATTTTGTGCTCCATAGTTATAATAAAAAAAAAAAAAAAAACGAATAATAGCTCAAACGCATGTTTTTGGATGATTGCGTTAATTGTTCCGCACGTAAATAATCAGTCAGCGGTGAATTTGATAATCAATGTAAAATATTTAACTACCATAATATTTTAATGATATATTTTGTAGATATAGTTATGCGTGCCGTCTAACTTGAATACCAAAATAATATTAATATACATGTATACAAGTTTGATTTTGGCGTTAAAAATTATTATTATTCATTGTTAACATGAACTATGCGTATTGGGTATAATTAATAAATATATAGTAATTACTTATTTCGTATATGCATAAGAAATAATATAGTTTTGATGAGATCATTAAAATTGAATATTCTGGAGTTTAAATACTTGTTACTTTGCAAATTATTACTAACATATGTTAACATCATTAGCAACACAATTTAGATAGCTACTGTCTTAGTTAATCTTAAGTTCTTGTTAAATATATCATTTTTGTTTTTTTTTTTTTTAAACACGACGTTTGTTATTATTTTAACTCTTACATATTTATATAATATATATCTTGCAATTTCTTGCATTTATATTTAATCTTTTATTTATTTTATCATTTTCCTTGTGTTTTTCACTGGTTTGTATTATGTATGACATAGCTCCATCTCTAAAATATGATTGTGTTCGAGCTTTTAAATCGGGTAACAAAATATCAAATAATACAATTACGTTTTATATAGTTTTAATTAATGAAGAATAAAAACAAAACAATTTACGCTTAGTATTTAGGAGTACCAATCTAAATAATGTATCGATATAACTACTGGAGTCGATGTTCTCGCATCATTTTACCATCAAGTCGTTAAATACTTTTAGTTTTTATATGCTATTTAATATTAACAGATAACCATAACCACCTTCTGTGTATGTACTATGTAGAAAATGTGGTAATATGATATAGACAAAGGACAAAGTTTGAGTAATAGCGGAAATCTACAAGAGAAAAAAAAATATCAGTTCGTGCCAATAAGCATTATTTGCACTACTTCGCAAATTCTGACTGTACACTGCCCGGAGATAGACACCAACCTTGAATTCACGGAAAAAAATGCCACTGGCAGAGAAAACAATGTTTAAATTACTTTTGAATCAACAAAAAATAACCACGTTGTGGCACTGTGCGAGGGCTAACGTCTTCATTCTTACGTGTAAACATACTTCATATCATAGTATTGTACTAAAATGTTGTAATAACAACTCATCCGAAGAAACGATGATATTTGCCTCGACTTGTATTTTTTTCTTGTTCGATAATATTGACATCAACCAACGTTTTTATACAATGTAATTTATTATATTTACCTACCTATATATTTTTCATTGAACAGCTTATATGCGTGTTTTATTAAACTGGACAGTTATTAACTGTACACATATTATGTAAGCATCCTAAAATATTTTTTCGTTAAATTTGAATAAATGCATCATTTATTTTATTGAAACATACAGAAAAAATACCCTCATAATGTGTGTAGATGCTGCGATAAGCCATCAGATGTATTATTGATGATGAAAATTGTCAGATTGGATGCGATTTTCTTCTCTTTTATTTTTTTATTTTATTTAATAAATAAAATGGGTGATTCTCTTTACTGTCGACTATATTTATTTGAAACTTGCTTTTCAAATGTTCACTATGTGTGTTTACATTTTTATACTTAAAAGTGACATGGTATTTTCACTGCATCTCTTATGACGTGTAAGGCACCTATGCAGTTCATTATGTTTCCACTATAGCCGCGGTGACAGTTTCTCTCGAACTAAAATCTAATCTCAAACTTGCTGAAACGTAAATACTTCATATATTTTTGTTCTTATTCTGTTTTTTTATTTTTATTTTTATTTTAATATGATTTTCGTCTAATATTTTATAATAATATTATTAATATTAGTTTTGATGTATGCAATTTTTTTATTATAGGGTTCTGAATAATTGACAAAGTTATGCTTAATAATTATAGAGTTTTATAACCTATTAATATTAATAACTTAATTGAATAATCAAATTTATTTTGATGATTTTTATTGAGCTTAATTAATTTTGTTGTTTGGTTGAAATTATTGAAACTTTTAATTTTTATTATTAGCTAATATTTATTTCAATGTTATCATTTTCGGGAAGTCGTAAATTTCAATAACTAAATGTAACTTTTAATAATGCTAACCTATTTTAATATTTTCCATTGTGTTTTTTAAATTTATTAATTTATAACTTTGTAGTAATTTAATGTATATTTCTGATCATTTGTAGTTTTAAAGAAATATATTAAACTAAATAGATAGTTTAGTTAATTATTGATTTATTTACTCATTTTTTTTTTTTTTTATTCAAACTGTTTAAAATTGTGCAATTGCTAATAGTTGTATGTATTTATATAGGAAAGTGGAATTTCATATCATAAACCGAATCTTGTTTAATAATCGAATATATGCATATAATGCCATATAATCATATTGGCAAATGAAGTCTACTATCAGTTGCCTATTGTTATTAGACGTTTCCTTTGTATAAACTGCTCATCGTGTAACCTGCAATGAAACAACTTAAACATCGACTAAGATCCGAATTTAGGTTATTAGGTGGGTTAATTGTGTTCGATTAGACTGAATGATTATTACGATATGATAATATTTAAATTGAATGTTCCATTGTTGTCTCAATTTGTGTTGTTTATGGGACTATTAAATTTTCATAATACACGGTATGTATTTATATATATATATAATATAGTAATTTATATATACAATATATACCCTTCAAATGTTTTAACGTAACGTTGTAGTCTTATTGTCTTCGCCACCAACGTATTTTCCACAAAGATCGTTTTAATCACCATAAAATCGAGACAATGCTGTACGGCTCGACTTACATTTGAAACATATATTATACTACGTGTGTTGGATTTTATGTATATATGCAGGTATGGTTATGGGTGCAGATTACTTTATTTAATTGTTTTCAGTAAACGAATCGATTGTCTCTTGAAATAATGGAAGCTATATATAGGTATATGCTTTACTTCCGCTTTACATATTGGTAATTTCTCGTTGATGTATATAGCAACAATCGTATTGTAGTAATATGTAGTACATTATATTAACTTTGTTATTCGATACACCAATAATATTCCTCTACGCAAATGTTTTGTCATCGTTTGGAAATCGGAAACACGAAGACATGTAAACTTGTAATTGTAACGTATTTAGTACATTATAATATTTGGCATTGTGAATATTACACATGGTATTGTGGTGTGTGTATGAATTAAATGAATAATTATCAGGATAACTCGGTTTGACTTTTCTTGTTTTTGATAATTAATATTATTTACCTGTTGACTTGTGATATTATGTGACTTTTGAAAATGTATTTTATTCCATTGTTTAATTACTAAACAAAAAGCATTCACATTTTTACAAATAAATGCCTCTAATCAGTGGATCATGGGAAAGGACATCTGCAGAATATTTACATTTCAAATTTCGGCTATCTGAATTAATGATGTATAAGAAATCAGCTGATTTAATGATGAATTTATCTTGTTTTCATAATGTATAGAACTTTGATAGTTTTATTATTAAATATTATTAATTAGCTTACAAATATATTTATAAAATAATTATTTTATTTATTATAAATTTAACGGCAAGACGTACAGCTCTACTGATTTTTCTCAACAATAATAACGTGATTGATACAAAACATCATGACCTATAAATAATATAATGAATACATAATGATACGCATAAAATGTAACTTTATTCAATTAAATTTTAGATTATGAGATTCCTCTCTTTCTAAATGGTAGTTTGAATATTATTGGTAAAATAATTGTTGATGAATTATATTTTAGTATTTTTACTTTTTTATATTTCATGATATAAACTCTAGCCCTAAGTTCTAAACTTTCCTTGCGTTTAGAATGAAATTCAATTATATATTTATATGTAGATTGTACATTTATAATAGTTGTATGTGAATGTGTGTATTTGCGCTAGTATTAGTCTAATACACGTAGTGAAAAATAACACGATTACACATTTCTTCCATTAGCTATAGAAGGTATTGTACAAATGTTTTTTTGACGCGTTCCGTTCGATTAACGGAAATATTGTAGGTTGTGTTTCGTTCTCAATTCTGTGTTTGCGCTAGGGAGTTTATAAAGAGTGCACGAGAAACACCAAGATAAAGTGAGGGATATTGAGTGAACTAGAGTGGGAAAATATGTATTTCGAAGTATGTTTGCAGTGATTATGATATCACTAAAAGGATTATTTATTTCCTTCATTTTCAAGCAGATCCTATGTGTCAAGATTAAAATGACCGCCTTGTGTGATAATTCGTGATTAGGCATAGTTGTATGTATTAACATTTAACAGTAATGTAATATAATAATCTTCAGATATCAAATTTAAACATAAAGTTATTCTCCATTTATAACTTAGTTTGATTGATTTGCGATTACTTAAAAACTATTATATATAGTGACAATAAATTTGACATTTTAACATAAGTAAACAGTTAAATAAATGTGTGCAATTTTCAACCGAATCGAATCCTTATTTATAAAACTACATTATAAAATATCTAAACAATATTAATTTCAATGTTTATTTTGTGAACTTACTCCGTATTATTTTTTTATAATTTTAGATTTTGAGTGAAGCGATGCATTGCAAGTATTGATTTTACAATGATATGTGTATGTATTTTTTTTTTTTTTTGTGCCAGTTGAGACAGTTTTTCTAGTACGGAAAAAAAATGCACTGATCATCAACTTTGAGGTAGATTTATCGTATTAAATTGGATTTATTTTATACTTTTTGTGAGTCAAAAGTGGAGAATCTTTAGTTCTTTTAAATATTGTCATTCAATTAAGATTTTACGTATTGACTAAACCACTCAATAATCGATACTTAGTATACAGTAGACTGGTTACCTAGTTACGTTATTTTATTTTTAGACGTTGAATTAAATTAACTGTTTTAAAAATATGTCATTATTATAATTATAATCATAATCGATTGTACGTATACAAAAGATGACACATATTTTCTCTTTATTAGGAAGTATAAATTGTGTATTTTAATTCAAAGTTTGATTCCATAACTGATAAAATATGTTGATATATTGAACACATTCCTTGATATGAGATACATTTAGGACAATTTGTTGAAAAATGACCATTTTAAATGCATTTATAATCAAAATACGAGGACGTTTAAGTAACCCATAATTTACTGTTAATTTATATTCAACTTTTTGAATAAATGTATGCATACGCACATATTTTTGAATTTATAAACTCAAAGGTATTGATAAATTAATTCGGATGTGTGTATGTGTAAAAATAATATATGTCTGAGCATAAAATATGTAAGGTATGGAGAAATTACGTTTGGTGATAAAATATAAACGTTTGAAATAGTGATGGTTAACGTTTACTAAATCGATGAAAGACGGTCTAGGGGGAATCACCGGGACCATTCATATTGATTTTTCATAAATATTAACATTCCTGTTTTTGCTGCTTAATATTTTGTATACTACAACACCGTCTTTCTAAGTTATATAATGATTAAAAAATGTTCTAAATTTAATTTTATTAATAATTTGTCTGTAATATTTAGCTATTAAATGTTTTTATCTGTTTATTATTAACTGAATTACGAAATAATATGAATATTAACTCTATTTTTAACAGTATAAAAAAAATAATCAGTACCTATAAAGGTATTTTTATAATAATATTCTTAAATGTTTTAAACTGTTGATTGTCATTATAATCGTATCTCTGAATTAAAAATAATCACGGTAATATATGATATTACACGTGATATAAATATAATCATTATTCTATAAATGTTTTACAGTAGGCCAGTAACGTCTCCAAAGTTAAACTGTGTGATATATAACTTGGTCAAATTTTACCGTTTTTCTACTCTTGCAAAAATTGTTTGTGCTTATATAATATCGCTAATATTTACCTCTATACGATAAATATTAAACACGCTATTCAAGTTTCTATATTCAAATTATTTCATCACTTTATATGTATTACACCAGTTTTCTTTGGGTGAATTGCATAATAAAATATATTCATCAATAGGTATGTATAATATTTATTAACCTGATCAATTTACGCCTAGGGCTTTGATTTTTATTCCATACCTTTTAAATCATAATTTAACGGAAAAATCAAAGTAGGTAGAAGACCAGCAATCAAACGACCTTATAGTGAATCTCAATAATTATATGCAGTAACGGACAAACAGCGTACAGTTAGGGCTGAGAATTATATAATTTCCAAATAAATTGTTTTCTTAAATTAAATGTTCTTTCGGTTAGTATTCTTTTTCGTAATTAAAATTTAACCAATTACGGTGAAATTGTAGTTTATTTTGTAAGAGTACTTGCACTTTATAGTTTTATCAATTTTACAATTCGTTCAATTGATTTAATTGTAATATGCTACTCAATCGTATATAGTTTGTATACATTTTCGGGCTACTACTTACAAGTCTTACATTAGATATGAATTTCAGTTATTTATATTTATATTTAATAATTCTGTTTTAGTCTTTCAATTTAATCGTTTAATGTACTCAGCATCAAAGTCTAATTCTTAAACTTTAAAAATACTTATTGCGCTGTATACGTTGTTATCCAATCAAATATTTTTAACTATCATTAAAATGCTATATAATCCAACAAGTATTTTTAGATGTATTTGTTAGTCTAAATAAAACCAAAAATAAGGTGGAAAATAAAATTGTATGAAGGTTTTATATCATTATTCATTGTTACGTGAGACGTAACGAGTATGATACAGTCGGTTTTGGGAAAAAAATGTTTTATCCTCGTAGTTAATATAATATTTAAATTTTGTAGCACGTTTTTAAATTGCACATTCGTTACACTAATATTTTATGCGATGCACATAAATACATTTTATTCAAAATTAGTTTTACGAACTACGTTTTTTATAGTTTAGATAGCTATTATGTATAGGTTAACACCTAAATAATAATGTATAATATTATATATTTCACACGGATACAAACACACATCATATTTATAATATAATTGTGAATAGCGTTAATGCAGTTTTTTATAAAGTGGTAAGGGTCGATAACGCTGAAAAATGAATAGAATTGTAAGTAGGATATTATTGTGTACGTACATTTTATCAGATTTTTTAAATAAATTACTGTATTTTATATTTTGGCATAATTCATTATGGTTATGATTATCTCCTTATTCACAATTAGTATGGTGGTGATGATTTGGAACGGATTTGTAATGTAAAATTCACTATACGCTATGAGTTCATTAGACATATTTTAATGGTTTAACAATTATCGTGAACGTCCTTGCATACACTTAAATTATTATCATATATGCAATATGCATAATTTATTGTTCGGATAAGAAATTAGAATTTCCAATTTCATGATACATGGCGTGTTGTTTACTTCCTGTCATATTAATTATTATTATGTCAAACGATTAATATCAGTTTATTATATGTGTTTGATGAGCTATCTATGCAAATATTGTGCGTTACGGCGCTTTATCATTTTACCACGTAAACCAACGTCTCGTATAGTGAATGTGATGTTATAACATGAGGTTTTTATGTATTTATTTATTTTTTTTTTTAAAGATAAGTGGGGTTCATTTGGTGTTGGTCAACATAACAGTCTAATTTAGTATAATTTGTGCTGTGATATATGTAGCATTGTAACTTGTAAAAATTTGTTTTAAAGTAGCCAAACGTCAAACTCAGGACTATCGATTTTAAATCGTCAATCCTTAAATAATTTCAGGGTTTAAAGAATTTTAATCGTAAGTTCATTAAACAATTAATGTTATTTTCCCTTTCGTTTATAATTTAGCCATTTCATTTGACCTTACAAATATTAATATGACATATAAATTATACAATTTGAATGAAAATTATTATTAGGTTAAATAAAATCGTATACAATTATATTGGTGTTTTACTTAAATTACAATAATTTGTTTACATTTAAGATTTTTTTTTTTTAGGATCGTTCAATTATTTTTTAAAGTTAGCTTTAATACATCCAAAGTCTTATGTGGTAAGAAAGTACTTTGAATTTGACATGTTACAATTATTACTTCACTGATTTCTCTAAACAAAATATCCTGCAACCATAACAATATTGTTCGAAAAAATAATCAAAAAAAAATCTTTTTTCTTAAGCTTTAGTTATATTTTTAATGTTACTGCTGTATATTACTTCTTTCAAATTAAATAACAAAGTACACCACTCATTATTCTCTGCCAAATGCCGATATTGGTATTGTGTTTACAGTTGAATAATTAATTTTATTTTAAAAGATGGGAGAAAATTATTATTTAAACTGTATCGATCGTTTATGTGGTACTTTAAACTTAACAATCACATTAATGTTTAAAATTGTACGTATAGTATACACTCCCACATCATATGTCACAACTATCTTGGATTGGGATGTGTTTTGTTTTATCGTTGAATACATTTCCATATTAATATTATTGTTTTATTGTAATAAAAATATATTATTGATGATATGGCTAATAATTTTATAATGGTAGCCCACAGCATCTTTAGTAATAATGAGTTCTTGTTTTTGACAATATTATTCTTAGTCAGCAAAACGGTGGATTACAAATATTTGCGTTATGAATAGCAATTTAAAGTTTTCTAATGGAATAACTTTAAATGACTCATATCTGAAAAGATTTCAATACTTACATTCTTAAGAATTTTAATATTATTATATTTTAAAGATTGTTAATCGTACATACTTGAAATTTTGTTTTATACTATTTCAATATAATTTTTGATTTATTTAAATTTGGAATTTGTTGTGAAGTGTTGCGTTTCTGATAAAAATTATTATATAGATTGAAATGGATACTTTGGGTCATTTTTTTGGCCAATTTTAATCTAATGTTATCTTGTATGTTTGGATTTATATTTTCTTAATATTAATTCTTTGAGGTTAAATATATAACATTGGCATGTTTAGTTCAAGAATTGTGTTTTCATTAGTTAGAAGATCAGAAGGTATTATTAAATAATAATGATATTAATTTTGAGCCCCGCGGTGCTCTAGCTTTGATTCGTTTGTATTCTGAATTTACGCTGTACGTTCTGTGAAAGTCATATCTCCTATATAAAGGATTAGATCATATTGAATATAAGACTAGATTGCACTAGAAGAACGTACATTTATTTTAATTTGAATATATTATCTGGTTAAGCTGTTAAAATTATATTATTTTATCATTATTTTTTCGATTTTCTACTAAATAATAGCCATAAGTGAAACTTATCAATATTCTTTTATAGCTCTAAAATTTGTTTTCTAGATATAAAAAAAATGCACGGAAATTTTATATTCTAATAATAAACACCACTAGCATTTATGTTTTATTGATCATTATGTGTCAGAGATGTTTCAGTAGTATTTTTACTGTTCAATATTACCATCACGATGATATATAGGTACATATAATATCTTTTCTCTTTTATATATTTTAGTAAACAATGAGATTAATTGAAATAACAAAAATAATTTAATACAAACTAAAATAAATGAAAACTTTGAATAACGTTGAAAAACTACATTTTATAAACCAAAAAATAAAAAAAACTATAAAAAATTATATTAAATTGTATTAAATTCAAGTATCGAAATAATATGTTTCATAATTCTTAAATTTTATTATTATTTTATTATAATTATTATTACTATTTTATTTTTATTATTTTATCATAGGTATGTTATTATATATACGCTCACTCATTTAATTTGATCTAACAATATTAGTTTTAATAACTGAATTTAGGTATTAACATATTTTTAAAGCGTATTTAGCTAATACAAATCATTTATTTACTTTGAACATTAAGTTATTTGTGTAAATATGAGAATCAGCATGGAGATTTTTAAACTCTTATCGCTGCAGTTATGTATATTTTACATTGTGAGCGAAGTGATATGAATGTATTGATTTTACAATAATGTGTTTATTTACTTATTTATTGAGTCTGAAAACACTTTTTATGCTAGAAAAGATACTACTGTCGTCAGTTTTGTGGTAGTTTCTGATCGCAAATTTTATCTAGTTTACACTGTTGGGTGGAAAGGAGTTAAATGTAAAAAATAATCAATATATTTCCAAATATCAAAATTAAAAATTAAATACTATAATATACTTTTATAAAATGTTAATATTATTAATATTATTATTATTATTGAAATAATTTATTCGTAACAACAGTTATAAAAATAATATTTTTAGTACTGATATAGTCCAATAATAATTCAGATTATATTATAATGTATTGTAAAAATATAGTGAGATTAAATTAATTTAAAGTGATGTTTTTAAATATACAAATTACATTTATTTGGAAAAAAAAAATTCAACCTAACTAATAACAAAAAATTAATTACTTATACCTATATTATTAAGTTAACCTTATACCAACATAAATATAATATAACTTTTTCTGGCCATATTGCCTTCGTTCAGAATTATTTTCGTTTATTATGTTAGGTTTAGTTAAACCTACTGTAAATTCAAATTAAATGTATATAGGTATTATAAATTACAATGACATAATTAATGATGAGAAACATACTCTACATTAGAGTGGTTATCTACTCGTCCATTTCTATGTATACCTATATAATTACCTATATTTATATATTATATAAGTTATCGTCTAAATGCATCGTTTATACTTAGTGACATAGATTTCTAACATTTGATTATAATACCGTCACATACGTAAATACCGAATAACCTACTTGTGATACAATTTATGAGGAAAGGGGTTGATATAAATCATTCTATTCATAAATTTCGAATACAGCCGAGAGCAAAAAAAAAAAAAAAAATGACATATATTTTGGTGTTATTACTCACAGTTCACGACATGTATAGAAATATCGTTTCCAAGGAAAATTGCAGGAATTCTAAAATGCTTGCTTATGGTAACAATAATAAATACATATTTAAAATTAAATTTCACCCCTCTGATTTACATATAATAATTTTTGGCATAACACTTTTGAATATAATATTTATCGCTATAATATAATCATGTGTAATTTTATTATATTATATAAACGATCTAATATTTTTATTATAATTATCCATGTGCTTTAAAAAATATTAATAATTGATAGGTATTATGTAAACATAGGTACATAAATGAAAACCTTAATGTTTTATAAATGAGATTTTTTGTAATTATTTTGACGTTTTAGTTTCTTATATGTATGTATTTTGTATTATAATATTTATAAACACAACACATTTTATTTAAGAGCTAAAAACAACGTATGATTTATTAAATTGTAAATGTATTTATTAAATAAAATAAAATAATAATAATAACAGTGCGTGATTTTCGAAGAAAAAATATTTATGAAGGCAACATTCTAGTTAATAAGCTCAAAATTAAATTTTTTTTCTCTTCAAAATAGATTCTTTCAAGTACAAATGTAAAATATAATGGCTTTCAGTGAATGTTCTTTGTTAAAAATTGCCTCCTTTGAAATGTATATTTTTACGAAAAACGCCATGTAGTATAATAGTAATCTTCTTTAACAATTGCATTAAATTGCATTCGTTTTCTATTATGGGAAAAAAATCATTCTGGGGAAAAGAGAATAAGGAAAAAAAAATCGCTCTTTTTAAATTCTACTCTATGATATATCCAAATGCGATGTTAACATTTTACACCGGAGCCTTGTTTTATAATAATAGTTGCAAGAAGTGACTGTTAGTATAATGGTGTACAACAAATACACAATTTATTGCTGGGACCAGTTGAATATGTTGACATAGTAAATAATTAATAAGCAACAATAATGCAATGCTAGTATGTGTTTCTCTACACGTATTTATTCCGGGACAATTTAGATTTTCTTTAGAGAAATTAATTTTTTTTTTTGTTTTCAATGAAATATAATTTTTAGTCAGTAACATTTTTTTTCGAGAATGTAACGTTTTTATGAACGGAAAGTTTAATATGAATTGCATTATTGTTTAGGTATTTACAATTTTCCTAAATTATTTTCAAGAAATTTAAATTATGCAAATCAGTGCATGATTAAAACACTAATTTTATTATGAAAATATTAATTTATAATTGGCCTACTTATATTCATTCTATAAAGTTAACTTGAATGGACTGAAAAATTAGTATTAATAGAATTATGACGTAAATATAATTATATTAAATAAAATCGTTTCAGATAGTTTTGTAATGATTTAATTGTGTATAGATTTACGAGTAAATACTTATAATACTCTACAAGATTATACTAAATACCTAAATTTTTTTACTGAATATTATGTATATTATATTTACTATTATACCTACTTATAATAGCTAGATACGTGTATTTAAACAGAGTATGCATGTTGTCTCATTGTTTATTGTTGATCGACTTTCGGTTAATGGAACGTTGACTTTCAATCGTATTGCGTAAATTATTCCCTAAGTCTGATGCTTAATTATATGTAGTAGGTTTAAAATATAATGATTTAATTTAATTACATAGAATATATTGCGTGCAAGCTATGAAAAAAATCCATAAAAATCAACATTAAAAATTGGTTCAAAGGGGTTTTCCTTAAGTATACAATAATTATAGGTAGTTGATGATGGGGCAAGTAGCAAGAAGCCAATCAACCACTATAATTATTATTATAGTTATGAGCGTTCTTCGTATTCCTCGCACAATAGTTAAATAGTTCGCATGAATCTGATAATAATATTATAATAATAATACGCAGTCAATTATAATGTTTACTTACAGTAACGTATCCATTATTTCATTCGTTCTATTCAAACCGTTGATGGAATTAATAAATATATAGACTTGAATTTACATCCTTCAGTGGTTGTATAGAATATGTTGTATATGCATAATATATATTTGTAATCAATGATATTATACATTATATCACATACGTGTAACGTATAATGTCTGTTGTTCAATCTTCAACTGGAAATTATTGTGTGCTATTCAGAGGGAAAATAAAATTACAGGCATTATAATCATCAAAAATAATAATTTGAATTTCATGTACGGAAATTATAATTAGTTGTTAATATACATTACCTATAACCCATATAGGTACATACAAATAAAGGTGTTTATAGATTTCATTACCTTCAAAAGTCGATAAGAAATTACAATAAAGATTAATTTTAATTTTTCATGGTTGTTACGAAATAAGATAAAATATTATTAATTAGTAGAAAATACTAATTTAAATGAAACATGTGTTAATTGCAAACTAGAGAAACGTGGATGGATTTAATTAAATATTTTTTTCATGGATTTGATAAAAAAGGTTCACTAAATAGAAGCAGTTATTCTTAAATTATTATTTATCCGCATGTAGGTTTTGTTTTCATCATTTTAGAAGAATTATCTAGTCTCAAAAATGTTCTAAATTGTTTTTTATCTTAGATTGATTTTAGAGAGAAGATAAAATATTGAAGTATGCTTCTTAATTATTCAACTGAAAGTGCACTAATATTCAGAAGATTCACAGTCCCAGTTTCTTATTTAGCAAAAAAGTATCGATATTCTCTCGCTTAATTTTACTCTTTTAGGTTTAAATTAAACCAACAACCAAAAAAATAATAGATGTATCAACAATATGCTATAATTGTATGTTTTTGTTCTCTCGTATCATTTTTTTTATTAAATAAAAAATTTATACCTACAGCAATAGTTGTTTGGTTAAAACAATATTTTCGAACGTATAATTTTTAGGTCTATAGCATTGCAATATTCTCCAATTAATAAATGTGCAAAATAGACATACGGTAAGATTTTATTTTTTTCGACATTTATAGATAATATTATAGCCAGCCAATACTCTCATCATATCCACTTTTATACATGCGAAAACACTCATTCGTATACGTTGCTAAGTTTCCTTAGTGTGTCATATTGTCGTCTCGTTTTCGATTTATATAAGCAATACTTTTTATGTATTTATTTTTAATATTTTCTGCCTTTTATATTGTCATTTATTATACGCATTTCATATTATGTATTTTATTAGAATATTACGACAGCACTTTTGTTTCAGTATTCTGTATCTGTTGAACTGTTCATGGTATTTTACTTTATTTCCTCTATTTTTCTTATTTTTTACACAAAAACGCGCGCGCGCGCGCGCACACACACACACACACACACACACACACACACACACACACACACACACACACACACATATATGGCTTGTCGGCTAGTAAATATTTAACAAAGTGCGGTATAATAATGTGCCCGGGTAAGTGGATGGGAAGTTTGGTTATGGGACGATAAAAAGTAAACATTGGAGCGAAACTTTTGCCCTACGCTGCCGACATTAATTGAATTAATTATGTGTAAATTTCGCTACGACTAGTACTTTTCGGCGCTCGCGTATACTCTTTAACATATACGTGCACGGAAAAAAAAAGATAAAAACTGAAGTCGTGTTCATCGTTGTCGTTGACGAGGGAACATGATGTAGCCCAGTGTCTTATCGCTGATGCTGCTACTATTGTCCTATAAACATTAGCCTGTATGAGAGTATACATATAAAGAGAGAAAGTCGTTGGTATGTGTGTAGGTTTCAAAAACCTTTACAACGATTAGAGGCTATAGATCTCGATATATTTCCTATATTTGTAATAGTTTGTAATAGTCCATTCTCATATAGTATATAAATGCATTTTTACGTTGTTATTACATTATGCAAACACAAATTCCCATTGAATTTTCTATAATAGTACCTCTTGTAGACGATTTAAATATATGTTTTGGTTAGATTAATTGATTAAGTAGAAATTTTATATTATTTTCTAGTTCAAGTTGAAATTTGACTGCATTAGTTATTATAAATAAATACCTATTAAAAAAATGTTACTTATAAGCATTAATAAGTTAATTATGGTAAAATTTCAAAATTGAAAAAAACAGCTATTTTTTTTTCGCTGTTAAAATCGTTCTCAAGAAATTATTATTTAAAGTATTTAAATCTTTACTTACATAGTTAAATTCGCTATAATTGCCAAATACATTTTTACCTTCAAATTAAGTAAATCAACATAATCTAGTGCAATGGATTACTTGTGAAGATTTCCCACATTTGCATCTATATTTGTTTACAACAGCATACTACGACAATGAAATATGAGACGTAAAAATAATTGATCATTCATTTTTAAAATTCTATATAAATTAATTTTAAAAATAACTAGTTTTAATTCAAATTTCACATCTATCCATTTTTAGAACATCCTATTATAAAACCATTTGTTTTTGAAAATTAACTGAAGGTTTTAATTGTAACGTAATTTTCTTTTACCGTGGGTTTAATGAGTGGGTTATTTGTCTTTCGATGAATTGTAATTGCTTGGCACGATAAAATTGCCATCATATACATAGTTCCAAAAAATGTGTGCGTGACCCAAAAAAATATTTCATCTGGTTGCTTAGTTAGGAAATGTAATGAAGAAAAGTTCAGTTTCTTGCTGAAATCTTTTTGTTTTTCTTTCTAAATAGTACTCACGTGCTGCAGTACCTTTCACGATTCACTAGATTCTGTAAAGTCTATAGATACTTATAATATATTAATATGTTTATACTTACACAAGCACACTGTAACGCTCACAATAATTGCTAACCGTGTTTATAGAATATATATATAATATACATGGTACATACACTGGTGAACCTGATTGTTGGCCAATAATTTAATTGTACAAAACTTTCGAGATTGGTGTGACTAACGAACAATCGGATTTATCTGCGTACAACTTAATGTTTGGAAAAACAAAAGTGATGGCTAATCATTTATTTGTTTTCTCTGATTTTTGTAGCTACCGACGCATAGACTATTATATTATCCTATGAAAAAATCAATCAGTAGTATTTTCAGTAATTTTCCCGGAATAACTTATAATCGATATCCTACTAGGCGTATAATTAAATATATTGTTTGCTAGCCGTTATTTTTTTTCTACAAAAACACATTTGTCACTGTACAATTTGTAGTGCAGTCAGCTTAAATTGATATAAAATGATTTCAATTTTTTCTATATTATAAAAATATATTAATTTAGTTTTAATATTTTTATTTTATTAATAAAATAATAAATTTATAAAATAGCTTATAATTGCAGTATTTACATACTTAACTATACCTATCTAATTAGTTGTTTGTATAATGTACAAATTTGTATTTTGCATTTGTGTTTTATATGCTGGATTAGAGTAATGATATTATGAATATAAAAAGTTTTTATTTAAAAATTCTCAAACTATATTTGCTTTTAAGCAATTTTTACAGTAAATATATAAAATCATATGTTTATAACCCAAAGCAGAGGTCTACCAAACCATTTAATTAGGACGTATTAAACCGTATGTTTGCAAACAATTTTTCATACAAATAGTCTGAAGAGGTTTACTCATTATAATATTGCTTACAAAATATAAATATGGTATACGGTTAAAGGTGTTTTATACTGTATATTCGGGGTGAAACATAATGTAGAATTTTCAACAACCCCCTAGACTTTATTTTGGTAATTTACTCCTGCACTTTTAATAAACAAAAGATACTTGAGTTAAATGTTTAACAAATCAGAATAAAAGTAGTACGTACTTCAATCAAAAGTTTGAAAGTGATGTTAAACATTCGACTTGCATCGTTTAGTTTTCAGGGATTCTGATACCTATAGTTGAAAATTTTAATTAACCTTGAATCAATATTTTAACAAATTTTGTAAACAAAACTTTTTGTATAACCAAGAAAAATATAAAAACAATTTCTGATAAATTAAATACTATCAAACATTAGAATATGATGGTAATGGTACAGTATTCCGAACATTTATAATAAGAGGCGATAATAAGACAACAAGACTTCTGGAAAAATTGCAAACGTACCTACTTTTGTGGCAATGTAAGTAAAAATAACGATACATTATTTTGAATTTATAAATATTTCAGTAATACATTGACACAAAAAAATATCTATCAATTCGTTTTTATAAATCTATTCTTATAATTTGAAAAATATTTTTTAAATTCGTTTTTCCATTCATTTCATTTGTTACTTCAGTATAATTAAATAACATTAATAATAATAGTTATGATATATATTTTAACGATTGTATATTATCATAAGTAGGAATATTAAATTTTATAATGTGTTACTATACCTAGTAGTTTAAATAACACCAAACATTATTGTATAAATTTGCCTAACAACTTATTACGTAATTGCACTCATCGATTTCAGGCAGTGCCTACTTAAATTATCAAATATTGAAACTATCTTTCAGGACAAGTCTAAGTTACTTCAGCAGTATCTCAACTTTTAGGATCACTTATTTTCTATTTTATTTTGTATTTTTTTAAACGATATCCCGAAAGTTATTTCATAATCGTAAATCGCATAATTTTGCAGACGATACAAAAAATATTTAGGGATATTAGAAACATGGATGATGGAATAAAATTACAATTTGAATATAATTGTATAGATATTTATTTAATCATTTATCGTGCTATAATAATAAAAAACATATTTCAACTTGGAAATAAAATGTTCCACGAATATCTTTTCTTTGAAAAGAATATCTATTAGATTTAATTATTCTTCGGGAATTATTAATTTATCAAGAAAAGCTACAATGCATATGACCTTTGAGAAAGGTTTGATATGAAAGTTTGTTTTAGTACGAGTGTCGGAATGTATAATATATTTGATTAGGAATAAAGTGTATGATAATTTAGACTTTAAACTAAAAACTTTGTTAGATCAATTGGTTGTTCTTATTTTCATTTATGCACTCTTTATTTTGCTTTCATACATAAAAACGGACAGAAAGCTTAGAAAAAATTCAAAATAATCTTATTCGATTCTTATGATACCAATGTTTTATCTCTAACACTTGAAATTTAGGCTGCGAAATAGATAAGAGACGAAGAGTAAATACCTATTCCATTGGATCATGAACATAATTTAACGTGTATCTATATTGTTAAGATATTTAATTTTTTTAGAAGTAGGTAAAAGGTCGATTATACTTTAGGTGTTGGTTCTGCTCTAAATATTTTTAAAAGTTCAAATCATTGTGTTCCGTTTAATACATTTAATTGACAAGACAAATCTACATAACGGAATATATAACTGTATACATTTAACCCTCGAATAAGTACTTATTTAAAGATATTTTTTCGTTCATTTATTACTATTTTAATGAATATATTTATACTATTTTACTCTTTATATAAATAATTCTAAACAAAAATAACGGATTAGGTAAAAACACAAAGATGATATATATTATATACCATGTATTATATTATATAATATATCTAGTTATTTTTTTTTTATTGTATTATTTGATTCTTAAATTGTATTTAAAATATTTGTGTGTACGTTTTATTATGTTAATTATTAATATATTAATTAAATATTATGTTATTTATTTAGTCTACTTATATAATTGTAGTTATGTATTTTATTATCAGTTTAATATCAATACTAAACGAACCCCTAAAAAAAAAAAAAAAAATGAAAACAATATAGCTCAAAAACCTAATAACAACATAATATTAACTCATACAAATGTTCAAAATAATTTATACGTATATTTGGCAATAAATCAAACGGAAGCTATTCTGATGAAAAATTTCATTAGTATATGTATGATCACGTTTTTTACAACTAAACATTTTCATTGTTCTATTGTAGGGTCTAAAAGGTCAAATTTGATGAACTGTGACGGACATGTTTATATTCTGCGAAATATTTAGTTACTAAGTCATATTATAAACATACTTATTTATATATATATACATTATAATTTTTGTCAATAGATAAGCTAACCATACGTTTGTGTGTTAAGTCTATAAATATCATACATTTATATTTACTTTATTTTGAGTTAATTTCTCATCGTTTTGGATTTACATCATACATTAAATCATTTTTTAATTAATATTTGAATGTTTAACATGTAGAACATTAACGTTTTTTTTCTCTGGGTCTCGATTATATTATGTTCAAATTATTTTTAAATTGTAATTTATGAATGATATTTTCAATCATACTATGATGATAAATCAATGTATATTATAGTTTGTGGACTTTTGACTTTTAAATATTTTTTATAAACATATTTATTATTATAATCATTAACCAACTGTATACCAATGAAATATAGTATGTAGGTACGCCCGTTAAGCCATGGTATGCTTCATTTACATTCGGATTAATTTAAAATCGATTACTTATAATTGCATTCGAAAAAATATTTCTAAGAAATGTATTCAATTCTGCAATAATGGCCTTTTTTATGCCTAAAGAAACTATTGAGTTTTTGAAAGAAATAGATTTTCTTGAAGTTTAAAGTCATTGTGATCGATAATTATAAATTACAATATATATATAAAAAAAATGTACATATATGTATATATATAAAACCAAGTTGAGTACAAATTGATAACCATCACTGTACGTCAAACATTTTAGATATTATTATATAAGCTTAAAAAAATTCAAATTATTTAGGTGTCCAGAATATTTGTTTGAAAATGTTAAATACATGGAACATCAATCTTATTTATATTATATCGTTAATTAACGAGTTGAATCGATATTTTTGTTTTATAATTTCATTTATGAAACGAATTATTATTATTTTTAACTTTTAAATTATTTAAGCTCTACAAACAATATATTTAATTCGCTTGTCTGTTTTAAAATATATATTATTTTTTTCATTTAACTATAAAATATAACCACACCATTTGTGAATATTTCTTATACGCATATTAATTGTTTTGAGTAAATATAACTATAAGTATGTACTTTTAAGACATATATCGCAGAAATATGCCTATGTATATTTATTTTAGTTTTAAAATGTTTATTATTATAATTTTTAAATTATCATAAAAGTTTTTGAATTTTATCACTATAATTTGTAAAGAAATACTAAACTATTGTTTTATTTTATTTTTAATATCTCATTTGTTGTGAACAGCAGTTTTTCATAACTCTTAAGTGTTGTGAAAAAATGTTAACAACTCATATTTTATGAAACCACTTTTTCTGATCTTAAAAAAAAAACATAACACTTTAAGACTTCTTTTACTATTCATTTTGATGTAACTATGGGTGGACAATTTAAAAGAATTTAAATTGCTTACATTAATGTCTGTTCTTTCCGTTATAAAACTTGACATTACATCATTTTTAGTAGATAATTTTGAAATATAAATTATAATTGAACTAGGTACTTATAAAAGTATGAAGTTACAAGATAATTTTTTTAGTGTGTTATTATTATTATTATATATATATATATATATAATTAGAGCATAAATAAAACCGATCATTCTGAACTTATTGATTACTTTCTTATTAACAAACCTACTAAATCGATATTATTATACTGAGTTTTAGTTATTTTACTTGGTATTGTATTTATTATTATTATTAAGACATATTGTTCCACCCTCTAATTTATATTTTTATGATACTTGAACTGAGATAAGATTAGTTTTTAGTTAAAACAATTTTTGAACCTAAAATAATATGAAACATAGTATATCCTTGTATTGTCTATGTTATTGAATGTAAAGGTCAAAAGTATTGACTGTACTTTTAACTCTTATTTTATGATTCGATGTAATATTTACCGCACTTAATTATCCTTAATCCAGTTATTTGTATAATATGTTCTATATTAACTAATATTATACATTTTCGTTTTATACCAAATTCAGCATCATTATAGTAGGTAATACAATACTATAAGTATTATACATAATTTAAATATCTAAAATCGTAGCAATCACGATACAATAAAATTAGTGACAAATGGAATCTTCTAATTATTGCAATAGATACAAGCTCATGGTATTTACAATATAATTGTTTGTTATTATACAAATATGATACTAATAGAGATAAGTATACTAGGTCTAATAATATCTATTGTAGACATTGGTAATTACACCCTATCATCCAATCTAATTAAACCCCTTAAGGCAGCTAAAGACCGTTGGATGCGATCAATTATTATGTAAGCCTTTATGAACTTCTTGAATAATTCCATTGCATTTAACTACATATATTGTTTTAAGAACAATTAGTTAAGTATTACGTACTAACGTTTTGCATGTAATTTGAATCTTCCTTAGAGATCAATAATAAGTATTATGTAAATTGTTATCACAAGTATAAATATGCAATTCACATGCATCTTTTTTAATCGAAAAACCACATGTTGATGAAATGTTTTTAAAAATAATAGCAGTACTTAATGGTTTTCTCGCTCATAAGATAACTTGTACTATGAAATAGGTTTTTTAACTTGACGACACTAAATCAATAAAAATGTATGTAACGTTAAATATGCACCATAGAAATTTGTGGCATATCGAAGTAATTTTGTTCAGTAAATTCGGTTATCCTGACAACAGGTATAATAAAAAACAAACTATGGTGTTTTCTTATTAGTCGTTTATATTTTCATACAGTGTTTCTATTTTATTATTATATATAATTATATAGTTAATGTGCCGTGTTCTAGGGTCTTTGTGCACTTTCCTTAATTGATTCAGGTGCGCTTTCCTTAATTTATTCAGGTGCACTTTCGTATAAGCTAAGGGTCTATAATATTTTCGTTTGAAATCTTGAACACCGTATTAAATCAAAATATCGTGTAAAGAGATATTATACGAGTATATTATTGTTTCTGCAGTTTTCCGAGCTATTAAACCCATGTTATTTATTTGTACGCATACTATTATTATATTTACACAAATATTGTGTATTATATGAAATAGGTATATGAACTAATTCTAGTGAGTGTGACTGTTCGAATAATTTATTCTGTAACATTATATGAAGTACGTGTTGTTTTCATTTCTTGAATTCGTATTTTAACATTAAAATTATGACAATGTTTGCAGAAAAATAATATTTACTTATTTATTTATTTATAATTATAAAATGACCATTTAAAGGAATGTTTATGTTGCGGATTATTACAGTCGAGTCAGGAATTTTGTAATTGTTTTTACGTCTACCTATTGAAATGTTTGATAGATAGAGATTACATCAAAAATATGTAAACGTAATAAAAAAAAAAAATTAAACCCAAATACCGATTAACACACAAAAGAATTTTTCACTTTACCCTACCGTGTAGATAAACTTTATGTTTGGAATATTAACAATAATCACAATTTTATTAAAAACAACAAATCTTTCTCTTTCAAATTGTATCATTGCATATATTTTTATTAGATTCCTGGTATCCACACAGTATAGATCCTTTTGATCCTCATTTGTACAATTACTGTAAGCGTGTCTTGAATTTAATTTCAGTGTCGATAGTGATATTTCGTTAAACAAACAAAAAAAAGGTATTATTTCACTTGTGAGTTAACGCCGAATTGAATAAAATGAAAAAAAAATGTTGTAGTAATCGTCAAAGAAACAAGACTACAGAGAATTGGTAAAGAAAAAAAAAATATATATATATTCTACCTCTCGGAAATCTTGAAATTGTGGCCAAACACGATCTACCTATACTAGGCAAATCGAATTTACATTCACAGGCGCAATGGTAGCACAGTGTTCTTGGAATGCATTACCACAGATAGCAAAGAGATAATCCATCCCCCAGGGTGAATGTGGTTTTATTTATTTATTTCGGACAGACGCTTTCTGTATTAATAATAAACAAATGTATGAGGTGACGTTTTTTACATAGATTAATTTTAATACCATTTAGGCAGGTGTCGATCTAAAATGTTTAGTTAATATTAAATTTTTATTAAGAAAAATTGTTTAGTATCTACCTTTAGGTCGTGTTTCATTATGTTGCACGAACAACACGAGTGTTATACGTGCCTATATGTATGTCCATTCAAACATTTTTAGTCGTATCATTCGTTATATTTTCTTTTTCAATTTTTATATCAGTTTTCGGGCGCAATTTTATAGTTTTCAAAAGAAAAAGTCCTTTGGCTGCGTAACATTTTTTTATGAACTCAGTTCGTGCGTTGTAGCCGTAGTTATGATATCTAGAAAAAGTCGTTTGCTGCCAACACGCCCGTAGCGTGTGACATAAAGAAGGCTTATCATTTTGTCACTACTCTTTCTCATATTGGATACGTGCCCACGTCGTCAGTGGAAATTTCAGACGCATAAAAAAAATAATAATAATAATACCTATCCGTCTAGATAGATGCACAATTGTCAATTTTATTTCACCGTTGTTTTAGGTACATACTTGAACTGTTTAAAATATTTGAGTGCATGCTCATATATACTTGAGTGCATGCTCATACCCTTGCCGATCTTCTTCGACAATCATATTGTAATATCAGTGTATAACATTGCGTTTTCAGTGTAATATCGTTACAATTACAACATGACATTTAACTTCTTCGAATGCAAGTAGCAGTTTAAGAAAAATATATAAACCGAAATTAAGCATCGAATTTCGTATAATGGACAGCTTGTCTAAATTTAAGTTGAGCGTGAAAACGTTTGTAATATAAAATTGTTTTAGTAGTGATTTTTCTTCAATAGTTAACACCCCCGTAACTGATGCTGTCAGATTTAATAATATTTGATGAACTATCATTACGTTCAAAATGAACTGCACGAGCTTATTGACTATGCATTTTAAAAGTTTCATTTATTTCATTATTTTTATTCTTTTTGTATACACGATATTCCATCATTGTCAGTTAGCGTACGATTTTATTTTCATTTTTATTTAATAAATTAAATTTGATGTTTAGTACAGAAAATATAATAAATGTCTAAGCATTTCTAGAATTTAAATAAATGCATCATTTGTCTAAAATTGTTTCATATTAAATAAATATTAAAAAGTATCCATTCTTTTGTTTTATTATGATATGCTTTTATTCCCAAGTTAAATTATGTTTTTTTATATACCTTTGAATAATACAAAATAATCTATCTATATCAATTATTGTAGATTTGAACATATTTATAATTAATACAGTTCTTATAGTGACGTAGTGTATTCTTTATCACCAAATCTTTTATTAAATATCAATCAACTTTGATTTTATATTGCACGGTGTCTCTTTGTGAATATGTTGCATTAATTGTTTTATATTTTTTTGTTTTAGGTAAGTTTGGAAAATAATGCTTTGAATTCAAGTCTATTCAAATTATTTTTAGAAGAAAGGTATGAATTATTGTGTTTTATACTATATGCGCTTATTGGGTGCAGAAATTTTTATATAATGATCTGTAAAGTTACAGAAATACAATACAACTAACTTAAGACCGACATTCCGTATTTAAGTATTGTTAACAGTTGTGCATATGTACATTTTACTTAGAACTTAGCATATTTGGTTTGTTGATTCTCATAGTATGTTGACTTATGAATACAATACAATTACAATACAACCTAACGATACTTAAGGGACTGTAAGAAAATCAGATCGGTTTACCTGTAATATCTTTTATGGATTTTTTATCTATTTTTTTATATTATTTTAAATTTATAAATACAGTTAATTGAATTTCATAAACTAGTTATTATTATTTATTAACATTACGCATGGAAACATAATACTATTAACATTTTCACATAATGATGATTAAAAAAAAAATGCTTATATTATAAATAGGAGTATAACAATTGCCATTATTTTAGATTATTAATTAATGTAATAATTGGTTGGGTATTTTTTTTTTTGTGTGTTTTCAAACAATATTTATACTTGTTTATACTTGAAAAATTCTTCAATTTTTAATATTTAGAAGGGTTATTAGTACAATAAAAAAAAAGATAGTATCTACTTTGTAAGCTAAACTTTCGATTAATTATCTTAAAACAATTGAAAATAAAATATATAAAAACCGGAATATTTTCCCAATAATTTTTAACAAAATTAATATAATTGCTTTTGTTTAAATTTAAAAACTAATAACTTCAGTAACTTGCTATTTAAGAAAAAAGGTCATATTGGTTTTTTCTTAAAGTGATATAATTTCAAATTTCAAATTTTATTTTGAATCTTTTGAGCTATTTATAGAAATTAAGACTTTTTTGGTTTTGTTGATTATTATATTTTTGTATTTAGGTAATGAGATTGTAATGTAAAGTTTTCATAAGTTTTTCGTAAAGAGATTTTAATAAAGCATAGTCATACATTTTCATAATCTGAAATTTTGATTAAATTCGCCAAAATGAAAATGAAAATTTCAACTCATATTTCTACTAATTATAATACTAATATAATCTGCAAATAATACAATCATTTAAATATTAGAAAAAAATACTCAATTTGTATTAGCCAAAATTAAATGTATATGTGAGCTTTTCTATAATAACCTATAGGGTGTTGAAATAGTAAACTATAAATTCCATCCTAGTTTCAAAAAATGTATTGATACATATAACTTTTATTTGAGAATGGTCAATTCGTTCAAAAGTAAAATAATGGTTATATTACATGTTCAATTATTTCATAAAATATTATTATTAATTTATTTTTATTTTCTGCTATCTATCTACTGTTTTTTGTGTTTTTATAATTGTATCAAATAAGCATCTATTTGGGTTCGAAATAATAAGAATAAGGTAACAGTTAATTTTATATGTAGTTGACGTATTGCTGACCATTCTGCTTTTTAGTAATAAAATGACAAACCCTTATCTGAAATAGATAGGGACTCAACGATGGATGGTCGTTGAGTCTTTTCAAAATATCGAATTCGCCTGTCTAGGTATAATGTGCAAAATTCACAGAGAGTACATTATACTTCTATCCCTCTGCTTCTCTTTCTTCGTTTTACTATGTGATGGAAACAATGCACCAATTATGTCAGAACTTTGTATATGCCTTTTGCCCGCCTCTCCGCATACACTATTCACGAGTCCACACCACCGCCATCACTATCCGCAACCCATCTACCACCCACCTACCACCCTACCATCCAACCACTGCCTACACTACCACAACCACTATTACCACCAATAACTACTACAGCTACCGACGAAAGTTAATATCTCTCTAGTCCTGCGTACCCAACAGCAGATTGCCAACACCACAAATCACCCATTAGTCCGAAGTTAATATCGGAACCAGAGAAAGTCGAATTAAAGTTTGTTGTAGGATATTTACACAACAATTTCTAAGGTTGGGTAAGACGGACAGAAATATTATGCATATAAGTATACGTAGGGGGAATTTTCCCCACCGGTCGTCATCGTGTTTACACTACGTTGAATATACCGTTTATATAGTGATAATTAGATCGGAAACATAAAACTGATAATAATTATCCACCTTGTGTAGCGTACATAGTATATAATATGTATTATACCATAATACCATTCACACTACACGTAGCTATCTTACTCTCCAGACGACCTACCGTGATAAACGGCTCGTGTAATAGTGAAACGTGGATGTTCACCCCTTTTTTAATCCTCTAAACGGTTGTCGTCATCGTCAATTTCACTTATGCACCATATTAGTTTTAGGTGTTAGTGAGTCAGACAGTGACTGCACCGTTATTTTAATAATCTGACGTCCACTATTTACAGATGCAGTTCAATGAATTCGAAACCGTATATTTTAATGAATAATTTAGTAACCTGCATGAATATAATTTCGAGATAGATATTAATTTGACATTTGATATAATTATAAGTTTATGCCTAATAATAGAGACGAAACATAGATCATATGCTCAAAAATGATGTGTTAGGACATAAAATGTGAATTTTTATTCAAAAAATTAAGAAAATGTATTAAAATAAATTGTTTTATTTTACTAGGTATATCGTTTAAAAAGAACAACCATGTTAGGTAAATTATAAAGTAACAAATGTTTCATATAAACTATACACTTTTAAAAACTCCACGTTATTTTGATTATGCTTTTCATATCTTAAAAAAATTCTTTTAATTATTTCATTATGTTTTCTTCGAAGCTCCTTTGTTTTTTTTTTTAAGTGTTAATTATTCTATTATGTTTTCTTTCCCGTTCTGTATTTTTTGTACAATAAAGTTAAGTATTTATATGCACCAGGCACCTAAATATTTGGTACCAACTTATATTTTATAGTTCAACATTATAATATAAAATATGACTCGTATATTTGTTTGAAAATTACATGTTTAACGACTATGTTAAGACTTGGTTATATTATTGCATGACAATTCAGATTCAATGCGTTGGGTAAACGGTCACTTTGTACTATAACATATATTAATTATATATTATTATAAATATAAGTTTTATAGGTACCTAAGTAGTAACTAGTAATTATGTATAGTGTTAATATTATTAAAATAGAAAAATTAAAAATAAAATAAATTTTGCTATAAAATATTGTATATAGTTTAGTAATATTACAGAATATTTTATATCAAAATAACACAATAATCGAAAAATGTTCGGACAAAAATCCATACGAAAATATTCATTTTTGAACATTTTATGTACCTACCAAAGTATTTAATTCTAAATGGAATTTAGATAATGTCTAATCTCCAAATCTTCTCGAATTTTTATTTTAATCTCATTTATATTTATTTATTTATTCTTTATACATTATAAATTTTGGAGTATGTAAAGTGAATAAAATAAAAACTTACATAATGTTGAAGTTGTTTTCTTTTTTATAAAAATTTTGGTAACTAGCATTTTGCATTTTATAAAATATTTATTATTGCTGCTTAGGTAAATGTTTTTTTTTAATACTTGAACGGAATGTGGTTATTAGAGCTAAAATTAATATCTAAAAATTTAATTTTGTTAATTTTTTAAAATGTGTGGGTCTTATAACTAAAATTGTTCATTCAATTTTACTCTTGAAAATTACACTTAAGTGTATATTTTTTTTTCTAATCATGATAATTCTGCCGATCAGTTAATTTTGTTATTTTTAGTTATTGATATTATGTCAAATAATATCAATCAACGTTTAAATTTTTATGTGTGCAATTATATTCAAAATATTAATAAAAAGAAAAATTATTTATATTTTTATCTTTTTAATTTATTTTATGTCAATAATATTATATTGTCATAATAAAATATTTTCAAAGCAACGGAATAATCATTATTCTGTTTTTGTTTTTTTGTCAATCATAAATAAATATTAGTCAATCAATACCAAGTTTACAAATGGTTCTAGATTTTCTCAGTTATTGAAATAAAATGTATGTTATGATTTTAACTGCGGGATTCTTATATATTAATATATTATATAACTCCTATATAAACAATAAATGTAGGTTCTTATTGGCATAATGTATGTTTAACTTAACACAAAATATGACAGCGCTTAAAGTAGATGATAAAGAGTATAATTAATACACTATAAGTATATAGTTAAATTATAGCCTAAATTACAGTCTAAATAATAAATGTTATGATTTATGAAATATTTTGAATAAAATAGAAATGTAGTGATTTCAGAAATAGATGACGCAAGAAGTTCGTAGAAATTGTATGAAATTTTAAGCTCATCTTTGATTTCTATTAATTGCGTTCTATTCAACAAGTATTTAAGCCAAAATCTTGGTTAAATGATTACATTTTTTCACCTCATCAATTTATGCGACCACAGTTTTAAAAATATGTTAGGTACTGTTCTCGAACTTTTTCATTAATTCCTCTTTCAAAAAAATAAAAAAAAATAAAAACAAAACAAAACAAAACAAACAAAATACAAAACAAAAAACAATGGCCGGTGCGATTAAAAGCACAGCGTTCGCCTGTCACTAACCGTTGTTTTCAACGAAAACTTTCGCAATAAAAACTACTAGGTGTGGGTAAAAATACATCCTTTTACACCTTTTTTTTTCGGGTAATTGTTCGATATTTATTTCTTTGGCTAATCGTTACATGCAATTTATTTATCACTAATTCGTAGATTACATTGCTGGGTTACAGGATACAGGCAGCGCGTTACACATGTCCTTCTCTAAATCACTAGTCTTAGCGCGGAGTAAACATCTGAGAACGACTGTTGTTTAAGCACAGCTTATTTCTCCACTCTTACAATATTGTTGCTATCCAACTACTCTCTACTCCCTTCGCCACACCATGCCACGTCAACCGCATAGAACTCGGTGTGGGAGAGATCACGTGAAGAAAATTGTATTCCTTACTTTGATTTTATTTGACGATAACAATCTTTTCTCGTTGTCGAAATGGGATTTTCCGTCTAATTTGCTACGTTGTTGATACGCGATTTGGCAAAACCAGTCACGCGTGTTGGCAACGTTCGATAATTTTTTTCCCCATAAAATCACAGTCGTATATGGAAGAGAGCTTAACTACACAACGCGTGTGAAGCGCGACTGTTTTACGAAATTCCGTTTATAAATTATATTTATCTCTCCGACCGCGGCCGCTTGTCGATTTGAAAAGCGGGATGGTGGTTGTGGTGGTGATGGTGGTGGTAGTGGTGGTGGTGGCAGCGGCGGCGGTATTGACGGTGGTCAATACGTGACATGTATTCTCGTCTGTTGTAATGGGTGGCTGCGGATGTACAACCAGTGGGAGTGGGGACAAATTGAAAAAACAACAAATCCTGCGACCGGCAGGCGGCAATCAAATTGGCGGGTTGAATAGGGTTCTCGTAAATTATTTGTAATGTAATTTTATACCCGTTTTGTTATTTTACTCTCTAAAAAACAATTGTACGTTGTTTTTTTATTAAATATCTACCTACGATGCTTTACATTGATTATTAATACCTAGTATAATCCTATAGGTATTATATGTTAGTTTATATCTATCAGTAGCATTGAACCATTTATCGTCGGTGGCCAAGGGAAATCTTACAAAATATTTGATTAAAAAATAATAATAATCTATACCTATAATAGTGAATATGGTCTAAATGCAATGCATTTAGATGACATCACAAAATCGGTCAGAAATGGAAAGTTTTATTATTTTGTTTGTATCTTTTAATATGTAATATGTATTTATATATATATTTATATATTCATACCATGTTAACTTTTGGATACATTTGTTTTGTTAATGTATTGACCCTGAAAATGTGTCATATGTGTTCATTTGTCGGATACATTTTTTATTTTATTTTTTCTTATAGTTTATTGAATTTCACAACGTTGTACATTTTTTTAACAGTGTATACGCCGATAAGTATAGCTAAGTGCGCATAATATTATCTCAGTATAATATTGTAAGTGCTTTGTACGTTCGGCGTGGGCTCATGATACTCGTATATATATGGTTTGAGGGATATGTAAACGATTAATATTATTTTATATTTAAAATCACCTCTTCGAGCCCTAATTGCCTACACAGCTCGCAATACGTACCATGCGTAGGTATTATTTACGTATCGCGTATAGAAAGAAGAATGCGGTGTGATGTATAGAGTACAGTGAATAATCTAATAATTATTATAAGTTTGATTTCTATATATTTATATACATATTGTGCGTAATACATTTATATTGTTGATTTCATGATTTCACGATATCTGTTCAACTCATCAGTATATCCGGCAGTTAATATGATAGTGTAGCGACGTACTGTTGGGCTTATGTCGCGGTTGTCTTTCGGTAAGTCATCTTGTGTGGAAATGCTGAAAGGATGGTGAAATGTTGCCACTAGAGGATTACAACGTGTTCACGACACTATTTCGTAGTGAAATTGAGTTATATAACCATCAATTGTAATTAATATTTTAATGACGTTACCCGTCTACATAAATCGTATTGAAATTAATTTATTGTGACGTTTTATTTCTTTTATGCGTATTTATACGGATATAAAAGTGAAAAATTAAAACCAATACAAATTTAGAAAACAATTTCAATGAATATGACATTAAAACATTTATATGCACCGTAATATTATAAGTATATAATATCATACGCAATCGTATTTTTAGTATTACAATACTTACTATGTGAAGATTTTACTCGAATTTAATATTTAATTATACTAATATGTTGTCTGTGGTCGATAATTAATAGTATTTTATTATATTTCTATACAAACTTAAAAGTGGTTACATTTTCACATGTTTGGTTATTGATTATTGAGAGTAGTATTAGTATAGGAAGTTAAATTTATATAGGTTAATATAATGAATGTAGTATAATATTCAGTATTATAGATACTATACTGAATACCTATGTAAAGTAAGAATTGAATTTATACATGATTTATATATGTACATGTCTGTCCTATATTATCAATTAAAAATGCCATTCATTGATTGGCCTCGATTCATTTTAATATTTCATTTTGGTTTTGTTGCACGATTGTTTAGTTAGGTTATGTGATATTGGCATTTGTTATAACTGAGTTTCATAAATGAAAAGTATATTTATGTCGTCAGCATTTTTATGCAAGTGTAGTGTTTGAAGAGGCTGGTCGATTTTTTGAAAGGCCGTTGAAGAGTCGAGGAACAAATTTTGCTGTTTGAAGTACTCTCATTTTTATGTATGAAACTGATTCAAGCAGATATACGTATGGTCATGGGCGGTGAACTGGAAAATAAGTTGAGTAAAGATATTATAAATAAATATTGTTTGATATCGTTATAATTCAAATATGTATCTTCATTGAAGATAACACGTTAAATAAGTTGTATAAATCTGTGTATAACTATAAATTATAATGCATAGGATTCTGAAAATTACCAGGAATTTTTTGTCTGGGAATGATATTTTTTGATCTAATTGTTCTATAAAAAAGTTCCATACTTATCTACTTTTGAGATATAATCGAAATGTCAGAAAGCGTGATTTAACTGAAGTTTCTCACAGGACCATTTTTCTTAAAATCTGATGATTTATAGTCAGTTTTACATTTATTAATGTCTAACACAACTGCAATGTCCTTCAACTAAGTTAGGGAAGACAATCTATGTGTCCTATATATTTTTTTTTTATTAATATGACATTTATGTTATTACTCAGTTAATTTACTACGTGTCTAATAAATCAAATCTTAAAATATACATTTTCGGCATATGTCCAATTTTAATTATGTAATTATCTTTAATACTCCAACTATTAATTGATATTAAGATTTATAATTGGTGCTTCCCAATAGTAAATGGTGATTTATTGTTTATTATAGAAAATTATAGTGTATTAAATCAGTGTAAATATTGCATAGTGAATAATGATTAGGATGGAGTCACTATTTTTATTGCGATATTTATATTTACATGTTTTTTTTTAATTTATAAATTTTTTAGTAAAAATATATATTAATTGTAATGGTCTTATCCGAACAATAACGTGTTATAAAAATACATTCCTACAAACAACTTCATACAAAACAATAATGGTGAATATTTATATCTATGTATACATTTTTTTCACAACCTATCTCAATAGGAAACACGTCAAGTGGTGCTAGAGTGCAATAAATAAACAGTGGTTGTTGTGTATAGGGTATTGTTTTAAGTGGACGTTTCATGCGATTGCGATTTTATGCATGGGAAATATTCACAGCAAAATGTTATAAACGAGTAGAATAACAAAATTAATATGTTCATAATGTATACTTTTACGAAAAATGTCCAACTAGGTCAAGAATTTAAAACGTTTATCAGAATTCGCTTTAATATGAATTAATGTTTCTTGACTATAATATTATATTATAGTATGCTTGTAAAAAATATTTTCTAATTCAATTCGAACAAAGAATGCTATATAATATAGAAACTGGAATAAATTTATGAAACTATGGTTTTGTATTAATTTCAATGTATAATAATTATGCATTTACTTATGTTTAATTTAGAAAACGATAAACTAATAGCGTATTTTTGTAATTAAAATATAAAGTTTTATTCGTGTGTTTGTGTGTTATGTTTTAATCGAATTCTATCGCCACGTAGGAAATGAGCCACACAGGAATTTTACAATGTGATCTATTATGGTAATTATGCATCTGAGAATTTATACATCACTATATAATTGATTGTTTTTAAGTACATATTTTACATATTACAGTAGGACGTATTGAAAAGGAGAATTTTGTAATAAGTCAAATATGATACGAATTTCATTAACGTAGGTATACCTACTGGAAATGAGTTAATATAATATATTATTCAATTATATTATCATAATATTACGCGTTAAGTCCGCAGTTATTTGTGAATCCTTTGAGCTATAAATCATTGTTAATAGTATTAATTATCTCTTTTAAAATATAAATTATTATAGAAGTTTGTTTTACTACCTATAGGTATAGCGTACTGCTGTCTAATACGATTTTCTACGTGACAAACTTTAGATGTCTATTAAATCTCGAGTGTCACGTTTAATAACAAAATACGATGATATTTGAAATATAATACATTTACCCTAAACTCGTGTTTTTCGTCGCTTTACATAATATGGAATATAATGTGGTTATTATTGTTTATCATTATTAGCAGTAGCTCGTGCATTGTAAACATACTTATATCATTGCTTAGTGTTTTTGTTTCTGTTTACTCAGCTTCTATAAACAATCTGTACCATGATTTTAAATTAGAAATTCACACTTATCATGTTACATTTATGTAACCATATTTAAAGTTACGCACTTGTGTACACATAAAAATAACTAACCAGGACCTTTTTAACACAATTTTACATATAGAAATCAAGTATTAACCGCATATATTTTATTAAAATATTCATGATTTTATTCGTTAAATAGTCCCAAAATTAATATATTTCATTAAATTCATAAACGATAATATTATAGCACAATTTATTACAATACAAACCCGTCAAATACAACACTCGTCTTTACAGATATATGATAAAGTATTTGACGATTTGAGGTGCATTTACAGTTAGCCGTATAGTTATTGTCTCCTTGTTACTTGTGATTATATATTAAATATTGTTGATTATGGATACACTGTAGTATTATTATTATTGATTTACTGTACGCATTGTGTATTGGAGTTTATACGACATTGAAATAATTCAGTCGATGAAGTTACAATTATTTTTGAATATTATGATTACAAGTAAAGTACATACATATTAATAATAATGATGTATATTAAATACTCTACATAAATAAAATAGAACATTTATTAGTCATAAAAAAATTTGGTAAGTTCTGTTCTGTATTGTGTATTTAAATTTTTGATTTATTTATCTGCCTTACAAATTGTTTGCATTTAAGTAAATAAACACCGATGCGGTGTTACTATACGACTGTAGTAGGTAGGTAGTTTAAATGATTGGGTGATTTATAATTATAAACGAACGTCCAGCTCTGGGTTTTCGTAGTGTTTTAGTTTACCCTTTACCGTTTCAAGTTCAAATTACATACGGTTCAAAGGGTTAATCTTGTAACTTGTTTGCAACGAAATTGAGTTTTCCGTAATTAACACAATAATGGCAGTGGTAGCTAAAGAAATAACAGGTAATATTCATATGAAAATATGAATATATTATATTATCGTATATGATAATGCTTACTATCCTTTTCTACAAAACTATTCCCCTCCCTATTCCATTGACCGTTACACACGTTGATATGTGGAAAACGTTGAAATTGTATTAGTTTATATTCTTTGAAGTTCTACTCGCGTCCAGTCGTGTGTCTTGGTCCTGTATATACGAACACGAACGGAAACCGAATGGCTAACATAAGAAAACTCTTAACGGCGTACGCCCGAAACGCATTACCTTAAACGGAAAACACACACATACACATACTCATATATATATAAAATATATACGTGACGTCCCGGTGGGAAGTTGTTCGCTGTAGTATAAGAGTAGGGCATCCGTTCTCTTCGGGTCGTAATTCTACCGATACTCCTTCGAGCCCTCTCCCATATTTCGTTTTGAAGCTATACATATTATTGGCTTTTGGGATCCAGGGTTTTGAAAATCAATGGAATACGCTGCTTCGCTTTTCCTTTAATAATATTTTATAAAAATAAACTCCGTTTAAAGGCATCGGGAGTACAATGTGGATTATTATGCGTATTCGTATAATCGTATTGCATATTATATTATTAAGTAGACAGTTAAATTAATTTGGTTTTGACATTGGATATCACACCTACGTCAATTTAAATTGCACACAAAACTAGCAATACCTACATCATGAATATTGGTTTTTATTGAAAACATTTCCAATCAACGAAACGTCTGTAGGATATTGATAATAAAAATCATTATTTTTTTTTTTTTTAATTAAACATATTTTCTGTTGGTTTTTAAATTGCTACAAATTATGAAGACTTGAAATGAAGAAATCATTAAATAATGACTTTCGTATATGCGTTTTTACTGAGTAAAGTAATTATTGATTTTACTACATCCAAATGAAAACAAATGACTATACAGTGATTGAAGAATAGTTTTTAAGTTATTTCGTGACGAGCTTTTGAATGATATATTTTTGTCTAAGTAATAAGAATCAGCGATGCACTGTTTAATTTATATTTTATATCTAATACGTTTCAATGTACATGTTCATAGCGTACGTAATGGGCCGATTTTGTAATGACTCAAAAAATGACTTTTCGGAGTTTATATAGTTTCGGTTACTAATAATTATTGTTGTAACATGTTTAACGATAATTGTTATTTAGGTAAAACAAAAAAAAAAACCACGTAGTTAGGGTTTTCTGTGTACTGTAATGTTCATCCTCATCACGTATACGTCGGAAAGACGGTCTGCATTTGTCGACAACGGTAAATGTTATGTACTGCTCGTAATATACATTGTATAAATATCATGTAGTCGATCGGTGACAGCCGCGGTCCGAGGGGTTTGGCCGAGCGCGGCATCGGTGGCGGTGGTTCACGTTACCGACGGGACCGTTTAAGTCGGTTTGCCGGATACGCGTGACTGCCACCTCCCCTTCATGTATCCGACCCATGACTCCACACGACAAACGCACCCTCCCCCACCACAACAGCATCGGTCGACCGCGTGTTGATCAAACACCGAGCGCACTCACCCCGTGGATAACTGCAGACCGGCTGCATCATAATACAGCATACATATATAATACATATACATAGAAAAGTGACTCATTTATTTTGTGCGTGTGCGTAAATATAATATATTATAAAGGGAACGCGCGATGACCGGTCGGTCTATACGAATGTTTTAAGTAACGGCTGCGTGCGGTCGACCGTATGAATGAGAGCGTGGGCGAGTGCACCGTACAAGCGCCACCGCCGCGTATTTTGTGTTATTGTTTTCATTCCTCTTCCTCCGGTCCCCGTCGTCGTCGTCGTCGTCGGAAAACCCCTCGCGATGTTGTGCTTTCGTCGTCGATGTTCTGAGGGGAGAAAAACGATGTGTCCCGATATTATATATATACAATATACATACATAATCGGTCGTTGCCATCTTTGCGCGACGAGACGGAATAATGGTCTCAGTTCGATCGTTTACACACACACACACACACACTAGTGTGCATATTTATGCGTGTATAGGAATATATTCAGGAAGCGTTGGAATATGCGTTTAGGGTGTATAAATGTTTAATATAGCGATACGTAACTTGTGCTTAAATTGGATTGCCAATGACTCACGCGTACTGGCGTATAATTGAAACGACGGGTCGTTATCGTAATCCCCCCCCCCCTTCGAGTATCGTGAATAGAATGCGCTGCAGTTATATGTATTATTGTACGTATGAAATATGTAATTAAGTGACAAAAAAATACAGATTTCTATGCTACCTTAATATTGTTTACGATTTTTACAATATTATTGTACTGGTCCAGGATTGATAAAAAATATAAATTTTTAAACACAAAATAACTGTCATTACTCGCTTAGATGTTGTAACGTTTCGAAAACAATGCCCTTATTTTCCAAAAACTGGTCCCTAGTTGTACACACAGGATCTTCTTAAGCTGTAATATTGTTATTAAAATAACCATGACGAGGTACACACGACATCTATTACGATTGAGATTTTGCTTTCAAAGCTATTTTATAATTTTGTAATCTAAAGTTAAGTCGATTGTATATTGACCCTTTATACTTGTACATAATTTTATTATTTAAATTTATTATTATTAACTATCAGTTATTTATTTTATAATAATATGAAATAAGTGAACAAAATAAAAGTGTTTCTCATACGTACGGGTATAATAAAACGTATAACTTTGGCACTGTTGCACTTAGACGTATAGTGTATAACACCAAGGAAATGGAGTATAATGTTATATGAAAGTAATAATAAAACTAACACTGACAATTAATAAGTATTAAATATAAATTATAATATGATGGTTTTTACTTTTATCTAAAATGTTATTTAAGTAAAGAACATTTATTCTCGCGGTGATTGTTTTTTCTTGCATAATACCATTTTTTAATGCATTATACACTGAAGTAAAAAACAATTAGACGCGGGTTATTTTTATTTCACCGGAGTGTACTTAACCCTTTTGATATGCTGGTATATTGTTATTTTGTGTAAATTTGGACGAATTCCTACTCCTGACCATGTTAAGAGCCCCAAGCGTCCTTGTAATAAATGATACAGTTATATTTTTTTATTTTTTGGGACCCTGTTGTACTTTTTGTGAGGTCATCTTTAAAAAAAAAACACCGCAAAACCATAACTGAAAAAAGTACTTTAAAAAAAGAGATGAATTTGTATTACCTAGAAATTGTACTTTTTTGATTTGTGATGTGACTATAAACAAAATTAATAGCTAAATGATATTACAATTTAAAAACGTTTTGAATATTTATGATTACCAATTTAATTACCTAAAAATGTAATGTTTTTATAATTTACCAACATATCATCGAATATAATTTTGTAATATTCATTACAAATACCAAATATTTTTATTTTTAATTTTAAAAATAATATTTCAGTTACCGTATGATACGTTTTATATATCACATATTATTAATATATTATTGATCATTATTTCGTTTAAACTCATGTTTATTTAAATATATGAAATTTATTTTTATTGGCATCTATATTGTATAACTTTATTCTCTCGTTCATTAATAAACTAGACTGTATCTTACCAATTTAAGACGTTCTTATTAATACTTAGTTTTATCTATATAGAACTTATTATTATGGTTTACTTAAATTTATATTGTATTTTCAATTGGTTACAAATTGTATAGCATATTATATTATATTTTAACTTTGAACTGATTAAACAATATTAACCTGTATAATATTCTACCCTTTTATATATCTAACGTTTTCATAAACAATACACAGTTTATTATATACCTACCAGTATAAACTATATTTTAAACTATGTTTCGTACCTAAATAATTAATCGAAAAGTTCTTATATATAATGACTTTATTTGGTATTTTGTTGTTTATAAATAATATCGCTTCTAGTAAAACTATTATATTTCTTTTGAAAAATGTACAGTTCTTTAAGTATACAGTACATTTTAAAGTTTAAACTTAAGTTTGAAAATCACTATACTCCGATAGGACAGTTTTACAATGAGATAGTGCATAATGTATACACGTATATGAAACCTTTTCTTTAAATTAAAACGATTTATTACAATATGAATCGTCAAAGAACTAATTTTCATTAAGTAGTTTTCTAAAAATAACTTATGAAAAAATACAGACTTTAGCATGAAAACAGAAACAAAAGATCCCAAGAGGGTAAACAAACTTTCTCAAACCACAAATGTAAGGTTTATTTAGTGACCGTCCGTTTCCAAAAGGACTTCAATTTCATTGCGGTTTCTAGAAACAATCAGTTAATGGACCGAATATTCTTCATTAATTCTTTTTTATTTATTTATATTATTTTAATGGATGATGGGTACTATAAAATTGGAGATAATATTACGTTTTAATTCAATAATAGTGTATTTTAATGAATAGATTATGACGTATTGAAGTACAATTTACGGAAGATTAATTATGATACTTTTATATGTATGTACATTATACTCGTATTAGTATTATTATATTATACGAGTATACTTAAGACTTCATTATTGTAATTTTTCAGTGTAGGTAGGCGCGTAGTACGTATAGGAAATACCAGAACTTTCAAATAATGCATACATACATAATATACCTTTGTTGATTTTAATCCGGTTGTTTAATTAAGTCAATTGCGTGTTAAGATTATTGAAAGGTACTGTACCATTTTAAAGTAAATTTCACTTAATACAGACATTTTGTACTACAAAAATGAATATTTTTTTATTTTTTTTCCATTTTTTAATTCCCAAAGGTCATGTGTTGATTATTTCATACAAATTATGATTATTCTCGTATGTAATACGTACATGCATAAGTGCATATTTAATTAAATTATTAGCAACTTTCTAATATAGGTACCTACAATCTAGAAAACATTATTTATTTGGAGTAGCTAAAGTTAAAGGTGTTACTATCTATTTCGTTGATGTAATTCATACATATTAACACAACAATATGATTATAAAACTAGCTCAATGATATTATATAAGTATTTTATCATATTTTATGCGAGTTTTTCTATAAAATTTGATCATTACTGTATATACTATTATAAATTAATGAAACCAATATCTGAGAATTATAATTTGAATGTACAATAACTGATATTGTATTATAAATTATTCTTAGTTGTGTTAACCGATTGCAATATACATATAATATGCCTATAAGTAATAATAATAATAATAATTGTATTATTTAGTTTAAAATCGAATGTTTGGAGTGTTTGGATCCTAAAAGCATACGATTCGTGTAACAATTAAAATATAAATTATTTGACTAACAAATATCATTATATACCTGTTTTCAAAACAAAAAGTCCGTATAATTTGACCGGATTTAATATCAATCACATTCTGGTATGCGGACTGCAGTGTATTTTGTCATTGGAAAATGCATGCAAGTGTACTACATTTAATTAGATAAAGTTTAAATAATACGAGTAGTAAGTATAATTTTGGGCACTGTTGTATCCGATGAACTTATAGCATTGTTTTGTCCTGGTCCTGATCGGGTGATGTCTCTTCGGCATCTAAAATTATTTAATGAATGTTGGCGATTCAATCACCTGCCTGCAATAATTGTGTACTGTGACAATACCCTAGAGCGTTCTCGTTCGGAACGTTGTGAATATATGGCATTGGTCTATATTATTTTTATTTTCTGTTGATGGTCAATGGATTAGGTTAGTTCTAAATTTCCAACATGATAAAATATTCTATGATTCACAACCATTATGATTTTTCAACTTGTTCGTTTTCCCATTGCAATAGTCAGACTAACTATCCCGAGATGTGAACGGTCAATGAATATATTATTCATTTATGATATACATAATATATTGTATATGCACTTAATTCAGAAATCCTCTCGAGACTATCAGTTAAGGCATAAATGGTTGTTGATATTTAATAAATGAGCGCAAAGAAATCTGAAGGACGGTTCACCTCGTCCAGCATAAATACCAATATTATATTCAATAGACATGGTTGTCATCTCTGTATTCACTAACTGTTTAAGTGTGTTATATAGTTTTATCCTGCATCAGTTAGATCGATCGACAAAAGATACACTGAAAAGAGCCTGAAGCTTGTGGTTTCGTCTTGTGTGTTAAGTGCACAATGTATTTATACATGTCGCAAACAGTCAAGCATTACGAATACGTTTTATGGAAAATAAATCAATGCTCTTGGACGCCGGATACCTATGTCCTATGTATATATATACACATACATAATCAACTTGACCAAGATCGATATATGTTAGAAAAACTCGGTTCATATCTTTTTCTTTTAACAATCGACCGTGCAATAACTACGTTTTATTTAGTGTAATATATATTAATACGAACCTCTTCATTTTGAAAAATAATAGAAATTTTTATTCTTAATCGCTTTTAAAACTATATTATTGTAGAGTTTTTAGTTATACTACAGTGACTATACATTTTTCACTACATATTATTATAATCTAACTTACATTTAACTATATCAAGTCGTCAGTATCCTATCATAATTTACCATTTAAATTTTTTATGATATATAAATACATATAATATTACAATGTGTTATATAATATGTATCTATTAACTGTATGCATTTGTACTAAAGTATACTCATTGCAAATCAATTGTACGTTTATAAAATTTGATAAAAAAAGCTATGAATCTTAGAAATTTGGTTAATTCATCTTTATTTTAATATTTTGTGTAAATTCTGATAGTATTATCTTGCATTTTGTTGGATGATTAAATTAAATATATATTTAACTATGTGTAGATAATAACAATCTCTATAGGTATTGTTTGATTGGCTCAATTAGGACAATCAATCAAACAGTGTATAAGCAGAGTATATAATTTTTGAGTGAGGTTTAAATGCTGTTGATACTCTTTTTTTGATTGGTAGCACGTTAAGTTAATCAAATCAGTATTTGCATCACTATTTAGTATTTCATGAAGCAGATAAATATAAATAATAACAAAATCATTTGATACATTCAAATTCTAGTCGAGTTAATTGGATTACAAACCGTCTATAATTAATTAATATTTTATGATTGTGTAACTTTGGGAGCCTTAAGGGTTTACTGTATTTTTCTAACTATACTTATAGTGTTCAAAAAACTTAGGTCATTATAATTTTTAACTCATTTTTTAATAATTATAATTTTTATTTATGGGATAAATGGTTGTTTTTATGTGATTATTCTATTTCTACGACAAAAGTAAATTTTTTTTTTTTTTTTTTTTTAGAGATTTCCCCTTTACTTCTAATAGTTCAGCAAATTATTATAACTTTTCCAAGTCCACAGCGAAATATATACTTTATTTAGTGTACATAATATATTTTTTATTAGAACTATTGTGTCATTGTAAATAACATAAACAATTTTTTACTTACACGTACTCGTACTTCAATTTGAAAAAAAAATGAATAAGCATATTACATTTTATGATTCATAAAAATAACAGGTTATATAAAATAAGTTAAATTTTTATAATATATTATTATAAATATAATACTTATTTTAAAAATTACTACACTTTCAGATATATCATTATGGGTATTATGACCGATGTGCAGTATTTATAATGAACTCATACCTATCAAGCAAATTAAATTTTAAAATTTAAAAGTACGATGATGTATATTAGTACTTTTAAATGAATAAATTATTCCACTTATAAAATCATGATATTATATTATGTCATTGTGATTAAAATATTATTAAAAATGTATATTTTTTTAAAGTATTCTTTGTTAATAGATTTAGGATTAAATTATATTGTAGATTTAAAATTGAAGACTATTGTTCTTACTCTATTACTGTGGCTAATTTCATTAGTATTAACATGAACGCATTTAAATTTTATTACTTTATATCAATATAATAATATACAACTTGCCATATTACAGTCCCGTAGCGCACATTTTGTGGACAATTGTTTTTTTTTTACACCTTATATCCTATACCAGACTTTTCCAAACACAATTTTAACTGGATCGCGTGTTAAGTTTTAAAAAAAATGTGGATATATTATATGTATATATGCATATTTTTTTTTATTCATGAAATATTGAATATTAGTTTACGATAATATATTTAAAATAAAATATATTCTATTATATAATGAATAAATACGCGTATAATGTGTGATGCAATATTTTCTGTGCAACTAAATTATATATAAATTATTTTTCGTTGCGATATCCAATTTAGTTTGAAATTTATCGTTATCTGTGACTATTAAGTAGCTAGTATACTACCTATACTATACTAAACTAAATTTAATTACGAAGATAACAATTAACAATAAAACAATCAAATATTTAATAAAAGAAGGTCATTAGTACGATGTGGGTTCCCAAAATTTAAAAATTGCACAAAATAAGTCGTACCCTGAAAAGCTAGGAAACCTATGTTTTACACTGTCCAATGTATTATCTTCGGCGAGTTGGTTTCTTTTACCAAGACTGGTTAACTTATTTTTGATATTAGTAAGTTAAATTATAACATAAAAACTTAATTTGTGTTTTAAGTTAAAAGTTACTTTTATTTTTGTTTAGCATAGAAAAGTTACAAGTTAAACAGAAATAAAGTAACTTGACTTTTTAAAAAATTAATAATATATTTTTTTAAACTAAATATTTACAATCTATACCAAAGTACGATAAGCAATAATATACCTACGCATAAAACAGAAATGCAGGACAACCAATGATAGAATAGGTACTACCTACTGAAGTTATAAATTATTCAAGTTAATGATTATTTTAGCGGCGCTTGCAAATGAATTTACTTGAATATCAGAAATTTCTTTTAATTGATTCTGTGGTCCTTGTGCAGTTGGCACACTAAGCAGCACTGTTGCGATCTTTGATACAATCTTTCATTCTTCGCCACATTTGACAAAACGTGACTGCGTTGATTGAAAAAGTTGTGATTGTGTCTATATGACTAACAGTTCAAGTATTACGTTTGGTCATGATAGTTTTATGAAGTTTTTCAGTTGTGACTTTAGTAGGTATTCAATAACGAAGTGATATTGTGAATACCAATATTGTTTTCTTGAGATATAAAGTCCATAAAAAATAATGGAAAAGGACAGTTATTTGTTTACATTGCAGATGTGCTTAACTAAATGGATTTTTTTTATAAACAGCGGAAATGTCTGTACTTATAAAGTATAATCACGGAAGCTTACGATAATAATTCTATAGGTATGGAAAAAGAACGAGATAGAAATTATGTGTGATAAACTGATATTAGTTATCACCTAAGTTAGTTGGTCGTACGTAAATTATCATTGATTTAAATAAAATTGTAGCGACCAGTGAGTATTGTAGTAGTAAAAAAAAAAAAACAAAAAGGTAATGACTAATAAGTAAATTAATTTTAATCGTTGATAGCATTATTGAATTCTGTGATGTTGGAAATATTTGTAAGTATGTAGATAGATGAAAATTTAGTCTTGCCAATTATATCAATGTGAGGTGGACTTCTAGGTTGTCAATCGAATTGTTTAAGGGCATGTCAAATACATTATTACTGGTATTATGAAAACAAGTATTACGAAACGATCAAGTCAATTAAAAACTTAAGACTTTTTATTATCATGATTTGGTGATATTGACGAAGTAGGTTGTTACTCGTTTGGATTAGGAAACCTTTGGTGTATGAGGTAAAACAGAGTAGGTCGAATCTATATTCGACTAATTATCAATAATATTATACACTCTAGTTTTAAATTGTATTGGTGTAGTATTGTATTCTATTTTCTACACAGATCGTAGTATAAAGTATTAAAACTTTATTTTTTCGAAGTTAAATTGCTAATATCAATATTTTATATTTATTTTGTTCTCATTAATGATATTTAACAATTAAAATATAATACAAAACAAATCTGTCAGTATATTTCATCAGAAAAAAAAAGTATTTTATAACAATTTAGTAACAATAATTTACAGTCCACTGAAATAAATAATAAATTATTCATTATATACAATATATAGTAAATATACCAAATACGAATAGACTGAAATTGCATGACTCATACTTCATCTCATTAAACATGTGCATACATTTATAAAGTATGTAATTTGTTTTAAGAATGTTACCTGTGCACCGTTGTAGAAATGATTAAATGGTTTCTTCAACTGTATTTAGTTTACTGCATTATATTACAGATATATCGACTGAAAACTCGTACAGTTCAATAAGTATTATTATAATGGTTCAATGTTCACCACCGGAATAGAACGTATAATCTTAAATACCTACCGTTATTAAATACGAACATGGGGTTTAAAATATATTTGAATGGATTTTTATCGATGAGTATTATTCATGCATGTATATAATATACACCAGACTTTATATTATTATTATATTAAGTTTCAAGTCACGTTGCGTAAACAAATATCTGACTGAAGCAGGTTACTTAACTAACAGTTAATCCAACTTGAAACGAGTCTAAATTGTTATACACTCGTCGTTCGTACATTTAAACAGTATAATATTATTATATTATTAATACAGCATAGTATACCGAGGGTGCTAAATAAATTGGTTTAAGGAATCTATCACATCCACTTAGAGTAATGTTGATAATTTCTTGAGCTTAGTGTGTAGGTTTTAAAACGTAATACAAGTATACAATGTAGACATATTGTAATCTGTTATATGGCCACGCATTTGTACAATAATATGTGTTTATTGTTATATTCATAATCGTGTAATACATTTCTATTTATTTTTTCATTCCGTAATCAAGGTATTTGTAACTTATAATATATACATATATTTTTTTATATATAAATATATTATAATCGTGTTTCGTTTTTTATAAACATTTTGGCCAAATCATTATCGTAGATAATACCTTTTTTGATTTTTCAATTTTAAAACATAGATCGTACTGAGTTTTTTGATAATTTAGAAATTTTTATTATTATTATTTTTTTTTTTTAACTAGATTTAATAGTGTTAATTTTTCTCAATTTCAATATTTATTAAATAATAATACCCACACTTCATTTCTTCGTTCAAATAGTTCCTGTAATCAATATGGACAATGTACATTCCAAATAAATTCGGTAAACTTTTAGTACTTCTTACATAACATAATACAAATCACTACTATTAGTGTTGATGTTCTCAATTTTTTTATGAAATTAATACTTGCTTATATATTTAATACTGGCATTATTAATTATACATAGGTAAATTATTAATCTTATATTACATGCCTTGGTAGATGATAATATAAACAAAACCATAATGAATGGAAAAATATGATAATCTATAAAAAAATATATTTTTATATTACGTCGAATTCGTAAAATAACTTAAAAAAAAAATAATAATAAAATCAATTAACTTTAAGTACCATTTTAAAACTATAAATGTATTAGCAGTTGGTAAAAACAATAAAAATATAGGAGATTTTTAATAAAATAAAAAAGTTTAACCCATTCGACGTTGGATAGTATGAAACATATAATTTTATTGCAATTATTATTTAATACTAAGCTGTACATTGTTTTTAGATGTTTCTAAAAGTAATACGCTAACTTGACAAGTTTTTTGTCCCATCGGTTATAATTATTACGTCATCAATTCACGCCCTCCTCATACAATAAACCGTTTGCTATCGCGTTTGGTGCCTATCGTAGGAGGGTGCTACCGATGACTAATTTCCTCACACAGACAACGGCAGCAACGATGCCGGCGAATATATATTTTCTAACGACTGGTAAAGAGACGGTGACCGAGTAATTAATATTATAACAGTCCCCGACTGTTTCATGATACAATATTTATATATAATATATACAACGTGGAATTGCTGTAGATCTGTAGATAGGGTAATGACGTGTGTATTGCATAACGACGACGTAATGCTCTATAGTCCTCTGATCAGGCTAAAAACACACACGTCCATCGCATAGATAGCACATTATATGATATAATAATATTGTGACGTACAGAAAATATTATATTTTGTGGAAAATGATTGATTGATACCCTTCCTCCCTTTTATAATGTAATATAATCTTTATTAATTAAAACGCAAAACTAGTAAATATTAAACAAACAAAGCTAAAAACTATAATATAAAAATTGGAATATGTTAAGGTAATGTGGTGGAGATTCCATGGTTATTGGTTGGAGCAAACCTCAGATAGGCCACTGTGTACAAAACATTTTTATATTTAATAAGTACATATTTGCAGTATTCCTAGAGCGTAGTATGCAACAGCATTTTGGAAATATCTAGAATCCTTATATAGGGTTGCATATTATTATAATTGTTCTCTAAAATTGAATAGACCATTATTAGATCATTATTGATTCATTAAATATAAATGTTTACTGTTTGTTTTTACAACCTGAATTAAACTAGTAAACTTAACTGTTATTATGGATGATATATAGAAATACAATATATATTATGTTTACCTATCATAATATTTAATGTAGAAATAGCATTATCAATTTTCTATTTTTGACTTATAGTTTTATTTTTTAACTAAGGTAGTGAAAGATAAATTAAATATTGCAAAGAAATGACAATTTCATACACGTGAATATAGAATGATATAATACATTTTTGTAGTAAGCAGATGATTAACAAGTCAAATGAAATAATATGGTTTAAACTATATTTAGTTACAAACCAGGATTTTACTATACATCGACATTCGAGACGACCACCAGAGAACCTATGACAATATTTTACATTCCATTTTCAACATTTGATCAGTTTTTCAACAAATAATGATCCATAATTCTAATTTATATAATATTGTATGCACATATCGTAATATTTGTAACTATCTAGCACATTTAAAACCATCTTTAAATATAAAAAACAAATATATAATGGTATACATACAGTGAACTGTTCTCATAATTTTGATCATGGTAAATTTAAAATATTTAAATACTGATTTTATTATCATACATAATAATATAAATATGATCGAATCCATGATTGCTCTAAAATGTTCAACAGTTTTAAATAATTCACTTAAAAACAAATAATGTGGTCGTAGGATGGCACAATGGATTTAATTCAATTTTAAACTCTATTTACCTTAATAATTGGCATTTCATTAATATGCTATAAAAAGAAGAACAATTAAATCTTCTTAAATTGTCTTAAATTACTGCTGACGTAGAATCTTGTCACACAACAAAATAAGGTCAGAAAAGGAAAATTCAAAAATATATCAACTTTTTCTAGTACAATACATTTATAATTTTATGTATTACTCATAACTTGTAAATGAAATGCAAATTGTTTTTAATTTAAAAATGTGAGTTACTGACTTTTTAAAGTATTAAAATTATTATATAGGTATTTATTTATATTACATCCAATGTGTACACTGTACACCTGATCAATTTGATAATTGACCATATATTTACGTGAACAGCTTTATGTGCCTATTTGACGTAGAAAATACGCTCAGTTTTAGACGCTGAAAAAATTCGTAGTAAGAATTTTATTGCCAAACAACATCTTGTATGCGAAAAAATAAAATGCATAATCATATGTTTTGGATTACACAATTTTAAACTATTCATTTATGGGAATCCGATTAGAATTTGGTAAAAGAAATAGGTGTCCAAATACAGAAGGTAGACCATAGTAAACTTTGAAATTATCAATTCAATGTCCACAAACTAACACTTTCTATGAACAATAATTTGGTTTAGCTATGAGTTTATTATTAGTTCTCACAGAAGAAATTCGCGAAGAAAAGAAATGCATTTGTTGTTTCTTTTTTTACATAATAATAATATGTGATATTATTTATGTTCTGGTTAAAATATTCATTAATTTTCAAAATGTTGTATAAATATTAAAAATATATTAAAATAACAATTATGATAAAATTTATCACTTCAAACAAAATAATACATGCTAGAAAAAATTTCAGCTTGATTTAAGAGCAATGCTTGCTGGTTGTTATAATTTTTTATTGGATTATGCATTAACTATTGATTTATGCATACCTATGAAAAATGTTACTTTTCACTAGGTATGATATGTATTTATAAAATACTTTTTTTCGAGTTTTATGATAAAATTAATTTTTTCCTCAAAATGTATTCACTACCTTATTAGAACTTTTATCTAATTATAAAATATTATATTATATTGCATATAGTTACTTCATCCAAATTTATTAGTTTCTATACTTCATATTAAATTTTAAAGATAAATTTAAATATAAAATTCAATAGTTATTATGTAATAGCAAGCGTAAGAGGTTTCAGGTTATTAATGTTACTATAATATTATGTTATTGTTACTGCAATATATAATATATTAAACCGTGATTTAAATGAAAAAATAATTTTTACTATATTATTAGGAGTGTTTAACTAGATATATTTTCTTTAAAAATTTATGAAAAACAGAAAATAAAATTTGAGTGACAATGATTTTTACTGATTATACATTTTGTGTGTAAAATATCAAAACAGAATAATTGGATTTATCTGTTTATTTTTTATTAAAATTCATTCAACGCCGAATAGCGAATAGTTTCTAATAATTTAACAACCAAATCAATAACTCGATATTGGTTTTAACATGAAAACTCAACTATGTTCTATATTATGTAAGTTGTATTCCATTGTGACGCTATTAATTATAAGACTGTAAATTTTGCACCATTCACAGTAAGATAGCACGTGTCTAGAAGTTGTTCTCAGATATTTTTGTTGCTCGCTTATACGAAATACCATATCTTCTTGAATTTTTTTGTAAAAATTAGCACTCAATAAAAAGTCACCTACATGTTTTGTATTGTAATAGGTACAAATGTATTTCTCCATATGTCACGTCGGCCAACGCATGCAAATCATTTTATTATTATTATTATTATGAAATATCGGAAATAACATATTTTATTTGCTAAAAGGAAATCCTTAAATTATAATATAACTTGGTTTTTGTCTATATTTTAAACATTGAACTATCTTTGTATCTTATATATTATACTTAAAATCATATTAATAAATTGTAATAAATAATATTTCTATTGACTACCAATAATGCGATGATTGATGAATGATACTTTATCATATTTATTTGTACATAGTGTAAATATTGAACACTTTACCTAGTGTATTATATTAATTGACTTATAAATGATCTTATGTTACAATTATTTTTCCTGTACTTGTAAACCAAGTCCTCTTAAAATAATGTAATTATTAAAAACGCATAAAACTTATACAATTTCACAGTTTTAACTTTTAATTTTAAATTTTGTTCAATACGATGAACGGTTAAAAATTATATTGACTAAAAATAATTATTATACTTATTATAACCTTTATTAAAATCAATTCCTAAACTTATATTGTTCTGATATAGTAAAATTAAAGGTGGTTATTTTTTGAATAAAGTATTGTAAACATTCTCTAAATTTTATAGGTATGTGTTCCGTTAGACTTTAATCTATATCAGCATTTACTTTACTTTACTATTAAATGTTGCTTAAAATAATAATTAATTTAAAAATTTGTTTAAATTTCTTACGGTGCACCTGCAGATATGTACCGATGGATTAAATTATTAATTAAACATATTTCATATACCAAAGTATTTTACATATTAATAAATAATACATAGTTTTTTTTTTTTTTTTAATATATAAAATAGGAATAAGTAATTAATATAAAATATAATTAAATTAAACAAAACAAAATATTTAATTTTTATTATTTGCTTAATTTAAAATTGGCATTTAGTAAAATTTCTGATTTGACTATTTTTGCCTATGACATATTTACTAATTACAATGGCTGCATTCGAGTTCCGTTCAGGATTTTTTTTAATGGATATAGGTACTAATATGCCGTCCTGTGTCAAAAATTAAGTTATTCCAGTTCAGTCCTTTTTGCATGTATTTTTATATTACACTATAGGTCAGGGGTGGCCAGTGAAAAGAGACTTATGTTGGATATATAAAAAAATACATTATGTATCTCTACTGTATAATTTATATGCAATATACATGTATAAAAAAAAACATTACACTAAATTAAAACATGATTCAGTGGTACTTGAATATTTATACACTTAATTGGTAGGTTCTCTAATCCAGTGTGAACTCAACATTCATTGTTTATTATTACATAAATATCTAAATACGTGTATCATATTACATTTATTTTGTAATGCATGAAGTTCCGACTTTTTTTTTTAAGTCGTATTTCAATATTTTTCTAATAACGTACATTACTGTCACAGTTATCATGATTGCGATGGTGTTTTTACTTGCTAAAAATTTATTTTAAATGTTATATCGTACATAAATAATATTGTTAAAATTAAGTCGCGCTTGTTTTTGAATGTAATAAAACCAAAAAACCTCGAAATAAAATTAACTAAATACTAATTTTGTTATATGTATACAATATCTGAGGCAAGTTTACGACAATCTAGGGAATAATGCTACTTTAGTTGAATGCAGAATTGGTGTTTTTAAAGAAAATTAAAGTAATTTTGGCTGTTTATTTCTTTTTTTGAATACATAAGTAAACTCCATAAAAATGTTTCATCAATTCTAATTTTTAATATTTATATTACAATTAAAAAAAAAAAAAAAATAAAAAATATACATTTCATTTTATGATAACTATATTTTTACAATTTGGTACACTGACAAATTGTAATAGATAATTTCTAATATTACTATATCACAATAATAGTTATCATTTTCCTTAAACTATTATAATCAGAACTCTAAAAATACTGTGAGTTATGCAATTTAACATGAATTATCGAATTTACCTACAACTAAAAATATTTTTAATTTATTAAGTACATTCCTAATATTATATAGGTTCATTGAACTTCGAAATCATTTTCATTGTGCTTGGTTAACAGTAAGATGATAAAATTTCTATACATTAAAAAACTGATTGCAAAAACGAACATTATATATAAAAATTATAAATCGTATTTGTAAAATAATTATTTATTTAACCTGAATATAACAATATATAATTATATACGAATTATTAAAATCCAATCAAGTAGGTAATTACTATGCTGTACAGTTGATGTCAAGTGTACCTATAATGAAAGTGTTGAATTTTAATTCAATGATAAGTTATTGTTTATAAATGGAAGATGAACCAACTCTTTAGTAACTATATGGTATCGGATAATTATATTTGAAAAACATATAAGAATATAAAAAAAATCTTATTTTATTTTTCTAAATATTACCATTTAAAAGGTAACGGAATTTTTTTTATTTAATATGTCCCTTGGAGTTGATGTTTAATTTTGCTTTTTACTGAAATAATCTAAAAGTACCAAAAAAAAATTATAAAAATAAATACGAAACAAAAAATAAACTGTAAAACCAATATATTCATCGTTTTCCTTAAAATGTAAAAAAAGAAAATATATCGTACAATCGTAAATTCACAAATTTCATCACTTTTAATGTATATAATTGTATATTATTTGACAATAGTATTAACTATTAACGTATTTGATTTATTTAAATTGAAAAATAAAAATAAAATATAGTTAGCTTTTTATATCATATAGTAGAGTTACGTATACATTTTTAAAATATTTTAATATAAACACAGAACAGTTTTTATTTGTTTTTAAATTTCAATGATCCGCAAGTGAATACAATGTTTGATTCTAAAAAAAAATCTGTTATCTATACCAATAGTTTGTAAAATGATAAAATACTTTCTATTGATTTAACAATTATAATTATTATAATGCGTGATGTTTTTTTTACCATGTAAATTCTATTTTTTAAATTGTTTATTTGGACCAACTTATTCATATATTTTATACTAGATGAGAAAATGTTTTTTTTTTAAGTTTGTAGAAATCAAACAAAAAATGTATGGTATTCACTCAATTTTGTTTTATATGATCAAATTTCGAAAATTAATTGTTCACCTTGTTTCGATATAATATTGATAGTTTAAAAAAAAAGGTGGACACTGTCAGGTAATAAAGAATCATCATAAAATTCAACAAATGCCAAAAAGGCTCTAAAATAAAAAGTTTTATTTTAGTATTACACAAGAATAAAGTACGTGGTATGGATGAAGTTTGTAAATTGACTTTTTATTTTGTATCGGTGTTTTCAAAAAAAAAAAAGTTAGATCCCAAAAGTTTTTTTTTAAATCTACGAACATCTTTCCTCCTCAACATTTTCTCGTTAAATATATTTTTATTCAATTGGCTTCTCTAAAGTCTATTGGAGTTTTATATATATTTTTTTAATGCTATGGAACACTCATTTTATTAATTTATTTTCATTTTTTTTTCACGACACATTTAATCAGATTTAATATCTAGAAATATCATTAAATCTTTTATATTCTACTTTTGCCCCTTCTTTTTCATCTGGAAAAATTTAACAACATTCCCGATATCTTCAGATACTAAAAGGGTCAAGCGGAACAATTTCATTATGTAAATATATATTATCTTCATCCTTCTCGGTACTAGTGAGAATTATTATATCATAGTAATGTTGCACAAGATTTTTTATTCTGAACTTCGTTATGCAAAAACTTCGTGATGGTAGATTAAAATAAATTCTTAATGTCACTGAATTTTTCCGTGAGATTACCATGATCATGGTTTTATAAAATCCAAAATTGTATATAGGTACATATATATATGTAATTGTAATATATATATATATATATATAATGTATATATATGATTGAGATGAAGCAGATTTAAACGAAAGAGTACAATATTTTGCGATAAATTATTATAGATTTTATTTATTTTATTATTCTATGAAATCCCTCAATATTGAAAATTGTTAATATCTAGAATGTTTTATCATTATTAGGTGAATAAAATGTTTATAAAATGATCTCAATATCATTGTATCTTTTAAATAAATATGTATAAGTATTAAAAATATAATTGTTTGATATTTTTTAACTAATTTTTATTTTATTATAAAACATTATTTATGAATTAGTAATATAAAATACGTGCCTTTAAAAATATTATTAAAATTACCATTTACCAATATTGTTGGTTGTTATTTATCAAAGTTTATTGAATTTGGGTTTTTGTTTATTATTTTAAATTTAAAAATAAAGTAATTGCTTTTTAAATTTTGAATAGGGACCCACTAGTTTTATATATTTCTATATAGAACAAATTATTTGAAATTATTATTGTAGAAAGTACTAATATGAGTAGATGCATAAAAATAAGGTAATAAATACATTTTTTTTATAATATAATATAATCCTAATATTTTATTTTATTTTAAAACAAGCAATTAAGAATGATTTAATAGATTTTCTTTAAAACCTTAAAAATTGAAACCCAAAAATATCGTAAAATGGAATCAAAATTGTATAAAGTTTTGGAAGTTATTCATTTTTACGAATATTACAGGCTATATTCACTGCTTCGTCTTGTAAGATCCTTAACTTGATAAGATATTCGTTTTCATGTTTTACTTTTAGACGTAGCCAACGGCAGCAAGATATTATGATTTTACGTAAAAACCTGCTGTGACGACAAATTATATTGTTTGAATATATACACTTTATTGCTATATACCTACATACGAAGGGGATGAAACTCAGACAATTTTATGGGTGATGATAATAATATGACCTTTAGTTGTGATAAATAAATTCAAAATAATATAATTTATAAATACTGTATTTAATCGACATTTTTTTCATACATCATAATATTAAAAATAATTAGAGTAATTTATAATTCAAACGCTAAATTTTCAATATTCTAATAACTTAATCTATATTCTATATGATTATTTAACAGTTTAAATCATGATTAAATCGGTTAAAAAATTTCAACAATGCTCATTGAATTCTACGAGAATAATGTTTAAATATTTTACTGAATATTATTTTCTTGAGTTTTAATATAAAAAATATTATAAATTATGTTTTTTATTAACTATTATTCTATCAATGTTCCTTAAATTTATTTAAATATTAATTTTTATAAATAACTATTTAAATTGATATAAGATATGATACTTTTACGGCCAACTCATGTTACTAACCGTGCATAGCACACGTTGAAGGTAAAAAAGAAAAATAGATAATACATATTTATTTTATATTTGACAAAATAACAACGTTGTGGGTATTACAATGTTTTTTTTTACTTTATAAATAGGTTCATTTTATAATAAAATAACAACGCCATAATTATATAAATTATATTTGCTATTATAAACTACAGGTAAAGAATATTTACGTTTATAATTTAATTGTCTAAACAATGACAAAGATATCAAATGACATTAAGTTTTTATTACAATAATTTAATTAAAAATCAAAGGAACTACTAAATTATTACATTATTTGCTTTCATTAATTGATCGCTGCCGTCGCAAAACCGAGTGCTAATTTCCCATCTATATTCCATTATTCCAAACACCTTAAATTGGTATTAAATTATTACTACATCGGAAAAGCAAAGGTGGTATATTATAATATTCTAATCATATATAAATATAAGTAGGTAGCTATTTATAACGAGCTTTCCGTTGCTTTTGTATGATAATTTTATTTTATTATCTGCATCGGGTATTCGGGTGTTTTTTTTTTTATTAATTTATTATTTGATGTTAATTAATTGTAGCTAACCGTTGGTTCTAGAATTTAGGTACTATAATAATAATATAGCCAATATTTATACAATATTGTTATATTACAATTATTTTACTACTCTGAACTGTATTAAGATACTCAAAATAAAATATTAGCATAAAATATAGAGTTATGAGTTATGACAGAATGAATTTGGTTATCAAATATCAACTGAACACAAGATATATTTTTATGATCATAATAATGGTTCTTTTAATTTTAAATTTATTTAATGGTATTTTCAAAATGACTTTTTTTCTTCAAATTTACATTTATACTATGCGAATGGTGAAGATTATATAATTGAGTCATTGAGACAAATTTACTAGAAAAAAAAATCGAATGAATTAATGGCATACACTTACAAATTCTAACAAAGCTGATTACTTGGATCGGAAATATGTATATAATTATGTGCTTGTGGCTTAAATGAAAAAAAAAACCGAACCCTATTTAAAACAATATTTTACTGAAGCATTTCATTTTTAACTTAGGTACTAAACATTGTACATGGAAGATTATCGTTTATTCACTTAAATAATAAAACCAAATTTTCTCAATTATTATTTATTAGAGTTCAAATTAAATATATATTTTAATCCAGTCTTCTTCGTTTATTATTGTATTTACAAATACTCGTATTTAACCTGTCAATTTTGTTTATTATTATTATTATTTTTATTTAAAAAAAATATAAATTAAAAATAAATGAATAATCTGCGTATCCATTGATTACAATATTTAATTAAAAAACCTATTGGGGTGCACAAAATCCGCTGTCGTTGCAATACGGAGAATGGACAGCTATTGTTTTAGATACAATACTCGAAAAAAGGTTGTTTTATATTATAATTGGATTTGTCTATCTTTTACACTTTGATTGATATAAAAATGTAAAAGTATTTTTTTCACGCTTTTCTGTACGTTTATATACGTAAACAAATATCTAGTATTAACTAAAATTTAATCTGTTCATTAAAATTAATTTTTTTTTTTTACTAAGATGATGAATTGAATTTTAAAATATTTATTTTTTATTCATAGTTACCGTTGAGTAATCACGTAATAAATAAATATTTGAAATTTTCTTAATTACAATAACATCATAGTGGTTGTGGAATAAAAAGTAATATACAATGTATCATTATTACATAGAGTAAGAAAATAATCAATTTTTCCTCGTGTGACTAGAGATTTATTATATTATTCAATTCATGTCTCATTTTTTGTCACTTCTCTCCCATATCATTTTTTTCTTCTATAAATATACAGAAGTATATGAGTACTTTCACTCTCTTTCTTTTTTTTTTAATGATGTCGAAATATATAACTCCCATGCTTAATGAAACGGACCATCTTCATTTCTTTTTTCCCTTACCGTCGAGGGTGTATTTATAAATTGGGGTCGTGAATTAAATGGATTTTTATATCCAGGGGAGGACCGATAAAAACTGAGAACGAAGAAAGGGTGGTGATAGTGTATTTTATTCCAGATGCTTAATGTTGCGGATAGGGACCAAGCAATTAAGTGAACCGTGTGGATGATGGGAAATCTAGAGCATTACACCTTGATTCCCATTGCAATAACCGGAACAGCACATGGAGTTTTCGTTTCGTCCCTCCCACACACCACTCATCAGCTTATTATCGCATAAATTTACATATTTCTATTGCATGCCTCTGAAACTTTGGATTCTTTTAATTTTTTTTACTTTTTTAAAAAAAATATATATATTTTTTGCTTAATTAATCTATATAGTATTAATTACTGTTGGTTTTTTCTTCCTATATTTTTTTTCTTTTTAACTTGCTCAAATTATTTGTTGAAACTTGGCCAATAATTTGAAATATTGATCAATCATAAAAAAAAGAGAAGTTAATGAAAAAAATGGTTGTTAGACAGTTGTTTGATTTATCTACTTTTATTCAAACACGCCCTTAACAAAATTCCCTTTAATAAAGTAGGTTATTTTAAATAAATTCTAAAATAACACAACGAGCTTATCGTGAACAAAAAAAATTTAAATTCCGCAAAAAATGTAAAATTTCTTAAAACTATTGATTCAAATTTAAAATAATATAATATTCATTATTAAAAGTATTACATATTTACATTAAAAGTATTTAATTAATCTAATTTAAAAAAAAAAAAAAAAGTAATAATAATTTTACTTTTATTTATTTATCAAAGGGTTAAATATGAAAATGTAATCTAATAATATAAACTTCGTTTAACCGTAAAGATTAAATATAAAACTATATCTATTCAACATTTATACTGAACAAAGATATTTATTCTACTTCAGATAATTAAATTAAAAATACAAAAGTTCAGTTTAAAAATCAGAATTGATTACTAATATATCCAACTATTTTAAAAGAATAAAATGATAAGGTTAATACAAAATGATCCAAAAACTGTAGGTATCTTACATTTTAAAACTTGTGAAGAGTTTGTCAAAAATAAATTATTTTCCAAATAATGTTATATACTTTTAAAATATTCACACTGTTTATTATATTTTTGCTTACACAATATTTTAAAAATTACTAATACTATAATTTACTGTTCATCACATAATTATATATGCATCTTTTAAATTGTTTTAAATATCTTCAGCCCTAATGAATTATAAATTATTGATATTTTCGAATGAAATTTTTGAAATTTTCTGTACTTTTTCCTTACAGTGTGTTCAACTTAGGACAGTCTCCATGATGCTTTTTGTATGCTTTGACATTATATTTCTATTTGCTGCTCATTTCACTATTCATAATTAACAATTTTTTATTGTTTTGTGAGTACACTGAATTTAGATTTACAATTACGGTGTACATTTATGTGTTCATCGTTGTATTTTACCTAATTATTTGTCATTCTCTGAAGTTCATGTTTAATTGTTAGGAATTGTATTTTCTAGTAAAACTTATATTTTTTTTTCCAATATACTTTTAAATCGATATTGCATGATTATAATATAGTTTTATAGAAATATAAATCACTGTTTGTTAGTTAATAACACGTTTTACTAAAATGTAGTGCGCTAAACTTAAAAAATAAAAATAATAAATAATATTGTTTATTTATCCATCACGTTTTTAAACAAATCGAGTGTATTTTTTTTTTAATTATTACATATTTTATATCATATTATTTTGTCATGCTTATTTACATTAGATGACTGAATACTGAATTTTGATGATCATCACATGACTATTGGATGATAAAAAAACTGGATTTCAAATCCCTGGAGTATGTAACAACATTTTTATTAAAACTTTTGCAGATTCTATTAATATTTAAATATTTTTCACTTCAATTTTAGACTCATCTAAATGATCTAAACAAATTGTATAAGGTGTCTATTTTATTATTTGTTATGTAAAAACTATTAATTTCAATATCTTTGTATTCCAAATATAATTTCTATATTCAATAAGATGAGCTTTACACATTGAAATTTATTAGGCAAGCTAGTTTTAAAAATCATACAATTGATTTCTTTATCAACTCCATATACTTAATTATATACAACATAATATTTTGATCACGATAGTTATAAATACACATAGAGTATGGACATAATGTCCTAACTTTCTTTGACTGATGACTGAATGTAATTAAATACCGAAAATTAAAACGTTTCCAGGCGTTTTATGTACACGGCAAATTGCTATAATGTCGGGTAAAAGTTTTAGTCGTTAAATACAACTATATAAAGGAATCATAAAATAAAGTAAATGAATGAAGATTAAATGTACTCCTTGGAAAGTCTGGTTTAAGTGGTTCTTGAAGTGTTCTTTGGTTTGATAAACTTACACCCTGAAATTAAAATCACATTTTCAACGTAAAACATTTATTGTCTGTCATAAAATATTTATTCTACGCTGATTAGCTTCCGTTTGGTTGGTTTTTGTTGAATTTTAATGAAATCAAAATAAACCATAGATTGTAAATTTAAATCTCATTCACTTGTACCCTTTTCAATTATTTCTTAATTTATTTCCTAGAGTATCTATACGTGCAATGTCATCCTCATAAATATATTCCTATCACAGTAAAAATTACGTATATAGTATGTAAATATAAATATAAATACTATATAATACTTATTTATTTTTACATACTATCGTAATATAAACAATTAATAATTTAGTACACATAAGTATTAAATGTATATGATGTAACACTAGGGCCTGAACTTTTTTTATTCAATATAATATCAATATATTTCTTTCATTCTAGAATCAGGATTAAAAATATTGCTTTAATATATAATTTATTGCAAATGTTTTATTGTTATCACAAAATAATATATATCTCCCAATAGCCTCAATATTAAGCGTTGTATCTTTGAAAAAAAATGAATGTTCAATATACATGCTAAACTAATTTCATGCGTAAACCAATATAAAATAAGTTACCTAGGTAATATGTATTACACATTATCTAAACGTCACATATTTGCATGAATTGCTTCCCCACAAAGAATCTTTTAATAAAATTATTTTTGTATAAAACTTATTTGATTATGTAGTAAAAATATTTACATTTTTATAACACTTAAAGATTAATATAGTATAAAATACCAAAACTTCCAATTAGACGATTTTTCTGGTTTATTTTATATCATTAAAATTATGACTTTATTATTTATACAAGTTGACACAGACCGGAGTAAACGCAGTTAGAATTCTACAGAATAACTACTATTTATACACTTATTTAGTTATAGTATTTATAAGTAATGAAATTATTTATGCTGTTAACACATATTTACAAAATTAAAAAACAAGTTATTTTTATTTACACATAGGTTTTAAGCAATTGCCAATTTTTTTTTTTTTATATTACTATAACTGTAAGGATTCATTTTATTAACTCGCAGTTAAATATCAGTATATTTTTATTTTAAACTGTATCTTAAAATAATTTTAATGCTATTATTTATTAGTTTTATGTTTTTGTTTCAGGTAAGTTTGAATCCAAACTGATCATGACAATTAAAAGTTAATTTTTTCACGAAGGTAAAAGGTTTGGTATTTACTATTTATCATCTTAGTATCATGTAATAAATCAAAAATTAAGTTAAAAGAACTTCTCTTTTTAACAAATAGATTTGTGTAAATAGACATCTTATATGGACTCGATACAACAATCTAGGCACTTTAGTGTAAATCGTTATTTACTCCTTGAGTAATAAAATTTGAACAACAATAGTAACACAATTTGTTTATTTGCTGTTGTATCAATTACCTACAAAGTTTGTAAAAATCAATACGGTTGTATATATTACATTACATACTTAGAAAACAATTACAAACTCCAGATACCTATACAAACATTTAATTTATTTATTATTAATAATCATCCATCAATTAATGCATTGTTTATTATACTTTATATTTTTATACTTGCTAAACTGCAGATATAATTTATTCATTATTTTTTTTTTTTAATTAAAAATATTATACAATCTTAGATGAAAAATAACGTATACATCTAAATTGATTTTTATAGTTTTAAAATGTCAAATATGAATATTTGTTAAACATCATTTTGACCATGCGTTTTTATTTTAAATATTTATTTAACTTTTACTTATTTATTATAATATTTATCTTACATTTAAAATCTTAAAACCAATAATTCTTAATATCTCTACTAAGTATAAATAATAATACGAAATTAACAATACAATTTATAATATTATATTTACACTCAATATTTAATTTAATCTCTTATTTAATTGGTGACTTGTAAATTGTAACAATTAAAATAAATAACCTTAAATGTTTGTAACTAGTAATGAAATACTTACATTAAAGTATTAAAATGTTATTAAGTCTTAATTTAAAATATGATTTGTACAGTATGTCCGTAATAAAGTTTTCAAACATGTTTATAATTTGCCTATCCCTAAATACATCTCTTTAACAAATAATAATAACAATATAAATAAAATAATAAGTATTTAAATAATATTTTTAAAAGGTATGCTTCCTAAAATATAATTTTGCATTTAAATAAATCAATTAATAAGAAAGAAAAAATCTGAGAATTTTTTCTGCTGTATAGTTGGTTTTGAGTATATCTGTTCTTTATATTGAGTAGGACTATATGATGAATGTGTTAAATATGAGTAATGATAAATCATTGCATACGAAAAACGATTCTGAGCGGTGAAAGTATTAATCAGATTTTGTATGACACTTATATTTATTTTTCCTTTAGTAATTTGAATAGATTTTGTCAAAAATAAGTTTTGCATAGACATTTCTGTTATCGGCTATTTTATATTCTGAGTGGAGCAATGAACGTATTGATTTTACAATGATAAGTATTTTAAAATAAGTTTTTTAATTTTTTACCTGTAAACATTTTTTGCGATTTATTTTTAAAAAATATACAGACGGTTTTGGTAGAAAACTGTGAAATCTAGTGACACTTTAAGGGCCAAAAGTTAAATATTTCTAACGGTAATTTTTTTAATCAGGAACTCAGGAAAAAACAAAATTAATGAAGAACTGAGATTTTTACACAAATCCACTTTAAGAAATATAATTTCTTTTTTTGTATAGTTCTATAAAAACAAATAACCATAGATTCTTAAAGTTATTCATCGAATTAATAATATAATTTTTTTTTTTTTTAATTAAAAATATTATACAATCTTAGATGAAAAATAACGTATACATCTAAATTGATTTTTATAGTTTTAAAATGTCAAATATGAATATTTGTTAAACATCATTTTGACCATGCGTTTTTATTTTAAATATTTATTTAACTTTTACTTATTTATTATAATATTTATCTTACATTTAAAATCTTAAAACCAATAATTCTTAATATCTCTACTAAGTATAAATAATAATACGAAATTAACAATACAATTTATAATATTATATTTACACTCAATATTTAATTTAATCTCTTATTTAATTGGTGACTTGTAAATTGTAACAATTAAAATAAATAACCTTAAATGTTTGTAACTAGTAATGAAATACTTACATTAAAGTATTAAAATGTTATTAAGTCTTAATTAAAATATGATTTGTACAGTATGTCCGTAATAAAGTTTTCAAACATGTTTATAATTTGCCTATCCCTAAATACATCTCTTTAACAAATAATAATAACAATATAAATAAAATAATAAGTATTTAAATAATATTTTTAAAAGGTATGCTTCCTAAAATATAATTTTGCATTTAAATAAATCAATTAATAAGAAAGAAAAAATCTGAGAATTTTTTCTGCTGTATAGTTGGTTTTGAGTATATCTGTTCTTTATATTGAGTAGGACTATATGATGAATGTGTTAAATATGAGTAATGATAAATCATTGCATACGAAAAACGATTCTGAGCGGTGAAAGTATTAATCAGATTTTGTATGACACTTATATTTATTTTTCCTTTAGTAATTTGAATAGATTTTGTCAAAAATAAGTTTTGCATAGACATTTCTGTTATCGGCTATTTTATATTCTGAGTGGAGCAATGAACGTATTGATTTTACAATGATAAGTATTTTAAAATAAGTTTTTTAATTTTTTACCTGTAAACATTTTTTGGGATTTATTTTTAAAAAATATACAGACGGTTTTGGTAGAAAACTGTGAAATCTAGTGACACTTTAAGGGCCAAAAGTTAAATATTTCTAACGGTAAATTTTTTAATCAGGAACTCAGGAAAAAACAAAATTAATGAAGAACTGAGATTTTTACACAAATCCACTTTAAGAAATATAATTTCTTTTTTTGTATAGTTCTATAAAAACAAATAACCATAGATTCTTAAAGTTATTCATCGAATTAATAATATAATTTTTTTTTTTTTTTACTTGCAAAAAATTTTTTTCTAGAAATTAGAAATTAGTTATTTTTTTTTATAGAAATTCTTGAAAATTTAATACAAATTCCGCATAAATTATTCTTATATATGAATAAAAATATTAAAAATACTACTTGTGTACATTTTTTTTATGCATTTAAAAATGAAATTTAGTCCATATTCATCAATATTGCAAAACAATGCAATCTTTTCTGTAATTATAAATTCATAAAAACTTTTATTTTCTATCTAAATTTTGAAAATTCAAGATTTCTCATAAGTAGTTCATATTGAACTTATTTAATCTAATATAATATGTATTGAGGCATTTTTTTTTCTTTGTATACATTATGTTACAAAATTTAACAAAATTATTTATTTAAATATTATTTATTATAGGTACTGTGAATCTATTGTTACTGTTTTATGGTATTAATTAATTAATAATGTGTTATTCTAATTTAAGGTTTATAAGTTGATATTATATGGTATGCATTTATATTATTATAATACTTAAATAGGTATTTATAATATTATATAATGAATGATTTAATTTGGATAAAAATACATCAGCCTATACTTTAATATAAAAATTAAAATAAATACAATTGTAAAAAAAAAAACATTATCACTTTGTTAATATGTCGATAGACCGTTTTCACTCAGAGTTCTTGTTTTTTGTAAACAGTATACACCATTAAATTTGAATTTAATTGACTCACAATAGTGACCCACTCAAAATCTAATTTACAATAAAATGGTACTTACTTAACTACCTTCTTTTTGTCAGTTGTTGTTCGTTTATATTAGATAGTACTAGTATAAGTTTCTACTTTTGACCCTGTCTATATTCAATTGATTGAAATTTCAATCAATTGAAAAAGAAACCACCATTGAAGTTGAAGATTAAAGCATAATATATTCTGCACCATACCATAAACAAAGTACTCCTTCATTGTAAAACCAATACATATAAATATATACGTTAAATTAATGCATTGTCTATTCAGCGACAGAACGTGCCGCAACCCTTAACCCGACTATATTCATTTCTTCTCTGTATCAATTCACTCCATGATACGTAGCCATAAACACAGGTTTCACCATGATGCATTCGTTGGACAAATTATAGTTATAAAAAAAATTCAATGTATTATTAAAAACAAAAAAACATATATTCTAATAATTAAAATAACAAATCATATTTGACTGATTTTAATATTGTTGACCATAGTCATGTTTCTTTTCTTTAGTGTTTTTCGTTTTTATGCAAGTATTTTTTTAGTGCTTTAGTGTTTCAATTTAATAAATATTTAAATATAAACATTACATTGAGCTATAAATTGTAAATGGTATCTTTTATGGGTTTTTGAAATAATTTAATTGCGTATTGACTTATGTATATATATATATAACTGGTTCCTATTTACTTTAAATTGATAAATGAGTACCAAATAGCAATTATTATTATTGGGTTACAGTCTCTCATGAAATGCATTAATTTTGAAATATGCACTATTTACACTTTTCGTTTTAACACTACCTATATGTTTATAATAGATAGTTTACTATTTTTAATATGAATATATTATGTTATATTAAAACTAAATGGCAGAACTATAACTATGAGATAAATATTATGGTTTCAACAAACATGTTAAAATTCAACATTACAAAAATCCCAAACATCTCAAAATAGTTATTTTTAAACAACAAATTGTCCATACGCTTTCTAACCTTACTCTCGTTTAAATAAACCTGAACTTTAAAGAAAGTCAATAAATTAACAGTTAAAAAAGCTTTATTTAGGTACAATTCGCGTTACACGTTATACAGTTTAAATAATAATGGTTAATATCGTTTTCCCGATTTCCTTTTAAACATTATTATTTAATTCATTTTTTTTTTGTTTGTATTACTAAAATTATTGTTATTTCATCTGTTTGTAAGTTATGGTTACTTAAATATGGTTTATTTGTCTCAAAAGTATTATTTTAGTACACAAAATTTCTATTGATTTCATTTTTTTATTCAGTCAACATAAACAATCAATGATGAGAATAAAGTTAGCCTTTAGCAAGTTAATACGCATTTCCATTGGTCTAAAAATAACGTCCATTATTTTTTTTTAATTCAATTTCAATGCAACTAAATACTATCATCCCATGCTGTTGTTATACTTACCTATAATTAATAAATATTATTTGTTCAGAAATCGTACAACAACGTGTTACACCAAATTAATTGTATTTCATTTTTGTATACTTATTACTTACCGTATTATAATATGTATAATTAATTTTGATCGTTCATTTTTATTAATATAATTCTATCGGATAGGTTAAGGCTTTTGCAATTTGTATTCAATGATACGGAATATGTATCACATGTACCAGTCTAAGTAGAACACTCAATGTATACTATATGATTTAATTGTTAGCATTATTTTCATTACTAGGTACTTATAAAAAAAACATCAGAAAAAAGTAGGTATTTCGAAATCACTGTTATGTGTATATATAGAGCCGCAAACAAACAGAACCAATAGATAGATTCCTTGAAATTTAATTTAGTCCTCATGCGTTACGATGAACCTTTATTAGTTTTTCAAGTACTGTGTTTTGTTGTTTTGGTTTCTACGGTTGATTTTTTTCTTTGAAAAAGCTTAGAACAACAAATTGTTCTGATTACAGTTTCAGTGGGTTTAAATTACCAGTAAAACTTTTAAGAGTCCAACTCATATATATATATGTATTTATATATATAATTCCGATGAATTCCTGCCAGTTGAATGCAATCGATTTTCTGTTTTTTTCCTTTTTTTACCATCTATGGTATAATAATACGTATGTTTTATATAAATGTGTATGATATATATTGTATAACAATTTTCCCCTTCTTTTTATATTCGAAAATAATGCGAACCGAACCTTGTGGATATCGCTTTTAAAAGCTTGTCGTGTTCGGTCGACAGTGATAAATGAGCTTGTGGTGTTAACATAGGCAGAGCGAGCGAAGAAAAAACCTTACAAAACCTCAGTGTTGAAAGTATAGCCAGACTTTGAAATCGAGTTGATGATAGGATGAAGTAGTGTTATACATATAAAAAATTAAATTAAATTAAATATTATTTTGAAAAACTTGAAAAAAAAAAGACAATTTGAAAGTGTAATTATTTTTTTTTTATGTTATTCCGCGTTTTTTTAACTAATACATTTAACATAATATAATACTTAAAAATGTACTAAAATTTCCGATTTTATTATATTTTGCTTTATATCTATTTTTTTATTATATTGGATATCAGTTAGTGCTATAGTTTAAACATCATTTTTAAGATCTAAAATATATTTAATCTATTAATAGTATCGTAGCTTATGAAATTTAAAACTTTCTATTTCCATAATATTTCCACACATTTACTATATGTATGATGCGTCTTAATATAAGTCTTCATTATAGATTGATATTGATAATGTAAAGAACATTTGAATATTATAAATTATATTATATTCTCACGAAATTTATCGAAACGTCGATAAATTTTTTTAAAAGTGATACATTTAAGTTCCCACTCTAGTTTTGTTCACAATATATTAACAATGCACAACAACCTAATCTATAACCATGTATATATAATTCGTAATTATTGTAGTGTAACATAATAATATGCAAACTTAACTATTTTTTAATACATTTTTTTTATGAATATATTAAGTAATAGTAATTGTTTATTTTTGCATATGTGTGAATATGATTTCCCATATTTTAAGGTTTATCAAAATTAAATGCTGAAACACACACACACACATGTATATATATTATATATGCCTAATATGTTACGATAAACATATGAGTTAGATTTATATACTTGACCGTTATGTCCTTGACTAATTGTTTTGTGAAAAGGCAAAATCACAACCACTGATCAGTGCTTGGGCTGGACAGTAGTGTTACTATTGTTGTCAAATCTATTGTCTGTTTTAGAAATGGTATACATAGCGTGGTATTCAAAATCGGTCCTCTGCTGTTTAAAAAAGGGGTGATCAGAGTGGCAAATTGCCACAATCCATTATTCAATTATACAAACATTCCACGCATTTCCAAATACAATATTTTTTAACGATTTTACACACAAATAAAATCTGTTTTAATTTTCTTCATTCTTATTATTATACATATAAAAAAACTAGGTAGGTATAATAATACGTTATATATTATATTTGTTCTCCATGTTACTTATACAATATTTTATATTTTTTCATATAAACTTAATTGTATTTATATACATACAATATACATATATATTGATAAATTGATGAGCTTAAATTAAATATATTGAAGATATTAATTGTATTCTCTATTAAACATTGTATTTTAATTTTATTGTTTAACTAGATGAACTATGAAACGCTAGACTTTTACCTTGATTTTGTTTTTCAAATAAATAGACATCAATATTCAAAAAACAAAATCGAAATTTACGATGAAAAAATAATGATTTAAATGTTACTTAACTAGTAATTTGATAAGATTTATTATTTAATATGCATCTTATACTATACAATTGGCTTTGTTTAAATGTGTGTCTTTTAGATTTTATAATATATTTTTATAATTCAATATAATAATGATTTTCACATCTAATATTTTATACTGTTAACTTTTTTGTTCTAAAATATACTAAATATCAGTGTAATAATCACTTTTCAATAATAACGAACCAATTTTTAATAAAATAAAGTTATTAACTATATAACACATACAATTAAATAGCAAAATAATTATTCACTCACTGCATATAAAACCATCAAATACTTAAGTAAATTGTAAATTGTAAATTGTAATTTTTTTTTTATTATTATTAATATTAAATTAAATAATAAATCAAGCCAGCAATTCATCAGTAAATATAAAAAAAAAATCATTTTATTAAAAACACACTCTTAAAAAAAACACACAAAATATGTTTTCTACTATGAAAGGTTGAAATCCACCGATATTCTTTATGTATAGGTATGTACACATGAATACTAAATGAAATTTACTCACTTTTGAGAGTAAATATATATATTATCCTTTATTTTAGAGTAAATTTTAATTAATTTACATTAAACCAATACTGTAAATCAGTGTACTTCATTTAGTATTTTAGCCACACATATTTATGTTTGTCCTATTACATTTTTACCTCTATCAAAATTAGTGATAGTAATCTAGTTAACAGAGTGCATAACTATTTAGTTTCGCTATGTGTGTATTCCTTAATTTGAGCATATTGAAAATGTAGATGTTTTTATTACATAAAAAAGAAACTCATATAATAAAATATAAAGTATTTATAAATAAACTTAAAAATATATGTATAATGTATATATTTATAAAAGTTGATCAAAATAAGGCTCTTTCCAAAGTTTGATGAAAATATTTTTAGTTGCTGAAAATAAACCAAAGATTAGTTATAAAATATTACGGACACTTCGTTATTAAAAAGTTAGCTTCCATTACTTTTTATTTTTATAATATTATTAATTATCCAAAATCAAATTTAAATGTTTTTTTTTTTATACATATAAGTTAATATAAACTTATTTCAGAACAGTTTAATTTAAAAAATGTCTATAAGGCGTGTATCATAAATATAGTATTTATAGTGGTCCGTTAGAGTTTTATATGATTATACATAAAAATAAATAATAGTTATCACAAAACAATTTCTACGATTTATTCATGTCTTAATGGTGTTGTTATTATTTATTTTTTCAACAAATTATAATTGTTATTTAATAAATAATTCGATTATAAAAGATAGTTGATAATGTTTTTCTGAAGAAAAATATAACAAACCTATTGGTGTGTAACAAACCACCTGGGTGCAATTGTAGCCACTGCACTTATTGTAGTGTTCAGTTTCGATTGTTAGATTGCTCGATCGAATTTCCTGTTTCAATCGTATATAAGATATATATAAATATATTATTATACCTATATTATGTATGTTTATATATATATTCAGAGTCTATTCGTTGATAGAAACGAAAATCATTTAATGCGAGTTCTTAAACGTAGAATTCCGATTTGTACAACCAGGTGAAGGTTGGTGGTAGACGCTATATACTAGTCTATACGTTAGGCTATATATATATATATATAATATTATGCACTTACGTATTTGCTTGTATGATATATTTTAAAATACGTTTTGTTCTCGAAGAATGTTTAATTTAAAATAATGTGAAGTACAGGTGGAATATCCCTAAAATTTAAAAAATTCAGACTAGATGTCCTATCCGTGTAAAAAAAATTACATACGCGCGCACACATCAGACTTCTCTAAAAAAGGAATATTTTGCTTCCGAAAAATGTGTATAGAATTATAAATACTTGTTCAAATATATACTTCAATACTTTATAACGTCGTATACAATTGTCAACTAAATATTGTAACCGTACGTCGTTCTTTTTTCATAATTATCGTCGTTTTATCGGTATATTTATGCAAGTGTCTTTTTGGTATTATAATCCTTTTTTTTACATAATTTGAATTACAAGTAAAACAATTTGTTTTTAAATAGTTTTTATACGTGGTTGTTATTATTTACTTGTATGGTATATGTTGTATAATGAACAATGATTTAAAATAATGCAAAAAAATATTTTTTAAATACGTATATTTATCAAGAAAAACGACGGTGTATAGTGATAAAAGAATCACCCCGTATACGGTATTATTATACTTTCAAAAGGTGTGTGTGTATTGGTGGCGATGGAGTTTTTAATCTAACGCCTTCTTCTTTCGCAAATCTAGAAATAATAAAAGTGGTGCTTCAACCAATTTGGTCGCCAGCTGACACCCAGACTGGCACACGCCATGGTGTTTGAAAAATCTTGCGCTGCCGCTATCTCTTTCGACGCGTTTTTTATTGTTTTATTTACAGCAGCAGCAGCGCTATAATACGCATTATGACGTGGACTTTACAAGAAATAAATGTGATAAAAATAAAATGTATGTCCTCTGCGTATAAAAATAAGAAACGTTCCTATTATTGCATTTACGGCTTCAGCATTTATTTAAATACACACAAGATATGTTTATGATTATGATAATTGTACAGAATATTATTATGATTAGCCCATTGTTTTTGAAAAACAATAATTTGTAATTTTCAGTTATTTTAATACATATTTAATTTCATACTATTCATTGTAATTATAACCTTATATAATATATTCTTACTGAGAAATAATAGAATTGTTAAGTATCTGAACTCTGTGTCTTTTTTTGTGTTTATTTTTTAATTTAAATTATAACAAGAGCAAAAATCCATACTTTTAATGTTTGTAATACTACACGAATTGACCGGGAAAAGAACGTTCTGCATTAAAACCATATTATTCGGTAAATTATATTTTCAACCATCGTTCGTATATACATCAAATTGTATTGGTATATTCATGTTTAAGCTCATGGGCATCGTCTTGTTTTTCTGATAAAATCGTTGAAAGGATCTCGTATTGTAGGAATTTATCCGAAATATGTACATCATGGATTTGTATTATTATTCATCGTCGTTGTCTTCCAAATTCAAGGTGATTTCGAAGGGTTCGTCTTCACATTATAGTGGTCCCGTTTTATTCGTAGGAACGACCGATTGTCTATATATACCTACGCGACGCTCCGAATGAATATCATTTATTTCAATGAAAGAATAGTTGGGTTAGTGTCTAACCGTTTTTCCGTTCCGAAAACTTTTACGTTGTTTGAACATTAAAATATTATACAGTTATACTATAATAGGTAATTTTAATTGTAAGGCATTATTTGCAATTATTGAACTACTATTTTGTGTTATCTAAACGTGTATTATATTATAACATTAAACCAGTTATACTTAATGTTTTAAATGGGTGTACTAGTATTATAATAGTTAAAATTTAGCTAACTATTTATTGTTACTCACAACAAAACAGAAAACTTTGCAATGACTGCAATTCGTATTATAGTGTGTTATATATTTTTATTGTTATTAAAATTTCTCTGCGTATATCGTATCATCAAATGAGATAAATATTGATGTTATAATTGTTTATAAAACAATATTGTTTCAAATATTATGATTTATTACAATAATCTTTTACGCTTCAAACAATGTTTTTAGTTTTATTCCATTTTTCTATAGTAGATGTTGTATTTTTCATTAAAATCTTTACTCAATATAAAATTTCCATTAATAGGTACGATTAAATTTCACTTTTAAATATTGTAATCAACGACAAGTATTTAAAATCATTTGTATAGTCTAAAACGCATCCTTTGTTATTTTGCTTTGGTAAAAAAAAAATTATGAAATGAAATCATATAGAATACAGTCAATTAGTTTATTTGTAAAACGTGGTAAGAATGGAAAATAATATGAGAATAGTAAACCATTTAAATTCACATAACAAATAAAAAGCTATTAATAAACATCGTCGTTCTAATGCAGCGTTCGATATAAGTCAAAAACAGACTTAGATTCGCCAACACAAACGTACCGATGCCGGCGTTACTTCAGCCACCTCTAGTGCGATACTACGCACCACCACCGGTTCATTATGCGCCGATATTTTTTTGCGGTGTTAGTCGGGTAGTTTGAATTTCAAAAGAAAAATCGGCAAACTAGGGACGATAAAGTATGGGAGGGACTTTCGGTTTGCCATTAGCGTTGGTAGCCCGCATATTTTTTTCTTTCCATGGTTTTTTTCCTACCCTTGCTCGGCTGAGGGTCTCAGCAGCGACCGCCTGGCCGTGTCGTGTCATCATTTATATTATCGGACCATAATTTGTTTTGCCCACCCATATCCACTCCCCTCTATGAGGCACTACGACACGATCCTCTTCGACCGTATCCGAAGACAAATTACCGGATATTATTAATTCGTTGCTCTTTCTCTCTCTTTTCCTCCTTCTCTTTCTCTTCCTCCCATATCCGAACGATAGTCTTATCGGGTTTCGACCATTAACATCTTTCGAAAACCGCGCCCGAGGTGATCCCGAGACCCGTCGACCACTGGAAAGACAAATTTTCGGTCATTGTTAGTTTTGATATCAGTCAATATAATATTTGTTTGCTGTTCGCGTTAAGTTTATTATAAAGGTCCAGATATTATCTTAAAACTGTGGGTAGAATTTCAGTTTATACTCAGGTAACATGCACACTTACTAAATCCTCTTCTGAACCTAGAAACTGTTACATATCACTGTCATATATCATTATTATTATGAAGTAATCTGTGTAGGCTAATATTTAGGGTAGTTTGTAAAATTATATATCTACTATAGTACTATACCTGTCTAATTAAACAAACCAATTTTAGTTTTTGCTATTTAATAATAATTACTCATTCATTATATTATACCTACAGCTTTTATATATTAAATTAAATTTATATGTTTTGTGCAACTTTGTGGCTTTTTCATACACAACTTTCTCCAAGAAATAAAACACATAGTTTAAACTTTATTTTATGGTTTAGTTTTAACGTTTTAAAAGCACTATCTTGTATAAATATCCATTTCAGTCTTAATTACTAAGTAAATGTTTTGAGTAAATTTCTTCTCAATTAATCTTTTAAATGTCTGACTAAGACAAGTTGGTTTTTACTTAAAAATTATTTAACCAATAATATACTGTAATCGAAATAAAGCTCGAATCTCATAAATGTCAATAAAACAGTTCAGTTCAAAATTCTAAACAAAAATATTAATATAAAAAATAATAAAATAGGTACCTATATTGTTAATAGGACGTGACACACATGTTATAATCAATTCGTTTAATATAGGTACTTAATTTAAAAGACTATTTACTATTTATTTATGTCCATTCCAAAGCCACTAACCAGTAGATTTACTGAGGTACATACTATAATATTATCTATTATATTTTTAAAAATATCACTGGGCCATGGACAAATAAATTCATTTTTTTGTTTGTCAAAAATAAATTTTATCGCGAGTATAACATACTACCCTCAACTACCAACATGACATCACACATTGATAATATTTTGGCACATATCTACTTAACTAATCACCTCGCCATTTATAATTGTTGTTACTTGATGTATAATGTATAATATATGTTGAATATAATATTACAAGTATCCTACAAGTGTGTACATTTTGCTTGACACTCGATACTATTATTATTAATGGCTATTTATGTGACATTTTATCACTGTGATTCTTGTTTTATCCTTATATTGATAAATTATTAGTATGATATGTTACTCGCTATAACGTACCTTTATTATAATGTCGTAACTGCAGTTATGAAATGGCGTTTGGTGAGAATTTTACAAGTTATACGTGTTAGATCAACAATCCAAATCGATAAACAGTTATTGCGATGCCCATTGGCGCACAAGAATCTTGATATCTTGCTGGCGGGAAACATAATTTTTTGGTAACACAATCTGGAGTCAATTATTATTGTATTTTAAACATAATCCGAGATATAAGATTGTCTAATATTTTCAATGTATACACTACCTACGTATATTTATGAAAAAAAAATATGTATTTTGTAGGGGTGTTTTTACCAGGGTGTACATACCTGTGATGATGCAATTATATTGGAGGTGTTGATGTTTGTCAAAGTTTAATACGGCGTTTATACGGCAGACGAAAATAAAATAATGATGAGAAACCAAAGTAACTCCAAGTATGAAATATACACAGTAAATCCTGGGTCGTTGTCGGGTGTTTGGTAGTTAATTAATGTTAATTTTGCGTGACCCACGCGGCTGCCGGTGAGGTGGGAAGTGTTTTTTTTTTTAATTACCTTCGCCCGACCGTTGAGACCTTGCTCGTTAGCCCTTGGGACTCTGCTGGGAACAGATTAAAAAAGTTTTCTCCTTAACAAGTTTGCCCTGTACACCTTTTTATCCGTCCCCAACACATATATACCGCAGTCCTGGCCGGTTGGCGTTACACCGTAGAGCATTTTCAAACGACAAGCGATTCGCTAGTTATTTTACTTTTTACATTTTTTTAACACTTATCGCACAATACGAAGAATCAACTTGACAAAAATACTGCTGAAAAGATAGCAAAAGAACCTGTGCATTTTTTTTTTTATAATTTCAATTTTTTTTTTTTTTTACTTTTAGCTTTTTTACGGCTGAGTTTTTAATTACAACGGTCATTTCAGATACTAAGGGTTGCAATTATTAATGAACATAGATGCCCAGCAAATATATATACTATCCGATAACATAAATTCTCTACTCTAAATCTCTATAACTTAACTCCATTTAAACCAACATATATATTTACAAAGTATTACACAAATGCAATGAATTTTATACTCAATGTCTATAGACATATAGTATATACTATCTGAATGTTCATGATAAACTGCATTTTTATCAATTAGTTCTCAGATGTCTTCAGATAAAAAGTAAAAATTATTATTTAAATATATGTTTATACGTTTTTAAGAATATAAATGCTAATCTACGTTTATGTTTATAAGCGTATCAAGTTTAATATTATTGCATTACTGAATTTATGACTTTTTACGTAATATATCTTTCAGATGTTTTTTTCAATTTACTAAACATTTCCATTATAAACATCTTTGTAACGATATTATTATTTTGCTGTAGGGTTGCCATATTTTCGTCAAGCCATACCGGTACGCTATAATATAATATATAATACCTCCCACGGAAAAAATACACTGTATCTCTGGTAAACGAAAAAAATATATATTAATAACGGATCAGAAAATAACATCTAACGGTTTTTAATCTAAATATAACACAATTTTAATTATATATGTATATTTTATTTTTTTAATTAGATTATAATATAAATGATATAATCAAAATACTTGAATACAAATCTAAAATAAGTCAAGTCGTAAAGGCTCCTTATTAAATCTATGAATGATGAACGTTTATCAATTGAGCTGACCTTACGCTTTATATTCAAAATAATTAAACAAAATATATCCAACAAAATTGCAATTGATGTTTACCTAATTTTTTCTTTGGTAGCATCAAAACTATTACTTATTTATTTTAAGAAATTTAGTAATCCTTCTAAGTATAGTTTATTAGGTACTGGAACATTATATATTATACACAGTATACAATTTACATTACATAACATCTAATAGGTATGTTATTCACCCTTTTCGTATGAAACTTACATGTAACTCACTTTTAAAAATAAATATAACAATTATTATACATTTATTATCTAATTATTAATAAAAATAAAATCTTGAATGAACATGAATGTTTCATTATAGAAATAAAAAAAAATATATAAAATGTATGTTGTATAAAAAAAAATAAAAATAAGATACCTTTAAATTTAATGAGTATATTAAAGTACATATGTTCAATCCCCAGGCAATGTCTATGGTTACTTTTGTAACTCTGTGTTAATTTTTATATTCATTATTTAGCATATTTTTCATTTAAATAAAATTGTAAACCTAGGTCTTAGTGACAAAAATAACTTATATTTTATGTATTAAATTAAATTAAATAGCACTTATTTTAATTTAATACTAAATTTGCATAAAATGTTTGTGATAATGATAATAGGTCAGGTTTTTTTTTGAATAATAGAAAAGAAATCGCTACACAATATTGTATTACTTTTTTTTTTTTTACTTATTTTCATATTTATTTGTTATGCTTTATGTTATATTGATTATGAACATAATGATTATTTAGATATAACACTTATATCTAAAAATAATAGGTACTAAAATAATCGATAATAATAATAATAATTATTATTATTAGATATTATTAATATCAATCTCGATAATATGCTGTGAACAATAACTCTAGTAATTGGTATAACTGTTTTGTTTGCATGCCAGTACCGATGTTTTTTGTTACATAAATTCAAAATTCGTAAAAGCACAATACAAATATTTTTTAATTCACGTCGTTCGTATATATAATATATTTGCACTATGTACATTGTACACATTGTTTCGTAGAGCATATACAAATCAGGGCTAATACAGGCTACATATAGGATATAATGTTTTATATGCTACTAAAACTAAAAGTTCAAAACTTACCTTCGTGTATCTATAAATAGACTGTTTTTAAAAAATATATTATAATATGGTAGATAATAATGTATAATTCAGCAATAAATTATTATCGACTAAATATAAATTCTATAAATAGATTGATAGTGGGAGTAAGAAATATAAACATAATATTGTTTAATATGGGTTATGTTTACGAATTGTTTTTGTTTTAAATATATTAAGTATTGTCAGTGTTTTTTATACTATTTTAAATCAACTTAACTGATCTATAATTTCATATAATATTTGTATTATGTGTCATCTATTCGATTGACATATTAAGTCTGAAAAATAAATAATTTATTTTTCGTAATTTTGGTTGTACGAAACACTCATTTCTCGATATTTAAAAATCATTCCTATTCAATCGTTAAGAAACTTAAAAGAAACATCTTCAGAAGTAATCAATTTGCTTAATTTGAAATATTAATTGTCAGTAAACTACTGGAGTTACGATTTACATTTGAAGCGTAAAATAAACAAATTTGAATCAGACATATATATGTTACACAATTAAATTTCCTAACGTTCAGTCTTAGTTGTTAAGTTATCAATAGGTAACAACATTGTATTCCAACCACTCACTTTTATTATCACGCGTCGTTTAACTCTTACCTTTTTTATTTTACATTTGTACGATATTTGTTATACTAAAGATGTTAAATTGATTTTAGTATATTTTCAAAAGATGCCTCAAAAATTTATCAACGCCAATACACTTATATTTTAGGAATGAGTGTTATAGCTCAAAATCTTATTGATGAGATAACGCGATCATTTCAACCTGTATTAAAGGGTAATTTCCTTGAAGTAAGGACAAATATATTGATTATTTTTCAAAAAATCTACACAAACATCCATGTATCATAAACTTGACTAATTATCTGAAAAATTTCCTTTTTACTATTATATAATAAACTAATTATGTATTTGTAAACATACGCATATGGATAATTTGTTTTTGGAAAAATATTTTTTTATTCTTAGGCTAATATACGTCTATCAATAAAAATATAATTGTCAATTCCTCTTTTCCAGTTTCAAACCATTATTATCGTGATATATATGTGAAAGTTATTTTTTATATATATATATAAAATACAACTGTCACTCATGTTTTTTTTAATAAGAAACTTGGCATTTTTCTTGGAAATGTAAAGAGTAAAACACCGTAAAGTCTATTTTAGTCACGCTAATGATGTTAATATGTAGTAATCATATATTGCTAGCTATGTATTCAGTACTTGGTATTTTTAAGTATTCAGTTTTTTCTACAAGTGTATTTGGTGACCATGACAACCAACAATACCAACATTTAAAATGATGTAATGAATCAAAAATTATTATTTTGATTTTTTAAAAACAATTACTTTGAGGGTATAGTATACTATATACTATCTGTTAGGTTTGATAGAATTTAGACGAATGCCATTAACTGACCACTGTTAACGTCCTACCGAGCTTTATTTAGTTTTTTAACGACTAACAAATAAAACAATGTTAAAAAATAACACAAAATAATCTTATTTTATTTTTAATAACATATTTCTGGGCCGTGGTGATGATTTGATTTGGTGGAGAAGGAGTTTAGAATGCATTTTTCCCGGGGCGTCTCAGCTTGTTGAAATTATATGCATGTAAGGTGTCCATATATTAATTTAAAAATCATTATAACATTGACTAAATAAAGAAATTTGACAAAATATTTCAAATATTCTAACCACGGTTACTTAAAATACCGTTATAAAATCAGTATTTATTAAATATATATATAATCACATTTGTGAAGTGTGAAACTAAAATATTTAAATATCTCAATTTATTTGTGTGAATAAGATCGATTTCGATATGAAGTTTATGATGATTAGTTATTTATACATATATATAATAAAGTATAAATTACAATACAAAGCCACGTTTTCTAATTTTACAGATTTACTCTTCATAATACCCACTTATTACAGAGAGGAAAGATAGGAAATAAGCTTGTAAATGTTTTTTCCTGGATGTCTAATGGCTTAATATGACTCAGATAGGATTTTACTATTATGAAATAATAATTAAAACTATGAAGTATTTAAGACTAACAATATGTTAAAAAAGAATGGAAATGAAAATACATTAAACTTACTTTACTTTTGTTTATGTTATCTTAAAATGTTTTATCCTTAAAATCTTCTTGTTATAGGTATATATTTACTAATTTGAATAATACAAGAATATGTATTATTTTCAAAATATACCTACAGTTATCTAACACATACGGCAAATAACTTACTGTATTTGCGCGTTGACGATCATGATTTTTTCTAAATACACTATGTCGTTTTCCATAAATTGTATCGCATTCCCGAAGCCCTTTATAAAAGTAGTTTTATTTTTTTCTTACACGATCGCAACTTAAAAGAGGTGTCAAGTATCCTATAAAAGGTCCCTTAGGGTTTTGATAACTCGCCAAAAATGTAAAGTAGCCGTTATTCAACTCGCGGGGTAAGAAGTAGAAACAAGTGTATACTGAATGGTATTAAAATAATATAATCCATCTGATAATGTTGTGTAAAACAAAATATAATATGAAGTTACTTACAACTTAGTACAAATATTATTCGATAGTTGTAATAATAATGTTTCCATTGTTTTGGAAATAAAATACACGAGATATCTAAGTGGATAACGATTGCATGTGTATAATATGCGTATTATGTAAACGCCATGTTGTGAAGACGTTAGTAACACCAACAAATACGTAGGTCATGTTTTGAGACAAGATTGTAAATATTCGCTTAAATCATAAATTAATACTATGATAAACGAGTTTGGGTTTTAATTTCCGGTAAGCATGTAAACACGCATTACAAAAATAATAATAATAATAATAATTTGTTGGTCAAAAATAATATTATATAAGTATTATATAGAAGGTTTTACAACGTAATAAACCTATAAATAATATTACCTATATTGATGAATTATTACCATAGAATTATAAAATATCTTTCTTGTTAAGATTTTAGTACAGAACCTATTAGTATAAATTGTTCTGTGTGCCACGTGATAGTGGTTTTCTCTTACTACGTTATAAACTTTGGTAATTAAAATGGTTTTTGCGCTTAAACATAATAACTGACGTATAACCCAGCCTGTCGCCCCGTTACTTAATCATCAAAATATGTTATTGAGTATAATTTAATATTATGTGCGTCAGTTTTTCAGATTTTTGATTTAAACACCGTATCTTGTGAAATTTCTTGGCTCGTGAAGAGCGTAGTTTATTTCCTCAATTTGTAAAAAGTTCTTTCTAGTAGGTATTTCGTGAACTGTAGTTTATTTTTACATTTATTTTTTCATTTTAGTTCACAAATTTGAAATAGTAATTTAACAAAATAAAATATTTTCATTTCACTGTAGATAATTTAAAATAAAAATAATTTAAAGTTAAATATGTATTTTCTAAGATGGAATGATAAGTCTACTAATATTATACCATTAGATCTTAATATTTTATAAGCTAAATGGTTAGTTTTACGTCTATGCATTTTTTGTATTTTGTTAGTTAAATAAATGCTTAATCCAATAATTCTAATGATCAAACAATTGTTTAATATTTATAACTCATAAAGAATATTTTTAAATTCAAATTTTATTTTTAAATAATAAAACAATACTTCTCAACTCGATGATATAATAATATGTACTAACAACTTTTTATTTACTATCAAAAACTATAAAAATTAGTCACGCATCGTTTTTATTTTCATTCAAAGTATGCCCTCATCATTTCGCTTGGTCAACAGTCGTTATTTTTAAAATGTTTTGTTGCTATAATAATTTTAGCTATTATATAATATATTATTTTAAATTGGATATATTATCATTGACATGGTTTTTAAAATAAAATTAGAGTAGTTAATTGAGTTAATTCGGTTTAATTTTTAATTCCAAATCCTACTTTAATTGAGGTACCTCTCAAATTTTACTTATATTTTGACTGTAAAAATGTGAACTTGTTTAATTTATTTAATATTCTTACCGTTCAAACACTAATTTTGAATTTGATTATGTTGCTGGTATTCTTGATTAATGAAAACATGTATAGTACAAATAAATATAATACATTCAGTTTAATCATTTCAAATTCTAAATGATATTTTCAATATTAATGAAATTAACACTTACATAATCGTTATAATTCTTTGATATTTTATAATATATGACTGTAAGATTTATAGTTAAAATATTACATTGATTATACATTACGTGATTTTTATTTGGAGAAATAAATATAAATTATTTTGCAATAACATTCATATAATAATCAAAACGCTTTTATTGTTTCATCATTTTATACAGTACTTTGGCTCGTTGTAATTCAAATGATTTTCTCCGGTAGATATTTAGTATTTACTGAACGCACTTAACCTTTTTGAAGCAAAATCATCTTTTGAAGACAATATCAAAGATATAATAACTAGAGGCCATTCATAATAACATTCATGACGTAATGATGAGATTTGAATATTCCTCGTTATGACGATCTACGTAATACAAACAAAGGCCGTCAGCGTAGTATAATATATCGTATGAAAAAAAAAAAACGATTGTCTGTGATAATCTTTTGTTCGTGTATCATCTCACGGACTACGTATTATCGGTTCGACGGACTTGAATATGGTTTCGGTCGAAAAAAAAACCTTTAGCTATATAGTGTCATTTGTTTGGATTATTTTTGTAAACAATGTATCAGACATTATATTTTACAGCACCCATCTCAGTGGTTATTGCACGATTATTTCAAATTCATTTTTACGTAAAAAAAAAAATTATAAAATAAGTATTATATTGTTAACGAGGCTCCAATGTAAAAATAACAAATTATTATTTAAAAGAAAAAGAAAAATTCTGTAAGTAATTCGTATAAATATTATTAATTGTTACACAAAAAAATAAAGGAAAATAAATAGATACAAAAAATAATTTTTGTATAATATGTTTAATTCTTATAACTATATATTTTTATTTAAATCAACTATACCAAATTAAATGATTTAGTTTATTTTCTTGTTTTAAATATTAAAATTTGTTCGATAAACTTCACTATAGTGCCGTTAATTTTTCCCAGGCTACAAATGCAATATTAAAAATACATACGCAATGAACATATCCTATGGGTTCCATTGAAAAAAAAAGTCCTACCTCGTCTATTGAATAAATATTATGGACTTTTAATAGAATTTATCGCCCCCGGGTACTGGTCATATTTTCGTAATGCTACCCCCTTGTCCCTCGTTAGCTGGCAATAATAGTAATTATTATTATCGCACAAGAATAAAAGACACCTGAGCAGCGGGTTCCCTCCTCTTGTCTCTTTTCCCATCGTTGTCCACATCCATATGTATAATATATGTATATATCCACCTACGTTAAATATCATTTGTTTCACAGTGTAGGTATATGAATGGTTTGTATTATGGTCCCCAGCACCAATCATATTATATTATAGAACAGAGTGAAACAAACGCGCACCGACCTACCCATATGACCGTTGAAAATTAGTTTTTTTTTTTCATTTTCAAATAGTTTTTTATTTCTTCTCGTCCACGCCATTGAAGTTTATGATCGAGAGTGGGGTCACAGCTTGATAGTAAATCAACACAGTACACTGAATATTAATAAAAATAAAATTATTGTGATTATAAATATGTTTATGCTCCAGTAAAGTCCGATTCTTTTTTTTTTAATAAAAATATTATTTATATTGTTATATATTGTTACATTTCAATCTGTTTTTATTTTGTATTATTTAAAGTTTATATAGGTACGCATATTTACATAATATATTTTACTAAAATTTAACATTTACAATACCCAATACCAATATAATTACACATGCATACAAAGTGATTCGTGTGACATAAAATATACATAAAATCGTTATTTAGAGTTATCATAATAATTTTGTTGGTCAATAAATTAGAATTTTTTATTTCGGTTACTTTACTAATTTTATTCAGAAATATTAAATAATGACTTAAACTAAAATAATTTGAAACTAGACTTAGGTACTTAACCATCTTAGTCTTATGGTTTTGTAAAAATTACAAAATTGATATCAATCTAAATTGGTTTTTATGATATTAAGTTTTAAATAAGTGATCGAATAAAATTTCCTGTGCATTTTGAAAAATTAATCCATCTCTAGCACTTGTTTAGTCAACATAACATGTTATTTCCATGTACCCTATCACAAGGTTTTATATAATATGTTTGTACATTTGTTTGCATGAAATGCAAATTTGATTTGTGTCCACATTTGGTGAAATTGAATTTACACTGTGAAATTTCGAGATTTGGGTATTTCTATGAATAAAATATAATGACCCAAACTAAGTTTAAAAAAAAAATCCAACAAAAAAAAAAAAAAAAAAAATACCCAAAGCAGAATTTTTTTAATGTTTCTTAAACATGACCGTAAATATTTTGATCATTATTATCACGTCTTCAATCCATTATATAAATTATTATTTGTTATGTCATTATATTTTAATAGTATAAATAATATCTATGTCTCATCCAACTATATTTATTAGCTTATAATCAAAACAACATTTTTTTTAAAGTAATTTGTAACTTACACCGAGAAAGTTCTTGTGGGAGACATTATGGATTATATAATGGATGCACATATAATTGAATGGCAAAAAAGTATAAAGTTTTAAGTTAAAGCTAAAACCATGTCCGGTTGATCCAGTATTGTCCCACTTTGGTAGTTCGTTCATAAGTAAAAGTTTTAATCAGTTCCATAGGACGGCTAAGTTCATGCAAATGTGAGTTTTACTTTTCAGTTAACAACCAAATTTGACCTTATCCTCAAAGTAATCACCAATATACAGAATGATTAAATATTATCACAAATTACTATTAAGTACATATATTTTGGTTTTGAATAAAATTATAATTTTAATGCCATTACTGACATTACTAAATTATACTTTTGTTTAGGTTTATAAAAAACAAACAGAATTAAATTCCTATAATAATTAATCTTTATGTTAGTGATCAAACAATTCTCTCAAATAATATGTATATATTTTGATCTGTTATAATCTACATAAAATACCTGTTAAAATATTAATAAAATACGTTTGAATAAATTAATAAGGTATTTGATTTTAAGAAATAATAACTATTATAAAATTCATGGATCTCATATTGTAATTCATTGTCCATATCTATTTTTATACACTATATACAGTTTATTTTTAATATGTTTAACCGATTTGAAATATTAATTAATTTAACCGTAATAATAATAACTCATCTTCCTAGAAGTTTTAATTTATATTTTTATATCAAATTCGTATAGCGGTTTTATTGTAAGTCTTGATATTAACAACATTTTAACAATGTGAGTATTACGATTAAATTAAATATTTTTTTCTTAAAGCATCTTGTATAATTCCTATGATTTCATCTTAATAACGATAAAAATCCTCTCTGTTAAAAAAAAAAATTAAATAAACTTGTAGACACATAAAATTATGATAATCGAGATCGGAGGATTCGCTAAATTTAATGATCTGAATGTTGGGCAATTGCTTATTTTTACTTTGGAAAAAAGTTTTGCTTTAGACACTGTAAGTCATTTACCTTTTAATCTATTAAACGCGTTATAGAATTAGTGCATAATTTTAGATTTTATTTTAAACATAATAGTGTGGTTCACTGCGATTGCGACGTTATACTGTTATATATGCGTGCTTCTTTGTAGCATTAAATGATTCGTCGAGCTATACCTGACACGGCGTATCCCCTGGAACGTATTTTGTACATTCGCCAAGCCATAAATTCCACTCTTATCGAAAATCGCAAATATTTCGTAAGTATAGCTGCAAATTTAACCGCGCGTGTTTTGCGGTAAAAAAAAACCCATTTCAACGCATAGTCGTGGTTTATACACATCGTGCGACGGTCGCGTGTCCCGTTTCTGTCGGCGTATTCACTGACAATAATAATGTAATAATATTAACGGACGCAAAAAGTCATTGACTAACGGTTATACCTATATTTTACGTGTAGCGTACGAAGAGATCGACGAAAAGTAGTTGTGCGGTCGTGGGTGAGGGTAACGCGGGCCGTTGGTTAAACATTAATTCGAAACCAGATTTAGAGCGGCTTACAATAAATTACGACGATGTCAGAAACTTTTGAGCCTGGCGAAACGGCCCGGAACTTTGGATATGCTTTACTTATCTGGATCTGTGCAGGAAAACTTGCGTGTGCGGCGGCAAAAATAGAAGAGCACGAAAAAGATGAAGAAGTTCGTAGTCAGTGTAGGAATCTACCCCGTGAAAACCGGAATTCAACTGACCCCATTCTTCTGTAATATTATTTATTATGTTCTATGCATCAGGGTACCGTGTATGTCGCACGAAGTTATATATAATATAGTTCTTTCAGCAGATAAAGTACACGGATTTTAATGCGAAAACTTCTTTCGTCGGCTCGAATAGACGGACTGTCGTTATCGAGTCCAGTCACAGCCGTGTCCGTCTACTGTGGTGGTGTACTCACATTATTCCACATTATATATTGTTTAGTCAGGCGACATACTTTATTGGACAACTTTAACGCGTTATTGGCGAATTATATTGTCGTTTGTTTATACCAACAACTACGATACTGATAATAATATAAGAGAATACGTGTTTATTTAAGAAGGCTCGTACACGATCGATTTCTTTCATTTTTTTTTTTTTTTTATACAAATAAATATGTTTATACCTTCATTCCAATCTGACACGCCGTATATACTTTATGTGTATTACTACGTATGATAAAGCGGTCGGTAGGTTAGTTTTATAATATTCTCACGGTATTAAACTGAGAAAACACGAAACACTAGATTTTTTGTTATTATTCGTATGACTGAAAATTACGTTTAGTTTAATTTTCGGCGTGAAACCCGCGTGTGTTTATAAAATCGAGAGATATTGTACAATAAAAATAGATTTAGAGTATAACAAAATTAATCCAACAAATTTAGTATAATTTGTATTCTAGTTAGTATTAATAATTTAAATATTATTGTTTTTATGAATTACACCTACCTATTTTATTTAAAAGTAAAATGTATTTTAATACGAACAAAAATTATTACAAAGTTAGTTAACTGCATTCGGTATAATGTTACAGGTATATTTTACATAATAAATAAAACATGTAATTTTTAACTATTTATAATTTATATAAGTTGATTGCTAAACGTACGTATTATAAAACAATACATTTCATGTGTTTATTATGTTAATCACAATGAATACATATTGACGTTTCGTCTTGTTTATCTATTTTTAATTATGTTTCAATTTTCTATCATATAATTATAAAACTATGATTTACTATTTTTTTAATAAACTTGGAATCTATATTTTAAACACAATAAGTAAATAGTGACATAGTACGTATTAATAATAATAATAAATGTATAAAAAAAAAAAAATAAAATAAAATAAATTATACAATGGAAGCTATCGTTAGAAACCTTTGAGATAGAATTTATTTATTCATCACACATTCACACTAGCTAATTTAAGATGCCACAGTACCTATAAATTTTAAAGCGATATAGAGAGTTATTAGGAATTAGAAGAGTGTGTGTCAATAGATGAGAGATTAGAAGGTTAGTGTTTGAGTTTAAATAAATCCTTTTTTTTATCAGATTTTATTTAGTATCAATTTTTATTGTTTTAAACTAATTAATTGCATATCAGTGGGCCTAAATAATTAGAGAGTGAAAGAGTGATAGACTGAGAGACTTTAATGGTGCTGGTTTGGAATAGTTTAGTGTACCCGTAGGATTGTAATTGGGTCGGTAGAATACATATCCAAAGAGGGCCTCAGTAGAGATTTGTAAAGTCTGGATTTATGGTTTGGATCCAAATATACATAAGACGGAACTGCGATAAAATCAATTATTAAGTATGTCGCGTTTGGACTCCAGGTGAGGATCTTAAGTTAATTGTTTAGTTTCATTCACAGATATTTTACCTATAAAACATAATATATGTTTATACTCTTTGAAGTTATAATGAAAGGTTAATTATTTTTTAGAAATATTTACATGAAAAAAAAAAATCATAGCTTTTTGAACGGCCGTACTTCTGTACTATCCTTTTTGTCGTTGAAAATATACTTTTATCGTGTTTTTTAATATTATATAGGAGATATTCATCAGATTTGAAATTGTTTTTACTAATGAATTTAATTTATTATGTTTTAAAATCCCCTGTACCCATTTCAAAAATATTATTAAAAACAACACTTGATTCTCTAAGTGTGCGACTGGACGAAACAGAGTTTGTTTTATTTTTATCGCTTTTAGTGCGCACAGTTGTTAAGTTAATATTATTTATTTTTCTGTTCATTATGTGTTATCGTTTCCACAACTTTGGTCGAATTATAATTATTACTATTGACTGCCTCCAGCTATGCCGGGTACACGAAAAATCAGAAAAGTTATTGCATTTTCCGTTATTAATCAATTTCAACTGTCGATTTTTCAATATTTGTGCTTAAGAAGTTATAATACTGCGGTTATGAATAATAATTATTTTTTTTTTTTAATATAAAACTATTTACATTGGTAATTTAATCATATTATGTATGTGTATAATAGTCAACAGTAAATTAATGATAATATTCTTAAATCGTGGTCAGTATAATGAATTCTTTATTTCAACTTCATTAATATGACCTGTATACTATATTTATTAATTTAATAAAATATAAACATAGGTACATTAAGTTTTTTCTTTTTTTATTTAATCTGTATAGTTTGCTATTTATAAAATTATAAAAATCCCACGGTAATCGTTTAATAAATAAACAAACTTTGTTATAATTTAATGTACTCATCATCACTAGTTATAAATCTGGTTTTATCTATACGGTTATATTTTCTAATAATGAACTAAATAAAGAAAATATCTTCTTGTATAAGTTTTAAAATCTTAAATAATTTTTAATTTTCAGGTGTATGTACTTGTAATGGGTCATACTTGAATGATTAGTAATCAATTTATTTTGTAGTAAATTTAAAACGAACAGCAAGACTTGTTTGCATTTATTTCCATAATTAGTGGTTTTAGGTTTGTTAGTGAATACTAATTTTTAATGCATATATTAAAGTTTTTAATTTTTAGAACTACGTTATTTGGGATTCAAAAATGCAATTTAAATATAATTATTAATTTAAAACATATGTTATTTTAAAAATCTACAAAATATTATAACTTGATTATTAATAATAATATTGTTTGTACTTACAAATTATTGATATTCATCTTAAATTATACTTACTTATTATTTTAATTACCACAAGTACCACAAGTACCACTTATATGCTTTAAAATTATAATAATTCAAAGTTTTAGAACAAAGCTTTATAAACATATCAATTTCGTTTTCTAATAATTAAGATTTACAAATTAGATTTCGTATAGATAATACATTTTTATAAATTTGACTTTTTATTAATAAAAATGAATATCGTTTTTACTAATACTTATATGAATCTACAAATTATATTATATTTTAAAAGCATTTTTTAAAGCTTGTTTAGTAATAGAAAATTATACGAACGTTATTGAATTGTCTCGCTGCTAAAAACTTTCAATGTGACTCTAATATTCAAATAGCATTCACTTTCGTTAATTGGCTAAATTGAGGCGACTTTCTGTACTCACTTAATGACATGTAAATTGACTAAAGAAGACGAAGCATCACGTTTCTGTCTTTATAGAAATTACTTTGCTCGCAGATGTCTAACTGAAACAGCTTCTTCTTATTTGTATATTATGAGTGTGTAGTGTGTACATATGTGCGTGTACCTACATATGTGTAATTCGCAATGCGAAATGCGTTTTCCTAGTTCTATGTTAACTCAATTTTTCTGATTTATATACTATTTAATTTCCATTATTTTCAATACTCTACAATTGACTTATTTACAATTAGCTATTCTCGTTTAAATTAAAATTCAATTAAACTAAATTAAAGGTATTTTCAATTATGTTCACTATAAAGAGTATTTACTAAATTATAATAGTTAAATAGTTTCTATACTAAATAACCGTTCCAGAATTTCTAGTTTCAAAATAAATAAGTATTTATTCTAATTTATCATACAAATGGATTTGACACATAGTCTAAGGCATTAATATTAGTACAGTATATGTTTTACAAAGTTTAAATAAACTAGTAAGTATATTACTTTGATTTAATTGCTTAAGCATATACAATTGTTTGGTTATCGTAAATAATTAACATTAAAATTGTTTCTTAAAGTTATCAATAATTTTAAATGTTAGCGTACATGGAGAAGTATACTATTAAACAACTTATATTTGATAATTGTGTTGGAAAATTATTATATTATGTTATGAAAGACTTATTGTTCAATATATATCTAGAAAATTAGGTTTAAAATATCTCCAATTTAGATATTTTTATACCGAAGTGTCATGTATTCATATGTATTCATAATTAATATTAATTAATTCAAATAGACGGTGGTAAGTTACTCAAGCTAGTATACAAAATTAATAATTCCTCATTATTTTGAAAGATCAAGCAACCCTTACATAGTAGTACCAAATAAAAATATTTACTTTAGAAATTGCCCTATACACATCTTTCTCCTTCGCTAATAAAAATAATAGATTATGATTTTTTTTTCTTTTTATTATGCATATATGACGTAATTATTTTGTAAATTTAACCTTAAGGTTTTTTTGTTGTATTACATGTCATTTTGGATAATTTATTATAAGTTTTTATATTTACATACATGTATAATATGTCGTAGGCATATATATAATAATATACTTTGAAGTTTGAACCCTTTGGAATTTTAACAAAATAAATAATTTTTAAAATATAATCTTCCGGTTCTATACACTAAAAATTAGAAAAAAATCAATTGCCATTAAGCAATAAATCAATGTACACTGTAATAATTTTCTAATTAACTTGGCAGTTATGTTGCTGTTTTAAATTCGAACACAATATAGTTTTTTTGAATAATTAAAATATTTGTGTTAATATTTTAATAAAATGTGTTATGATAAAAACATATTTTATATTAGGTCAACGTGAAAAAGGGTACACAATTTATTCATCACTAGTCTACAGGGATGCTTAACCCTTTATGTATCTTTATTTTTTTTCGAGAGGTGAAACTTTTTGAATGTATTTTTTTCAACTAGTTATTTCCAGATAATAATATTTACTCAAAATAACAGTACCTATTTAGGTTTTAAGTCTAAAAAGCTTTTTTTCTACCCTGTCACTCGAGATTTACAGAACTTTATATGAAATAGTACCTTTTTCAATGTTATTACAATATTAAAAAGACACTGATATTATATTTGAATAAAAATTAATCAACCGAAAATAACTGGATGTTCCGTAATTTATTCATCCTATGGAATTTATTGACAACCATTATCAATAATAAAAATTGCATCATTTTTGTTTGAAACAAATTTGAACCTCGATTGGAATATTATTTTTCGAACACTTACTAAATTCTACTTGTACCTACCTATTCTTTATTTATGTGTATAAATATATATCTTTTTGCGTGTTTGGTCGCGTGTGCAATGGTTTCTGCATTCTATATACTGTGTTTAGTTGGCAGACGGTCAAGTACGAAATTATGACCCCGAGACCTCTTATTTTTCAAGTTCTTATACAGCTTGAGGAACATCGTTTAAACAATACAAATTAAGACTTACGTTTTAAATCGAATTATTTTATTCTAAAATATACTTTTAAACTAATATTACAATATTTGAAACTGCAATTATTTAGTTTATTTAATGCAATAAAACAACGTAAAATAATAATAATTAATTATTGTGAGTTTGAACATCCAAATTGATTGATCATTGTTCACTGATGATAAATTTAGAGAATCGTAAATTATCTGGCAAGCTAAATATACGTATTGCCAACACCGGCACTATTTTATATTATATATTACATGTATTATGTTCTTTTAATTAATCAGGCGTTTAATGTTTTTTACATACAAATTGAATCATCATCGAATTGATAAGGGTTTCAATAGAGAATATTGTACCTAGTAAAATAATACACAACCATAATAGCGAGTAGATAACATTTTGTACTCAAAAGTTAAATAATACATTTTATTTAATAAATAAATTATATTTATTTCATAGAATATATTGTTCTAGATATTTTTTAGTTTTACCAGTGGCAATATTATGTCCATGTTTTACAATTCTATTGATAATATTGAAAACATAATGTTCTCATAAGTGATGGTTGTCGAAAAATAATGCATATACCCACATATTCATCAACCATCATAGATGAAATGGTTTTACCATATTTCAATTAAAAAAGAAAAGTACAAATAGTAGATTTCTTGATAATTTTTAACTGTGGATTTTACTATTTATCAGTATCCGTATCAGTTAAAATAATGAAACAAACTTTTTCGGTATTTGACTGAGCAAACATTACAACAATTTTCCGCATACTTAGACTTCAAAAAAAAAAAAAATTCAAAACTTATTATTAATATACATATAACTATGTGTTTGCACGGACGACATCATAGAAATTGTACACCGACTAGTGACAATAGTATACACAGTCCTCGGTCTCGTATTCGCGGTAAATATGCTCATACACGAGTATATAACATACAAATTTCGGTTTCGGTCGCGGTGTTTATATAGGAATTAGATTTATCTAACCGTGCAACACAGATATCCTGCTTACCAATTATCATATTATTATTTTTATAATCTAATGGAAGTTGTTTTCGTACACATCCGTTCGTTACGGGTGACGGGTAACGCCGACAATAATAATTATTATGTTATTATGACATCGCGTATTATCGTTATGGTGGAATAATATTTTTTTTCAAAAAAAAAAAAAATAAATAAACACTAATAAACTAATATAAACTAAAATCCTATCCGCTTTCATAAAACGAATCACACGACTCCAAGAATTCCGCTGCATTTCCGTGTACCTATATATATATATATATTATAATGTCTCGACTCGTCCCTGCGACAGTGACAACAATCGGCGTGTGGGGGTGCTACAGTGGGTGTACGCCATATCTAACCCATCAAGCTCCTTGTTTATAAATTATACGGCTTGCGTGATTACCGCCGTCGCCGGCCGACGACGACGAGCGTGTATAATGCGTGCGCGTCCGTGCGGTAACGCTGTATTATATTATATTATTATATTATAATACGCACACGATTCCCGTTTATAACACACCTCCTCCGTCGTGTCCGCGTTCGCGTGTATGCGTGTCCGTGTGTTAATGTGCGTAAGTATGCGTGTGAAATAATATGACGTATATCAATCGATTTGGCAGACAAAAAGCTATTGTATGCTCGTACTATATAATTATATATATATATATATACGTACGTATAACTATGTGTGTATTATTTTCTGTATACACATCGATAGGTATTACTGATAAATTAACAGTGATAATATACCACTGCAATGGGCGCGTATATGTGTGTGCGGTGTATCCATATTATAATGTTATACCGATACCACTTATTATCATATAGTGTTAGGGCGGCTGCAGTTGCGTAATTACCAGTTGGGGGGAGAGGTAATTTGGATGTCATGTCCCCTCCCCCCTCTATAATGACTTTTTTTTTTTTATATACACATAAAAACTGGCACATTACATTTATGATGAATTTATTAAACGTCACAATAGTGTATTTTATGGTAATAATACAGAAAAAAAAACCCGAATCCGCCTTAATGCCACCATCGCATGTACACAACTATACAAGATGATATTCTATTACTTGGTAATAAACACTACTAACACTAATATATTATATTATTATGTATTTTAGTGCAAAAAGAAAGCACTCAGTGGTCGAATATTATTTTATCGTGGAGCAACAATGCACCAAAGTTTCGTAGTATATTTAAAATGTATAATTTATTTACTACATTTTTTTTTCCCAAAGAAGGGAGGGTAATTGATAAATTTTAAAAATATTTATCTCCCATCACTTCGAAATCATTACCGAATACACCACTGTGAGTTTGTGACTTATGAGTGTGAATCTAAAAAATTCTAAAATATTTTTTTTTTTTTTTTTTGTTCGAGTTTTTATGGGAGTAGATAAGTGCGTAATATAGATAAGCACTTTTAGATAGATAAATAAGTTTTAAAATGTTTTCAATGGTGCACAATACGCGACGTACGATTAAATTGTTATACGTGTAATTTAAAGGATATTTAAATATGACTTTAAAATGTTATAATACATTTATGTATGCAGTTAACTTTAAATGGCATGACTTTTTTTCCTAATTCACAAAACTTAATACATCAAAATTCCTAACACCAAATAATATTATTTTCACTTAAGTTAATAATAAACATTAAAACATTTTTAAAATTCGAAATCGGTAGAACACGTAAATATAAGAATGTGATTTGGTTGTTCACGATATACTCAAGAGATTCTAGTTAAGACATGAATTTAATTCTATTAACTCCACAAAATTTACAGTATCAGTAATTGTTTACTACTCCGTCAATATTGATAATTGTGATTAGGGTTGGTACTCCTAGTCAATTTCAAAAGGTTACGGGAACCGGGAACCGTTCCCGGGAGTATAATACATTAACACGTATATTCTTGTACAGTGTTTTCTCTATACTAAGTAAATAATTTATAATTTGAAACTACAATGATATTTTAAAATAGAGCTTTGTTTTATTAGACCCACTATAATGTATTCGTATGAAAAAATATTACTCTGTAAATCAAGTACCTATAATTGTAAATTATCCCAACATTAAATAATTAAACTACTATTATTAATTTGTTATTATATCGATACGCGTAAATCGAAAACATATAATGAGCTTTATATTATGTTTAAATTCTATGATGTGTGATTTTGCTACTTATTTGACTTCCACACGAGTTTCTTTTAGTGGCGCTTAGTATTTCTCTGTAAAGAAATTCAATTCCGAACTAAATCCGTTTTGATAAATTTCAAGTGGTTGCGGTTACATGAATGTTTATATATTTTACCTATTATCATTGTCATCAACGAATTTCAAATGTTCGTCACGTTTTATCTTAATATTTTTTCATTTACATCTAAATGTTACGTACACGATTCATCTTCCATTCTTATATAATGGCGTTTATTAGGTAGTATCGCACTGCATATTTTGACATAATAGTAAGAGCTAAAAATAAATAAAACTAACAAGTATAGACATAAGTCTATATTGTTAGTGTTTAGTAGATATTTAAAATAATTAAATATTACATAATATTTAGTCACATATTTATTGCTGTAATATATGTGGGTATTGAAAGGTTCAAAATGTACATTTTTATATCCATAATAAAGTTAATTATTGTAAGTAATTATATTATATTCGACTCACATTATAACAGTTCAAAAAAAAAAAAAAAAAATCCAGTGTACAAATACACAAACGTATATAGTGTATAAAATATATTGTAAATATTATATAATAATTTTTTTCATCGATTAAATTTAAATTTAAATTCAATTTATTTTTCACTTAATCAACTGTATTGAACATTGTTCAAATTATTTTAATATTTTACTGATTAATAATATATTGATAGGTACAATGATTGGTAATAATAATTGATTGTCTGGAAATGTTCGCTGTTGATGTTTCTAGTTATCCTCAAACATTCTTTATGATTTCCACCGACTTACGTTTCTAAGAATTCCCACCCTTAATTTTTATAACGGCAATAAATAAATAATTAAACTCATGAATACTAAAAAAAAAAAAAAACCATTATAATAACTTTGTTTTTATTTTAGCTATTTAAAATATTTTATAAGGTTTCATTAAATAATAATAGAAAAACATAATAAATGCAACAAAAACACTTCATTACTATGTGTATTAAGTTTGGGCTGTAATTTGTACAGATAACAGTGGTTTAGTATAACTAAAATAGTAGTCTATAGTCTTAAACCTTATCGTTTGTCGATGCAGCTCATATAACGTATACACTGTTGGTTTCGCGGATTGGTCCGTTGAGTTCTCAGATGGCCTACACGCTAAATCTGGTATCAGTAGCAATACAAGAGTACAGCGATATAAACACGCAGTCTCCGGTGATGAAACAACAACAAACAGTTATTAATTTCCCAGACCACGTTGTTTGCAGACCGTCGCCGCCTCCGCCTTCGGTATCCAAACACTCCTGTGGAAATATATATATGTATATATAGCTATGTCCTATATAGTGGTACTCAATAGGTATAACACGCATATCATATATACTCGAACGGCGGCTGCGGCAACGGTTTTATTCCCTCGGCGTTCCGACTATTTACCAGAGACGATTATTTGTTGACGAGACTATACCGTCTGCTCCAACGTTTGCGATATAATTTATATACATGTAATATACCTATGTGTGTATTCCCATGTATTATTATGTGTGTTATGTGTATCTATCATATAAACGTGTAAAAGATTTAATAATATTTGCTTGCGCGTTATTTGGTCTGCTGAGGAAGAGACCCTCATCCCTTGTGTTCTCAATAAATAACCATCAGAAATTAATCCATCGATTACGGCTCCTCGGCCGCTTGCTTTATGCTGCAGGTGATAATACTATAATTGTTATTGTACTCCGACTCTTATAGAAAACAACGAAACTACACCACTGTGTACATAATACACGGGGACCTTGAAATATACTCTACCGATCAACACTAATCACTCGACACTCACGAGGTCGAAGAGTTCACTTGTTCGACATTAATGTTTTCTATATTAATTTTAAAATTGTAGGAAATATGACCAAGAAACTTAGAAACATAACTGTCCTCATCTTGACAATCATGACTGAATTATGATCATGACGAGCGTCGTACACGATATATTATATATTTAGACTCGATGCGTGTAAATACAAATCATGTACACCAAGATATATATATATATGTGTGTGTGTGTGGGTATATAATCATACTGCATTATTCACGAAACAGTGCATTTTATTTTTATGATGGAGAGATGTTGTAAGGGAGAGGATGTAAGCAGTAAAAGTAACCTTAAATATCAACCACTGTTAGTTCGCTTCAGTAATGTAATTGTATAGATAGTATCATAGGTATATAGAATAATTCTAGACCAACGAAAAAAATGTTTTTTTTATTCAAAATGTGCGCTTAAAAAGCATGTTTTATCAACTGATGTTTTTCAAACATATAAATAAATGAATTCTATGTAAATTATTCAAAAATAAAATGCTACATTTTGATATTATTCAGTCACAGCGCTAATATTACATTAAACCAATAGCTTTATTAATTAATTATTAAAAAATATATTTTCACCTTGTTATTATTATATTATTGTTATCTATTATACGGCTAAGAAAAATACTCTTAATCCATTTATTACAAGCAGTTTTCCTCTTTTTCGTTTACTGATAAATTCTCAGTAATCATCATTTACAGCCATTCAATTATACATGGTCGAGTTTTATTTGATTTGTTTTAATTCAAAATGAATTTTAAAGTCAGTAAGTGGACCTTTATCCACTCTAAGCTTTCTCTTGAATGTAGTAATAGATAATGCATTGTACTGTTATTTATTGTTAAAAGTTCATAGAGTAGTTTAATTGATGTTATATATCATTATTATTTCCTATTCCATCGTTGCTGAGGATAGTCATTAAAACCCATTATTGGCACTCCCTTGTTTAAGTACTCCCGCACCAATAACTAATTAAATATTTGCTGGTGTGAGTTTCGATTGTTTAAAACTGGCCACTAAAAATATCTGTTATAGGGTTATATAACAGTTTTTTAAATACTTGTATACAATCCTTTGTTAAAAATATATGATATAAATATTGTTTAAAACATAATACTATAATTTATATTATACTGTCATTTTATTAAATTATCTTCACTTAAAAACTGTTAAAAATAATTAACAGGTGATTGGAATTCGACCAATAATCGACAAATTTACTATGTTTCCATTATTTAATTATTTTAAATTCAATACCTACTCAATACAATTTTGATGTTAAGTATTATTTGTTTTATTCAACTCAAGTATATTGTATAATTTTAATCAACAGTATTTAATTCAACTTTATATATTATTATGGTTTTAATCAACATTAAAACTAATACATACACAAATCAAACTATGTACTTGTGACATTTTAATTGGTTATTTTGTCATTTAGAAAGGGGTCTGTAGTTCAGACATTTTATATTATTACATCAAACATGTATTTTTTATCTTAATATACCTACGATATTAGCATTAGATTTATGATATTATGTACAGATAATTATTTTTTTTATTTATGTATTGACGAACCAGTGAACTAGAATAATATGTAACGTATATTAGTAATTCAACATTATTATACGTACTTGTTTTCTTATAGGTATTATCATTTATCGTAGGTCAGGTGAATAGACGCCAAGTATATGATATCCTCTTGTGTTTTTTGATTGTATTTGATTGCTTAATTATTTAGAATTAGTATTTTCAAGAATTCTTTTTGATATTTAAGTGACAAAAAAATATAATATAGTGTTCATTTCTTATCTATTTCGATTTCTGTAACAAAATACGTGTCTGCCAGATCAGTAAAGGTCATTCAAAAGAACGTCATCAATCATCGAGTTGTCTTAACAATTTGTGCCTTATGCCGTCGACATTTCTTTGCCATTTATCTTGATGCTCAATTTTACCCTTCGATTAACACTAAACTTTTATATTATACATAGAATCTCTGAATAAAATAATACATATTTTGCACTATCGATTATATAAATATAAATGTTATATTTACAATTCGAATAAAACCGATAATTATGTACACCTAATATATGTGTAAAAATTGTAGGTTTTTTCTTTTTTTTTTTTTATAAACCAACCAATATGTTTATATATCTGAATGTTTTTAATTTCTAAACACAAGTAAGTATATCTTAAATTATAACGAAATGGAAAGATGAAAATTTAATATAAACGCATGTATTCATAATAATGTAATGTACCTATAACCAACGTGACCATGTTTCCCGCTTTTAACGGGACGGCCGCACTTTTGAGCTAAATGCCCTATTATCTCAAGAACGCAAAATATCCCACTTTGAAAAATAATGGCAGTCTACATATTTGTATTCTATCAGAAAAGAGCACGTATTTAATTTCGCAAAAGAAAACAACGCTGGTATATGATTATACATTTATACAGTTTCTAATAATTAACACATTTATTTAAAATAATTTGTTTTATTCTATTTGATGTTTTTTCTACGGTTATTATACTTTTTTAATTTTACACAAACAAATATAAAAAATAATGTTTTCCCTATTAAAATTTACAGACGTTTCGCTCTGAGAGCAAAAAATATGGTCTAGCTATGTATAGCCGCGAGTATATAAAATTATATAAACGTAACACAGTCCAAACTCTAGACATATTGTGTAATATACATCAGAGAAATTAGTCGCTTTGACCATGTTAATTAACTATAATAATACATAAATATTGTATCTACAATTCTACAGTTTAACATTCGACTTGTTGCAAACTGTAAATACCTATAATATTATAATACACTGTATTATTAAAAATCCCTTTAAATCGTTGTTCATCGTTTTGTCAATGTACCATATTATTTGCGCTCTGAACCATTTGCGAAATCGGTTAATTTCGCGTATGTACATAATACTCGGTGATTGATTTTGAACAGCGTCACACCCTTGGATGGTGAATGATGCCGGAAATGTTCATCTGTATACGTCGTCGTCGTAGTCGTTGTCGTGTATGCGCATATATTATTACACAATGTATATTATTCAACGACTTGTTTTCACTATGGACGCCAGTCGGACGGCCGGTCAGTTATGTTTGATCCTCGCACGTTACAACTATACGCGTAAAGAGAGAGGAAACCTTTTGTTAATGGAATTACTAAGTAACCGTCATCCCTCCCGCGTGTGTATAGTATATAGAGAAACATTGCAGTCGGTTTCCCGCTGCTGTCCATTTGTACAGTAAACATTCATTGCAGCAGCCTACCACCGTGTAAAATGGTCTTCGTTTTATCATTTCCGTTGTGTGTTGACGGTTGTCGGCGACGGGCAAACAGTACCTTTTCAATGAGAGGAGAGCATGGTCATATGTGTTTGGGGTGTGTCGTGCATGTGTGAGAAGTGGATGTTCTTAATGTTTGTCAGAAGTCATCAGGTGAAGGCTGCGTAGTGTCAACTCCGTTACGCTAAATCCTTTTGCTTATAATTAAATCTGACACTATTATCTCTGTGTATATATAATGCATATATATTATATATATATATATAAATTTATTTATATATACCCCCAACACACACCCCTGAGGAGTGAGTTCCTGAAAATCAATTTTAAGACACGCCCCATTTGCATCACAATAATGAAATTAACACTAAATCCACTCGCGATAAATGTTAAACAATAATGCGCAATCCCGAGATAGATAAACAAAATATCGTACACAAGTTTAATGGACCGACTTCTGATATACGATTTATGAAGATTATCTCCAGCACCACTGTTTACAACAAAATTCAATAACGACAATGCTCTTATTTTATTTTATTTTTAATACTTACTCTGATTAATTATCTATATGGTATTGTGGTAATCAGAATAATTTAAACTCTTATTCACACGTGCTAATGGAATAGAAATAGTATATTTTTATTATGATTCGATTATTTAATTTTGGTATCATTAAATATGTTTTGTAAATTAATGTTGATTATTAATCATTAAATGGTGTATGATAATTAAATCTTTATCTTAAGAAAAAAATTCGAATTATTAACAATCATTGATTCAGATATAACAATAAATATTTAAATACATTTTAATATAATGTTAAAATTTAAAAAATTGAACAATAGCAATTTTAAGTACCTATTATTTTTCATTTCACTCAGTCTTATTTTTTTTTTAATTGTCCATATGAAGTTAATTCATTATAGAAGTTCGACATTTTTCAAAATATTTCGTCTACTATTTGCCCACAAAATTTGTTTTGATCTCAATAATTTTTTATTATTTTATTATTATTATTAATTTTAATAATATAAGATGAACTTTTGTTTACTCAACCATTACTAATACAATTATAGAACTAAATACCTATCTGACCACTTACAATCAAATTAAACATACCTACATATTTAAATTGTTAGATAATATAATTTTGTATTGAACAATTCGATTCATAATGTGCATAGTGAATATTCAAATCAAAACTAAGTTTTAATCGGTCAAAATATGTACTGGTACTTTTTTTTATATTTTTATTTTTTACGTTATTTTAAAATATTCACATTAAAGTAGATATTTTCTACGATTTTTAATATTTTTGAAACATGATTTGAACACGCTATAAATATACAATATATTCATATTTGGTATTACAGATATCACAGATATAACACGACTTATTTAAATTTGAAATGTTGATAATGTTAAAATGAAATGCTCATAATTCACAGAGAGAGTAGGGATAAATCGCATTTATGCCGTAAAATTTTCTCTATCCTGAATCAAAGTTTTTGTTTTTAAATTGTCAGATTGTGAAAATCTAAATCCAGTTCTCGTGCTACACCATAAATAATTGTTACCCAAGAAATGTTCACAATTTACAAGTCTCGAGTATATCCAAAAAATCCTAAATTTATTGCTGTTTTTTTTTTTTTTTTGCACCGCCTCCGTGCAATTCCTCAACCGCTATATTGTGGCGAGGATTGAAAAAAAGGCAACGGATAAAAACTGAACCTATTCTTTTAAACTGGCGAATCCCTAGCGATAAATCTGATGTGAAAATAAAACAAAAGTCGGATTTCTCGCTTGGCTATTTTGCATAAGACCCGGGGGACTGAGACGCAGGTGTTGAAACCTGACCGTGGAGTGGCTATGAAGTAGTTATTGTAGAGTAAAAGATGCAGTTTTTAACTTTCATCGAGTACATCTACTACTGCAGTTGTATATTTTATACGCAGTTAATACAAACTGTGTATTTTTTATAAACGTTTACTTATTATTGAAACTTGTTAAAATCATTTCTCATAATTAAAAATTTTACTGTAATAATTATTACTTTTATTGAATGGAATTATCTTAAATTTTATACATCTTTTATTTGTTATTCTTAAAAGTCAATCAATGTACACTACTGTATGTCCAATGTCAAACGTAATGTATGTTAACTTTGAAATTACGATATTATATTTAATAGGCGCAAAATATTTAACGAGCATGCATTTTTAGAATACACGTCATTGGATTGATTGAACCTCTATAGGGTTTTTGTTGAAAAATGTTACTCTTTTATATTTGGTTCATGTTTGAAATTTTCTGTATTATGTAATAATATTATATACACTAATCCATAATATATCTCACACCGACACTACGTTATTCGACTATGACGTATTTATGTCAGTAAAGCTTACATACATATTTCTTTAAATCTTTATGTGCAGTATAATCTCAGGGTGTATCCATCTCATGACAGCGTTTCGTGAAACCTTGTATAAACCGGATGTTTACTGGAAACTCATAGATGAGTGCCGCCCATACGACCCCCATAATACCCGCAATGACAATGAAGACAAAACTTTAGATTCAAGTCTCGGTCCATACCCTTTCTCTTAGTTAACAATGGGTCATTTAGGAAGGAAATTTTTTCCCCCAAACAAGGAATGTTTAAGCGCTTGTTTTTGGAATAAACCCTCGACGTTCCTAAACTTTTGTCGTTTCTCTAAAATTTCCCATTTCACTCGACAACGTACACATCAGAGTAAGCAAAATACGTCGCACACAAACACACACCAACTAGATGATATGTTTGTCAGCATTGTAGTCCATGTGTAAAATCCGGTTTAAATAGTCCCAACAGATTTAAACTTTAGCCCGTCAATTAGCTACTTACCCGCCTCCGCTTCGCTTCTAACTTAAAATTTTATTAATTTCAGACGAATGTTGTTGAAATTATTTCTCATTTTATTACAAAATATACAAACTGTATTTATATTGAAATTTTTTTTTGAACATAATAATTATATTCTTAATTTATATGAAATTATTACTTATCATTTTATTCGTGTTTCGTGTTAGTAAACTGTAGAGTGTAAAATATAAATTTTTAGTATATCAACTATAAATTAAAGTTAAAATTTATATTCGAAACACAAATGTTTTTGTATATTAATTAACAATCACTGACCATATACAGATCATTCAAAAACTTTCCGTGGTCCTTAGATAATTTATTTTTTTGGTATATAACATATATAATATGCTTTTAAGTCCAGCAAATATAGTTAGATGTTCGACTGAAGTACGTTTGTTTGAATTCAAAAACAGTAATGGATCATCGCATTCGAAAAGCAAATATGTTATTCTCTATTTAACTAATACTGACTAATGCTTGTTACTATTTTAATAATTACTTTGTGTTCAATGTCCAACCCACGAAACTTTTTAAACTTTTTTATTATCTAAGCTTGAGCAAATATTAAAGCATCGTTGTAAAACCAATACTGATCTTACGCTCCATTCAGACTCTAAAACTAAATTAATGTATGTTTTATATTTACCATTTAAACATATTATAAAAACGTATTTTTATTTAGTTTGATTTTTATTTTTGATGCGTATACATAATAGTCAAAATAAATTTAAAAAAAAAATTGATATTCAAACATATACACTATACAGTATACACATACACCGTAACCCAATTGTTTCTATTTTCGTACCCTTGTGGCGTGGGGTCATATTCATTAACGGTTTTCTTCTTTTTTACTGCCCTTGTTCGATGGTATAATTTTTCACACCGAAATCACCGGTGTCGGCGAACAATACGTAAACAACGGTTGTCGGACAACGAAAAACCGCACAAAATACCCAATTTCCCTAGCGAGGTAGGTTATATATATTGTTCAGTATATAGTTGTATCTTTTTTCCCCCTTCTTTTTTTCATTTTCCATCCGTAAAACCCCCAGGCGAAAGGCAATCTTTCATTTTATTCGCACGGGTCAGTCCTACAGGGTTTTTGTTGCTTTGTTGGACTCGCATGCTGGTTTCCATCTCTAATGAAGGTTGTGTACCCGAAAAAGGCTCCGATATATTATTATGTACCAGCAACAGTATAATTCTTAACCTCCACCACCATCATCATCACCATATTCCTCGCGACTATACCTGTGCATTATGCGTCTCCCGTTGACTTTGCGCCTATTTTATTATTAAAATATAAAGCCTTCAAATATGATTAAACTAATTTTATAACGTTTTAAATTCTGACAGAGACAAGGAATACATTTTAGTTTTAAGCTAAAATTAGTTGCTTAAATGTAAAGTCTTACTTACTCTAAAAAATTTGTGGTTCACTTATTCAATAAGTGTCGACTGAATTTTGAACTAGTGAAATTAAAAGTTTCTAATATTAATAAATTAAGCATCAAAAAGTATCAATGATTAAAAATAATTTTATTGCAAATAGCTTGTCTGCTAATTAAATTATTAACTATGGTTTTCTTTTTTTTATTTATTTCCACTGTTATAAATGTATATAAATAATTTGTCAATGTAACTTATATGTTATGTTATAATATCTGATAACACTATGGATGATTTATTATCTATTTGTATTTTTAATTATGTAAATTGTATACTTAACCTTCAAATTTAAAAAAATTTAAAAAGTAGTCGAATCGCAGTGAGTTGTATATATAATAATAACAAATAACGCGAACGTACTATGTATACACTATATACTCGTCGTTGTCGTTCAACAGCAAATATTTATATATATATTTATGTGTACACCAAGAATGAACATATCTATATTATATACGCATCAGATTATTTTTTTTTCACGTATTGCCCTGTCACGATGATAGAGACGCAACCAACCGACTGGCGAATCAGCTCAATTTGTGAAAACGATTGGTGTCCGGGACGTTGACAGCGAACGGAAAAATGAGAAAGAAATGCCGGAGAAAAGACAAAAAAATAAAAATAATAAATAAAATACAATTTTTCGTTTCACGATGAAGCTACGCGTAATCCGTGCTCTGAATTCCGATTGTGTGAAGTCGCGAAAGCTTCTTATTATAAAGTAATAATTTATAATATATATACAATGACGTTATAAACAACAGTATATTATATGTAGCTTTTTTAAATTTGGACCGTGTTTGAATTTATTACTATTTTTGTTTAGTGCGTTTATCGATAATTTATTGCAAATCGAAAAAAATATTATAAGATAAGATACAATAATAACTTAAAATCACCTCTTATTTTTAATATTGAAAAGTAATAATTTTTGTTAATATTTCTCAAGGAAAAAATAAACTTTTTCTTCCGTGAGAAATAGTATACAACGTATATATCATTATCAAAAAATCCTTACCATTGACCAAGTGCTAGTTAATACTATTAATCTCGTTTTGCTCACCTTGTTATAAGATAGTAGTGTACGATTTTATTGTAATATTAAATTTAAAAGAAATTATGATTTTGTTGCAATTATCCATATTGTAAAGTTTCAATTAAATTGTATATCAAATCAGCTTTTTGCCATTTTTAAATTGAATTATAACTATTCAAAACTGTATATTATACTAGATAAAAATTACAGCTAATTTCTAAGCCAGTACATTAATTACTATTTAACTTAAAATCTAGTTATTTTAACTGTGTACAATTAGTCGAAAGTATGTCTACTTCATTATACAATAATAATTAAATAATGTTATAAAAATGAAGTTTTATTGACGATATAACATAATATTATACGAAGTACGTATCTATTATTTGCATTATCGATGACTCGTTCACATATTTTCTTACCTTATTAAGTCATCAAATTTAAATAATAAATACATTTTATTTAAAGTAAATATTTATACAGGTTATATTAATAATAATATGTTTTGAGTATAAGTTTGAACTGATAGTTGTACTTCTGTTCTTGGTATTTATCATTTTTCAATCTAACTTATAAAATATTTCATCTTAAAAATAACGTAACATCACTTTTTAATTTTTTTGTTAGTACAAGAAGATATATATTATGAAATTATTCTAGGGTAGTAAATATTATCATCTGAAAATTGCAAGACTCTATTGAAGTGTTTTTTAACCTGGAATGTTATAAGATAAAATATTTATAAAATGTCTATAAATACATATTTTACGTCGACTATATTATTATATAACAATGATGCATTTTCAATGTAATTAATCTTATATTTTGTTTAGAAACTCTTTCTAACTGGTTTAAATTTAAAAAAGTATATTTTTTAACTAATTCTAAATTAAGGACATGGTCTAGATACCTAATCTAAATTGCATTTGTATACAATAATATTTATCCACGCATTGTACCACACACATTTAGGTAAAACATTTTTTTTTACATTTTTAATACAATTATACACCTAGCTTTATTTACATTTTTATTCTGATGTATATATATATTATTTTTTAGTTGGTGGTTAAATAATAATATAATATTAAACACACAACATTTGTATTACGCGCTTACGAATTCTGATGCATATAATATACTAAACTATTTAAACATGATGTAAAATGTTTTAATTTGAAACAATCGAATGATTTATTTTTAAACATTATACCTCAAATTTTATAAAAAGGTTATGGTTATAAAAAAATATTTTACATAATCTAAAAAATAACTTGCTACAGCAACAATTTTATAAAAAATATTATATTTATTGGGAGCCAAAGAAAATGACATAATTCGCAAAATATTTAGTTATTAAATACAATTTAAAAACATAAATAGATAGGAACAAAATGTTCGGTTTTATAATTTTTTTTTATTTTTACTTTTTTTTTTGTTCTTGTTTTTATTATGCTTAGTCTAACTAATTTAGCAATATACCTACGCATGAGTGTACACATATTGCCAGCACAGAGCGCCGTATTTGTCAGCGTATAGTACTAAAGTATATATAATATTATTATTATTCAACAATGATAATAATATTATTATTACGGTCGTAAATTTGAATACTCTATTTGATATGGAAACACTTTGTTCTTTTAATAACCTTCGTCGTGTTCAGATAGTTTCACGTGTAAAAAAATAATATACCAGCTATAATGGTTTTTTTTCTCTTTGTCTTTTCCTTGTTTGTTTTGCTTTATATGACAATATACCGAGAATAAAATTATCTAAAATTCTAAATCACGTAAAAAATATCTCTGCGTATAGTATATACTATATAGTATGGCATTATTTTTATCTTATATGCTTGTATCTGAATTTTGGAAATATTCACTGTCCACGACGATGAATTTATGTCTAATATTGTTATTTATGTATTTTTCAAAGTGCCCACAAGACTGTTCACATTGAATGATATTTGTTATAATATACATCATGAATGTCACATAATATATAAAAATTATAATGGGTTATGTAAATTGTACGTTGTATAAAAGTTTGATGCGTCACGCTTATGATATCACATAATATATACTACCTATATAATCATATTATCGTATACGGTCGATATGTAAGCGTAAATATGATATTTTCTTGACTTTATGATGATTATATTATTTTAAGTTTTAAATGATAAACTTCAAATAATATGTTACAAAATATTAGAATAAAATAACCAGTTTTGACTGATACACATTTTCTTTTTTTATATAAAAATAAATAATAATAATAAATTAAATTAGAATGTATCAACATATCTGAAATAAAAACACAATAACTTATGAGCAAACCTATATGCTAAACTATAAGCGTGTTTATTTTTTTTTTATCATGCATAGGCCGTCCTTTAAGCATATTTTATTATTGGCGCAGTTAATAATTAAGTAATTGGTACATACTTATGGAAGGAGCATTCAGCAGTGCACAATTTTCCGCAACATCATATTATTATGACCCATTTTTAAGTTTTATATGAACATTGTGTGATGTGGGTTAAGTGATCGTGTATGTAACATACACCTATCAAGAATCTCTTTCACAATATACATCTATATACATGGGTTTCAAGTAATTTTCAATATAATATCCTACGTTCTTTCAATACTTTATAAGTGTGTTAGAAGAAAAACAGAGTTTTAAATTAATTTTTAAAAGCAGCTGTGTCAAATCATATTTTTCACATTTTTTATTTCATTACCGTTCCGTGATCGTTTAATCTAAAAATACGTTTTCACTTAAATTATTTTCCAAACCTTTGACAACTTCTATTAAATTGAGTATTAATGGAGTACTTTTGTTCATTTGTTGCATCAATATTAATATATACTATTCTTATTGTAATTAGAAATACTTGTATATTTACAATCATCTTTCAGAAATCCCGACATTAAAATTATTCTAAGCATAATTCCGTGATAAAGACTTTGACCGTATTTAATATTTTTTTTTTCTCATCAAAAATATTAATTATTGTCTATTATATATTATACTTCTATTTTTTATTTAACCTCAATTTTACAAAAAAATAATTAAATACAGATTTTGGTTAAAATAATTTACCTTCTGTAAGCATTGCTTTTTTAAAAGGCAGAAAGTTCACTATTTTGTTATATATTGACAATTCACATAACATCTGGTATAGATATTAGATATAAGAACAAATTAAATCAAATTCAATCTGAATTAATCATTAATAAATGTTGACTAGTTAATCTAGAAACATAACGAACCATTTAATAACTGATATTTTATCATTAGTATATTAATAAATGATTTGTTTTATAATAACAGTCATAAAATTAAAATAAGTATGATCGAAATAGTCCACAAATTATTGACTGAATGACTTTTTGAAATATTTTATTTATAAATGTATCATAAGCTATGGTTTCTATTTTATTTATAGGTATTTAGTTTAAATTTATCCAGTTTTTAAAATTATTTATTAGCTATATAATTTCAATTTTTTTAAACAATAAATCCACTTGTAGTACTCTCAATTATAGAAATTTTTACTGATCAAGCCTTAAATTTATATATTCTGGGTTTTTATTTATTTTTAACGATCATGAAATCTTTAAGTGAATATCAAAAATAACAAAAAAAAAAAATCATTTTTAATTATAATAAGCAACTTACACCTTTTTAAGGGTTTATAGAATATATATATTTAAAATGAAAATATACTTTGTCATATTATGCATATAATAATAAGCGATACAAATCCCCAGACAAGACAAGTAGCTTACGACTATAATTATATAAGTATGAAAATTGATTAAAAAACTGTAAATATCATATATTCACATATGTTAACTCTAGTATTGAAAACATTTATAATGTATGTAGTTTTTATACTAAACTAATAATCATTGTTATTAGAGCCTCAATATTAATTTTAAAAAGTATATATTTATATTCTAAAACATCTTTATTTTTTCAGCATTTTGCCTCAGACTTACGGAGTTAAAAATCGAAGAACATACTCTCGTGGGAAACAGTACAAGACTAGAGTGCAAATATGACCTACAGGGTGAAAAATTGTACACGGTCAAATGGTACAAAGATGGGAATGAGTTTTATAGATTCCTGCCCGGGGAATCACCAGAAATACAAGTATTTGATGTTACGGGAGTACACGTTGATGTAAGTACATTGATCTTAGACAATTTTGTATTTTATGCAACTGTTTTTTTTTTATTTGGATTCATTTTTTTTCTTTGGGAAAATATTGCAATGAACGTTTTGTGCACTGCGGAACAAATTCCCACCGTATTTTGAAAACATACGAGTATCTATATACTTATATTAAGGCGTAAATTTAATCTCGGTACAATAAAGTGCAATACGTTAGTTTTTAACCTGTGGTATTCACTATAAAATATTTTAACATATCTCATATATTTACTAAATAAATGTATAAAACATTTAGAATAAAAAAACCAATATTTCATTGAATTTATTCCTTACATTTAATACGTATATTGTTACATATTATTATTAATGCGATAGAAAATTGATGTCGAAAATAATACCAAAATGTTAGAAATAACATGTACGATATGAACGCATCGTTTAAATTATAGGATCTGAAGAAAATACGAACGAGATAATTTCAAAATCTAAATCATTTAAATTCTAATGAAAAATGTTGTTAATGCAACTTTTGCCGTTGGAGTTTGTACAGAACTTTTGTTGAAGCTGGCTTAATGCGTTCGGTCCCGGGTATCGGTCTCTAATGTCGCACGTAATAGATTCGACTGCCGTGTAACCGGCCACCGCCACTGTCAAGCTCCCAAACCAAAAACCCAATAGTTCTACAACTTACAGTAATAAATTCGAATTCCATAATTACTCCTATAAAGCACACAAATGTCCAAAGCTGTCGGTGCATTAGTAAATGTTGAATAACAAAAAAAAAACCGATTATCTACAGATTATATATAAAATTATAAAACTGTATTTAACTGTAAAATGTTTTTCGTTTTTTCTCATATGGTGTATCTACATTAATAATATAGTTAATCCCAAATGAACTGATAGAACTTGTGAACAGCTCAGTATGTGATGCATATATATTTTTTAAATTTAAAATTATAAAATTTAAATAATATTATATATTTGATTTATTTCGTTTATAGCAGACCATGAATAATATTTGCATTTCTTTCAAACATGGTTTTGAAATTTGTTAAACATTTAAATTTCAATCATTAAAATTGCAGTCGTCAATTATTAAAGTATAAACTTGATTAAACACATTTTTAGTATGGTAGAGTTTATCTTTACCTTCGGTAATTGTGTTTTGTTTTAATAATTCATGGTTCTTTTCATAAAAACAAAAGTTTACTAAATCTGTTCTGTCTAATATATTATAACAAATATAAGTCTTAAATTAAAAACCGCAATACTACTCAAACACTGATTGTCCTGAAGCAAACAAACGAAATGAAAAAAAAAGAAAGTGGAATTGAACTGAACAAGTATAGTATAGTTTACAATCTGTGTTGACATACTTTGTTCTGAAGATATTATTCTTGTCGAGAAAATAAAGTATTTTTTTTTTTTTTGTTGTTCTTCAAAGAGTAACAAACCAAACACAACATAATATAGGTCAATTGTTTTATTATCTACAGTCTATATTGCAAATTTTTCAATAAAAGATGAATCGAGACATATTTAAATTCAATATATATAATCATGTATATCAATGAAATCGTCATTGTCTCAGAGAAAACTGAAAATGTATTATTCCTTGACAAAATATTGAAGATTTGGTTAATAATTTTTATATTTGTGTTATTTTTAAAGATTGATTAACTATTTAGAAGAAACAATAACAAACATCAAAGAAATTAAAACAAATATATTTTCAGCCCATCGTATTATACTTGATATTTAGGTACGTACGCATGACGTCATACACGATTCAGACTTTCTCGTTGTGTTTTAATTTTATAATTTAAAAAAATATATCTAAATCTATCATGAAAAATTGTTGAAGTTAATCATGAAAAGTGTTTTTTTGATCTGACTTATCCGTTATTATATAATACAGTTTAAGAATAAGTATATATTCGGCACATATTATTATATTTCATGCAAAAATAAAACATTTCTCAATTATTTTTAGTGTTTATACTGTATATCAGCATCTTGCAAAATTATACTAATTTAATATATGTATATATTTATGAAGTAACTTCTTGCTATATGATGATACACATTATATATATATTATATATAATAACATTCTCCGAGTACCGGAAATATCGTACAAAACATGTTTTTATACCCATAGAGTAAATATTTTCGATATCAGTTATTCTTTTTTTTTATCATGTAAAATAACTCAGATATGGAAATTCATGTCTAAAGGAATTTAATATGTTGATTACTAAAGTTTTGGCCTTTTTTATTTTTATTTGTGGTAAAATTAATGCGAAATTCATTATGACAGACCAAATAATATGGCTATTGAACAATTAATTAATTAATTACTAATATTAATTTGGTGATAAATTAATTTAAAAAAGATAAATAATGTATTGTACTCTAATAAAACAAAGCTTGAAGTTTTTTATTTGTATAAGAATAAATGTTTTAGATATTTATTTTTCAATTATAGGTATCCTTATAATTTTAATAAACCATTAGAAATATATTATAGTATATGAGTATAATTGAAATTTTTTTAAAGTAAATTTCTTTTAATCTTTAATGTGGTAATAAGTGTATGCGTGATTACGATGCATCAATACAGTTTCTCTATTTTGATTTAAATGCATTTATCGTGAATAACATAGCCTATAAACAGTGTTGTTTATCATATTTTTAATCTTATCTATAAAAAAAATAATTTAAATTATCGTTTTATCTATCTAATTAAAAAAAAAAAATAGTAATCTGATATAAATTATCTAGACTATTTTTTTTTTTGTGCAAATAATTTAAATTTATTTTTAATAGCGAGAATGTGTTTATTTTTTAATTAATGAAATAAAGTTTATTTAGCAAGTAACCTGCAGGAAATGCGTCTACAATCAGCCATCAATTCCAACTAAATCACTAAATAATATATTATATTATTTTATTGTATTGAAATGATTATTTTAATCATGCATTGTCTAGTAATTACAGTCAGTAATGTACGCTTTTATAGAATACACCCAGATAAATCAAAACGATCGGTAATGTTTTAACGTTTTAAAGTACTTTTGTTATGTGTTTACCCTTATTTCTGTTATGTCTATTATGGTACACTGTCAATAATGTGTACTTATTGTATTATGAGCCTTTTAATATACCCTCCCACTCAACATCGTTATCACCACCGAATTTCGATATTTTTATAGACTGCGTGCATTGCACTTATCGGTGGCGTCAGAGGCGTGTACAAACACGTATAAGTATATAATATAATGTAATAATAAATTATTGCAACCCGCGAAAAACAAAACTAGGGTCTACGGATTACCATCGGATGCGGATGGGAGGTAGGAGCAAAGCCGAACAACGAAATTCTGCAATATATATACGGTGTGCTGTAAAATGATGGGTGGATGGATGGGCACACGCACCGGTGGGGGTCTCTGAAAACCGTATAAGCGAGGCGCGAACGTTTTTGCGCACGCCGTACAAAACTGGCATTAATTTTCCGGGCCAAAACGTTCGCGTTCCATCATTCCGCGCACAAATCTGACAACAACACCTGGCGCGGCCCGAGACTAATTGACGCGCGGCCGCCACTACTGAGGGTGTATTTTTTTCAGCACCTCCAGACTCACGGTAACTCGGCCACCAGTTTAAAGCTGTTCGCTCCTGGGCAGGGTACTAAAATTTAAAAAAAAAATTTAAAATTGCATTTTTTTCTTTTGGTCGCCTCGGATTTCACTCGCAAAGTCGTTACGATACGCGTGGCAATAATTTAGTTTCTGTATATTTTTTTTCAAACGACGTAACACTATCATTGCGTTTAATATATGTAATCGGTTATGTATTTGTGAATCCGATCGGATCGAGAAGAAACTCGAGACGAATCCATATTAATTATATGGTACTACAACTGGAATTCTTTGACCCGATAAACTTACCACACTGAAAGCTATTAAGTATTGTATTATACCTAGTATTGTATTATAGTATTATACCTACTATGCATATTACATACGTAATTCAATATATTATATATTATAATGTATGGAACTAAAGGTATATTTGAAGGAGTTGATGATGATAATAATAATATTACACCGAAATTACATTTAAATATGTAATATCTTCTAGACATAGGTACCATTGTACAATTTGTTTTCATCCATTCTATACATCTTGCATGCATAGGGTTTCAGTAACTGAGTATTAATAATATTCTAAGAAGTCATGTTGATTTTGAATTGTATATTTAATAAGCTACTTTGGAACTCTATTAAATAAAAAAAAATTTTTAATTTTCTTCAATCCCGGTTGCTTTCAAATGTCATGACAAAAGAAAATTAAATTAAAAATAAATACACAAAATTATTTTAAATTATCATTTTAAATAGATGAAATTCTCTATCTAGTTTTTAATATTAAATTTACTTAATTTAATAAATAAAAATGGAATTATGATTTTTTAGAAATCATTTAATTAACTATCGAATAAATAAATATACACCGTTATACTAATAGCATACACAAGGTAACACTTCAGTTATAATATTTATTGAATTAGAGTTGTTCAGTTTCGGTCTACAAGGACTTAATTTTATCTTACGGTATCAACGTATAATACATATTTAATAATTCGAAATATTCTACAAAATGTCCATTCATGAAAATCAGTAAATAATATTACTGTTAAAAATATGTAGATTAGGTTATAGTTATTTTTATAGAAAGATATCTAACAATCACATTTATCTAGATAAAAACAGATAAGATTTACACATTTTAAAACTTGCATAGAATGCGTGTGTATTAAATACATAATACATTTACGTAATTAATAAATTTAAATTAAATTCTAATAAAAAAAATTAAATAAATAGGTTGTCTAGCTTTTTTATAATAATAAATTGTTGTAATGGTACTATAAATCTTATACATATTTAATGGAACATAAATCGATTTTCCTTTTTTTATATATATATATATTTATAAATCAATTGATATCATTAGTATGGTTTATGTAGTGTAAATCAATTGCTAATTACATATTTTTATTTTTTAATAAGTACTTGACAAATTGTAATATAATAATGTAAATATTATTACACATGTTTATACACTATAGGTATTTATTGCAAACTTAAATTCTGCCCTATATATATATATATATATTTGTGAATACCGAATACCTATTATTATACGATTCACGCACAAAAAATATAAAAAATATAGCATTTGCTGTGTATAAAGGATAAAATAGAATCCATCCGACATTCCTACGACGTGATAATAATGTAATATCCCATCTGCACGCTTGCTCTTCCGCAACACACATTACAATACATAGGTTTACTGTATATATTGTGTACAGATAGATACAATAAGAGAATGTGTTAAAATAAAATATATAAATATTTTGATACTTTTTTCGCTTTACTAGCCTTTGAGGATCTTTGTAATTTCAACTAAACTTTACTGGCCTTCTAGATCTATGAAGTCTTCCAATCTTTTGGATACATCAACCGCTCTTATGTCTTGTCTCTATCCATTACCCGTTGTCTGAGCCTTCCACATTTTTAGATAAGTTTTCAACTACAACATTTTTTATCATTTTCCTTTCAGCTATCATCGCAATGCACCCAGCCCATCCAATTTTTTAACATATAACACATGTTTATAATGTTCGATTTATTATAGGTACAATTGTTCCGATTATGCGTTTTTCACCCTTTCACAATCATCCTATAATTTGGCACTACCGATTTTAAATTGATTAGTTTGTTAGATTATTATGCATTATTATAATAACTATAGTTTTTAAAAGATTATGGTCCGTTTGCGTTTTGAGCATAACTGAGGATTACCCAGAATACAAAACAATATTTAACCTTTTTTGTCGTAAACCTATACTACATAGTTTACGATTAGTTCAATTCTCTCAACTAATTTCAGGTCATAAATTGTTTAAACAAATACTATCTTTATCATAATAATTATTATATATTAAAATTGTAATTTCATCGCTAATTATGTTTAATGATTAGACCATTTAGTTAAAATATTTTACTCTTAAATATGTGCATGTTTTAGTGGCTTAGTATAACTACGAAATTAAGACTCGGCCAATTAGGTTCAACAAATATATCACAAAAATATCTAGTTAACGATAATTGCCTTAAATTTGTTAAATAACCATAAAATATAGCTTAGCGTTATGATTTTAAAGTTTATCTCGTTGCTAAACATAGGTGTACATCTGTGTTCATAAATTGCTTTAAAACTTTATTCGTTAGCAAACACGCTGTATTCACGTGAATTTTGTATTAACAATAATATTTTACACAAAGATATAATTTATTTAAATAACTTATCATACTTATGACACTTATGTTAAAATATTGACTTGAACTTATAAATTATGAATTATAAAGTTTTCTATTTATAATCAAATCCGTGCTAAAACTCTATTTTAGCAATTACAACGTTGCTTCAGGAGTAAATATCAATAAATAGAGTAAATATAATTCTACATTTTTTTTAAACTTATAAGAAGTTCTTCTTCATTATTTTAAAAGTTCATAACAATCTTCTCATTTCGACTGTATACAAGTTTAGTTTATAGTCCAGTGGAAATGCTTGTTATGTGCATCTTAATATGAATTTTTTCTAAAAAATATGACAATGTAAAATATTAATACATAAATACAAATGAAATATTATTATAACAATACAATTATTATTTTTACTTAATATTATAAAATATTTTTAATAAACCTTAACATAATTTACATTATGTGAATATAGAAAGGATAACTATACATATGTTGTTGGTTGGAATTACGATTTACTTTGCTTGAAAGTTTTTTTATTTTTTAATACTACACATTTTATAATACTAAAGCATATTACACACAACGTATAATTAAACATTACATTGCGGTCAGCTCACAGAGGATGATAAACAAGAGATGTTTATAATACCAGTAGCATTTAATTTCTTATTCTTTTTTAGTTTAAATTAATATTATACTTACAGGGGTGGTCATATTAATGAATATATGGTGAACAAAACTATGATGTGTTATATAAATATGTAAAACTAAACAGGCATATTGTTGCCGTTTTCAATTGAACTTCTGTGGTTTCTGTAGAGAAGTTTTAAGGTTTTATTTGCATTAATTCAAATATCATTTATAGTAAAATAAAATAATATGGTCGATATGGTTTTATTTTATATACCTTAAACATACACATAAATTATATATACACTAACGTTTATTGCATAGTAATATTTACTTATACACCGCAAACTACCCATACATGTATACGTAAAAGTATAAATGAAAAAGTGTAAAAAAAAAAATGTTTTAAATTATAATATTGCCGTGCTTTGTAAAATAAATTTTGAAAAATATAACTAGTTATTACGTCTCACTCATAAAAATAAATAATTTTGTGAATTTTTATTTTTTTAAATATTTAAAAAAAAACATTGTCTACGCTTTTTAAATTGTTTTTGCAGTACATTTAAAGTGTTCACGTTGAAACATTTATCTTAAGCCTGATATTATATTTAAAAATATGTAGGTTGAAAAATCGTGAGAGATCTATACTACTATAGCAAAAGAACTTGGTGCAGAGGCGGTTGAATTCAACAATTCAATTGCATAGCGATGAATGAATTTCTCTATGCATAAAAATAAAACAGAAATATAGAGATGTGGCAAAGTTATAAGCACTCTGAAAAATTCCTTTTTTAACTTCTACAATACTTACTTACCTCCGAATAGAGTATGGAAAAAAATGTATCTTCTCTGAAGATATTAACCATTCTCACTATATTTATATAGTAATATATTTAAGATGTTTTCCTTTTATGCCGAGTGCCGACCTAATGAAATAGTCAATCGATTTTTTTCAAGAATTCATCAATTTATTATGTATTACACTATAACGGCACATTTTCAATTCTGTTTTTCACGCATGGTCAATTCGAAATATGTCGACGTTAACAGCAAGCGACATGTTTGATTGTTATTTGTAATCGGGGTGTATGACCCACAAAGTTATAATATCTGTAAAGGTGGTAGCAGCGGTCCGAGTATGGTTTGGGGGTAGTAAACACATATTGAATATAAGAAGTATATTGTACACAAAAATAAAATAAATCCTGAAAACTCGTCCGTACAATATACGTAGGTTTAGGCTAATGCGGGTTCGTGCGCAAACATATTCATGATGTCGTCGCTCCTTTTAGAGCCCTCGCCAAACGCAAACACACCCCCGTTACCGTGCACACAGCACATATACACAAGCGCCCCGTTAAATCCGTCGGAAAAAGGATGAAAAACGTGGAAAAAAATGAGCAAAAGAAAAAGAGAAAAAAAACACGCACTACGAGTTAAATATAAATGAAGACTTGACCGTTGCTTTTTATGTCGTTTTTTTTTTTTTGTGCTCTAAAAGTAGGTATAAGCATACCTACCTGATTTTCTCATTTTATCGGTGCCGTGCTTATACATCTTTATAATATCACTATTGTTGCATGGAATTTTCAATTTCAGTTCGTATAATATTAACATATACATACAGTTATAAATGCAACATTATAGGAGTATCATGTCCAAAATGTACATTCGATGATTTAATTTTATGTTTCTTGGGTCAGTCGTTTTAAGAACCAACAAGTGTTACAGGACGTGCAGGACGTCTACATATAGTCATTATATAATAATATTATAATAACAGATAAAGTTTTAGACTCTTTAAAGTGTAAAAAATATAATATAAAACGATATTTTCGACGTTTGCACAACTCAAATAGTATATTCTAAATATCCAAAAATAAATAATACAAATTTTCAGAATATTAAACTGCTTTCTCTGCATGAATTACATATATAAAAGTTATTTATTTTAAGACGTACTATCAAACAAATTCACTTTTTACTTTATTTGTATGATCAAATAAAATAACAATTTTACGGAATAAACTTTTTTTATTATATTATATTATATTTTTATTGAAGACTTCTAGGTAATAGATATAAAATTAAAGTGAATTAAAATAAAATTATATTAAAAAAAGAAATTATCATTTCGCGAAGAAGTACAAATATATATTTTTTAAAAGAAAATTGAAGTTGATCCTTGGGAAAAATAAACACTCGCCTGTAAAATTCGTTAAACAAATGAAAGGTTCATTTTTTTTAATATTTTAAAGACTAGGTATCAAAACAAGAAAAAATACCGTTTTAATCGATTAACATCTTAAGAAAAGTAAACTTACCAAAACATTGAAAAGCAAAGTATGCATTATTCGATGAAACCTAAAACACTCTTTCTATAAAAAGCTCTTATAATCAATGTAAAACATCAATAAAAACGCAATTATAAAAAGATTGTTTAATCTAAACAAATATAAACACATCTTAGAAATAAATTATTTTTATTATTGCTGACTTTATTTAATTTACAAACGGATATTTATTAATTAATTTTCTTCTCATTACTGTAGATATTCATATTTAAAGGATTTTTATGAATTTAAACTATTATTAATACATGGTATTCATTACTTAATTTCTGTAATTAATCATGATTTTTCATTTTAAAAATAAATAAATGTAATGTTCAACATCTCTACAGATATAATTCAAGTTTTTTGTTATAAGTTTATAAACTAAAATAATACGACAAAAATTTATTTTCCTAAAATAATTCATCATATATTTTAGAATTATTTCACTTGTTAAATGTTATTCTTTATACTTGTCTTTAGAAATAACTGATTTATAACGATAGCTCAAAAATAAAAACGTTATAAATAATTATACAACTTATACAATAAACATTAAACACAAATCTTAAGCATGTAAAAATATCTCTAAAACATTAGTGATAGATATTCTTAAATATAATTGTTCCCTTTCTAATAATTTAGTCATCGTATCTTAACTTTAATGGTAAATATAAAATGCTACAATAATCATACTCACGCCCAACCATACGTATAAATTATCCACTAAATAATTTACAGTAGAAAAAGCGATTCTTATTTAATAAATAGAAGTTTGTCTCTACAAGAGTGATCACTTATACAAAAATCTTATGAATTAAACAATGTGGTCTAAGTTTATTTGAAAATTCTATAAATTAAATTTTTTATAATTGTATTATTAATTTAAAATGCGAATAGATGATAATAATTGTTTAATCTTCTTAATTTAAAAGACTGTTAACTGTTAATCACGAAATCCAACAACGCATAAAACATTTTATGTATAGATGTTTAAAATAGTTTTACAACTTAAGAAATGGTCATGATAAAAAAAATTATTTTAATTATTACATTAAACATTATAATGTAATATGTTGACTGATTTAATAAGTTCTATGTTAAACACCAATCCTATATGTGTTTACTGTATAGTGTATAATATATTATTAATATATATTAGAATATTTCATTGCAGAATTATGACATATTATTCTATAGATTTACACAATTCTAATTTATTTTAATTTAAGTAGACATTTATTTATGTACACAGCATAATGATTTAACAGAACCATCACCAACTAAACAAGCCAACCGATTTGAGTATTACTCAAATATATTGAAATATATCATCTTACGTAAAATAAGATATTATTTTTTTCAAGCTACAAATTATGTAAAATCACACTTGGTTGGTTTACATTAGATTTAATGTCGCACTAATCGAACGTGTACTCAAAATAACAAAATAAATGGACTATATATCTTTTTTTATTATCCAAGCATCCTGATTTTTCGTTTGCGGAAATCACCTTCACTTCCCATTTTTGAATTATTTAGTAGAGTCGTCTGCTTGTGTATCAAGATAACGGTACACGTTCTACTATAATTTACGGGTGGTGGCAAAATATTTTACATCATTATTATTGTATCCTTGATCGAATTTTCATTGTAGGAAATTAATTTAAATGTTTTTATTTTTCAAAATAATTTTACTAATTTAATATATTAAGTAAAATAGTTTATATAATATGATAGTTATAATCATAGATTAATAATATTATTTGGACCGTTTTTCATTTTTCATTTTTTATTATGTTATAATAATACTTGTCAATATAATACAAAAATCCTACATGGAAGGATAACAGTGATAAATTATTGACCATCTTCATTGAAACGCAATAATGATATCTGTCAAGTTATTTAGATGTAGTATTATTTTTAATCATTTAATATTGCCATTAAACGTATTAAATATTGCCATTTGACATGCGTATGTAGGTGAATATTTCAAATCCATCATAATCTATCATATTGTTATATTATATAAACGTTAACATTTGAACATGTGTACTTATTTATTAGTGATTTATTTACTACAACAAAGCCGTTTAACATGGCATTCGTGCAAAACATTGCTTTCACTGATATTTAAAAAAAAACACAGTTTAGTAAAATTTAATAAATAAAACACCATCCCACCTTGTTACATAAATATTTTAATTTTTATGTTAATATGTTTATATATATATGTAATATTTTTATACATTTTTATATATTTATATACATCATACGCTCATAATTAATCAATTATTTTAATTATTTTTTAATTAATTAAATATTATTATACCTATAGGTATTTATATTTTATTCAACCCATCGACTTCTAATTTTATTATTCATATTTATTTTCATAAGAAAATCAAACTGTCTAAATGCATATATTAACCGACTGACTTTAGTTTCTTTATGGAACAGAATAATATGTGTTGTATCATATGTGTATACTGAACAAACGACAATGACATGATACATTTAATTGTTTTTTTTCTTCAATTCACTCCACTAGTACGCTCTAAAACCTATTGACCTACCCTTTCAACTTTTGTGTTTAACTGTAATGTAACTTTCTGTATATTATTTTCGCATATCATACAAAATATTGTTCAATAGTTACTGGTAAAGTCATCGATAAAAATAAGTCTAGCATACAACATAATCAATTCAACTGTCAATTTTACTAATCAGATATCGATTACAATATTTAAATGTTCAAAGTGATTTAATATCAAAATAGGCATACTAATATATTATATTAGTAAAAATAGGTTGTCTTACGATTTATACGATATATTTTTCTTTTTAATTCATAATAACACATTACAATATAAGAGATGAGATGTTCTACATTTCTTCGAAGAGGAAAAGTACAGCCCTCCTGACATTATCAATAAAAAACATCCGTGTCGTTCAGTGTAGTTAAAAAGTTGTGCGTTTCAATACTGTTTTTATGACATTTTTTAAGCGAGTTCTATATCTACTGTGAAAAACATTAACCTAACGTGGTATTTATACATTGTATTATATATACTATAATATAACTATGTATACACGTCACAAAGCCGATAGAAGTAAGTGATTGAACTCACTAAACGGGTATTTTACATAAAACTCGACAATATACGTGATGATCTTACAGTAAGTTGGAAATTCGGGATATGGAGTAAAAGGTCGGTTGTGACTGTGATGGGAGTGGTTAGAAGACGTTTGACAAGAACCCGCTAATATGCATTTTCCGGTGACATAATATACGCTGAGTATTAGGGTGCTCACCTCGCAAAGCCATTATCGCGGTCTTAATACGATAGAAATTATAGCGTGATCATTTGATGGTAAATTAAACGCAATGGTATTAAATAGTGTGGCACATACTAAATACGTGTGTGTATATTATAACATATTAAGAAGAATAAGAACTATTATTATATGGTTATTAACCTCCATGGCGCGATGGTATTTCCGTCAGGTCTTCGATACTTACCACAAACGCATGTCGCTGACGGCGTTTGATAAAAATAGTTTTCGTTTGATAATATAATATTATAACTCAACATTACATCGATCGTATAATGCATGTCATGTAATATTGATATTAACAACTTGGTAAGGAAACCACCCGTCCCACATTCTGGATATACGTCCGGAAAAGTTCAGAAGTCGGTTGACAATTAACGCACGCGCTTGCTCCTAGACTGTAACATACAATACCTGACATGTGTATTAATACATGTTTTTTTAAATAAATAGAAACGTATAGAATATAAACAATTTATTTTAAGTGTGATGTTTGTTGACAATTCGCGAAATGATACCAACATCTTATTGTTTTTTGTTTAATTTCAGGAAAAACTGTCTACGGCAGAAAGCGTTGTTCTGAGGCCTTTGGAACTGGCGAGTAGTGGTAAATACCGCTGTGAAGTCTCTGCCGAAGCACCGTCGTTCCAAACAGTTACCAACCACAGTTCTATGCTTACAGTTGGTAAGTTTCGTTTTATCGTTGAGAACACTTAAGTAACCATACGTATTTTGTATGGATTTATAAATTCCAAAACTCAAAACTATTGCAGACTCTATTCAATATATATTTTACATTAATGGAAACCGTTCATAACACATCAATTATTAACCCAGTCGTTTATAAAACCGTAATTTGTTTGAAAAGAAACAACTCGTTTATAAACGTAATTTAAACAGATGATCATCACAAACGTTAAGGATGAAAAATGTAGCAACAAATTAATTTATGCGTCTGTAAATAAAATAAATTAATTAAAAAGGCTAAAGAACCGAATAAAATATTAACTCAAATAGACAATAATGATTTTATATTTCATTAGATATAAAATATAAATTATTGTTTACTTAGCTGTAATTTGCACCTATAGGTACATTGAAATCAAACGAATCGTTTATGTTTGACCTGTAAAATTACGTGGAAAAGGAAAGGCGTTTGAAAATGTAACCCTATAAAAAGCTTTTTAGCCACAGAGATCAATAAATGTTACTATAACAAGAATTATATATAAATACTTAATTAATATACCACTAAACCATGATATTCACTCAATAACCACACGTGTATTTTATTATCGTTTCAATTATTAAATCGTTCTATTAATTACACATTTTTTTTTTTTAAACTACTGAGATTTTAAAGATTATTATTTTATTCTAAGGGAAGTTATCAATAAAATATTTTCAAAGTGTTTATAAAAATGAATTATCTAATAAGGTTACATTATAAGTTACCTTTAAATGTAACGTAATTATTGTCGACCGCAGAATTAGGTATTTTTATAATATGCAAATCTAATTATATAATTATAGTAAATGAGTAATATTCAAACTATTGATTATAGTAAAAAAATGACGTGAACTGTTTTTAACAATAGCCGAGTTATTCCAAATGCTAGTACTACTACTACTACTGTATACTTCTTTCAAGTGTATAGCTATTATTAAATTCCATTAATTTAAAACGTCTGATATATATTTTATGCGCTGTCAAATGAATTTCACCCAAATAGAATTAAGACGTTAGACCTTACATAATAAAATTCCTTTGATGAGGTGTAATTTTCCTGTAAGCATTGTCTATAATTCATTCGGTTTGACGTAAAAACAATACATTTTTACCAGGTGAAAAACATTTCTGGTGACCAATTGTATTTAGGTTACTATCTACCGTCTCCTAATCGTCGTCGTCGTCAACGAGGTGCATATTATTACACGTTTATTATACTGCAGGATCAGAGAGAAGGACCTAAGAGTATATATTACACGTAAAAGTCTCCGGGTACTCGACCAAATATTTATTCAACCTTAGTGCGTTTTAAACGACCGGGAACAATATACATCCACCATAGTCCTCAGTCCCCGGCGCCTCGTAAAACCCGATATATACGAGAATATTGTCGTCGCACGTGCAAATTGGTTTAACTCGGTGGCGCGCCTTTGTCTTGGCGATCCAATTCAATCCGACCCTCTCGAGTGCGCCACTGTCTACCACTCAAACCAAAGGTGGGAGACAAGTATATTACTTATATAATATATTATGTATATGTGCACCTCTCTTTCGGTGGATATACACTTATACGCGTAATCTCATAGATATAACCAAATCGATTCGATTGGTAAATTATATGCGCTAACGGCGGAGGATCATTACGACGTTTACGATTACGTTTCTAAATGTTTATTGCCAGGGACAAAAAAAAACTATATAAATATACGTGTGTGTATGTACGTGTGTAAGAAAAATATATCTTTTGCAATGGGTTTTATGATGACTCCTTATGTTTCTTTTATAAAAATAAATCAATGTATGTATTATGTATGAATACATGACTTACCGCTTGATGGCATTTTATTAAAATGCCTATTAATAATAATATAAAGTAGATAGGTATACAATAATATAACAAAACTAAATGGTTGCACGATATCGTTATTATATTATTTTATTTAAGTAACAAAATGATGTGTTATCTTTTATGTGGAGGGTCACATTTTATGTTTAAAAGTTAAGGTTTGAACATTGTCATCATACTGCCTCTTGAAATTTAATTTGGACACTTAAAAAAATTAATTTTATGAAGAATAACACACACATACATACAATTTTACCTACATTGAGGTACTCTACGACAAATTATATAAATTAATGGTAATTGGTTATTACTTATTACGTTGGTAGTAAAAACATTTAAATAACAATTTAAGCTCAGATTTTTGATAAAAAATTATTCGACGTAATAAAATAATATTATGTTTTATGATGTGCCTTATGCCAGTAATAATACCAACATTATGAATGAGATGTAAACTCATAATACGATATAAGTAACAAATTAAAATTATTAGAAAATCTTATCTAGATAGTAATTATCGATTTTTATTCTTCCTTATCACAAGAAAACATTTCCAACAACTATGCAAAGAGTTTTTAGATTACTAGAAAAAATAATACTAAATGTATAAATACTTATATTATATATGTATAATTATTTTATTAAACATAGTTTACATTATTTTTTTGAAGTGGTAATTTATACGATTTGAAGTTAAAGTAAATTCAAATATAAATTAGCCAGGCAAGATCCATAAACTTGATATTAAAAACTTATCTTGTCTAATTAACTTTAGCTCTGTATAATTATATTAGTAGTTTCTGCGTTTAATTTGAATAATGATTGCATCTAAAATTTACAATTGAAAAGTAAATTTTATCAAAATTGTATATTATAACGATGCATTTAGGCCAAAACTTATATTATTATTTATCCTGGAAATAGAGAGCACAGATTCTTCATTTTAAAAAGCCGATACTGAATCGTATTTTTTTTTCTAATTCCAATGCAATACTTTTTTAGAATTTTTTTTTTCTAGAGACTCCCTGTTTAATATAAATTTTTTTCGCATTATTATAATGTCATTTATTTATTTATTATATATATATATATAAATGTCCAAAAGTTAATGATCCCCGTTTGAAACAAAAAACTTTTTTCCCGACTAAAAGTCGAAATTAGGTTGGTCTTCTCACTCTTCTCCGACTTGACAGAGATAATAAATATTTCGTTTACAAGTTCCTGTGGCAGTTAGTTGCGATGCCTCTCATAGACATTTCAAACTTCTATAATGAAATGTTATTTCGCAATATCGCTAGACAAGAAAAAAGTTGTAAAACGAGTAAAAGTTTTTCGAATAGGCTGATTAACGATGCGACGTTGGACACCGAGTTGCGACAATATTTTTCCACCGGCATGAAACTAGTTAAAAAAAAAAAAAAAATTAAACCACAAAACTACGAGTACATTCGTACCTACGTACTATATTATATACAGTTTACGCGTGGGATTTCCACCGTCGAAAAGTCTCAAATCGCGTATTGATATCGACGTAAACATTTCCACGTGCATTTTATTCGAAACGTCCCCTACAGCCGAAACGTATTAAATAACGTTCCTCAGAATTTAATAAAGTCCATGTACAATGCGTGTTCTTATTATTGAACATAACCTATATATAAAATATAGGATTGGTAGTTTTTTCAATAGTCTCTTATTATATATAGTTATGGCTGATATGGAAAAACTTCATGGCCTATGCTATAATAATATATTATAGCTGATTATCACCATTCTAACATGTTGAATGCTGGTTCTTCACTCTATGCATGCATTAATATTCGGATTTTCGGTATTTTTAAATATGCTTAAAGATCATACTTTTATATACTTGGACTTTTTTATGTCTTCAAGAGTACCATTGATGATGAAAATTTTTTTAAACAAAAACTGTTCCTTTTATTGCAAATTAAAAAGATGATTTTTTTTTTTTTTACTTGTAAATGTATAAATCTAAATTCCTACGTGTATTTTTTTAATTATTATGCTTTCTAAAACTATGATAAAAAACCTATAAGTATAATAACACAAACATTCTCGTTAGTTAGAAAACTGAACGTTTTTTTATTATATTTATTTTTATATCATTTGAAGTCATTACAAAATATTATATTCACATTGAACATTTTTTTCAGCCCCTCCCGATGAAGGACCTCGCATATCCGGCGGCCAAGATCGGTACAAACCGGGTGACACTGTTAACGTGAACTGTACTTCCGGCAGATCGAAACCCGCTGTTCAGCTGGCCTGGTACATTAACGGCGAACAGGTTGGCAATTGTTTGTTTTTAATTTTTATATTAAAATAATGTTTTTTTTAATTATAATAATAATGATTATGACTTTTGATTGGAAATAATTTAAATGTAATAAAAAAAAAATACAAATATGATAGTACACTATACAGATTAAATTTATAATAGTACACGTGTTTATATTTGTATACCTACCTATTATATATATTATGTAGGTGAAATAATATGTATATCATAGTACAGTATACATTTTACCATTAAGGTAATAGTTTTTATATTATTAAGATTAATGTAAAAAAATGAAAAACTTTAAGTAAGTATCTAAATGTTAACTATATTTTTAAAAAAGTGGGTATAGTGATCAATAGGGCATTGATTGAGAAGAGCACTCAGCTCGCTTTAGTAACGTGGGTGGCTTAAGGTTTTGTTTTGACCCTCCACCTACTTCTACCCCACCATCCAACTGAAAAAAATCAAGTTATCTCCGGATTCATCTCTATCGACCACTGACCATAATAGTATAGTACATGCCTCTCAATCCCGGAATTCACCCTCTATAATCTAATATAAGTGTCTGTATTATATATAATATGATTCTATAATTCGATAATAGACACAGATTCGAAGTTGTGCAGTACCTAGCTATTTTTTTTAAACAATCAATAGAGATATTCAAATGCATACGATTCCCGGTCCTAAATATGAATAATATAATAATATGATATTCGTTTTCACAGGTAAACTCTTCGTATTTGCGTGGCCCATACACGGATTACGTCGGTCGCGAGGGGCTGATGGTCACCACGTTGGGCCTCAAGTTCGAGGCTGGCTCGCAGCACTTCCGGACGCCAGGTTCCGGCGCCAATCAGCAGCACCGGAATAAGATCGACCGGGACATGAAACTCAAGTGCGTGGCCACACTGGGCACGGTGTACTGGAAGTCGAAAGAGCAAAGCGCGCTGGCTCACCGACCGCGACTCGCCACTGGACTGCCATCGCCGGCTGTTGACGACGGACTAGCAGGCGGCGACGAACAAGACGCCGATTCCCGAGCTGATCCCGTTCACGGTAAGCGTGACGCTGACACTAATTCTGCTTAATGCAAGAAAATGACATACTACACAAAGCCAGTAAAACATGTTTAATTTATGGGTGAAAATTAAAATAAAATAAATGTATATGAAATTTATGAGAGAATTCTAATTTGTTGGACGCGTTATTTTAGTGGATAAGCAATACTGCTAATATGCTGAATTAATAAAATGATTTTTTTTTATCGAAAATATTTGAAAAATTATAGTTAGTTATATGAAGATCAAAGTATCAACTCCACGGTTTTGTCGTAGAGAATATAAGTATATAACATGGAGTGTATTGAACTATTGTGGACTGCAGGCTAACACCCATAACGTATAGGTCTCCGATTTATAATGGAAACTATTGAGGAAATTTGTTTAAATGAAAATACGTATGACATACCGAGATTTTCACTTTAGAGCTCCCATAATTTATGCGTGAGACGAAGATAAGATAGAAGGAGGACCGACGAACAAAATAATTTAGATTATTATATAGCATATATATTAGGCATAAATTTTAGGTAAGTCTTTGGCTTTCAGCTGTCAAGAAATTGTCATCATGGGCGACCTTATGATATATGATATAATTATGTGTTTCTCTGTGTGGCCCTTCTCCGTTTATCTGTATAATATGATACAATTCTCTGGTAAATGTCATGATTCCGCGAAAATCGCATAATATTATAATATCACCTATACGCCTATACATGACCCCGTTTAAACAATATTTCATATCGAGTTACTACGTTTCATTTGATTACCTGTATTAGTTTATATGTTTATTTTTTTTTTTTTTTTAATAAATATATTTTCGTTGATAAAAATAATGCTCTTCGTGTTATATTGTATAGATCAAAATTATTCGTACAGGTATTAAAAATACAAAAGGTATATACTATATATTATATAATACATATAGATACTCACACATACACAACTAATAATCATAAATGTATAACTTATATTTAGTTTTATTGAAGTAAAAATATGAAGATAATTCTATTAGATTAACAAAACGTGTTTATCTCAACAAAATTTAGTATAAACCTGAATTATTAAATTATTAAAATGTGTTTGAATGTATACTTATTTATAATTGTATTGTATTAATTTGCAAACAAAAATGTCCTTAAAGTTTCTAGATATTAAAAAGTATACACTAGAAATGTTAAGCTATAATAATAGCTATACAAATAACTATTGAAATATATAACTTCATGTTTGTATGATTTTTATAATATCTGATTTTTGGTTTCTTATTATTCTCAAAATTTTAAAACATTTTTCATCCTGGTAAATTATTCATCGCAATCGGTTTTTGGATATTCGTTTATGCATAAACTTATATATATCTTATATACATGAAACATTATGTAAATATATTTATTTAGTTTGTTACAATAAGTGTCATTATCATTTTTAAGTGTAATGTATAAGCATTAAAGAAAAATATTCAAAAATATAAAATTTTTTGATATACCTACCTAACAATATTTTTGCATAATTCAAATTGATTAAAATGACATAATATTATACTAAGATATGTCGACATTTTTAAACTTCTCAATAATTTTCTTATTATTTTTGACATCTTAATTTAAATCTTGATATTTATAGTTGTTGGATGGGGATATGGTATTGGTCATATTGAGGATTTATAAATTTGTTTGTCATCTCTCACTCGATTATATAGTATATTTTGTCACGCGCAGTGCTCTTCAAATATTTTAATAATAGTAACTCGTATCTGTTCCTTAATTTTTTACCATACCAATTTCTACCAAATGTTATCCCTCGAGCCACGCCCATACCTGATCATCACATAAAATAATTTTATGTTTACGATATCCTGATGTTAAAATAATATTAATAGAATCGACGATTTGTTAACATTCTTAACTCTATTTATCACAAAATCATCTTGACCTAAAAGTAATCGATGTGGTACCTATAATTTAATGATATTATTTTACTTGTACAATGTACAATTACTGTAGTAATGTTTGTATTACTAAACTATTTGTCGTATTCACTAGTGCATAAATTAAACTATTCAATTACTGTTTAATACACTTGTCGATTTTATTTATCTACGTAGAAAATAACCCTAAAACTCATCCCTAACATCATTTTACATAACTAATATTTATTTTTAATTATTTTTACAGCATCGAGCAACTCGCCTTCCGTACACATTGCTCAATTACTTGACATCAACGAGATCGCAGTCTACATGTCAGCATCGTTGTTTATAGTTCTTCTACGGTAGCGATTTACCGCAATTTAATCAATATCACAGACCTATGTGAGACAACAATACTTAAACAATAATAATATTTAAATAAAAAAAAATTAGTGAAAAATAAAAAAAAAATTAACAATTTTAAGTCATAAGTTTATATTAGTTTTTAAAATGTTAATACCTAAGACTTTTACTGTGTTTTTGAAAATCAGCCTCTAAATATGGAGCATGTATATTAATTTATAATTTAATACCATCCTTATTTGTTACATTTCCTTGTAATCTATTGTTTACATTGTAAACTTTGAAAACAATTTCAATCATTGTTAAATAATTATTATTATTATTTACTATTTTATTGTAACATATTTTTTATTGAATTTTTATTTATATAAATTGTTTAGTGTTTGAATATATTATCATGTACATAAGCTAATAATATCATATGAGGATAGAGCGTGGTCCGATTATAATATCTATTGATTCTTGAAAAAATCGCCAGCTGTATTATGTATATATATAAATTATATTATAATACATATTTAAATAAAATATTGTTATATTATCATGATAAATAATATGCTAGTCACCGCTTGGAAATATGCTAACACCCTGTAGTTTAAAATCTTTAATAATATTATATTATATTGTATCTTTGGAAATATAAATCGTGTAAAACTTATAATGAATTTTTTATGTTATGATGAAACTATGTCGATAAATTTTTCTTTTTTTATTCATTCCTCAACAGCAAACAAATCTTCTTTCTTACCAAAAGTCAAAAACAGTATAAATATTTAATTTTACAATTAAAACCATTGTTGTGCCAGATGGATAAAACCTAATAGTGGATTTTTATTTGTGAGTCCGCCGCGTACCACGGCCCTGTGTTTATATCAACTCCCAAATGAAAAATGAATATTTAATTTCGACTGTACACGCACCACCTGGTTTTATCGTTGTACAGATGGAGCTAATAAAATTATATAGTATCAAACATACAGCTGTCATATTTTTGTTTTTTATTTTTTAACTGTACTCCTAAACACATTTACATTTTTCTAAAACTCATTATTTTACTTTTTCATTTTTATCACCATTGTTTTTATTAATATTCTACGGGATCTTTGAAATTACGTATTAATTGTACCATTCCATATTTTCATAAATATTGTTTTAGAATTCTAATCGTATTTCGTATTTCACGTTGTGTTTAAGAAATGACAACCTATGTAAGTATATGTTAATTTAACCATTCGTGTTAAACCGTCTAAAATTACAGGCTAAAATGGCATAAACAAGATTCAATAAATTATTTAAAATAAAAAAAATATATGATAATAATATTATTCATGACATTCTATACACGCAGTTGTTATCTATACCTATCAACTTTTTATTTATAAATTCTCACCCCATAAATAAATATGTCGAATTTTCACAACAATTAAGTAGTCAATATTTATTAGAAACATAAAAATAAAACACTTTTAAATAGATACTGTTCAATGTAACATAATACATATATTATTTCGCTATAATATTTCATTTTACGTGTAATACGAGTATACAAAGCATATGAATAACAACTAAAGCGAACTAACAAAATACATAATAAATATTTAAAACCTATAGTTTTGAAAAAATCAATATAAGAAGTTAGTTTTTTATTTTTATTACATATTTATTATATATCATTAATATTATTATATGATTTTTAATATTCATCGCATAGCACAGAAAATAACCACAGTTCTTTTTTTTTATTACGATGTTGTGTGGGAATTTAATATGAGATATAAAATAATACAATGTATGATGTGATCGCTTTATTTAAGTTATTGTGAATATTGTTATTCTAATTAAATTATAATAATTTTAAATCGTACCTACTTATATATAAATATAATATAGACATACATTTTCTATTAACTCATTTATTTATTAATAATAAATCCCACTTGTTTAATCAGGTGAATTCGATTTTTGACAAATATTTGAAATGAGTCAAACAAAATACATAGGAAGCTATTAAAAATTATTGAACACACTATATTCAAAATATGTATCCCTTGAGTACAGCATATGGAAAATTGGTATTTCCCATCCACCAGTTATTAACATTTAAATTAAATTTGTTGTACACGTTACTTTCTATTAATATTTAATTGCAATAATTTAGGTCATAACAATGTAACGAGATAATTTCTGGTATGTATAACAACAATGAAAAAAAACTCCTCTACGTCAATAAATTTCACTATTGTTCTATCAACATAGTTTATTATAATATACCCATAATTTGATTTAGTTTATGAAACGTACCTATATATACTTAGTTATATACTAAAAATAATAAAACGAGACTGTCGATAGTTTTGATATTTATTTGGAAATAATTAATATTTCCGGTCGAATAACGACGTGATTGACATCTAAAAGTACTATAGAAACGGTTTTATACCAAAAACTTCCCTAATAACATATTCTCCCTACAACATATTATTATTGTTATTTTGTTAATCGATCTATAAAAACCGTCATGTAAGTATCTATATAATATACACTATACCTATTGTATCTACATACCCACTACTAATAAAACTATATGATAACAGACGCGTTTTATTAAATTAAGTTTGTGATAAAGTGTTATGTATAATGTATATCTATAGCAGCTATTTCTTATACGTCCAATTATCAAACAGTTATTTTCGGTGATACCCAAAAGCACAAATTCATTTGGTGCTTTTGTTCTTAAGTAATGGGTTGAAAGAGAAAAAAATAAATTGTATTAGAATGAAATGTATTATATGAAAGATTAATTTTATAACCCACTTCCATAATTTTAAAATTTTATTGAAATGCTTAAAGAATACCATTCAAAATTTTACTTAAAACTTTAATATAATAGATAAACTTATAATTTCATACACATAGCGTGTAATTTTTTCTACTTAACATCTGTAGATATTAGTATAGTATTAGATAATGTGTATTAGACATATTGTTTTTAATTTTTACTAGTCTAGTGCAGAATTTCTCAAACGTTGGCATTTCAATTTTGAAAAGGTTTTAAGAATTTAATTAATTATATAGATTCTAAAATATTTATGATATTTTATTCTGCATAAACAAAAACTCTTACTTATAAGTTGCTGTGATCAAAATATCGAAAATAAAATTGTAAAATTATATTCATTACCTACATATATTTAAACTTAGTATAGTATAAAGTAATAAGCAGTAAAACTAATAAACTAATTTTGATTTTTTAGAACTTCTTCCTGTAAGAGTAAAATTATGTGGGATAGTTTTCAGGGGAAAAATTGGGTCATGGTTTTGTGGTCCTAAAAATATTGGGAATCAATGCCATAGTGAATTTATAATAAGCATAGCTGAATAAGTCTAATTCAATGAATATACATGTGCATGAAATTATTAGTTTTATTATCATTTTTTAAACAAACTATTTAGTTTCCTGGGTCATTCAGCTAGAAATCTCAGTTCAACTTTTTTTTTTAATTACATACGTAAATGATCAATTATTAAAAATTTTTTCTTCGTCTTTAGGAAGAACTTATTTAGGTTATATATGTATAAATGCAATCTAAACCTCCTAATAAAATCCTAATTTAAAATGTACTTAAGAAAACCTGCAAACATCGAAAGACAAAAGACCAAGTTTTTTTCAGGTGACACCACTCCCCTCCCTACTCTCACTTCAGTAATAAACAGGTACTACTCCTGTTTATATTAAACTGATAATTATTCGTTTGATCGCACAAAAATACCTTTATAATGTAACACAATATATGTACTCGTACAAGCGTACCTAACGTACAAAGCACGATTAGTCCTGAAAATACATCCACGTATAACCTCTATATTATATCTCAATTTAAATAAATGATATGATACCCATGATAGTATTCTCCCACTGAGTACGACTACGATGTATTTAATTAACGACTATATTATCTCGTAAAGATTTAAATCCATATCTACTAGACATTAATGCATAGTAAGTTATAAATTATAATCCACAATAATTATCATAGTGTAGATGATAATAGTAATTATGATATTATAACACGCGTATAATTGTTTTTTTTTTCAATCAACTTTAAATAATTCATTTTTTATGATTTCGAGTGAAAATACCGAAACATGTTTAGTTGAAATATTATACTGTTACCGATTTGGCGATATATCTATATGTAATATGTATATGTATATATATATTCATTAATGCGTCATTATTAACAAAGACTATTTCGATTGGTCTATTCAAGTTGACCGTAATTTCTCGTTTTTTATTTTAAATGTAACACAACTGTGAATAGTATAATAAATTAATAAATGTATTAATATATTTTTTTTATTTTCTGAATAGTTGTTCGTATTTTTTTCTCGGTTCACAGATCTAAATTATAAATATATTGTATTGATTTTCACAATAATTAATTTTATTTATCTCAATATTGTTAATATAATAGTTAATAATGCTCAATAAATAACTTATACTAATATGAATAATATTTTTAAAAAAAGTACATTAGTACATAGTACAAAATCGTGTTGAATTTACTAGGTTAGATAAGTATGGTACAGCATAAACTTTTTGTGGCATTCACTGCTATGGTACCTAATCATTATTAATTTAATTTATTATTAAGCTAATTAATAACTTACTCTATCTCAAATATTATAAATATTCTCTCTATTTATAATATATATTTTATTTTATGTGTATGTCATGAAGCTTATTGATACCATTTTACTTATCTCTCGACCTGAAACCGTTAAAACTTTTTTTAAAATGCACTTAGTTATTGATTGTTATAATTTACTCATTAATATATTTACATAGTATATAAAGCAGTGAACAACATAATACAAATAAGAAGATAGAAGTTCACAGTTTCAATAATTTAAACATTTTTTTTTTCATACCTATATAGTATTATGTATTTTCGAGTTAAATTTGAACATTTTCATGTATAAATAGAATATTAAATAAAGTAGTTTTCCTGTCTTAGTCATTTATGGTTGTTTTAAAATGCAAAAATAATAATATATAAATAAGTACACTATAATAAAAGTACACCCTGGCAGACTAACTTGCACTAAAGTGATGAAAGCGAGACGAGTGTTTCTACAGTATACATGCCATATTATATAAAAAAAATATCAACCTATATATGTTGTACACAATTCTCCGCTGTTTATTACTTTATTCTGTCCGTCCTTTATAACCAAAATATGATTGAGTTATTAATTGTTCATATAATTCATGATAAAACATTTTTATAGGCTTAAAATATGTAACTTGGGCTTTAATAAATGTCAGTATAAATAACTTTTTATAGTGATCAAGGGAGACAAATTGCCTCGAGCGCGCCCATATCCGCCCTCGTTCGTGTATAATGACGGCGGCGTGTTCACTTCAGACTGTATTACATACAAGTAGCCAGTAGGTGTGCTATATTGCGTGAATTTATTATATAGGTCTAATCTTAACATCAAAATATACAGTCTAATACGATATTGTGTTTCTAGGTGTTTGGTAATTATAACGTTAGCTTATTATGACGTTTTCTTATTTGATTTGAGTTTATTACACTAATATACTACCTAACTAGGTATATATTATAATATTATAATCAGAATTTGGTATAATAATAAGTTATATACTTTTATAAAATATCCATATAATATTAAAATATGTAGTTAGTATGGTATAACACAGAATATTATATTGGATATTATGTGGACGCAAAACAACATTATTAATTATTATAGATAAAATCAATGTCAGTCCCCATAATGAATAGTTCCAGGATCCTAAACTAGAGTTTAGATTTTAGATCTATGCTTCATTGTACCATCACTTAGGAAAAATCAGCGCACAACAATATCAAACTTGCTGTGAAACTTCGGATCATCAATCATCATCATCTTCGTCTAGTGTACACATATATATATATATAATATTGAATAACCTATACAGACTACTAAGTATATTATACCTATAGAAATCACATCTTATTAAACACATTATATTGATTAAGTTAGGTATAATAGACGTGTAATTAACTACCTATTACCGCTAGTGTCTAATAATTATAATATTTGAATGCATACATTATAATAAAAAAAAGATATCATCGTTCATTAAAAATAAGACCTTTCAACACAATAAATATTATCTTCCTAAAGAGTTATGATGTATAAATTTGGTATCAATTAAGTTCCGATTTTACCTATACGGCTATAACAATTATTTCTTTTTCATTTAAAACCATTTTTCTATATTATCTAGTAATTACTAGACAAACAACAATGATACTTACACATCTAAAATCTTAATATTGAAGTCGTTAAATTTTTTTTTAAAATTGCCTATACAATACTCCTTAAAGAGCCTTGTATCTTATAACTAATATAATAATTGCTACTTACTAGATATAGGCCAAATCTTTATGGAAATTATCGTCGTATGGAACATTGTTTTAATTTTTAATGAGAATATTTTATTCTGACAATTTTTTGTCTAAAAGCAGTTGTAAAAATAATAATACTTTAGAAAAAATCATATTCTTTGCATTGAAAATTAGCCGACAAATCTCAAAAATTCAGTTTTTTCATGTATTTTACAAATAATAGGTCGTTTATAAAAAAAAATTAAATTTCAACAATTTTTATCAAATAAAACAGCATTTTTGACAAATGTGAATACTGAATAGTTCAACTGGTTTATTATTAATAAGCCAACAAATAATGGTACAATAGGAGAATATATTGTCACCACAATAATATCTAACATTTACTCAGTAAAAGAAAACAGGTTTTGAAAAAAAAAAACTTCAAAACTTCAAAGTAAAAAACTATTTTCATTCTGATTAGTGATTTACTGACTATTTAATTATAATTTCCAGTCAACGTTTACTATTATGTTATCACTTTCATAAGTTTATAGTTATAATTGTATTGCTAGGTAGAAAATGTGTATGTGCGTGTGTGTGTGTGTGTGTATGTGTGTATGTGTGTAATAAATAAAAAGTGATGGAAAATTGTGAATTTTTACGCAAAATCAGTTTTCAGCCAAATCAATTTTTTTTTTTTTATGGTTGTGACTCAAAAACTAATGACTGTAAATACTTGAAATTTTTACCATATATGTTTGTATTACCGTTATTAATACATGGCTGAATTTTCAAAATACTTTGACTTGTTTTGAGCTATTTATAGACAACTGAAACTTTTGATTTTTCTGAGAACTTTTTTGGAGGATAAATTGTTATCATTACGTGAAAAATTTAAAAATCAGACGCTCATAATATTTTTTTCCCAACAATAATGACGCTTCGAGTTTTCTCTATAGTTATTTAAAGGAAAAATTATGGAAAACTTTGTATTGAATTTTTTAACCTGAGATAATAATACTGAAAACTGTAACAATTTTTAACTACAAAATTACTTACAAATCTTCGTGATTTTAACATTTCGTAAAAATTTTAATGTTAAAAAAAATATTGGTTCCAAAAATTGTTGATTTATTATTTTTAACTACAGTAAGATTAACTTAATTATAAGAAACTTTGTTAATATAAATAGGTCAAAAAAAGCTAGAATATTTTGAAAATTTTACCTTGTATAGATAAAGCTAATACAAACATTTGGTGATATTTTCAAATAGGTATTTAGAGTGATTCTTTATTTAGTTACAAGTTAAAAACTGTAAAAAAAATCGATTATGTCAAAAACTGGTTTTACGTAAAAATTCCCGTTTTTCTGTCATTTTTTTAGATGTTTTTCCACAATTTTTTTGCTGGAAAATTCTTAGTTTTGACCTCTATAATGCACCAAGGATATTTAATTGGCCACCGAAAATCACATATGAAGTTTTAAATTAAAGTATTATTTGACAAATTATGGTGTACAGTACAGACAAAAAAAACCAAAAAAAAAAAAAACTTCATTGTAGAATCAATACATTCGTCACTCCGTTCAGAATCTAAAAAACGATTTTGATCTGACACTGTGTTTTAGTCTCTATATTTAATGAGAAAGTATAATATATTATAATTTATATATGTAGGTACCTATTAATATTACTATTGTCTATTACCTAAGTACCTACTAGTTAATTTTTACTTAAAACATAATAATATGTTGTATAATAGGTATAGCCGGTATAGGTACTGTCATACAGATCTGGATTAATTTTATTATTATTATAGGTCATTTTTAATAAATAATTGTTATTAATTTTTACAATTAGGTATACGTAGGTATTTTAATTATTAGTAAGTACCATCACATACATAATATATAGATAGTATCATTGATTATACAAAATATATAGGTACATATTGACATTATAAATAATATTTTAATACCTACTATGTTTAATTAATGATATAGTAAGTAGGTACCTAAAGTACCTACCTATCTATAAACCTTGCTTATTTACCTACTACATACTACATAGCCAACAATTTCATGGAAAAAATAGTTAGAATAAGTCTGAATAATTTTAGATTTTTAAATTATTGGTACGGTAGAAGGTCATATTTTTTAATTAATAATTATTAATATACCTAAGTAGGTATATGTAAATGTAATAGCAAAATGGCCAAAATGTACCTATAAGTCCTTAAAATGTACCTACCTATTAGTTTTGAATTATAACAAAAATTATTAAAGGAAAATCGTTCTTGTAGGTAACAACCTACATCTGAATTTTGAATATTTATTGATGTTCGAATTGGAACTTAAATAAGTTATAAACTCATAATAATATTATTTGGATTTAGAATTTTATGATAGTTAGGTACTAGGTAGTTCCATTTTCTTTTTTTAATTCAGTAAGTTTATTCATGAGTAATCTTGTACATTATGTTAAAGCCTTAACTTAAAACTTGTAAAATTAAAATATATTTTTTATTTTTGTAATTTAGTAAAATAATTCAATAAATAGTATCTAAGACTTGTTTACTATGTAATACTAGATAGGTAGGTACTTATAAGGAAAATATACAAACTTTAGATATTTTGTTATTTAGTGAAGTAAGCTTAGTAAATTTAAATTCAAAGCATAAAGTGTTAACTTAAAAAAAAAATACATTTAGTATTAATAAAACTATTAATTATTTGTTAAGTAGTAGTTACCTATGGAATTATTATGTTTTGCTATTATACTATTATAGATACAGTCTTGTCTCGATAACTCAAATTAATTTTTACCTCCCTTGAAATTCAAGTTATCGATACTCAATTGTATTTTAATTATTTAAATTATACTGTTTTGTTAAAATATAACTTAGATTTACATTAATAACATTCTAAATCACAAATTGTGAAGTAGCCAGTAGGTATAATAGATTATTTATTTCTATATTATAAGAATATAAGTAATAATAAGTTAATCATTTATAATATAATTCATTGTACTTATTAGTAGATAGTTGAACATAATTAACTTAAAGTTTCATAAAAACAATAAAAGCATTTTAAAAATTTTTGGTAGATGATGAAAACTATGTTTTATAAAATTTAACATGCAATGATTCACAAAAATAAAACTAATAGGTATGTTTTCTTTGAAAAATCTTGGAACTAACCTGACATACTTATTAAATTTATATTGACTAAAAAATTGGATTAAGTTAATATATTTTAAATTTTATATAAACCAACATTCGGACATAATTTACAGTTCACATGTTTGTTACAAGATGTTGTAAGGCCCAAGTTTACAATTATTGTCTATTTGTATTTCAAAATAGTATTATTAATATATCTATGTTACATTTATTAACTATTGATATCAAGATGTAGTACTGTATAAACTATAAGACATCCCTTTTCATTATTATTTAAATATTAGTTTTTTATTGCTCAAAAGCTTCTATGCAAATGAGAGAATCATTGTTTACAACCACAAACTAGTAGTTTACAACAATAGACATGACATATCAGTGTTTAAAATTATTAATTAATAGCAATAATTATGGCAGTATATAGTATATAGCTTAAAGTCAATAAATAAAATAATTTTTGACTGTTTATAAAAGTTTGATAATATATATATATATAGATATACATGTTTACATATCTGTGGTTCTGAGTTCAGCCAAATGTAGTTATTCAAGTTATTGATATAAATATCAGTATTAGCATTTCATTTTGATTTGTACATGTTGCACTATAAATCATAAATTGTTATGAAAATTAATTTAAACATTTGTGAAATAACTATTAACAAAATTGTTATCACTTAAAATACTGCTCAGAAGATTAGTCTATTTATATAAGTATAATAATTTTAGTTTACTTAATTAAATGTTATATTAGTACAATGTATCAATTTTTATTAACATATATAATAATTAATAATTTGTGAGATTTATGATCAACAATAAAAAAATTTAAAAACATCGTTAATGTTTCATATAATATATTTATATATTTATTTTTTACAATGCATCAGCGTATAACTAAAACGTTCTTTATTACACATCAAAATGCTTAATTTTGGTAATTTAACAAATGGAAAACAATTAAAATCATTTGATGTAATTGAATCATCAATTTTATAAAGTACTTTTTGATGATTAAAAATATTTTTATACGAGAAAGAATATTTACATTAGAATGTTTTTAATAATTAATATTTTTTAATTTTTATAGTTTTATATTTAGATAATATTTAAAATACATTATGAGGTTTTTTAGTATTTAAATAAGGTAAATAAATTTAGTTTATAACATACATATTAAAATCATGATATATTGATGTGTATAATTTAAAAATTCAACAGATTAAAAAATTACATGTAGCAACAATATTAAATTTAAATCAACTAGCAAATTACATGGTAAGTAGTAACATATATAAATTATATATATTTCTATAATTCTATAGGCACAATATTAATTGTCAAGTAAAATTATTTTGAAAGCTCAGATTCAATAGTTTGATCCCGAGTTCCAGTTGTTTCTTTAAATAAATTATACAGTTGTACAATTTGATCATCTGTGAAAGATTCTAATACACCATCCTGTGCAGCAATATGTTTACCAAAACCAATATCTGATTTAGCATTTTTCAACAGTTGCTCTGATAATGTCAATGTGTATTTCTAAATGGAAAATAATTTAATCCATTAATTAAATAAAGATAAAAAACAATTCAATTAATTAATATACATACACTCCATTCCAGCATGAATGTTCTGGCTTCTTTAGGGTTACAATTTTTATGCCTGCGAAATTCATCACGGACATATGTTTGACCTAATTCTTGTAATTCATTAGGTAAGCCACGGTGTAGCCTTAAAATAGTTTTGTACAATAATCGAACTCTTTGTACATGATTTAAACCGGACATCACATAGCACGTCTAAAAATAATTAAATATATGTATTAAAAATGAATGTTATAAAATACAATTATAATTACAAATTGGACTTAAAATACTTAAATATCTACATATTTATTGTTAATATGTGTCAACTAACAATACTTTATTTTGGACAGATTCTTTCTTAAATAAACTTTTTTTATATTAAATAATAATTTATCATATCTATTTTATATACAATGAAATATGTTTACCTATATAAATGTAACAAAATGTTTTCTAAGGTATTTGACATTATAATAAAATAATAAATAATTTTGATGAAAAAAAAAATATACCTAATGTCCTTTTAATTTCTATGACAATAATCAAATGAAAAATCAGTCCATTCAGATAGGATATGTTCAAATTGTACATGTATTACTATTAATACTACTTTATTGAAGATAAATCTTGCTGAAAGTAAATAGTAATCGCTATTTAATTATGGACAGGCAGAATGTATTTGTGGTAATTTTAATACTTACATGTTAACTATGGAGATATTGTGAATTTACTATTATCTTATACTTTATTCTTTATAATTTAATCCTTACCAAGTCTAGGTCTTCGTTTATTAATATTTAATTTAATAAAAAGTCGTAAATTTATAATACGTCTTTTAGACAATCCGACTTCGGTGTGATAACAAATATCAATGTTATCGAAAAAGTGGTAATAAATGATAACAGATAACTGATAAATACAATCGCATAGTCTGGTGCTGTGAACCAGTGTTGGTCTTTGTCAAAGATGTAAATGGGCATTCGTATGTCGACCACACCCTAAGTTGGCGACATTGTTAGCGGCGTGGGTAATGGATCACTGTGATTGGCTGGCCGGCCGCGCGGCTATGACTGAACGGCAAACGGCAAAACCGATTCCTAGCCGCTCCGGCACTCAGACCGTCGTTGTTTTCGATGCTTTACGCACATTGACTGTGGATCGCATATATATTAATAATATAATCGTGATTTCTTTAATTTTTTTTTATAGTGTTATAATATAATATATACATTAATTTTGTATACATTATATTACGCATTAATATTTACGCACAACATAAAATTTATTCCGTTCATATAAGAAATATATTTTTATACCGTCGGATAAAACATCGAACCTCGTTCGGTCAACCATTATATACGATTCAGTGTTTTTTGGGTAGTGATTTTCGCGATATTACAGTCTATCAGCCGAAGTCGACACTGTCTTCAATAATAAATTGTTAAGTGAGTGTTTTTTATTTTTTACTTTTATTGCTTTTTTATTCGCCAAACATGGTATTGTTATGCCTTAGTTGCGACCCTTCCCGTGTGGCTTTTCTTTTTTTCTGTCTTGCCCTTACGGTCGCCATTATTGGCGGACACTTTCGCACCTGCCTTTTCCCCGGGACAAAATCAGAAACAAAACAGACAAAAACCTTACTAGGTATTTCGTTTATACACCCGTTCGCGCACACTCGCTAAGTTAACCCACCGTTCAAGTCTCGGCTACATACAATCCCCTTGGTCTGCGTTGTACTTATTTCCTTTTTACTGTATCCGTCATTTACGATAATTTCCACTCCGCGCCCTAATGATTTTTGTATTTTTTTTTTGTCATTTCGAAGTTTTTAACATTTTCTTGGGGAATTATTTTGTTGAATTAGTTGATTCGGATAATGTCCCTTGTCTAACCACCTAGGGATTCTCAAAATATATGTACTTTTTTTAAATTTGAATAACGTATTTTTATATTATGTGAGCGGAGTACCTAGGTACTTAATGTGTTAAAATATTATTATGCATTTTTGCTTAAATACGAACTTTCTTGTACGCTTTATAACTAGTATATTATCCTTTATGCTAACCTTGCGTAACGATAAAATGAATTATACCAATGCTTTGAAGTTTGTATTATAGTTTTAAGAAATACGTTTGTATAAGACAAAAGAAAAACTACGTTTAAATAGGTATTATAATATGATGTGTGTTGCTCTAGTTAAGTACAATTTAAAGCTATTTCTTTACTCGGAACGAATAGTGCGCGTATAGGTCTACACAATGGAAAATAGGTAGATCATTTTTTTTTTCATTCTATTGAATGGAACCTGATACCCATCAGTTATTTTCAAAAATTATTTAAAATTGGACCAAAATGCGTTAAACAGATACTGCGTAATTTGTTCTTGTTGAAATAAAACCTATTAAGTATTAGGTAGCTATTTTTTTTGCGTCTGTAGTAGGTACTGTTCAGTGACCCCAGGCAATTTCCGGACTTATTAATATTTTGTTCACTAACTTCCGTTAAATAAATTATTTTGCTTTTTTACGTAGAATCTAAATATTGTTAAAAAGTAAAACGTAACCTCTTTCGAATATTTAATGTTTTAACTATATGCTATCGTTTTAATGTTAAGTCATCAATTTTCAGTGAGTTTTCTATAATATGATAGGTATCTATAACAAGTTAATATATTCAATGTATAAAAAAAAAATGCGATAATCAAATTACATATTATCATTCATGAACATACCATTCTCATTACAATATACTCAATAGGTCAGAGGTGTCGATATAAATAATTTTGCTATAGGAACTATTGTGCAGGCATTAGAGATAATATTTTAAAGAATGTATGTGGTTTTTCGTATGCCTCAGCAGATTCTTTACAATACAGTATTATACTTCACATCACTTAAATATTATATCGGATTGAAATTTTTATGTATTTCTCGTGTGCGCAATTGTTTTTTATAAACCGTAAACGTAGCAAAGGTAGACTAGTTTTATTTAGAATTTATTAGAAGAGATGCAATTTCGCGTTTCACTTGAAGACATGTGGATCCTATTTCAATCGCCTTCATATATATTATTAAACATTTTGTTAACTTAATGATCCAAAGCGAATCGGTGTTCAAATTACCTTTACCTAATCGGTATTTTCGTAAATAGATTCCAAGACCAATTTGTGTTGTTACGCAACGTTGTATTTGTTTCTCCCGACCTTATTACTATATTCTAGTTTCCGAATTCCAATTGTACTTGACGACAGTGACGTCGTTACCTATCCTAATTGCCTCATAATTGTTCAGTCTGTAATCACGATTGTGTGTAATATTATGCGTGTACCGGTTGTACATTAGTATAGCGTCGTTTTTCAAAAGAAAAAACCAACCGACTTAAAATTCTCTCGAACCACATAATTTTTCTCATACATAATATTATTTTTTCTCGGTATCTTATAGTTTTTTAGGAAAGCCCTCATCATCGTGTTTTTTGCTAATTTATTGGTTATGGCATAAATTCGATATTGTTATTATTGTCAGCATATAATAATTTGTTCTCTTTGGGGACCACGGGCTGACCTTGTGTACCTGTAATTTTCCGGTCGGCCTTTCCTCGTGGGCAGCAGGTATATGTTTTTGGATGCGGGCGTCCATGTACCTAGTATTCCCCGTTGTGTTTCTCGCATATGTTTTCACAGATATGCCTATATATTATATTTTGCTAGGACAAATAAAATATATTCCTTTATCTTCCCAGTTCTCAGTGTAGTGAGAGCAGCAACAACAGCAGCCGCCGTCGCTACGCCATGACCCGACCCCTCTGCCTTCTCCTCCATGCTTGGCTGTATGGTATAATAATAGTTGTTCATGAACACGTTTTCGAACCCCTGTCCGTTTTAATGGTACTCTATAACACAATAATCGGGATGCGAACTCAGCCGAGACCGTGAAGACAACGTGCGACTGCGCGAGGCGCGCGCACGGTTCACCGGTTCTGCGTCGTCGTCGATACCCGTCCCCCGACCATCTGCAGCTGCTTGCTGTTACTCGGACACCACCACCACCGTCGCAAGGCATATTATATTTTATTCTATAATATACTATACTTGATGTGATATAACGTTTCGTCTTTAAGAATATGCATGTGTACGTGTCCGCGCCCTCGATAACCGCATTCAGGTATCCGGTGCGGGCACAGGAGTGTGAAAGGGCGTGGAAAAATATTATTTTTTATTTTATTTCATGATTGAATAATGTATTTTTCGAGGTATTTTTTGAGAAAAAAAAATCAGACATTAAACACGTGACCTAAATAATAGTGATAATAATAATAAAAATATGAGTTGTGTATGTGAATTACCCCACCAGCGAGACCAATATAATATTGCTATACAATGTGTGGTATACTTCTCATACGGTAAAACGCGCCTCGTGGGAGGGTGTGATCAGGGCAGGGGTGCGTCACCCCGCGGGTTCGCCGTGTGCGGGAGCCGTGTGTTTAATGCTGGCAAACGTGCGCGCTCCCGTCGCCGTCAACCATTGTCGCACAGACGAGTTTTTGGGGTGCGTCTGTCTGCGTATGTTTATATTTATAAAATGCGTTTGTAATACTACTCCTCTGCTGACGATGGGAGGGGTGGCCCGCGTTTGGTAATGGATGGGGCAACCCTATTCTGGTTGACCACGTACTTACTGTCGTTCAAAATATCGTAAAAACGAATTTATATCCTTGTGTGCGGGTAAACTAAAAGTAAAATATACATTTGTGTGTTTGTGTATTATTAATCGTCTATATCGTCCCTCTACAATTATTATATATCTACTATGTATATATGTGGGTATATATCGTATATTAGTATGTTCTGTTTTGTACCCTTCTTAAAAGCCATTATCTACTTTGTTTTTCGAGTTTTATCCCTTTAAAACCATATTTTATTAACTATATTTTGTCCAATTAGACATCATGTTTTTCGTTTTTATTATCTTTTAATTTAATGATATTTAATACAAATTACTGCCTCTATATAGGTAGTGTTTGAACATACGTTATTGTTTGATGGTCTATAACACACATTATGTATTTATGTATGTAAATTAATTAAAATTGGTTTTTTATATTTCAATTTTTCTATAAACCAACTAATAAACTAATAAATATACCTATATTGAATGATTATTGTTGTTAATTTTATTTTTGTAATATCAATAATTTAGTTGGTTGTATTGATTTTAAACATAAACACTACCCAGAACAAAATGTAAACACTTGCAACTAATAGTCTTAAAGTTCTAATTAAAAAAAAAAAACCCTATTAAAGGTATATAATACCTAGTGTGTGATGTTGTCAACGACTCAACGTTTAAGTCTCCGCTTATTATGTTTTCTCAATTTATTATTAATTACCTATTCAATTGTTTTTTTGTTTGAAAAGTATAGTTATATTTTTATGACAATTGACGTTATTATTAAAAATAACTGTTGTTAATGTAGCTATACAGCCGGGTATACAGCTGTCTGATTCCAGTCTGTACACCAATAGATGTAATTTATTTCTGTATGTATTGTATACGACGTAATATATTCCTACTATATTCTTTCGTACCGTCTGATAAACATATGTGTGATTGGAGATATTATGGTTTATTTTGCTCCTTGACCTTAGATATTTGAATACTATGCGTTGTTACTCGTTATACCGAAACCAAATCGGTGCTGATGACTCATGTCTACCAGGTTCAATAGAAGATCTTTCGTTTCGTTCGACCCGCGTGGGCAGTCAAACCTGTTCCGTGTATATACAGATTTCCTATAGGATGGTTTGTGCGGTCATCTTTGAATAAATGAAAAAAAATAAGAGTTTTAAGTAGATGACATTTTTATCGGCGTTGAGTAATTTTTATAAATAATTTTACTGCGCCCTCCTAGAAAATAATATAATCACACAAAAATAAATCTAATTTTAAACCTACCCTTGGCGTGATGGATTTTGTCTCATTCTCATTTTACGATTTTGTTTATAGTAGACAGTAGCACACCGTAAAATGGTTATTTTAGATCGTTCTATACACAACAAACAACCCTCGTCCAATTTCTATAAATATAATAAATATCTTAGTGTAATACCGCATGGTGGAATGTGTTCACCCTTTTTTCAGAAGCGTATTATTTTGGAATCGACTGCCGACAGCAGACACATTCCATATTTTTTATTTATTTATTTTTTTTTTTTTTTGGTTTATGGTATTTCGTATGAATTGTGTTAATGGCGCCGTTTAAAATATTTTCGGACCTCGTAAACTGCGATTATATTATATTATGTTAACTGCCGAAGTGCCGACACCGGTTGTCAATGTTGTCATACAACTTCGTGCCGGAGCCATATGTCATCGAATCAAACGGTTGGTATTGTAATACAGAAACTAAACGCGTCATTGTGTGTGGTAACAGCGGTGAATGGTGATGTCCTAGTTAATTTATTATTTTTACTGTTGAATTATTATAGTATAGTATTTAGAATTATTTTTGTTTTTAAAATTGATAATTTTTGACTGCTACTGTTAACTATAACTAGTTGGCGGAGAGGCAACGAAAACATTTAATTCAACTGTTTATGTATTTGTCGTGATTCCGACGAAATTACTGTCAATTAAAAACATTACAGACATAATCGATTGTCTGACGTGTTTCGTAGATGTTATATATACATATGTGTGTGTGTGTGTGTGTGTGTTGTGTGAGCGCGCGTAAGTTATTAAAACGTAACGAACGCAGTCTTCAAACGATAATAATTATTGTATTATTTAATATTTATACAGACAATCATTGTAATGTGCTATGTACTCGCGTGTAAATTTCTTCACGACAAAATTAAATTTTGTACGTAACCCGCATTCAACTCGGTAGTTTCGATGACGGCTCATTTAACATACACGTAGTGTGTATGGAATGTTAGAGCTAATGTGTAGTCGTATGGGGGAGCAATATGGCCATCGCAAGTCAGATTGTATACGAGTGTGTGACAGTGAGTGCAACAACGCATTTCAGCGGGGTATTATTGTACTAGCCTGGCCATGTTGCCGTTAAACTGCAAAATTTTTATACCTCCAAAATTGAAAGGGTTTTACTCTTGATGCAGAACGTACTATGTCGGGTATACATGCAATACAGTAACACTCCTTCTCAACCGTCAATCATCGCAATCGCACAAATATTTTAATATTGAATTATAATATTACATACAATTAATGAACAATATATTGTTCTTTGTCGATGTATTTAATATTTACTATCCTACTGACTGGCATTACAAAAATAATAATTTGTCGGATTATATTGTGATAACGCACAACGTACTCCGTATTCGCCGCCTTTTTAGTGTTATCTCTACGAGAGTTAAACGATATCAATTCCGAAAAACAAGTTATTATTTTTACTCTTTAAAAGCTACGTCATACGTCGTGATTTTTGGTTTTCATTTCATTACGATATTATATTCTACGTATTTTATGTTTTCCGTGTATTTTATAGCATGTATGTATGAATAAATAAATACCTTGTTTTTAAATAATATTAAAAAAATGTATGATTTAATAGTTCTAGTAAGTTGGTGCTGCTGTAGTTTTATCTAGTTGTATTAAAACGGACATGCTCACCTGGTGTTTTGTCAGAATTCGTATAACATAATATATAATAATGATAATAATACACATGAGTTTATTATACTTTGTAAGCCATTTCGATTATAACCAACTAGGTATTTCTTTGTTTCGTCAGAATACGTTCTAAATTCGTGGTGGGGGCATAACAATGGGTTATAATACAGAGATACCGATTTTTTATTCTTTCTTTATTTTTTACTGTTATAAAATTATATACGTAAAATGGTAGCAGTCCGTGACTAGTGGCTAAACACCCGGGAAATCAAGTTCAAATAATTTCCTTTTTTTTTAAATATTGCAAGACGTGTATTGGTTGTGTGATCTGATTCTTATACCGATGAGCTAAAAATCCGTCGTCTTTAAAGTGCTACACTATACTTTTATTACAATTTTTAATCATATATTTATACCAGGTTGTCTTAGTATACCTATTAGTGTATAATTGACAAAAATATTTTAATACTTATAAAAAAATAAATATTTGTTTTTCTTTACAAAAAAAAATAATAACTACATTTTTTGTTAATTCATAACAAATCTTGTAAAAAGTATAGGTATACAGTTTTCAATATACCTACCTTGATTATTTATTGGATTCTAATGTGTCTTTACAGTGTTTAGTAGAAATTAAAGATAATAAAATAAACCGTATTATTTACGAATACTATCAATTGTGGTAATTAATCCATTATGAGTACATATTATGATAATTCGAACGGCGTGGTGTTTAATTTATTTATTCTGTAGGATATGACTAGTGGCATAAGATTATTTTTTAATTGTTCTCCTCGAAATGCTAAGAATAAACTCTTTTGTACTATTTAGATCATTTAGGACCCCCCAAGATTCCCTACAGTTCTTGTTGTAATCATCGAAATGATATTGTTGTTTGGTCGCATTAACTGCTTCAAAACTGCATTGTTCCTAATGTTAAGTTCGTAATTTTTTCAGTTTAAAATGTACGAACCGGGTCGCATAATACTTCAAAGATCATTAAAACCAATTTAAATCTTATTTTTATTTATACTGTCAATAGACTTTGATAAAAAATAAAAATCGGGGAATTAGAATGAAGTAGGTATAACTCCTTCGCTGTAGTTTGCTATACCTATATACAGAAGGAGTCTAGTGTATAGTTCATCATTGAGTATAGGTCACTGTGGATGTGAGGTTTGAATATAATGACAAATTATTGAATACAAAAAACGATTCCTAGCGTAGATAGGCTATCAGTCAACATTACCAATTATATAATATTATCAATCAACTATATATTTAAATTGCTATTATAATTGCAATAGGTACATAATGTAATTATAATAATAAAATATCAAAAAGGGTCAAAACTTTTTTGAAAATCAGTCTTACCCTATTTAAGTTTTGATTTTTCCTAATTTTTAAGAAAATGGGTATTTTTTATTTTGGGCCCCTTAAAGTATCTACTAAATTTATTTATTACCAGAAAAAATATTGTCTAACGTTGACAATTTAAATATTTTTATTGCTTTAAAAGTGACGCTTAAAAACACAATGTAAAATCAATTAACCCTTGCTTACAGAATCTAAGATTGAAAATTGTTGCTAAAATTAATGTACTTATATATAGCACCTAATCTAACCTAATTAGTATTGGAAATTAATCGTTATTAATATATTTCAAATGTAACAATCTAAACATTTTCAAACATTATGGGTTATGGTAGATTCAACGATAATATATACTATTATAGGTATTTAATGTTTCTTAGATATTTTTATCAATAAATACACCGTATAAGTACTTGTTATTGTTATCGTGGCGCCAGACATTCCCTTTAATTTTTGATAGTATTAAATATAGTTATACCTATGTCGCATTTCAATTATTTTTATATTTTCCTTCTTTTTTCAATTCCGAGAAGATTTTTTAAGGTGAAGTATAAATTAAAATAAGTAAAATATCCGGACCTACCCAAAAATTACTAAAATAATTGGGTGCGGGCATATACATTTTATTTAAGTATTTTAAACTGCAATTCCTACGTATTGTGTCAAAACATATTTAGTCTAGTACTAAATGAAAACAAGCAAAAGGATACTAATCGAAATATAATTAATTATCTTTCGGTATAGTATAACCATTACTGCAAATTACTGATTAATAATCTTATAATTGCAGTCATTGTTCATTTTATTTCATACTTATTTTACGTATTCAATTAATTATTAGTTTGTTTTTTTATTTAACAAAACTGTACCTAGAATATTCAATATTAACCATTCTATACACATGTTTTAAGTTAATCCCGTTATGACATAATCTTCGCGAAAAAAATGTATATTAACTGTTCAGAATTTATCGAATGAATTAGGTATATTAGGTATATTATATGTTGTGTGCCCCTCACACATCATTCATTCTCATCACCACGGTCAAAGTGCGTAGGTTTAATCTTATAAATCTCGGGAGTCGGGGAGTGAACTTAATTTATGTTACTTGCTTACTTACTTACTTAATTATAATTAACCTATATGTCGAGGAAATTCTGACATGGTAAAAGACCAATTTTATAGACGTATATTAGCTGTTATTATTTAATGCTTTAATAGTACCTAATATAAATTTGAATCTACGCGAGTAAAGAAAATATTTTGCAATTTTTGTTGGAATTCGATTACACAATAATAAAATAATAACCGAGTTAATGTTGACAGTAGAAATATTCTACTCACGATTTATATATTGCAGTATCCTTATCAACAGTAAGGTGGTGAATTATATATTGTTTGAACAGTTCACGTTTTGCAATAGTATTCAAATGTTATGTACCTATTGCGCAACATAATCTAAACGATTGGGACTATCTTGTTTTTATTAAATCATTTTAAAACCGTGAACCTGTGTGGTTGTTTATGTTGTAAAGTATTTTTAGTATGTGTGCTGAATAATACTGAACTCTAATTTGAATTAAAACATAGTATAGTAAAAATTAGCCCATAAGGATTTAACTAGCTTAAAATTGCATCTATCAAATTAAATAACAATAATAGTATCAATTTTGAATAATTAAATAGTTTCTATGCAATTAATCGATGGTTCAACATACACTCTTTACATCTTAGATAATTGTTTAATTAGAAACTGCCTTGACGTGAAAACATGATTATTCGCTTGATATTAAAATAAATACCTTAGGTGTATTTACCATTTTATCATTATTACCAATTACAGTTTTATCTTCACGTGGTCCCGTTTTAATATTAAAAAAGAGTTTGATTTTACTCTTCTTGTATCATAAATTTATTCTATTAGTATAATCCCCCTCCCATTTTAGATGATTTATTGAGCTTAATGACCACCTAGCTGGGGGCTTGACTCAATTGTAAATTATATTATAATTTGACTTTTGTTGCATAATATTTATATTTCTTGCATATACAAGTGGAACTTAGATAAGACAAATAAGTGCTTGAGGCTTTCTTAACTGGAAAATTTATTTAAGTAGGTATGTATAGTATTTACTATTTAGTACCAATTTATTGTTATGAAATTTAGCATACTGTAAGTTAGAAATATATAATATAGTTATATTGTTAATGTAATGTGTGTTATCAATTACACCTATGTATTATTTATTTAAGTGTATAGACTATAGAATATTTCAGTATCTACCTACACTGTTTCGTTGATATTAACTTGTTACCATTTAAGCAAAACATAATAATTTTTGTATCCTAATTTCGAATTCATGTGTATTTTCTATCTATCTATAGTATTTACGAATAATTTTCAGGATGCAATTTCAATCTCATAATTAAAAACAAATATACCATTAATAGATATTACAATGTTTTAATAAGATTTAGTACAAATACTTTGACCATTCTAAATTCGATGAAAAATTGTTTGTGTTTATAATCCATCTATTTATTTTTGATATTTGTATTGATTTATTTAGAATTGTTCGTTGTTAATGACTTTAACAATTTTCATGATTCGTGTATTTGTTCTCTTGGAAATAAAATAGAAATATTATGCTCATAATTACATCAATTTAAAAGAAAGTATAATATAAGTTAACTATTAATATATTCAGATCGTTTTTTTTTTTACTTTCGCCGTTAACAACTAGTGAATATTAGAGAATGAGAACCCTATGTAAGAAAATCTTCAATTCGTTCCCCATTCCCTTGGGAAGGTCATATTTTTTACAACAAAAAAAAAATAATAATAAAGATATAAACATGATTCTATTGTTGATCGATTCCATGGATTCAAACTTAGCAATTGAGAGGGGCATCAAGTTTGTCATTGGCTGATATAGATTAATTCCATCACCTTGTGTGTCATACAGGTTAGTAAGAACTCGTTCTTCACCCGATAGCTGTGAAGGAACAACGTTAGCATCATTGTTAAAGTCCTGTAAATTATTATTTATTTATGTAATCTGACGCGATCTTCTGTACGAACGACCCGTGACCTTGAACTGTGAAAAATTATCCAGTAATAAGTAGTCTCCATATGAGTATTTAAGATTATATTTTATAAAGCATGTAATGGCGTTTAGAAACCGGTTCGTTCTGCCTCCGGGTATGGTCTGGTTGACCATTCCCAGATTTTAAACGAGGATGACTGTTTGTTTTTGATCCTATTTTCGGATGTTCGAATGCTTCGAATAAACATGAATCTGCCGGATGTTTTATCACGGAAATAGATTTCCTCAGCCTGTGTTTATGTATTGTGTATGTCTTATGATTATATTTAAGAGTTTGTATATTACTTCTGAGCCTCTAAGTCACTCTTTGTTTGAGTATTCACGGTGTTTGCTTGATAATAATAACTACAAATAAATATTAGATATAGTATTGGATTATGTACCATACAATGTATTTATTGACGACTATTGATATTTTTCATTTTTTTTTCTGTGTACTTAATAGATATTCAAAATGTTTTTATTAGGTAGTAAATTTGTGTTATATTATTCGTTTTAAAATGTTCTAAGTATATATTTTCCAGTTGTATAATATTCATGCCTACAAAATACTTAAAGATTAGATTATAGATTAGTCTATTATTTGTAAAATACAAACCAACATTTCGTTTGATTCTTGTTGACAAATGACAATTGTCTGTAATCTAGTAGTGAAAATATAGTATTATTCATTTCGTTGTTGAAAAGCAAACTGCGTCTTCTTGTGTGAACGGAATGGTTAAGAGGCAACCAATAATTTTCGTTACGCTCACAATAAGGACGGGTGGCGGCGTTTCGTCGGTGTTTAATGCACATCGTGCGCCAGATTTATATTGTCGTCGCCGCGATTGGAATAAGTAATAGTACAACTACGAACACGTAACAAATCGAAAGTAATAACTCTGTGAGTCTCCCCAAACAATGGAAAGTGAAAAACTTAAAATGTTTTCACTGACTCGGTGCATAGGTACAAGTAGTGCGAAGACAGTTTGACTCGAAGGTCCTGTTAAATCTGTATAAAAAACTTATCCTGCTTTGGTTATTTGCTTACGATGTTTTTTTTTAAATTGATCAAACCTCTTCATATGATGATTATTTAGAGTAATAATGTTATTTTACATGTTGACTAATTCTTAGATCCAACACGTATGTAATTTGTTTTTTAATTATTTTGTGGTTTTACATACATTTGTAATCATTTTTGTTTATCGCTGTTTTTTAAATAATACCTTTTGTAACTTATGTTTACAATTAAGTATTGAATTTATATTATATCTGAAGTTTAACCAAGAAAGGCTTCTACTGTATAGGACCTATGAGGTTAGAAATCGTTTAAAAATTCTTAAAAACCCTACATAGCGTTGAAAATAATATACTTGTATTGTAGGATAACCCACATTGCAGTTTAGCTTTTGAACTTTTTTCTTCGCGTTTATCCTTTTGTGACTATATTATATCTATAATAACCCAAAGTTTGATGACATTTACCTATTAACTACAATAAGTTAACCACTTACTAGTATATAAATATTAAATACAATTTTAATACTACAGTGATAGGTAATATTAAACTCACTGTTTTTTGTACGCTATTTTTAAGAAGACGTATTCTCTACTCATCTCTGCATCTGTCACTAACAAATAACATGTCAAATTTGCTGTAATTTTTATGGTTCTAATAACTTATTTTAAAATTAAAATTGGCAAAATCCTATGTGGGTGGGGGCCTTAGATAATATGATTTTAAGTCTATTCATTTTAATATTATAAATAACATAGGGAATTAGATTATTTTTCTGAGTATAAAATTTAAACTAGGTATATTTGATATTCTAAGAAATAAAAAAGACCAAAGATGCTTGTAGATGTTATTTTAGCCAGGATTTTTTTGTTACAATTACCTTAAATCGTTCCATACTAAATAATTAAATATTAGTTTGTGATGAAACGGTGTTTGCTAATATTTATATATTACTATTAATTTTGTGCTTTTATGATTAATATTTTTGAAAAAAAATCTATGAGCGTATTAATAAAACGTTGTATAATATCTAATAACATTTTTGTATTAATTAGGTAGGTATATTATAATTTATAATTTTTGTATAAAGGGAAATTATGTTACTAAGTACCAATTGACTATATTATAGTTAACTTTACATATGCAAGAATGGTTAAGTGATCCACATGTCTTACAAGTTACGAATTAAAACTGAAGTGACATTCCATTGATGGTAATTATTTGCAACAGTGTTTGTTTTCTATTGTGAACTTCCTTACATGTTTAATCGACTTGTGTAATGCGTATCTCGCGAGTAATGTAATTTGACATGACTATATCAATGAAAACCGAAACCGTGACCACAGGAAACTTGATATTTTTGTATTCTAATTAGATAGTCATTTGGATTACATTTTTTCCTGATATGCATTCAACGGTTTTTATTTTCGTCAAGTTAATTAGATTTACCTCCTATGTTCCGTTTTGTATAAATACTGTGATAGTAAGAATTATATTTTTTAAGAAATAGGTAATATGGTTCTTTTTATAATAATTTATTCTTCCAATCAAGTTGATATACCTAAATAATTAGTATTAAGCAACGTGTGTACTGTACTACTGTGTATACAATACTTTACTCGTTAAAATCATACTTCGATAAAAATTGTTATAAACATTATGTTGATAAAATTAAATAAATTCGATTTTTTACAGTCTTATCTGAATTCTGGAGTGTGCAGACAAAGACAAAAAGACAAAGAGGCTCATTTCATAAATATTATATAACACGGTTGATTTACGCAGTTAAAAACAATATATTTGATTATGTTACAACTACATCATTAAAATGGTTTAATATTTAAACGTCATAATATTATTATAGGTATTATAATAAATGTACCTATATTGTTTAATTATTTTAAAATTTGTTTGAGTGATCCAGTGTCGAATATCATGTTCTATAATGTATTTTAGACTGAATGTAAGATTATCAAAAAATGTTAACATCGTATATTATTGTTGGTTTAAGAATAAAACATGTTCTTTTTGCATATACCTAGGTAATTTTAATAAAAAATCAATTTTTAACCAACATCAATTTGAACGATGTCTAACGTATTTTTTTTTTTTTTTGTAAATATATAGAGAATAGCTATTTTTATATTAACTTTATATATTTATTAAATGATATGAATAACACAATACATGTAGTATTAGGCATTCCTAACAATTATATTACAATTTAGGGACAATTACATGTTTTATAAATGTTTTGATCCTTCTTTGTTCATAATAGTTGTGTTGATTTGTATGCAAACAATAAGTTAATATTGGTATAGAATCAGAGTAATTAAATTAGTTTGTCTATGGTATTTATTTTTATAACTGAATTTTTCCTTATTTTTCATTGTCTTTAAAGTATTACGCATACTATGTTCCGGGACGAATTATTATTCCAATGAGAATCCATTGAACAGCGTGTTATCAAGAAATACATTTCGAATAACAATAACTAAAATTTATAATAATATAATAAAATTGTATGTATATTAAGTATATATACACTGTAATATAGTTACCTAAAGTAGGTAAGTGTATTCATTTTAATACATTTTTGTCTTTCATTCAGATTAAATACCATTTAGTGTTTGGGTAGTTATGTATAGATTATTTAATATTTAATTAAAAATAAAATGGAGAATAATAAAATTATTTTTCTAATAATTTTCAGTTTTATTTTTAAATTTTATATTTTAGTCAAGTAAAAGATTCTCTATGGTATATATTCATATGTATATGTTAAGAGATATATATTCGTTACGTATACACTTATTTTATTCTATCACCTTAATAACTATCATTGTTGAATTGTATGAAAATTGTTATGAGCTTAAAGCTATAAAACAGTTATGAAACCGTGTCAATGATCGTTTTATCGATTTTTGTAATATAATATATTTATAGATTGCTATTCTGCAATTTTATTTTAACAGTTTATCACATTTACGACCTAGTCGTAAAATGTTGACTGAAATTCTTTACTTAGTATTGATGTAGAAAATAAAATTCTAATACACTTTAGTTCGTTAAATTAAAAATATTTAAATAAATAGAAATATACATTTGTATGAATCATTGGTTAAAATTGTATTGGATTATTAATTGTACTGCGATAACTATATCCACAGCCTACTATAACCTATTAATTACGATCCATTTACTATTTTATAGAGCTAATTCATGAAAAATTACTTCAAGAAACAATTTCATATTAAAATTAGACAAATTTGAAAGGTGTAGAATTTTTTCGTTTTATTAATTTAGACTAATTTATGTATAACAAATAATATTATTATTGTTTATTTCTCCGAAATTTATGGGTCCCACTTAACATGTTTGTTGGGGATCCATGAGCTCACAATTTGTATTTTAATTGTTTTTAGAATTATAGATGACGAAACTAAATTATAAATAATTTGATTATTATCAAACTTAACTATATTGATAGTATTTTATGGCGTGTGGACGTGTAAATACGTTAAATACATTATTATGTTTCAAGTGTGTACTACTTCTAAAATCTTCAAAAAGAACTGCATTTAAATTAAATATTTTTATCTTACATCATATCTACAGCTTACTATTAATAATATACACCCTTTATTATCCATCATTAGCTAGAAAATATTATGTACCTACTTACTCGTATTATATTTACTTATAAAATATCTAAACTAGATCAATAGAGGATGATAGAATTTATATCTAAAACACAACTATTATAATTTAACTTATATAAGTTAAATAAATACTATAGTTACTTATAAGTTATGTATTAGTTTATTTGTTAGACCTATTTTCTTATTAATATTATTAGTATAGTCGTAGTACCTACCTATATCTATAAAATAACTATAATACTATATTAGATTGTAATGCAGTCATATTATAGATACCTTATTTATAGAATAGTGGTTTTCTCGTTACTCATCACCGGATCACGTCGTTGAGACTGACTAATTTTTATTATAAAGCGATCAAATACCGTGGTGAGTCATTTGAATCGTTATTATGCATCATTATCACAATTCGCGACACGGGTCAGTGTTGGCCATGTCGACATTGAATTTCGAGCAAGGTCGTCGTTTTTTAGTTATTATACATACCTAATATTATGTATGTATTTTTTTAGTTCAGTGTAATCATATACCGTGTAATCTTTATCATGATTATATTATTTATTACTATACATATTGTTAAAATATTTAATGGTTAATAGTTAATACTGTATAGTGTATGTACGATAATTGTACTTCTTGTAAGTAGTGATATTCCTATATTTTTAATTATTTCGATATTTTTTTTTTCTAATTGTGGATATATCATCGTTTTTTGTGTATTTAACAAAAATTACAGACATCTATAAAAACAAATAAACTAATAATAATATAACTAAGATATTTTAAATATTAAAAAGACTAAATATTTATCATAAAAAAATTCTATATTTCTAATTTTTTATTCATTTATTGTTGTCATCTTCACTTGAGATGTCCTCTTGGACAAATAAACAGAGCCAAACTATCGTAGTTAAATTAATGTGGTTTATATGAGAGATAGTCAAATTACAACGTCAAATAGCAATTAGTAGCTGTAACGTTGTTTAGAATTAATTTTTTCTATTTGGTTAAAATTTGTTTAAATTTTAGTCAATGCTAATTACTTAATGAGTGTACATTATTATTTTGTAATTATGTTTTATTTTGATATACTTCAACAATGGCATTATGTTATTAATATTTTAATAATTTATAAATTATATGAAAGTTTATTACGAATAGACATTATTATGTCCAAACTACAAATAAATATGTTAAATAAGTTAAAACATATGCAAATATATTGCATCTAACTATAATACTAAGTTTTATAAAAAATCAATATAACGATAAATGACTCATTCGGCAACCCTCTGTCCAGTATAAACAGTGGAACTGTTGAAAACTACTGGTCGATGAGTCATGAGTCGGCTGTGGCAGACGAAAGGGGAGAAAGTGTCGTCTTATGTTTAGCATGTATATACTATATACTGTAAAATGTATATAGTAATAAATTGTGTACCGTTGTATAAGTTGTCCATAAATTGGATGTTGAATAGTTGTTTTGTTTTCAAGTTTCGCAAACATTTACAGTATATACATTATTCATATTTTTTATCTTCTTTCGTATAATGCAAATTAATAATTATGTTTTTATTAGTAGATGAGACTTCAAAGAGTACTATATTATCAAGTAATTCAATTAAATTAAAAAAATAAGCTCTCCGGCATAACTTTAACTATCATTATAACCCTCGTTTTAATTATTTTTGGAGTCAAACGTCAATTTTCCTAGTTAATAAAAAAAATTATTCTTAAAATCAAAATGTAGAGCTTATATAATTACTTATTTTTGTTTGCATTTTAATAACATTTTAAAGTATCTTATATGCTACAAGTTATAAAATAGCACTTCACGTAGTGTATTAGTTTTTATTTTTATTTTACCGTATTAATACCTACATGGTGCTTAAATTTTTAAATAGCATTGCTAATTTTAAAAAGTATAATGATTTGTAGTATGATAATTGTGTTGTTTGAACTTTCATTCTGATGTTTTTAAACTATTAAAAATGCTTATTTGCATTCTGTGTTAGATATTATATTTTACTAGGTACCCAATTTAATTTATCAATAAGTAATTACACATTATTTTTATTAAAGTAAATATAATCTATATTATAAAACTGTTTCTATTAATCATAAACTTGTTGAAATAAAAATGTATTCACGTCAATATATTGTCTTGTTTTATAATCCATAATTAAAAATAATTTTATTTATTGATATGGATCGCTTGAATTCTAAGGTATGGCATGGTTGGAATTAATGTTTTAGGAATTTGATAAGTCTAATGGCAGAGTACAATCGATTATTAATGACCTTAAATTAAAATAGATCATTAATATTCGTCACTATTTAATAAAATAAATTATCAGAGTAAAGTATTATTACATAGTTGTTGTTTTATATTTTTTATTTAATTATTGGAACAAATTAGGAAAATAAGAATAGTTTCTAATTTATTTTTATGTTATTCAAAAGTTGAATGTTAAGTAGTCAATATACAGTTTTGTTATATATAATGGCAATGGTTTTAGTACGATTATAACGTTATTATATTAAAATAAATTATTATATCAATATTTAATATTAAAATCGCACCTACTTAATTTATTAACAACAATTGGAATTCATTTATCAAATATATCAACAAGTATTTCTGTCTATATAATATAACACTATACTTTAATACGGTTGTATGGTTATATTTTTCTTATCAAAATTGATTCTCTTTAATCGCAAAGGTCTATCTCACATAATATATATATTATATGTACTTTATAATTATGCAGAAAAATAAGATAATTTAATCATCCAACTAAAAATATTATGTTGTAATAAAATAATATACGACAATAGCTAAAACAGTTTTTAATGACTTCCAATAATATTTTAATGCTAAAATTTTTATTTATAATTTTCATTTTAATATGCTCTTTAGTTATTAACTTGTCTAACATATTTAAATACTAAAACATATTATAATTATTGAACTAATACCTAGGTACCTATAATATAAGAAAATATTTAATTATTCAATTCAAAAAATATAATATGTATCTAGTACTTTCATTTTAACTCAATACAATTAAACATTTCATCGTATTTTATCCCAATTATTTATTATTTTATTTTTACAATATAATAAATAAATATAATTATATTACATTTCTTTTTCAAAATTGTCACAATCTCGACTTGTTATTATGCCTACATTTTCCATTGGGTGTGTACTGTGTATAGCATTATAATAGCAAGAGTGTCTTAAGTAGCATAATAAACTTAAACATATATCATAATACAACTCGGTTCAAGGACAAAGGTAATGATCACAGGATGTATGCAAGACATTCCCGTTCAAATTGAATTATGTCTGGTGGCCAAGTCAATCGCTTATCCACTAGTCTATCTATTTAATTTTTATTATTATCAATGCAACACGCTCATATACGGCGCACGTATAATAGATGGACGTTTATTTTAGATCACGTACGTTATGCATTCTCATTCCACTATAATTTTTATAGTAATATAAACCACGAGATTTTTTTTCGAACGCTGTGTATTACCGGAAACTATCGCTATCAACGGATTCCCAAAATGTTTAGCTAAATATTAATTTTTTCTGTCGCTTATTTTACTATTTTAAACATATAGTAACTAATAAGTCCGTCGAACTCATCATTTAGCTGGGAACGTTTTGTTTTAATGAATAATTCAAATTTCTTCGAAAATAATGTTAAATATTAAATAATAAATCGTTAAAAACAGATAATCTGAGTATTATATAAATTATAATTCTTTATATTCAATGAACAAATTCCCCGCCGACAATTTAGTCCAGTATTTTTACAGATAAGACTGCATTGGTGTGACATTTAGATTAGTGGTGGGGTTAACGATAACTAATTTTGATATTTTCGTTATTATTGTTTCAGAATAGTTTGACAAAGAAGCTGTGTCCCAAATCGAACACTATTTATCGTAAAAAAACATTGTATAGTGTTTTACTTTCTGACTGTTAAGTTATATACACACACAAACCAGTTATTCTTTATTTTGGTGACTAATTGAATAATTAACGCAATATGGGAGCCAGACAAAGCAAAAGATCTGTAGATATATCTGCCGGAGCTACAAAAGCAGAAAAAGTAGCAGCTGGAGAACCTTTAGAAAATGGCACAATTACAACTGCTTCAGCGGACGAAAAACAGGTTGTTGAGGCAAATGGTGGAGTTGAAGAAACAACCAAACAGAATGGATCAACGCCTCATATAGATGAAAAGGTTTGATTTTGTATTATAATATTTTATGTATATTTAAAAAAAATACTATTCCATTTTTAATATTTTACTTAGTTTATGTTTATGTGATATAAAATTTAACATATGTAGTATGTACCTATAGTTTTGTTTATAGTTGGACTTTAGTAATAGATATTAATTTATTGACATTTTATTTAATAACAATATTATATCAACATAAGTTTAAAAAACATCTAAATAATATTAATTATAATAAACACTCATTAATTATAATATTTTTATTATTTATAACAAATACTTTGATTGAAACAAAAAACATATAATATTTTAAGAGGTCCAATATTTAAATTAAAACATTATAATTGTATAATTTTCGTAATTATTTTATTTTAAATATTCAGTGGCATTTAAGCATTTTTGGTTTTAACCTATGTTAATTTTAGCGTCACGGTTTTCTACGGTTTGTAATCTGACCTAGACCTTTGATTTTTAGTTGTTTTATCTTGTTAGTTGTTGTGCTCTATGGTAGATATGCGAGTAGGTAGTGAAATATTCTTAGTATAAATATCATTATCTAATATTTGGCTAGATAATAATTTATCATATTTATTTAGAAATAAAATAATTTGTCCAAAAAAAATCTTTTTGAAATAAAACTTATGTATTTTCTATATTAGTTGAATTATTATTAATAAATATAATATTTATTATTTAGTAATTAAATTAAATTGTATTTTATGATTATAATTCCTCAATGAAATGACCAGATAACATTAATTATTCATCTCATAAATAATTATTCTAATATCATATCGTTGTTTATTGTTAAAAAACAGTGATTTTATAAAATAACTTAAAGTGTTATAAAATAGTAATAAATTCTTAGTACTTTTTTTAAATATATAATTAACTTCATAACTTACACAGTTGGTATGTTTTACTCATTTATTATTTAAAAAACTAAACATTTTTGAGAATATTATATATATATATATCTATAGGTATAATATTGATTTCATTACAAACCAAAGGAGTTCTAAAAATTATTCAGCTTCAAAGTAGAATATGAAAATAATAACGTTTGTTACGTATGTTGTCATTCTAATGTTTAAAATGATTTAAAATGATAATGATTAAACAAAAATTGTATAGTTTATTTACTTTCAATTATTTTAGTTTTGGATTATTATTTAGAATCGACATTGTAATAATCCACAAAATAATATAGTGTAAATATTGTTATTTAAATAATATATAGTTGTCTTTGCTAACATCCTTTTGTGTTTACGTAAACACAAAATCAGTGTTTATTGTTTGTCACACAAATCTGTACTTTATACTTCATTCAATTAATTTAGATGTATTCTTTCTATAATGTTTTAATATGAACCTATAAGATTATGCGAACATTTTGCTTTATTTTATCTAGGTATCATAGTAAATTGTATAAAAAGTAATTTCTTAGATATTTAGTGTTTAATCAAATAATTAAATACACACACTGTATGGATATTAGACTTAGATAAACAGCTGATTAGAAAATATAAACAAATAATAGTTTACACTAGTAAAATATATAATTAAATAGTCAGAATAATGTCAAACGAAATGATCATTTTAAGTTTCTGAGTATTAAGAGAATAAATTATTATTTGCGTAGGTATAGGTATTTAGTTTTATCTCCTATAATAAAGGACCTATAGAGTGAACTTAAAAAAATAAATAAGTTTTCTTCTAAAAAAATTGAAAATGGTTGTTTTTTTCATGCGAATTATTCGAATTATTACTTTTTTTCCATATAAAATCCTTTGTTAATAGGTTTTAAATTTATTAAATCCATTTTAAGATTTTAAATGTTGCAGTTATAAAATAAGAGGGTATACCTAGTAGTATTATGGTTCTTAATCTAGTGTCTCGATATTAATAAAATCGTATGCCTATAGGTACTATAAATCTATTTTAATTAAATTGAATGTAAAATATAATATAAATTATTATGGAAATATACTATAATAATATAATAAAAATAATTATTTTTCTAGGAAACTGCTGAAACTGAAGATGTTAAGGAAATTGTTACTACCGAAGAAGAAAAAACCGAAGTTGTAGCACCGGTTTCTGAAGCTAATGGTGATGTAGACACTGCAAATGAATCATCTAAGACTCCGACTGACGAAACCACTACAGAAGAAGTTCAAGCATCTGCAGAAAAAAAGAAGAAGAAGAAGAAATCCTGGTCTTCAGAACTATGAGTTTTGGTAAGAAAGATAAATCTAAACCGACAGTAAAGGAACAAGCTGCCGTTGACGTAAAAGCCGAAACAGTTGAAGAGGTAAGATGTAAACAAGTTAAGAACTTTAAAATAAAATATAAGTTGAAAGATAACGGTACTTTTAATAATTATTGAATTGATAATATAATATTCATATAAATCTGGGTTTTACTTTAAAGTACTTAAATTTGTAGTGAAATTGACGAATTTAATTTATAATCGGTATCTAATAAAATCATAATTTTTATATTATTATTAATTTATAAAGTTATAACATATTTGATTTATTACTTTTAGAGTTCAAATATTACTAGCATAAAAAGTATAATATTATATATTCTGAGATTTGGTATTTTTTTTTTTTTTTTTTTTTTTTTTTTTATTGAATAAAATTTCAACTACAACAGTAATACCTACTTAAAACAAAATTATCATTATAACAAAAAGAGTATATTTCCCCCTCAAGTCAATGGCTGTGCGGAGATGAGAGTTCTAATAAAATAAAATAATTACCTTTCTAATTCAAGAATTGAAGTTAAATTTACATTTAAATAGATTAAAGTTCATAGCTACAGTAAAGTAGATAAATAAATATTTTTTTTTTTATATTTCATAATATAAAGGTTTTTGTTATAACCCTAGTTATAATTTGGAAGAATTATAATCCTAAAATCCTTCAATTTAATTTGATCACCACATTTTACTAATGTTTTTATTAGTTTACGGCCTAGTTTTGTCTGTTCTAGTTTAGAATGTTTGGGATAAGTTTTATTTTACTTTTTTCATATATTATTCTTGGCAGCAGCGTGGTCACAAAAGCAATCGTGAAACCTTGAACCTAGCACGTTAGAGGACGTTGACTTGTTTGAATACCCGATGTGTGATAGCCCTATATATCGGCTCCTCTAATGGTATTGTTGTACACATATATAACGTACTAGATCGCGCGCGTGTTGATAGTCACGAATTTTACTGTGTTTTAATTTTTGGTTGTTGCTAATGGAGAAGCGTACAAGATGTGGAAAGGGTTACAGTATTGGTATATTATATGTGCCTTGCGCAATCAGGATTAATAACATTTTGATTTCTTAAAAACGGACAACAATAGCCGCTCGAAAATTGTCAGCCTAAACAATAAACATACAAACGCACCTCTTTGATGATAGTATATAGCTTATTATGTTCAGGCGTACGTGGATATAGTTTGAGGGTTTTCTTCGAATACAATATGCGCTACACGACTTTTGTCTATAGGAAACTGCGATCAAGGAATTATTGAGTTATTATAATGTGTCTTTTAATTTTGAAGTATTTTTTTAACCGTAAACCACACCTTGATAAGTATTCAAACAATTTACATTATAATTTATAATATACTTTGTCCGTTATCCCGAAGGCTTCTAAAAATATGTTCTGTTATGGTATTTGTTTAAACAAGTTGTATATATTAATAATAAATAATGTAACCCTCTACTGCTTAATTTTAATGAAAAATGATTCTTAGAGTGGGTGTAAAGAATAATGACTTCCTCTTACTTAACTCCAAAAGCAGTTTTTCTAAGAGGTACTTTGCGTCCTAGAACTAATCTCATAAAATGAACTCTTGACATAAAAATACACCCAATGGGTGTTTAAATAACAAGTTTGGTGGTTATTTGAGGAATATGTAGCTTATATTATGTTCTGAAAGTATGAGATTTCTTAACTTGAATTAATTAAATAAATTAAATTTATATATTCATTTTGAAATTGATGAGTAGATTTTATTTAAGTAAATAAAATATTATTAAATGTAATGTACCAAGTACTTATTTATTTTTGATTTATGCTAAAACTTGCCGAGATAAACAAGTTAAAAAAAAATCAATTGCTTGTTCAATTATTGTTTTATAATTTAATATTGTTGTGACAGAAATGTTTTTATGACCATAGGTCATGGTTAAAATAAATAGAACGTAGGTAAACTTGTGAACTATTGTTGTCAAAACGTGCTTTAATTTCAAATAATTGGCTTTCCACCAAAAAAGTATTTTGTACTAAATCCCAAATTTTAATGTACTTGCAGTGGTTCTCCTTATGTGAAATTGTAGTAAAATCATAATCCATTTGTTCAATAAATTAGTTTTTGTTGTTGAAAAAGTGTTTGAATTGACGCAAAAACTTAATGCGTGGACCGAAAAGTCATGGGAACGGGGTAATTGACCAAAAAAAATTTATTGTACGAGGGCATGAAGCCAAAAAAAAACTGCCATACAGGAGAAAAAAATATCTGGTCTGGGAGGGTCTAGAACGCGAGACGTGCACGATCGATCGCTACAGACCCGTCGCGACGCCCCAGTATCCATAGCAACACGTTGCATAGTGGGCTCGAGCTGTAGCGTTTACGTACGTATTATAATATCAAACCGGCCGGTTACCGACTATCCCAAAAATTGAATATATCCGCCGCCCACGTCAGTTACCATCATGGTTTATCCTATCTGATATTTATTATATATTTTGTTCCACCCACAACCCTACTTTTAGTATTTATTCAATTAAATCCGCATATTACTGATTATTTGGCAGTATACAAGGTGTGAATGAGAGGTTCTGAAGTTCTGAAAGTACAACCCTGTGAAGAGTATTCAAATTAGAAAAAGTATGAATTAAAAATACCATACTACTACCTATCGTCAAAACTCGTAAATAGTTACGCAGTGCAATCTAATTTTTCTTTATCGAATTGCATTAAGATGATATTTAATCCAGCGCAGAATTCGAGTAGTATGTTCAAATGATTTATTTATTGTGTTTTGTTAATCAATCAGATCATCAAATATTTTAATTGAATAAATTACCAGTTCAATAAAAATATGTTAAACGATAAAACCTTTATTGCTTGTTTATAATATACTTAAATTCTGCTTCAGCAATTATTAGTTTCATTATTTTTTTTATACTTATAATATGCTTTAATTTTTCTGTGAAACAATTTTACACATTTTCCTTTAATTACGATTTATCATTATTTAAATTCTGGCTGTAGTTAATATTCTATATGTAGTGATTTATCTTATATGCCATTATTCTTATCATTCAATAACAAAATAATCTTAAGAATTTGTCATTATCTTATTTCGAATACACTTGTACATATAAATGTGTATGTATTTACTTAAAAAAAATGTATATATATACAAATATAAGAACTTGAAATAATTATTAATTAAAAAACAACAGCATAGTGAGTACAATCGTAGCTTATATAAAAAAATTAAGATGATGTCACACTTATGTTTGTGTTGTACGTGGGAAAATAAATTCACAAATATGAATGATTTGAAAGTGATGTCAGAGTGTTGTTTAACTCTATTACAAAATGTAAATAAAAAATATTTTCGAGATCGTCGTTTTATTACACTATAATACGCTTTTATAAATTTAATGTTGATTATTTTTTAAATATATTTGTTTTCGGTAGCATTTAATTTGGAATATTATTTCATAAATTATAATTTTACAAAATGTATTACAAATCTTCGTAAAGGTGTCCAACTAAAGTATTAGGTACATTATAATATATTAATTAAAACATGATAAACTATTGAGTATGTATTTGTATTTCTTGGCTTGTCATTATCGTTAATTGTGTTCTGTGATTCTATAATATATGTATTTAGCACTGTTTTTTTCTGTATCTAGAATTCTTAAAATATGTTGCTGATATAATTTTTTATAACTTTTGAAGTGTGAATAATAATATGCCTAGCAATAATTTTCATATATTAACTGTTATTTTATTAGGACTGTGTTAATTGCGTAACATTTGCAAGTGACAGTCCAGCTTGTGTCTCATATTTCGTATAAAACACAACGTCTCTCATAAGATTATAATTTTTAAATGTGAACTATAAAATATTTAAAATGTGCGTTTTATAATAATTGATATATCATTGAAACAAATTCAATGGCTATATACATATATTTATTGATTATAAAATGATATAGGTACTACTTATTTGATAGGTATTTGTATTTTCATTTTTGAATTTATACTAAAAATGTAAAATTATATGTGCTTACTATTTAATATTTCAATTACGTAGTACATATAAATGAATGAACAAAACAAAAGATGAATTGTTAAAACTTAAAACATTATTTCGCAATCAAACAGTTGGTTAAACATTTTCATATTAACCATTAAAAACAAGTACCTATTGTGATAAAATTGTATTCAGAAAAAACAAATAATGTTTATTTTACCATTTTTTTTTTTTTTTATTCGATGTTTAATAGTGATAACTAATAACTGATAAGTAATAAATGATGTAATACCTCTTAAACACAAATTATTTTTTCAATTGGTCATAATTTTTGTTACCTATTAAAATATTATAATACAATTTAGTGAACTAGTTTTCAACCCAAAGTTGTATAATGTAGGTCATAGTTAAAATAAAATGTATCACGTTGTTCATAAATGGCTTTTGTTTGAGTATCATAATTCAGGTTTCCGGAAATTATCTGATATATAATAACAGGAACACAACCTAAAATATAGGTGCGCGTAAGAACCATACAAAATACATAATATTGCAGCGGGAAAACCTTCAGGGTATATAGGAAACAATGAAGATAACTGTACAATCCAAAGATCGCGTCCTTCGGAGACATTGAAGACGAACAAAAGCGAAAGACGCGTTATTCGTTTTTCCCCTTAACCAATAGTTCCCGATACACACAATATTATGGCATTGTATAATAGCTTTGTCGTGTCTTCAACCGGTTTATGTGCCGTCGGGGTACATTGAACCATGTTAGTTTTTTTCTTTTTCTTCTGCTTTTCGACAAAGACCCAACCTACCAACAGTTGTGGCGTGGTGTTCTGCAGTAGCGTACTATATTTACTCACACACACACACACACTGATTGTTAAGTACTGCTACTGATGTTCTAATGGCGCGTAACTACGGAGTGAGGGGATACGTTACTTCCGCCCCACTACCAGCTAGGTTTTTGTGCTCAATTTGTATACGTATATTATAAATAGTCATTATCATTATAATAAAAAATTGTCAAATTCTACAAGGTACGTGAGATAAACGCGTTTTTTGTTATGTTATTAAGTGTATTAAATATAATATTATGGTATAGAAGCTTGTTTAAAATATATTTTAGAAAAAACAATAGCAAAGTGTTGAGTGGTATACATGTGTGAGGAAATATTTTTTACATCATGAAAAAATCTGTTTAGTGGTTTAATCCCGTAGAAAAAAAAATAAAAACAAATAGTCGTGTTGTGTACTCGAAACTTTTTTCTGAACAATATAAAATGTGGTTAATAAAACATGTTGGGGATACTCCGTTGATAAATTGATGCTGCCATACGATATTCTTTGCTCTGCTCCCCGATAATGTAATATTTTAAAATATGAATACATTGTGCGTTAGACCTGTTCATAAAATTGTAACTTTTGTCTCTGGAAGTCAAGTACGCCATTTTTGATTTTCAACCTAATGGTGGTTCATACAATATTATAAACCAAAATAAATGGTTGATTATGTACCTATTCACAATAACATATTGCAATAGGTATAATCGTTTTTATCTTTTTATTCGTGTCTATAAAAGTTTTACCTAACACCTTAATAATCTTTCATTTATACCTAATATATATGTATGAAAATGCAAACTATTTGAATTAGTTATTATTTTGAAAAGTATTTTATAGAACGATTAAGAATCGTTCAAATAATTTATACTATATAGAATTCTTCCATCGCAATTTATTTAATAGTATTTTAATTTTACAAAGATATGTTTTTAAACATTAGTAAGCACATTTAATATATTTATGTTTTTAATAAAATGCGACTCAATAAATCGATAAAACCTACAGGTATTTTAAAGACCATGTAATATATTGTGATGATTAAATATATGTTTTGAAGGTTAGGATAAGGTTATTTTTTAATAATTATAAACCCAATATCTTATTAAATACCTATCCAATATTTGTTTATTTTCAACAGAATAAATATTAGTTAAATGTAAGGACTTTAAACCCGTGCTATTTTGATAGTTATAAAAAATGTACAACGTATATCATACAATAGAATAGCTATATTACATTCTTAAATACCTACATAGTTATGTATTATACTTTGAATAATCTGAATCGGATTTAACGTATTTATGTTTTTTTATTAGTCATTTTATATTATATTAAAATTGAAGAATTATAATATGATTTATAATATTTATATCTTTTGTGAATTCGTGCCGTTTCGTCCGAGCTCATCTCTATACTCTAAAAAAAAACTAGACACCAAAACTGGAAGCATAAAACTAAATCGAATCTATCATCAAACTATAACTCATACTTACTACTATATTTAGCTAGTATTCCAATAGATACTGTGATATATCTATATATAATTGTTGTTGTTTACAGAAATAAATCAAGTAAATTATTTACTTCAAATATTTTTATTTTTATTTTATTTTATTATATTATTAGGTTTAATGATTAGTTGATTACTGTAGATTATCAAATCATCTTTAATATATAGTGACATTTTGTATCTAAGTAATAATTACTGAAATATAATTCAAAAACCATTATCTATTACCTATCCCGTAGGATAACCTGACTTGTATTGTAATACCTTTATTTATCTTTTCATGATGTAGTGGTAAAAGAATAGTTCAATTTATCTACTTCTAAATTGGAGAAATCATTGTGTTTATTATACATTTGTCATATGATCGAAGTAGGGCATAAGACATACGATATTGGTTTAAGATGATTTGAATCAATTGATATTGTCCTTATGAAATGTAATCGTATACCTTTAATTACTTTTAGCCATATTTTATATATCACTAATATAATTTCATAATTGTCCTTTCTAATAAACTTACTTTGTTAAAATCATTGGATCTATTTATTTATATACTTACATATTTTAAGAAAATATTGTGATATAGTCTAATTAGCATGCAATTCATAATTCTATAAATCCAAAACTAATGTATTATTGGAACTTATTTAAAAACATTAAATGTTTTAAAATTAATGTATTTTAACTTTGATATCATAATAACGATTATACAAAGAATTTTCAATCAAAGTTATTAAGTTTTCGATTCTGAGCTGATAGATTGATGTGATTTTTGTCTGTATGCTATCACCTTTTAGGACGGTAAAAATGCTTTGGTTTTAAAATTCTAAAAGGGTTGGTTTCTGTTAGCAAAATGGATCTATTTGTTACTTTTCAAGGTAAAAAATATTATTATAATATTTAATTTTATGATGAAAAAATAATAATACCAAAGAAAATTGAAGAAAATACGAGAATCCAATTTTCGACAAAATCGATTTTGTAATTTTTTGTGTAGGTAACTTTGGAACGAATTAACGAATTACCGTATGTACCCTAGGTACTTGAAATTTTCACCAAATGTTTATACTATCATTTTCTTTTTTTCATTAAATGTCGATTAAACATTTTTCGTTGGGTAGACATGCTTAAAAATTAAATACAATGCTTATCGTAAGCCGTTAATTTCACAATACAAAAAAAATCGAAAATCTTATATCTCAATTTTTTATAAGTGCGTTTAAAGTTTGAAAATTATTTCGTTTATTTTATTAATTCATATTTTTTTATTTTTTTTTTATCTAAGTTTTGAAATTAAATGTAAGATTTTTCATGAATAATTTACCTATACTGAAATTATAAAAAGAATATAAACTATAGAAATTTTAAATTCATATTTGGAAGATATTACTTGTATATACATTATACAATAAATAACGGTGTTAATTATTTTCTTATAATATAACTTAAACATTTTACTTATATATTATTATTTTTTCTATAATATGAATCTATTTTTACTGTTTTTTGTTACAGAAAAATATTACTACATTTTGAGTTATTTATGTTGCTATAATATAGTAAAAATATATATTTATTATGTATGCAATGTTCTTAGAAAAAAATATACGACGTACTGTAGTATTAAAACGTAAATAAAAAGCTTTAATTTTTGTACATATCATTAAATAGTATTTAATATAGGTTAGGTTGATAGTCTTATATTATATTATGTGTATCATTGAATTCAAAGTTAATATCCCCGTTATTAAGTTCCAATCGACTACTAATTTACATTAAAGCGGTACCCACATACATCTCTTTATATTTTAATTTAATATTACCTATAGAAATTAAAGTAATTTAATCAGTATAGTAATACATATATAAAAGTTCAGTTGAAAGTTAAAAATGACTCATTCAATTAGGAAATAATACCTATTATAAAATGTTCAATTCATTATAGGTATTGAAGTCTCCGTATAATTGTAAGTTTATTATTTTCAAACTAAACAAATAATAAAAAATCTTTATATTTAAGAACCACATTTTACGAATTTAGTTCTTTACATTTTTTTGAGATCTATTGACATCCTTATTGTATTGCTATAAAATTATTTTTTTTTAACTTTAATACATTATTTAAATATATTGCCATTGATTTTAGATACTAATCAATGATAATCTATGATAATTATGTACTTACAAGGGATGTCTCACTCTTAATATTTTAAAATAAAAATAAAACATTTTTTTTATTAATATTTAAATTTTTCAAGCTTAATTTTTCTACATGCCATATTATAAATAATGCGATTCTCTACATTATTTTTTTTCTGTCACTGTTCATCACGGTTGATCATCTTTGTTCAAGGATCATTCACGTATCGTTCTAGTTAAAATTTATGCAACTATTCATATATTGCGTATATAGCAATTGTAAGCGTATCTGAAAATCGAGTAAGCGTGGCGGGAAACGATATCAAATCCGAATAACAAATCAATAAAAAAACTAATTGTAAACAATATGTTTCATCATCATATCGTCCCTCCATAATACCCATTGCTTTATATGGCGCTATAAATATAATGTCCACCATCGCTAGACAACAGTGTCTAGTCCGGTTGAGTTTGTCGCGTGTTACCTCGCTCTTAAGCAATTTAAGTGAAATTTATTACCTACTTCGTTACCGTTATAATGTCGTCTAGGGATTCTGCTTTGTTACCAAAGGTATAATAAAAAAAAACTTGCACTTTATATTTTAAACACCTTTTTAATTTATTTATGTTTTACTTAAATAGTGATTGAAAACAATTTTAAAAAACTTTAAATTAGGTAAATTAATATATAATTATATATCATAATTAATGTAATTATGAATATGTAATTGTATTTTTATAACTCGTCATTTCTTTATAAATTTAATAATCATAAATATTTAAAATAAATTCTTTGTATAAAAATGCATCATAAAACACGCATAGGTATTCATATTATTTAATTATAATTGGTATTTATTGTTGAGCATTTAATATTATATATGTTCCAAACAGTACCTACATACTATGTTTTTTTAAACACCTAACATATTAATATTGATTTATCTAGAGTATTTTTGAATATTTTGTTCAATTGTTTTCATTTAAATAGCTACCAGTTACTCAGTTACTTTATTTATTATTCTTTTTTTTATATTTTTTTATACGTTTATTATAATACAAATAATGTTAAACAGCCCTTAACGAATATAGAATAGATGGCCGAATGAAAGAATAAAAAGTGTCTTTATTATTTATAGTGGTCTATTTTATTAGTTGGTTCCCGTAGGGGCGAATTGATTAACGGGAGTATCTCCTTAGTTGTTGACCTCTCAGTGGTACAAGACTTGCTTATTTATTGTCACTGTTAATTGAACGTAATTCGATCATTGTATAATATAAAAAAAAAAGTCAACGTATATTCCGTGAATTATTTTTTATTGTTAACTATTTTTGACCTTGCCCACATTAGTAAAATAAATCTACTATAGTCAATTGTGAAGTTAAATTAATTAATATTATTCTTAGGTGGCCGAAGAAGAAACAGTAAAAGAAGTAGCCAAAACAGAACCCGAATCTGCTGTTGAAGTTCCAAAAGTCGTTGAAGAACCCACTACTGTTGTTGAAGAGAAAGAACCCAAAACTGTTGAATCAAATGTAAAAACGCAATAATTGCATTTTTATTTTATTTTAGTATTAATATATTTATTTATTATTTTATTTCAGATTCGTGATCTGAGTGAATTAGGTGAAGTCCCCCCTCCATTACCAAGTAGTCCTCCCCCAGTAGAAGCAACTCCTGTTGCACCAACACCAACTATTGTTGAAACTCCTGCTCCAGTCCAACCAGTAGAACCTGAAGTTGTACAAGCTGAACCTGAGGTAATACAAATATTTGTTTTATAAAATGCTCATGAGTTATAATATTCTAAATAAGTGACTATTTTAGGATGAAACAGTTGGTGGTGGAGAAGGTTTGGCTGAACCTCCTGAAGGTTTAAACACATCTGATATTGAAAAAGAAGTAGCTGAGGTACCTTTGGTTAATGGTAACCATATTGAAAGTGAAAAATCTGAGCCTTCCTCGCCTGATGTAATTGAATTTAATTACCTATTCAATTTATAACTTGTTAACAATTAACACGTATTATACTTTTATGCATAAATAATAATTATCTAAATATATAATAATGTTTTAGGTAAATTCTTTATCTGAAAAAATTGAAGCAATCAAGTTATCCAATACAGCTGATATTAATGAAGTGACAAATGAAATTTCAAATGTGAGTTATTTTGATATTACATTTTATTTGTAACTGGTTTTTCTTAGTATTTCCCTTGGGTTTATACCTGCATTATGTTCAACGTCATTAAATAAACCTAGTTTATTTTGTGGACATGCATTATACCTTATAGGTTTCGTTGATTTGATTTTATGTCCCATCCAATTTTGGTTTTAAATTTTGGAAATTAAGAAAGTCTTATATTTGATTTATTATTTATTACTTAACAGGATTTGCATGAAGTAAATGGAGTATGTGATGCAATAGCAGTTACAACAAACGGTGATGCTGGACATGAAGAAGGCAATTAAAATATGCTCTGCGATTTTTTTTTTTTTTTATTATTATTATTATTATTATTATTCACTAAACGTTGACGTCAGTTATCGAAAATTACACTAATGTTATTACCTACTATTTTATGTGAAAAAAAATATTTTATTTCGTAATAAATTCCTCTTTATTTTTTTTAAAAATCCTATAACTAAAAGAACATTCCCATTTTGATGATCACAAAAAATTTACGCATTGCTCTTTTTAAATTATTTTTGTACTTGATTTTTGTAAATCGAAACGAAACAAATCTGCGACATAATAATACTTTTTTGTACAATTTTTTTTTTTTTTTTTAATCGGCTGTTTATAAATATAAATATTTTTTTTATTATTATTTATTATTATATTAGATTTTATACTTAAAAAATAACTAAATATAATAACATTAGATTGAAATTTTAAAAGTTAAGTCAAAGTATGATTTAAATACAATATCTTTCTTTTTTACACGTATTTGCTCTTTTGATAATGAAACGTAACGCTCAAATTTTTTATAACCAAAATACATTCCCGGACCAAGCTTAATTTTAAATAGTTATTTTTTTTACTAACTTATATGCCTGTATTTATTTATATACATAATATAAATCTATACAAACAAAAAAAAAATGACTCAACTTGATCAAATATTAACTTCTGTAAGTTTATTTATATTATATTTATCATTTTTTTTTTAGCAATTAATTGTATTTATTTTAATTTAAAAATATTTATAAAACGTTAAAAAAAATCTGTTATTTTTATTTTCACCCCAAATTAAAGATTTAGTATTAATTTTAAAAAAGAAAAATTGTTGTGAGTTTTAGTTATAATATTTTGATATTTTTGGTATGAGGCACATATGCCCAATCATTATGTGAAACGAATTATCGCATACACGGTATATTCCATCTCACATTACATCTTCCAAAGGCGATTCACACTGTATATTATTTTTGTCTTATTATTATAACAAATTTTACATTTTAAGTGTATAGTTACTTCCATAAAATTTAGTAAGTGTAATATTTTAAATGAAAAAATTTTTTAAGTTTAAAACCGTTTGTACTTTTATAAAATTTACAAATTTAGAAGTAGATAACCATGGCTTTGTCATGACCAATGATTTGGTGCAAATATATACTATTTTTTTTTAATAATTATCAGATAAATCATAATATACATTTTGATAACTGGTGAGAATTTAGCGTTGTTGTTTAAAAGCTCAAGCCTTTTCACTGGTGTAAAGAAAATAATAATAAATAATTATATTGTAAAATATGTTGCTTTTTAGATTGTTCTTTTATATTAAATTTAATTTTTAGCTTCAAAATTTTATTTGGTTCATATATTATAATTTTTTTTTTAACGGTTTTTTTCAATAATTATACAATTTTTATTCAAATATGTTAACTATATGATAGTTATTACTTATTTTAATTATTATAGGCATTGTATGACATAATAATGTGTACAATAATTTATCATCATTGGATGATCAATTATTTTTGTGGATAAGTTGTATGCTAACGCAAGCCATCTTCATTGTAGATTTAGTATATTATTTTCTCTACTAGCCTATGTATATGAACATTTTTTTCTTTTATGATAAAATACTTAATTAAAATATATATATATATATATATGATGATGTGTTTTTATTACATATAATTTAATTTTCCTTTTTCTATTTTGTACAAAACATCTTTTAACTAAGATGAATTATAATGTTTTGTCTTAGTAAACATAAAAATCACTTATTAACAAATAATTCATTAATGCCTATTGTACCTTTAATCTATTGTTAAGATGACACCGACACTCCATATAGTAAGTAGATACTCGTATTGTCTATGTTTTGCAATTAAACACATACAATTTTAATTTCTTATTTTGTATAATAGTCTAGTCTTTAATTTATTTATCTAATATTGAACTTAAAGATATGAACATTTTCTATACTTTGTGTTTTTTTATGATTCTTGTATTTTAATTTTTTATCCAGTTTACCTATAGAATTTTTGAATTGCAACAAATGATTTTATCTTCACTTAAATTGCTTAAAGTTTAAAATATACAAAACCCTAGAAAAAGTATAGAAAATGTTTTTACCTTTAATTTAGACAATAATTCAATTCAAGTGTCTCAATGTTTTTTTGTTGTAAACATGTATTTATTAAAGTTTAGATTATTATCAGCAAGTATTACCTTTATATTTTAATTTAAAGATTGGATGGATTAAGTTGCTAAGTGACATTTTATAAGTTTTTCAAACCTTACAAAAGTATAAAGTAATAAAAAATACCATGTCAAGTAGTACCGCTTTAAATCAATTTAATGTTATCTTTGTTATCAACTAGGTACTTAAAGAAAAATTGAAATTTCTTCAATGGTAATTTCAGACAGTATTTTATTTTTAGATTAATGTTCTAATAGAGTTTAATAGTTTTAATTATCAAATTCTAATATTTAGTACCATAACCTACAGTTAATTCTACTAATACTGAATTACTTAAATATCTAAAATAGTATTATAGGTACTAGCTAGTAATATTGTAATAAACTAATAATATATTATACTTTAGAGTGTATAGAAGCAGGTTTGGCCAATTTGCAGCTCGCGAGCCGCATATGGCTTTCATCATAATTCATTATTATCAGATGTAGGTAGCTTTCGTCTTGTTTATAAAATCTAAATTTACTTACTATTGTAGTGAGTTTAAATTTTATTGGTAATCATTTATAAAAATGTATCAAACTATATATACCTAATGCATTTATAAATTTAATATTTTGACTCTTGACATAATTGTATATTTTGTAAATGTGGCTCACGAATACGTTCATGTTGGCCATCTCTAGTCTATTACCAAGTATAGAAAATATTGACAAGATTATTGTTATTGTTTTAAAATTACATATTATATATTATCAAAAAGGCAGTTTTTGGCACGGCCCACGTAAGCTCATGGACCGTCCAATAAAAAAAATTGTTTCTGCCACTTCTCGTGTTTTTACGGAACACATACCTACTCATTGTGTTTTGGGCGGACGTAAATTTTATTCTACCGTGCTCAATTGCTGAAAAAATGTAGGTATTTTATCAATTATTTGTGTACCATCTTATTTGAACTTCTTGAGACGTCACTGTGGTACATCATTAAAATATCAATACATATTAAGTGGTGCCGATGGTACGGGTAACGTAAAAAGGCCTAGATTTATTTTTAATATAATTATTTAATTTTATGTTTAATGTCTTTTCGATGTCCGCTATTTTGTGTCTGTAAATATGGAAAAAATAACGTTTGCAACAGGGATGGCCAATTCAAATGATATTTTGATGGGAATGGGATTTTTTGGCCCTCCCATTTCGACGAAAATAACAAAATACATATTAACAATTATTTTTAGTATAAAATAATGTATAACTTAGGTAGGTATAGTCAATTATTTAATTATAAAATAATATAGTCAAATATACCTACATAGTTTAAAATGAACAGTATCTGATAAAGTAATTTAGCTGGCGATTTCCGATTTACCTACTCTAATTTTCAAGGCCTCTTGGACATAATTCTATTAATTTTTGGAAATTCTACAAAAAAAAATTTTAATTAATTATTTAATATTTTAATAGATAGGTATTAATATAAAACAAACAAAATATCGTATAGTATTTAATATTTAGCATACCAACTCAACTTTAAGACATGGATATTAAAATTATAAAACTATTGAATAGAATAACAATTGAAATTCAAAAATGAATTTTACTATAAAATTATATTGTAATGGAAAAAGATTAGCTGAGAAGAGAACAAAAGGGGCTTTTTGTACCTCTAAATATTTATTTCTATGTATACTTATTTATTATAGTATAATTGTATAATTATATAGAAAATATAATATGCCTTTCAATAATTTTTAATTTTGTATAAAAATGTTTCAATTATTATGTGGCTATGAAAATCCAAAAAAGAAAAAGAAAATTTCATCTAGTACCAAAAGCCCGATTTTAATTTTGAAAAAATATTTGAATTTGTTATCTCCTTATCTATGTTTTGTAGGAAATAGATTTTCAATTTTTTATATAGTTTAATTACCTAATATAGTACCAAATTAATTTTCATTTTTTTTCCAAAATTTACTTTTATTATTGTGTTACTAAAAAAAAAAAAACCAAAAATCGATTTCCTACAAAACATAGACAAGGAGACAACAAATTTAAACATTTTTTCAAAATTAAAATTGGACAACGGGAAGTATATTTCTTTTACTTTCGCTTATTGGTCTAAATGCACACAAAAACGATCCGCTTTCAACAGCCTTAATGGTTATTATTTTATTATTAAAATAAGTAATTCTCCAATTTATAGAGAATAAATTCAAATCACATACTAATAATAAAAATAAGTACCTACTTATATAGGTCCCTACTTAATATTATATTACATTATTCATCACAATATCACAATATGCTCAAAACTTCTTGATAGGTACCTACCACCTATCTATATTTTTAAATTTAAAACTACCTATTATGTTTATGATGTATTGTTAGATATGCATAGATTTAAATTGTATTTATACCTCTTCATAATAACAATCGTTTAGTCACTAAACTTTAGTGTATATATTTCAACAAAATAAAATACCTATACCTATACCAATGTATGTACAAAATTATTTACTGAAGTTTTAAAAATTATAAATACAATACTTAGTTAATTTATTAATTACCAGTTTTAGTAAGAAAACTCTAGAACTATTATTGTAAATTATATATCTTAATATTCACTAAAAAAAACATGATTTTTAATAATAGGTGTATCAAACGTGTAGACTGTAGATATATTAAACCATTTTAAATTTTGAATAATTATAAAGTTTTTACTTTTACCAATAATAGGTACGCCGGTTTTTTTATTTTTATTTTTATTTTTTGTCAGTTTGTCGTAGTATACAGTCATAGTAGCACAGTCAATCAAGAATTGAACAACCGTATTTTTTTATCAATAGGATTCATAGGAATCGTAAGATATTTTAAACTGTTAATGTAAATGAATATATATTATATAATATAAAATTTTAAAGGATGTGGAACACATATTTTTTCAAATAAGAGTTTTTTTCATTATTTCCATATTTGGACATGACATATTTATACATATATGTATAATTATATATATATAAATTATATATATATAATAGGTATATTTCATGCGACGAGTGTAGATTAGTGATTGGAACTCGGAAGGTATGTCCGTATATAGCCATAGTTTAAGTACAAACTTGTAAAGTTTCTGAAGAAATAATACGTTTGAAATACTTAATGCACCATTGAAACTGTTAAAATATTACGTTACTTATAAACAGTTCTAAATACAGGCGCTGATATTATAGTGTTACGGTTGAAATCACGTAGTGGTGATATGGGTTAAACAAAACTATGCTATAGGCACAGAATTAATTCGGACGTATAAAGAGATCTTCACAGTTTTATCTACTTTTTTTAGTCTTTTGGTTTTTTTAACGGGTGTAAGTTACCTATATGTATAGACAAAGATTTTGTGTATTAAACGTGTATCTAGTTCTAGTATCTGTGTCAATTAATACAACGTAACGAATATAGATATCCATTGATGCAGTGCTTAATTTGGGAGGGGAGTCCCCCTTCTTTTTAAATTTTTTTTAGCGTACCATTTTTATTCATTTGAAACGGAACGCAACATGTACTATGGTTAATTTGTAAATCATCAGTTTTTCTGATGCAAAATATTCAAAATATACCTATAACCTGTAGCCATGATATTTGTACCTACATTTGAATCAACATTAATTGTTAAATTGCTGAGAAATTGGCATTGTATTATGCTCACATAAATATAAGTATACATCTGTGATTATGCTATAGATACATTTTATGATTAAATCTATATAAATCGTATTATAAATTATAATGTCATTGGATGATGTAATTAAGTTTTTTTTTAGAATAATTAATTAATAAACAAGTGTTTTTTTAATATTTTTGTTTAATAAATTTAATGATTTTTTGAAATAATGGGTAGCTGAAGAAGGGTGTGAAAGGAAGTAATGCGACAGTTAATTTTGTGTGGAACGCTCGTTCATCAAACATCCGCTGAGTCCCCCTTCTAGTCTTTTTTTCCGAATCAAGCACTGCATTTATGATTAAACCATTATTTAATATAAGTAGGTACTTGTGTAGGTGAAATAGTTTTTTTATTCCATTAATCTCCTTATGACGAGTGTCTCGAATATTTTTATTTTATGGTGATATAAAACTTGTAAAGAATATTGTAAAATCGAAAATGAACAACGGATATTATAATTTTATCGTTTTCTTGTTAGTTGGGTTCATAATTTATTTAATTAAACTGTATGTTTTGTATAAAGGTTGTTATGTAATTATATGTATACATGTACTTACTATTATAATATTTTGTGGACACGTTATTTGTATGATGTTTTTATAGTAAGACGCTGAGGAAAATATTAGGTAGGTAAAATATTATAAATAGTGACTTTAAATTGCTTTACTTATAGTGGGCCATTATAACCATTATTATTTTAGTATGATGAATTAGATGTGCAAGTGTAGCAGTCGACCGACTAGATAAAGTTAGGTATATAAATCACAGTGTTAAAAATAGCTTAAAGTTAATACTAAGAGTGACTTAACCGTGTTGTAGGATATTTTAAGTGTCCAAGTGTCTATATTCTAAAGTTGGATGTCGAGCATCCTTATCCAGTTTACCGCCTTGTCAGCAGCTTTACCGAGTCCTTTCAATATCACGTTTAATGTACAGAGAGATCAGTCGCCTATAATATGTGAGATGGTATTAGGTACGTATTAAATGGTTCCAATTACAATCTGGCTGATCTCTAATTTAACATTTATAAACAATTTCTCCAGAGCGGATATGTCCTGACCGTGCTACTATAGCCGCGTGTGGCGTGTTACTATGTAAGAGATTACAAATTACAAGCACCGATCTAAAATATCAGTCAATCAACTCACAGGCATAGCCAGAATTTTTTTAATGGGGGGGGGGCTAAACGCTTTTGACTTGAGTTATTGAAAAATAAAAACAACAAAACAATTAATAAACAATTTTTATAATACTTTTTTAACTCAAATATTATGTTATAGGTACAACTAATAACAAGAAATATATAAATAATCAAAATTTTCAAAAAAATTTGTTCGTCGTATGTTTTGTTGTGCATGACATTGTAGGAATTAAAATATATAGTTTATAATTTCCTAACATACGACTGTGCATAATTAAAATAAAAAGCAAGTACTTCAATTTAACATAATGTTGTAATAGTTATTTAAAATAATATTGATTTAATGATTTACACAATAAATGGTTTTGTAAGTTTTGTTATAATTATTATATTCATATTTTTTTAATATTCAGTATCAACACTTTACTAATACAGTAATACTAAACTAGAAATATTTAAATTAAATACCAGGCTATACTAACATAGTATAATATTTTTAGTTAATAATAAATTTATAATATTTTGTTAAAACAAATAGGTATAGATACCAATGTAAATGTATTTATAACAATTGTTCGACATCAAAATAGCAATACTCATTGTTACACTTTTTCTGCTTTTTCTTGCTAAGCCAAAAGGCAGTAAACGACAAAATTTGAATATTGAGCTTATTATATTACAATATTTGTTATTTTAAGGCACATTTTTTTATTCCTTAGCAAAAAAGGTTTCATTATAAACGTGTACAATGTACATACATGTAATAAGTATTTACAAATGTATGACGATACTAAGCTAAAAAGAAGTATCAGCAAACATATGCTAAGTAAAATGGTACCTAGTAACTATGACCACATTATTCGATAATATATTTTGCTTAGTATTGCTCAAATACCTACGGTTTTGTATTTATAATAATTGTATAACCGTATATCAAGCAAAGTCATATTATAATAAGTTATAATGATACTGTTAACATTTTCGATGTTATTGCTATCGTAATTCTACGATTGTCGATTATTGTAGTTTAGCCTATCGACTATGATATTATTTTATTATCATGGTTGTGCTATTAATAAAAAATGTTGTTTGTCTTATAATATATTATTTTCTTGTTTGAAATGTTTGAATACTACATTTCCCATCTGTAAACAACAATATTGATGTCTTACACATTTTATTATATATACCAAATTAGGTAACTACGTAATATGCGTTTTGAGATGTAAAAAGGTATCTTAGAGTTTATTCATGAGTGTTATTGGATTCTACAGAAAAAGTTATTTAAGAATGATTAATTTATTATTTTATTTTGATAAAAATAACAAGATGATTCAGAAAAAGTTATTTTTCTCAAAACTACTTATCATTGTTGCTTAATGCTTTTTGGCTTAGGAGTCAAGAGGGCGCAGTATTATATTGCACTTTACAAATAAATCGAATCAACACCGAATAAGTAATATAATATTACAAATCATAAAGTATTATTATACGTGTTGTAGATTAGTCGTGGATTCAGTGTGATATGTATATTACCTAGTTTATTTGTAAAGGCAAAAGTTGTCTAACATTCACTATGTGCCTATTATTATGGCAGTGCTCTGTGTGTTAGATATCAAAAATGTTTATTTCTTTTTAACTAGGTTAGTGTATCTAGTTAAAAATAAATAAATAATATTAAAAATATACTAAAATTAATATAATTATAATGAATGCAATTTGAATTATAATTTATAACGGTATTCTCGTGAGTATTACAACACTTGAAACTTCTCAAAAAGTATTTTTTTTAGGAACTAAGTAGGTACGTAGTACCTATCTCATCTCACAAAAGGGGTAAATAAAAGTTGTATTATAAAAAAGTAAACAAATTTAACTGTTTATGATTATTGTATTGTAGATTACCTACTATATTATTATACTATATGTCATACTATTACATTCTGTTACAATACTCCCATTGTTTCAATACTAAAAATTAATTATTTAGTTATTTTTTATTTAGTCAACTTAAACAAAAAAAAATATATGTTTACTTAACATAATAAATTATTGCTATTTATTAGTCATATAGTACATCAAATATTGCTGTATTGTGATTTCATTCTAAGACAAGTGGTTTTTGAAACAAATTAAGTATTTATTTATATGTTACAAAAGTCAAAAAATTAAATTTTAGGTACACAATATAATTTTTTCCCCGTTGATTGATTACACTTTCAGCAGCTAAGGCCATTAGTTTTAGTTTATTTTTATTTACTTTATTAATTTATAATTTAAAATAAAATAAAATTTTGTTTTAAAGAAAAATGCAATGAGATATTAACTATTATAATAGAACCTGTACGCATCTTATAGTTTATCTACCGATAAGTTTTGGTTTGTTTTTCCGTCACTATAAACTTGAGTTCAATGAACATAATATCAATATAAGATAATAATTAGTTTTTTTGCGTAACTCATAAACTAGTAAGCCTAGATACTTTTCATATTTGTCGAAAGAGATCACTGTTATGGATGTGTTAAACTTGAATTCAAGTCATCTTGAATGACTTAATAGTTACCGATAACTTATAGTGAGCTCGCCAACCAAAAAAAAGAAAGAAAAAAACATAGGTACCTATCTATAATTTAAACATTTATAGTCAAAACAAAAATTAAACATTTTATAAGCCGTTGTACATAGTATTTATAGTACAATTTTTTCTTTGATAATTTTCTTTACGTACCTTTGTTTTTATTTTTTTTTTCTTGATATAAGTTCGTTTAGCATTCTCGACCATTGAAATATTTATGACTAATTGTTAAACTTTTATAAATTATTATATAATATGTATGCATATCAATAGATTGATCAATAATAGAACACAAAAATAATTTACATAAATCATCATTGTTGATTGTGCTCAAATCAAAGGTTATAAATAATTAAATCACATATCATTTTTAAGTTACGATTAAACTGACTATGTAACTGAGATATTAACTTAAAATTATTAATTCAAGTATTAAACAGTAGTAATGCAGAATAATTTTTTGAATCTTTGTTTATATTTTTAGTATTTATACATTTATTTTAAGAGGACTTCATACCCGCATGTGTTGTCTTCACATTTACGATATAGACAAAACGCGTTTACGCAGTCTGAGTAGAACTAGCTCAATTTTGGTTCTAGAGTAAGTATACCTATTACACAACTGAATTGTAACAATAATTTTGAGGGTGAGGCGCTGCGTTTTTTTTTTTAAAAAATTTGAATTTTTGAAAAGTTAAAGGTCATTTAAAAATGTTGACATTTTTGATATTCCTAAACGATATAATGAACGTTATATGACGAATAATAGAATAAACGCAACTTCTTACCCTTAGAAATATTGTAACAATTCAATTTTGTAATAGGTATACTTACTTCAGAACGAAATTTGAGCAAGTTCTACTCAGACAATGTAAACGCGTTTTGTCTATGTCGTACGTGTGTAAGACGGAGACAACACATGTGGTTATGACGTACTCTTGGCTCTTAACGTTAATATTACAGTATATACTTATACCATTGAATAACTTATGCTATGAAAATATTTGTTGACTAAAATTATATTTATATGACTATAATATAATCAATGGTTATAGTTCAAATTTAAGTAAGCATATTTAGACTATTTAGTTTGGTGAACGGACACACAGCTACTCATAGAAATGCGCTGCGTGGACATTTTTAAATCTGAACGAGCTGTATCTCATTAGATCCACTGTAAAATATTATCAGATCATCTTGAGATTAGCTTTGTTTAATTAAAGTACATAAAAGTTTTTCTTTTTTTTCATTATTTTAATAAGCTATAGTGATAACTAAAACCATGTATTAGTAGTTATTTTGAATATTTGAATTAATAATAGTTATAGATAGTAATAACGATAGACATTTTTTTTTATTATTTAAATCAGGGGTTCCCAACCTTTTTATCATCGAGTACCACCAGATACTTTTACATTTAATAAGCGTACCACTTTAATTTTAAAACTAAATTAGGAGTCAAATTTTTTAACGTATATTTTTATGAATCATTATAATCATCATTAACATTTTTTATTATTTGATATTTATGATAATAAAATTTTTTTTAATTTTAGTTAAATCTTTAAGTTAAAATTTTTTTGCACACCACCTACGAGCCTTCTACGTACCACTAGTTGAAAATTTGATCATTTTTTTTTTGCTACATATAATGTATAATAATATATTATATACATAACTTTATGATGTATCGGTTTTTCCCCTTTTACTATTAACAAGTATTTGACAGTGAACATTTGTTCAATACGTGTAAGTACGAACAAACTGTCTGCCAATACAATAATAAAATTATATTTATTGTATAAAATTCTATATTGACTGTTTAAAAAAAAATTCACTATCAATTTTATAACACCACTTAGATATTAAAATTAAAATAAAAAACACACTTTATTGTAAAATTAATATGGTTATCTGATAAGAGTCTTTAATATAAATTATTATAAATAAAAACATATAATAAAAGTAATCGAAAAAGTACTAAATAAATAAACACAAGAAAAAAATAGTAGAACGAAATTTTCATTTGAAATAAATAAGTATTTTATTTTAAAATTGTCTCTATAATATAAATGCAATAACACATTTTGACATGTGTCAAAATATGACAATATAAGATCATTCATCGAATGCCTGTTTTATATGATTTTACTGATAACAAGTATATTTGATGTAATTTAATTTTGCTATCAAAATCAAATATACTGCATTTTTTTTTATTACAAATCGATTTTAAACTTGTTCGTTAGTAATACCATGTTTTGAACCAAACTTTAATTTATTATTAACTAACATAATAGTCACTAACAAATTAATTTTATTTACGTATGTTATTGTATGTACATTTCCTTTAATTTAATAATAAAAAAATATATAATACACAAAAAGGCATAGGTGATATGAGTAATATTTTATGTTTTATACAATATTTTCAGTTTATACTTTAATATAGTTACTACTGGTTATTAATGAAACATTAAGTCTCAATGAAGGGAAACATTTTTAAATTGAACCTTGGATTCATTCGTGATTTATGTAAAGATACAGTAGCAATACGATCAGGAAAATGAAAGAAAATAAGGAGGTAAATTCTTACTACGAGAATAATGAAATTTTGCATCGGGTATCATCGTTGAAAAACAAAACGATTTATTTACGTATAACGACATTTGCAAAATTACTTTCCAGATTAGATTAAACCCGGTGGTGAGCTAAATAATATTTTGAAGTTTCGGAAAAGTGTTACACACTGATGCGACTGTGTTGGACATTGTTTAATCTAGGACATGTACTTTTACAATCACCGGGTTCTTTTGATAAACTGTATTGGCACTCTGTATATAGTCTACAGATGTGTGGTGACCAACTTATTTTTTTTTACCATGAGTCATAAAAAAAAAATTGGCAAACTGTGAATTCAATATTTTTTTCAAAAAAATAATATAATATAATAGGTACCGCTATTATAAGCATTTTAAACATTATACTTGATATCTTTTTTTTGTATATCTTTATATTACAAAATAATTATAAATTTTATAAATAAAAAAATTTAAAGTATAAAAATAATTTTTAAATGTATTTATTTTATTGACGATAAACAATTAGAAAATAAATATTAATTTATATTTTATTTTAAATAATATTATGTTACATTTTTAGATAAATGTTAATTGACTTTTTTTTTATTATTTTATTATATTTAGGTGAATTTATTCCTTATAATTAATCTAATCCATTTTTAATCATAGATTTAGGTATTATCAATGTAAAATTTTTTATTTGATTACCTAACAATCTGGATAAGACGACGGAAGTTAACATGTACACTAACCTATAACGTTTTCATAAGTCTCGGTTAGGTCAGAACTATGACGCCAATTTAGAATAAATCGCCTTAGTATAAATTTGTGTACTGGAACGGTCAATTATCCTAGAATTAAAAAAAAATATAATAATTAATTTATTATGTTAACATTTTGGTTTTTTATTAGATTTATATTGTACTATTATAGTAGAAAAACAGTATTTTTTTTTTGTTTTTTGATAAACGATAAAATAAAATAGTTAATTATTTGATAGATTTACAAAAATTATTTTTAAATATTATTAGTCCGGTATGGTGACGATAATATTATTGACGAATACGTTCATTTTTCTGTGTTTCAATGCTAAATAACGACAATAATAATTATTTTAAACACTTATCATAAATCAATGATTTTGTAGGTTACTCATTTCGATTTTTAACATTAAATTACTTTTAATTTACTTTAATTTATTAGAATTTATATCTTTTTTTTAAACTAGAAATGCTAGATAAATTTAATTAAGTCATCTAGTATTCTTATATTTAAAATTAAATTTGTAGTAAAAATAAATCCTAAATTTATTCTATTTTTAGGTTATTTAGAGTCATTCATTTGATTACTCCAATATTATAATTAAATATCATATTTATATGTATAAAGTAACTCTACAAAAAATTATGTCAAAGTGGAAATCAAAGATTTAAATTTATTCTAATATACATATATATTATATATTATATAACATTTATTATATTTACCTCTTATAAACCTTATAAGTTAAAATTTTTTAATTTCATTAATAAATGATTAAAGTGCATATTGAAAAAATGAGTTGGTAGCTGTCACGAATTTCATAAATTTGAATTCATTGATAAATCATTGCTTACAAAAAAACGATTCTGATTAAAAACAGTCTATCAGTCTTATTGTGAAGTATATTTTATTGTATAAATATACTTCCACTATTGTAAATAATTGATTTTACTTTTAGAAATACTAGGTGGAATTGAATTTTAATTTAAAGCATTATTTTCGTCATATTATTAATAAAAATTTAATAACTATTATAACCTACCATAGATAAATATTTTAATAAATTTTGTATAGAATGTTATTGTAATAAAAGGTGACAATAGACACACACAAAAAATAAAAATAAAAATTATAAAAACACATATTTGTAAGATCAATACATTCATCGCCCTGCTTAGAATCTAATATAAATTATATTATATAATATTATCGTTATTTTCTGGATTAAAATTCTTTTCTCTAAGAAACTGTTTTCATGCATTTTAAAATTTTCATTTTATTGTAATACGGAATATAATAAATAGCCTGTGCTTGATACCTACTATAAATATATATTAAACTACAGGGTTCTGACCATAAAGCTTTTTTTTATTCAGGTTGTGATGAGGTAATTTGAAAAACGCATGAAAAAAATGATATTATAATTGCTACCAGGCCATGGCTAACACCCGATAAGTTGGTGCACATACTCAGATTAATTACCTACCTATATAGACTAGGAAAAAAAATTTCCACAAAAACACATATTATAATTACACTCTCTAGAATGCAACGAACAGGCATACGCACTGGGTGTAAAATTAATTACAATAACATTACAGTGAAATTCAGTCAATTTTTTAACAATTTTCTTCCTATTTTATCATACTGTTTATTATATTTGTTTTTAAAGTTAACTCAAAGATAGTTTCGTATATATTGTGTCTTTAATTAATATGGTTGCGTGTAAATTAAACTACAAATTATTATTCAATTTTTAATAGTATTTTGTGCTATTATAGCTGTAATATAGTCACATATTGATTACTGAATACTTTTAAAACTTAAAAATAATATGCTATTCAGTATTCACATACAGAGTTATGTACCATTATTGCCGATACATTACGCCGTGTTACCTGTTTATTTTTTTTTTTTTATACATTTTATATTATGTTGTACATATTTTTTCAGATACTAGATGTATCGAAAACTCGCCTTTTTTCACTTGCTTCAATTATTTTTAACGGTATAATATCGAATTATATTATGATTATGCCGGTAATTAATGATTTTAAACAATTAAGAGATTAGAAAACAATATTATGAGCTAGATTTAAAAACATGTATAGAATGTATTATTTTTATTTTAAATAGCAATGAAATTGGATAATAATATCTTATTCACAATAGTATAAACTAAACAAAAACGAATATTTAAAATGCCTATAAATAGCCTAAAAATAAACGAAATATTTTGAAAATTAAATGATATAAAGAAAATATCAATATTAATAACTGGTGAAATTTTCAAGTATCTACGAAGTATAATTTTTGAGTAATAAAAAATATTTAAAATTGTTTGAAAGTAAATTGTTATATATTGTTCCGCAATTTCGTAAACATTTAAAATTCAAACGCTTATAACATTTTTCCTATAATGACACTTCGAGTTTTCTCTATAGGTATTTGAAGGAAAATTTATGTAAAACTGAGTGTTGATTTTTTTACCTTAGGTATAATTTCAAAAATTTTTATACATTTTTAACTACAAAATTACTTACTTGTAATTTTCGTGATTTTGACTATTTTGAGTCATCTTCTAATTGTTCAAATCCTATAATAAAACATAATGTAATATTACCTATATTATAGTATTATGTATAATAATATTATATACCTATGTAAAATGCATACGCCTATAAACATTTTAGAATAAGTCTAAATATTTTAAACATTTTATTTTGTACAAAGATTTGAAAAAAATGTTCTTAGTCAATACTCAAATTTGTAAGTTAAAAATTTTAAAATAAATTACGTTGTAACCTAAATTTTGTTTTTTAACCATTAATTGCTCATGTATTGCTTATAGGTGTATTCAATTTGATTGTAATCATGATTCATTTATCTTATTACCATTTTTTCAAAGTATAAAATATTCATCATAAAACATAAATTATTATTTTGGAACAAATAACAATTTTTTTTACATGGGACCAATGGCGATAACTGACTTCGAGTATGGGCATGCTAATCTACCATAATGTATTTTAAACTATATTCTATTTAATTTATAATTAATAAATAATATATAAATTGTTATTTACTAATAAATAAATAAAAATTAATAAAATTTTAAATTATTATACATTCGTACACATAAATTATATAAATCATTGATGAAGGGCAACACAATAAGCAAATCCTGAGTGGTTATTACCGCGGCTGTTAGTGGAGCAGATCTTGGAATAATAGCTATTTCATATGTTGTATAGCTTGCGTCGCGTACTACTATTGTATCCTTAAATGGGCTAAAAGTTACTATCGAGATAAATACAGATAAGTATAACTAAAATAAATGCAATTTTTCTCATTCATTATATAGTATTATAATACAATTGGTCCTGCATTTTATGTTATTTTTTGTATTATATTCATTTTTAACTCATCCATATCACACACCGAATATATTATTTCACTTTATAATTTTAATTACTCTTATACAATATTATCTATATTTGACCTAACTATGGCTATACTTCAAACTCAAATTAAAAAAAAACTGTTGACTCCGTTTGCTGTACATAAAAGATAGTAAAAAGTTTTATATTGTGTTCGTATACTGACAATGAGACTTTCTATATAATGTTGGTATACTCAAAGGATTGAGTGAATTTTAATTAACACGGTGAATATAATAGTTAATGTGTTATATTATACTATTAATATTAATAAAATAATTTTACATAATAAAAATATAATGAGTTAGATCTTAATAAAAAAAAAATCAAATTTAGTTGAATTTAAAAGTGTCTTCCATAAATTAATGTGCTTACAAGAAATATGCATAGTTTTAAAAACTAATTTTATATGCATTGTGTTTTCTTATTAAATTTATATTATAAGATTATTTCTTCTATTTATACACATTTTCGCCTATTTTAGTTTATAAATAATTTATGAATTATAGACATAACAGTATAATACACGAATAATAAAAAATATTATCAATGAAAACGATATTATTATGCTTATTGTGCTTATTTACCTATAGTATAGGATATACTTTTTAAAATTTTTCATTAAGTAACATTAGTTAGTACGAATAATTTAATTTATATAAAATATATCATATTATATTTTATTGGTTCTTTTCTTATTATTATATTTTGAGTCAAATTTGTTAATTCTGAGGTAGGCTTACAATCTAAAAAGGTAATATTATTAATTTAATACTTGACCTATTCGCAGTTGTTAGGTATATTAGGTATACACTAAACATAAAACGTAATAGACTATAGAGGAATCGTTTCAAATATTTACAATTTTATGGTAATAATAAAGTATAAAATGCATATTTGACGTTTAATTTTATCCTTATAAGTTACAATACTATTCACCAATACATATTTTAGTCTTTTGTAAACTACTTAGTATTATTAGTATAATAAATTGCAATTTGTATCGGTAAATTAAATCAATAAAACGTTCAAGTATTATATATTATATATATTATTACATAATTTTTTTTTTTTAATAATAGCTGTATAACTTTTTCCTCTTTTGATACTGAATAAATAAATAAATAAATAAAAATAATTAACACTTGAAAATTAAGTATAATACAATGACTGTACAATGTGTACATTACTGATATAATATTATGTTGAATATTTTATAAAATAAATATTATGAAGTAAAATTACTATAAACAATTATAATTAATTTTAACTGTTTAACATTTTTAATCGGGATCTACTCGTATTTACACATTTGTAGTTTTGTCATTTTAATAGTTGATACAAGGTCAAAATACATTCCTACAGCTATTAGTTATACTTATATAGTTATATCCTCATCTCAAGTTACTCCTGAACAAATAATAATAAGTTCACTACAGTGTTTACACTCATTAAAAATTTTAACTACATTGGTTTTTAAACACTATTATTAGATTCTTTCTCTATCCTTAGAAACATTTAATACCATAATAGTTGTTTATTTTATCAAATGTGTCTATCATTGGTTGTTAACAATTTTTTCATTTCATTGCTTTTGGCTGTTATTATGTTATTATTAAAAATATTGTGCATAATATAAAATATTTATCATAGAAATTAGGTAGGTACTTTTACCTACAGTTTTTCGTTAGGTTTTAACTTTTAACATTTCATTTTAAGTATGTTTCGATATTGATATACATATATAGTAAACAGAAATTAAAATTGCATTTACGTACCTATACATAAGAAAATTGCGATATTAATAGAATTTTTGAGTTAATAGTTTTCCACAACAGATTGGTCTAGAAAAAGAGCTTATTGTATGCATACGTTTTTAAACTTACCTTAAAATACAAAAGTCCTCTAAAAAATATTTATTATAGTTTAGCTATAATTAATAAACAAATTTTAATCAAATTATAGTATTTAAAACATAATTGTGATTGTATTCATAACATAATTTGGAATACTTGAGTAAATATTTTATATTTATTAATATAAATACAATTAATTCATTATTAAATCGGTGGCAAAATATTTACTTTAGAAAAAATAAAAAAACTATGACCATATTTTACTTTATAGTTATTAGTTTATTACATAATATGTTATACTATTTTATTGATATGTTAAATTTTTTACGTATAAAGAATAAAACTACAATTTACTGATATAGAATGATTCTGGAGAATTTGCATTTTTGCACATTGATCATAATACTTGTATAGGCTGTTTTTCCAAGTACCTATTTAAAAAAAATAATATCAATAAAGTTTTTTAATTAAAAAAATAGCCATTTAACATATTCAAACAAAACTGATTTTTAAAATTAAAATTTCATGTTTCGTAAAATTATGTCCCAGTGAAGTCACCTGCGTTTGTTATAGGAAAAGCTTAATTAGGATATTAATTGTTAGTTTTGTATGAAGTTAGGAACAATTTTATAGGAACACCGTTACGTTAGACGTAACAAAGGTTCAATTTTTTTGTAAGTTTTCTCTATACAACTTGCAATATTATGAATAATATAGGTAGTTCAAAACGAATATATATATTTACAAATGATTTTACTGATAGTATTAAATAACGATATAGTAGATATATTTTATTAAAAATATGATAATGAAGATATAAATGTTATAATCTACAACATCAGAACGGTATACGATTTTTTTTTTTTTATATCAATGACAACAATTATAGGAATGCTAGAATTATAGCAAAATACCACCTACCTTCTTCTGTGTATGAATTTTTTATTATTTGCGAACTATTTTGTCTGGATAGGTGTACTTATAATAATCATTAAATTACATTTTAATTATTTTTAACATTACCTTATTGTTGTTTCTAAGTAATACTTTGCCTGAATTAAATTTGTGAACTACATAATATTTTAAATTTTAAAGTTTATAAATAATAATCATTTAATATTTAAAAATAGAAAACAATTATTTTTATAAACTTAAAATGTATTGAAAAGTATGAGATATTTTCAAAACATTTTCCATAAGTCAAAAATTTATTAATATTTGTTAATATACCTAGCGTAAAAGTATATAAATATGTTAAATATTTATTCATAACATATTATTACATCATGTTTAAATATAAAACATAGGGAAAAGAACTACTCCCCAGTTTAAAATAAACATTCAATTTATTTTTATTTATAAATTTATAATTATATTATTACGTAATGAATAATTTATTATTATCGTTTATCTTTATTTTTCGGTAATAAGACTTAGTAGCTAGGATTTTTATTGAAGTTAAAATTTACGAAACAAAAATCAACTATAAAGAAATAAACAAAACATAAAAATAACATTCATTTATAAAAATTGATGTATTATTATAATAGGTAAAGTACGTAAAATATTATCGTTATAAAAATGTAAACAATGTTTAAAAAATATGTTATACCTTAAAAAATCTTACAAGAGTTTAAGATGTTACAAGAACAATATAAGTATGAAATTCAAATGTATTTGTTGCAATGATGTATAATTATAATATAAGTAGATATTAGTAATTTACAGTATAATGGTATAGTTAATATAGCAGCAATATAATAGTAATGATTTCAAAAATACAATATAAATTTACCGATAAAATTATTATTCAATAATGATAAAGAGTTCAGTTGGATATAATTACGTATACATATTGTCTTAACATAAATAAATATTTAAATATTAATCATTGTAACTGGGGTTAAGGTACCTTATTTACCTGCCCTTAATTCTACAGTTTATTTATTATTGATACTATAAGCTAAAAATATGTCGTTGATATCAATATTATATATATTCGTATTAAAAATATTATATATATATTATATTTATATTTCAGTTAATTTTTAATATAAATCATAATAGAATAATAAACTAAAAACATTCCATTCGTGATATCAACAATTGAAATATTGTAGAAAAAACTATATTATATTGAACATTTTCAAGTGGAAATAGAAGTGTTACCTATTATAGATAAAATAAAGAAACGTATTATATTTAAAACCTATGTTTTAAAACAGTTAAATTCATAAAAATAATATATTGAAGAATTTAAAATGAATTAGAAAACAAAGAACTTTATCCTTTTGTTATTTCAAATATAAGTATAAAGTATGCTCCATTTATTTCCGTGCAAGTCTTGTTCACTTAGTCACTATTATAAATCTATTATAATACACAATCTTTAGATATTCTAGTTCAAAAATGAATAGCTGTTGAATCTTGAATTTTTAACCAAATATTTAAATACGTATTTACTTGGCATGATATAATTTTCAAAATATCTTGAATAAATTATTTTGCAGTGTTATTTACAATATATGAAATATTTAACTATTTTTATTTGTATGTGATTATTTTAATGAATATTTATTTTTTAGTAAAAAAAGCTTAAGTATTTAGCTCAAAGTCAAGCAAAAATTGTTCATGTCAACATTTTGAAATATTAAAAATACCTATTCACAATATTTTCACGTATATTTAAAGTTTAAATAATTAATAAACTAATAACTAAATAACTTTTATGTTAAAGTTAGATTGAAAATCTTGACGATTTAAATATAAATATATTATACATTTATAAATTTATATTGAATAGATTTCAGCTTCGGTTATGTTATGCTATAGTATTTATCTCATTAATATAGACATATATTGAAATGCAATGGAAATGATTGATCTATTGAAAATTTGATGTGTTTAGTATAAGTCAGTGATTTGTAATGGAGAGTTTTATTTGATCATTAAAATAAACTATTATTCTAAGTATTCATTTTTCAATAAAGTTTAATGTATCGTATCTTCTGTAATTAATTTATTCATCCCAATAAGTAGTACAAATATTATTTTTGTTACATTTATTTATTTTTTTGTTTTTTGAAATACCAATACTGTTGATTATTGTTTACTGAATGTACATGAGCGTGTTAATAATAATAATAATAATAATAAATATATATTATATTGTACTTTTATACATTAAAATTATACATAATTAGGTATATTGACATAATAGTAAGATGAATTGAAATAGAAATAACTTTCCTATTATTTTATGTACACAAAACTAAGCGTCATATACTTAAGTTATATATTTTAGTAAAACTAAGAACTTAACTAGCAATAAACTGATACAACTATAAAACTAAAACTTTTAGTATATTGACAATGTGTGTAATTATTTTTGTAGTTAGTTGCTATGCAACAGTTGATATTGTTGACAACAAAATAATACTTGAAGTATACTTATCGTTAGTCTATCCTTATTTCTAAAAACGACTACATAATGTAATTTTTTCTGATGCATTTTCAATTTATAAAATTTAAAAAATAAAAATAAAACTTTTAAGGATTTACTTGAAATCATTTAAATAATTTATTCCTTAAAATTAATTAAGTGTCATTGTAACATGTATTAATACTAAACCTGCTTTAATATTATGTAATATACGTATAATTTTGCTGTAGTGTCAGCTGTGGTTAAAAACTGTTTTTCATTATGTCATATAGGTATATATTATATTATAATAACTCAGAATTACATTTTTACAACTTCATACATCATATTTAACTCTAAAATGTAAATTATTTATCATAGGTAGTGCATTAATTTCAAAATATTTTTAATTCTTATTTAATAATTAACATAAAATTTAATAAAGTGGAAATCTATAATAATGCACTAGTATATATTAATAATAATATTTTAAGATTTATTAATAGAAAGAGGTGTATGGTTTAATTTTTTTTTTAATACTGAGCTTTATAAATATATATTTTTATACATAATTTCAACTTACAATTTATAGGACATTTATTAATTTTATTTATTTCAGAAAAACTGCAATTTTAACTAACTTGATTCAAAATTAAAATACCATAAAAAAAAACCTATATGGGTCTCTGGATTATCTATATTATTTATTATAAGTCAATTTTCTCTTATGTTAAAAATTACAGAGTAAAATGGATCATTTTGAACTTTAATGAACGTATTTCCTTTATCCTTTCAGAACTTAATGAAAATAAAGCTGATTATGTTTTGAGAATAGCGCAAATAATTGAGAATATAATGTATGAAATGATGTACAATCAATAGTCGAGTTAAATGATCGAGATTGTATTGACACCCAGGTTAGATCACTTATCTAAATACTGATCACATTTTTCCACAATTACAATTCAAACAATTCAAATTTATTTCATTATTTTTCATACGCACAACATAAGAGAATTATATCTTAGGCATTTTGTTGATTTTATTTATTTTCAGTATAAGACATAGATATGGAAAAAGTATTTCAGAAAAAGTACCTACCTATGGGATGTGTATTTTAATGAACAATCTACATATTTTCTATTTCAACATCTATTATACAATTTGTTTACTGCTGATTAATTTCCTATTGTCTTGTAAAATATAATTTTCATATTTTTATATTCACTTATGTGATGGAAAAAAAAACAAATTGCAATTAAAAAATAATTTGAAAACAAAACATTTTTTTTTTTCAAAGAATGTACAATTAATATCTATTATAACAATCTTTAATTATTTTATTACTTTTAGAAGGTATCATATTTAAGAAAATATTGTTACCAGATATTCTCAATTTGGTACCTACAATACAACCTATATATTTTGTAATATATATGTATATAGAAAATAGATACATAATTGCTATAAACTATAAAAATAATAATTAAAATATAGGATATTATACTTATTTATTACAGAGTTTCTAATCAAAATTCACGTATTTATTTTGGACTTGCTAATATTGTTAATCCTAAAACAGTTATGGTTAGTTATAAATAGTTATTGTTAAATCATGATTGAATATTGAAACATAATAATTATTATGTTATACAACAATTTTAAAACCCTAAATAACAAATAATTTGAACAAAACATATTATATTAGTTTGAAGTTGCTTTCAAAAATATAAATTTATATTAATAATTATTTTCCACATATTGTTAGTATTGTATAATGTGCCTATAATATTTAAGCGTTAAAATAAAACATAAACTACTTTAATAGAATTGACATAATATTTAGGCTATTTAGCTATTAGCGTTCACTTTTTATATTGCTTTTTTTTTCTACTAAAATAATCTGCTCGAAAAAAATGCATTTTTGTTTATATTATGGGATCTTTTCCTGGATATTTTCTAGATTAAGTCGTTGATGGTAGGTATTCTTATACTCTCATATGTATTATAGTTAATAAAAGGTTTTCGATGATGTATACTATATCTATGTGGGTAAAGTTTCAGTTTTCTATACACAAAATTCTGATAAGACAAATAGTTTCCCTATTCTTATTTAAACTTGTATTCGGAGGGTCAACAGTAAAAAAATCTAGTATTTTTCTTACCTTTTCTCCAAAAATAGCTATATAACCAAAATATTTATAAAATAATATCAAAGAAAAATTTAAAACTACATATAGAATTATTATTTTAAGTTATCTATGTAACAGATATTCATTTTATTACGCAGTACGCCAGTTATACTAATCTGTAAGTTATATGAGATACTTCCAATAAAAATTAGTTCCACCTTAAGATAGTTTTTAAACTATAATATAGACATTCGACCAAACATAAATGACACTTATATCACAAACACAATATGATCATTAAATCTTAAACTTCCAGTTACACAAATGTTTTGGATATTTTTAATTGATGGACAAATAACTTAATTATACTTCCGATGTAAAGCAAAAGTAAAAAAACGAAAAATGAATTTTTTATTATTATGTAGTATATTAGATTGTTATATAATATTTTTAGTATTATTTAATTAATTTTTTTTTGAAAAATATGTAAAATAAAAATTGAAAAAAATACGTTATTTTTAAGTGAACGTAAGAGCAATATTGAGTTAAATTAAAGAATTAAATAAGTATGTTCATTGTTCAGTTAAGCAAATACATCCGATTGAACTAGAACCAATTAACCTTGCTGCTTTATTAATACCTATTATATTCTATTCATTCTAAATATTTAATGTTATACTTTTAAAATCAAAACTTGTTTTAATAACATTTTTACTTATTTGTTCATAGAATGCTTCGAGAACCTACGGTTTTTGCAATAATGCTTTAAGTTTTAGCTGCAATTGTTAAAAATACGTTTATAATAAGCATCGATCTTATAGTTGTCTATTAAACTTGTGAAAAATTCCTGAATTAATCATTACTTATTTATTAATAAATGAGTAATATGACAAATATGCTGTAGATATACAATAACTTTGTTGTATATTATAAAAAACTCTAGTTTATTTAGATATATTCAAAATAATATGGTTAGAATCAAGTTTATGTTTTTATATATTAATTAATTTTTGTATTTGTATAGTCATATATTGTCACTGAATAGACTCATTGGCACGAAAAAAATAAAAATTGTTTGAGTGATTTGATAAAAAAAAATTATGATATTGTGTAAGGCGTAATTGTATTTACCTAGGTACGTTAATGGCTATCATTGACCATTGTGAGATAAAAAATATTTTAAATTTTTGATGTGTCAATGAATTTTTTAAAGTTTATTTTGCTGTACATTTTCATTAATATCTATTTAAAATAAAAATAAATATGAAATTGCACCAACCTTGAGTAGGTAACAAAAATTATTAAGATTTTTTAAAAGCTAGAGATTTTTTCAAATTGCATTTGAATGTTTGAGTGTTTTTGAATTATTAGAAAATTTTAGAATTGACCATTGAAAAGTTTTATCTATATTCAATTTCCAATTTATACTGAAAACGCTATTTGAAACTTTTTAATATTTTTTTAGTGTGGTTTTAAAATTTCTATTTGATTCTATTGGTAACCCACTATCTAAAAGTTTATAAATCAAAAAGATAACATTCTGAAACGTTATGTAACTACATTTATTTGTGCTTGTTTGATATTTTTTTTTTTTTACTCATAAAGACTATTGTCTTATATCAAAGAAATGACTCGGTAAGCAATCAGAGTTATATTGTTTCATGGATCGAAAGTATGAAAAGGTATAAATCAAATATTATATATTGTAGTGTGTTGCGTATTCATATTTATGTCTCCAAATATTATTCTTTATTATTTAAATTTTTATAAGAGTATATAATATAATTAAATTAATAATGATAATCATAAAAAAAAAATAATATGATATAATATCTATGATTATTAATAACTAATTTTATAGCATGTTATATAAGACTATAAATATTTCAGCGATTAAAAAAATGTATCTTAAATACTTTATTTTGAAACAGAATTCTCGATCATCAGGGCGATGTATATCAACGAGAATCATAAAATCTCTAATGAGATAGAATCAAATACTTTTATAATCAATAGTTTGTTCTACTCTTATCTGTAGGTTCGGGAAATTTGATCTCTCTGTAATTATAAAACGGATCTCTTGCATATCAACTAATATTGGTCTAACATAATATATTTAAAATTGTATTTAATTAATGACGTGTCTATAGGTATATTGAGCATCACATCGTGTTCTTGTTTTCGCAATTATGGAGACAACATATTATGTTCTTATATTTTTTTTTGTCTGTATACTCCACTAAATAATCAATTTATGAAAAAAAAATTCTAAACAGCATTAGATTAACCTACTTTTTAAAATATATATGATAGTGAACGGTCATCATGTATGTCATAAGACGTATCAAATTGCCGACGTTCTCCACATCAGACACGAAATCGCTAGTTCTTTTATTTTTATTGAAACACTATTGAGTATTTAACCGTTTACTAAGGCATTAAAATATATCATTTGGGCAGTCTTCATTATACTCGTGTATCTATATTATCGCTATATTACAATATTTGTTTTTCATGTATCCAACGACGGTTATTAGTTTTAATAAATACTCATAAAATAAAACACACGCGCGGATGGAATCAACGCGCAACTGCTGAAAATAAATAGACTGTCGATTTCATTAAAACATCACATCATAATATAATACGATATATCGTATAATACTGTTCAAGTCCTCTGGGGCCACGTTTGAAATTTCTCGTAAAATCAACCGATACGTACAACACCTCTCTATCTATAGAGCCTCCGTCCGATCGCCCATCGCGACTTCTCTCGGCGCCGTTCGTCGACCACGTGACACGCAAGCGCTGTTCAAACTTGAGCGCCATCCACGCCACCGAGAACTTCACACGTGGATGCGGCTCGCCGACCAGTCGTACCGCTGCATGCACCACCGTCGCAACTTTGCTTCCGCGTCCGTCAGTCTCTCGCAAAAACCGTCGTCGTCTCCACCGTCCCCATCGCTGTTGCGTTTTTCTTTCCCGCCCGAAAACTATATTTTCCTTCGAAATTGGTACGTAAGGTTACTCTACATAATATACCTATTATATTATAATTAAATGTATTACTTGTTTTGATATCCCAAAATTACTTGGCCTCACTAAGGAGAATCGTGCGGAGGCCCCAAAAAAAAAAACAAACACGGGAAAAATATAAAAATAATATGTTATATTGTAATAATTTTTTTTTTTTTTAATTTAATTTGAATACATAGTACATCCGATGTGTTTCGTATGTTTAGGTGGTTATTGAGCTTGCACGCAAATTGGTCGCGTCATAGTGTGTTTACTTTTACTGTTATAGTTTACCGCGCGTAATATTACCGCAGATTTGGCATATTGCAGGAAGTTCTTTCCTTGCCGTTTGGTACACCTTATTTTTGCCATATTGTTTTTGTTTGGTAGTCGTTTTTACGTGTGATAGTAAAATATTATTAAAAAACTAGCAGTATCTATACATTTCAATGTTGTTATACGACATCCTCGACCACTACATCTACGGTCGTGTTGGAAAATCGTTATAATTTTTATTCAAATATTTATGCTAATAATAAAACCATTAGTTTCAGTGTTAAATTATATTTTTAAGTATTATTGAGTTAATATGCTTAAGTTTTCCTCGGTGAAGATATTTTGGTAAACCTCTTTATTAGCCACTGTCATTATTACACTATGTGTCTATGTAGTCTAATAATTATTCTATGGAGTGCATAATATTCACTAGTTCAATATACATTACAATATTGTGTCTATATAAATATGTATAGGTATATAATATATTTCTACTATTTTATTTATATAAAAAAAATATAAACTATACATAGTACTATTTAAAAACTATTAACTATTAATATTATTTTTCAAGAAGATTTAAAAAAAAATCATTAGGTGAACCTATTTGATGAATTCGTTGCTTATTTTTTTTTAATATTTTATTAGTATACCATTTTTTACTAAATTATAAGAACCGTTTTAAAATAAAAAAATGTATATATTTGATTTATTACATTTTGATTAATTAAACATTGTTAATACAATTGAAATACAATATAATATTTACATCATATATTAAATACAATGTTTATTAAATTAAGAATAATGGAAGAGAATCATAATAATAATATATAATTAAATAGGTATATTTTTATATTTTAATATCACTAAATGTATAGAATATAATCTATAAAATATGTATAATTTCATTTTTTTTTAGGTAATTTGCAGTTTCTAAAACAACTTTTTTTATAGTTGATTAAAAATGTATACATTTGGTTTAAAATTATAGTGAATGTTAAACAAACATGTTAAAGAATGATTTCTCAGTATGGTTATATTTGCTTTAGAAGTTAAATATTTTTCTGAAGCTATGTTGATAAGACTAGATTACGGTTCTATATAACTCGTAGGTATACTTAGTGGTTAAACATACTTTCAATGGGTGCATAGGTAGAAAAAGTGCAATGTTTTAATTTTCGAATATCAAACCGTGATGATTCAATTATTAAAATTAATAAAAAGTAATATTAAATCAACAAAATAATATAATGGTACTTTGAGATAGCAGAAAATGAACAAATAATAGTAATGTAATTACTTTTTCAACAAATAATGCTGTGTGGTGTCGTATATGTATACAATTTTTTGTTAAATTTTTATAATGTATTATGATCGATAAATAAATGGATCCAATAAATAGTACGGAAAAATGCCGACACTAAAAAATGGGAAAATCGGAGTCAAAATGCTTTTGTTAGAGTGCGCGCTGTTCTGAGTTTACTTAAGTCGATTGTCGTGGTTAAAAATGTTTTATTATATTCAAAGAAAAGATTTAATTATATACTATAATGTAAGTTAACATTTTTTTTTTTTTTTTGATTTTTCAAACATCTTAAAATATACTTAACTGGTATTAAATTGCATCTATTATGAAATTATGATAAATTATAATGAATATAATATAAATTACCTACTCTAGTATATGCACCTTTTGGTAATATTAGTTAAAATAATATATTCAACGATCAAACGAATAATTATAATATATATTGGTCACATGTCTAATAACTTATAGACATAATCATGGTTACATTATCAGATATTTTCGATACTTGGAGTAAAAATAACTTTTTAACACTATACATAGACCAGAATCAGCGAAAAACAATACTTCCATATTTTTATTCTAATAGAAAAAATATTTTTTTTTAGTAGACGAATTCAGTTGATGTTTTTATGTGTTCTATTACTCATACTTGTATCTTAAATTTAATAAATCATTTAACTTTTCTGTTAAAATATCAGTTTAGCTTTTAAAACTCGTGTGGTTTTTTACAAAAGTGTATTTACATATTATTACATATTTATAATTTATTAATATATAGGTACATTTATAATTATATTAGACACGCAAATCATTTAAAATTATATATTTCTATAAAATTTCATTAAATATTTTAAACATTGATAAAACATTTTTTTTCGTAAACATAATATTGAATCATGTTTTGATTATATTATAATTGCGTTATAATATAATATGTAACATTTTTATATACTATATTTTAAAAAGTAATTCAAAATAATATTTTGTGGAAAATTAATATTTTTTTTTATACATTTATGTTATTTTAGTTAAATTTTTGGATATCGAAGAATCTAGAATGATGCTTATGAATAATCGTCGGTGTTAGTGAGCATCTTTGGTCCTATATAATTGTTCTACGTATATCCGTGTATATTATACAAATTCAATGGGAAACGCGGGAACGACCAGAAGGGGATCAATATTCTCTAAGCAAGACTCTACGGGCGATGATGGCTCAACACGACATAACAAGCGGCTTTCAAGCAGGCAAAATACTTTTCTGGAAGAAGAAGAATTTCCACCAGAGCCACCGGCTTTGCCTCCTCCAGAACCGCTGACTATGCGGCAAAAAGAGTTGCTCACTGAAATGTGGAAATTGTTAGAGGAGGACATTGCAAAAGTTGGTGTCATCACATTCGTAAGGTATATTATAAAAATATCAAAACTTATTTTAGATATTAAACATAGTAGGTGTTATCGTGGATGCGATCGTTTTAGAAATCCACAATAGTTTTACATATGATTTTATTACTTATTATTTAATAGAATTTTTAAAAATGTGCATCGAATTTGTAATTTTAAGTTTGCAAAGTACAATTATTCAAATTAGAATAATATTTTAATCAAATAAATATTTTATTTATATAATATTGTGTATTAGAAAATAACACATTAGTAAATACGACTAAAAAATAAGGATTAATAATTTATTACTTGTATAAATAATAAATAGGTGTATATCAAAATTATTATTCGATAATTTAAATGAACATGCAAATAAAATATTAAATAATATAGTAAAGAATATTATAAAAGATATAATATAAGTACATTACATACAATCATCGTTTTACATAATCATATTTATACTTAACTGCTCATATATTTATTTTCTAATTTAGTTGATATTATTCTTAGTTAATGAGTGTTAAGTATTAAAAAAATATATTTTAACTAAAAAATATATTTAAATAGTTTTATTTTAATATATTATGAATTAATAAAAGGAAAACTTGATTTCTGTGAAATATTATAAATTAAAAAATGTGTTTAAACTATTATACGTTGATACATTACAAATATTATTTTATGTAGGTAGTACTATTATAACTATGCATAGAGCTTGATTAAAAATGTAATAATTAAAATAGTTATTTGATTAATAAAGTGTATTTAATAATTTGAAAACATTTATGGAAAATTTGCTTTGAACTGTATGCATTTGCTCATGTTATAATGTTGTATATATAATATAATCCTATCGAAATTAGTGTTATAATGTAAATATGTAATACACATTAAAATATTTTATTTATTTAATTAATTTAATACATCGTATTCTTCAAAATATTCGTTACGATTTTTATTTTATTATTATCATATAAAAGTTCTATAAATAATTTGTTTTGTAGAATAACCATATTTTTCGTTAGTTTTAAATTTTTAATAATATTAAATGTCTTGAATAAAGAGTCACTCATTAATGTAATTTTCATCTGTGCGATTGTACCTACAATAATAAGTTGTTGAATCATTTTTTTTTTTTTTTTTTGAGTCGATGATTCTTCAGAATATATTTTTCACAGACATATTTCTTGCGTCTTACATGTCTTTAAGCAGATTTTGGTGATTTAGGAGTAAGGAGTAGTGATCAAGATAATACAATATAGATATGTGGTTTTGTTTTCTACCGTTTATACATAGAGATTGAAATGGAAGATATGATTTTGAATTTTTTGACAGAACCCAATATTTGAATGACTTACATCGATTTATATACTTGATACGGAGCTTGTAAATATTTAGTGAGTTTGTATAATAATACTGATTAATTAAGCTTTGATAATAATTTAGTACTTGTTAATATAAAATATTAATTAAAAATATAGGATATTTATTTTTTATTTTTTACTTATAGGTATCTAAAAGTTCTATATTTCTTATAACTATCATAAAATATTATTAACTAACACAATCTATTACGAAATAGTTGAAATTTAAGAAAGTTTTTTTAATGGATTTGATTTACTATAGTGTTTATACTCAACTATTTTTCTTCTTCTTCTTAGTAAACATATTACCCAAGGTACCTATTACCGACCGTTAGGACCATATCGTTAAACAACCAATTCTCTCTGTTAGCTGCTTTTGTTTTCCAATCTCAACTCCATACTCAACTTTTAGTATTTATTAAATGGGACATGTTCTAATATATTTAAATATCAGATTTAATTGTGAAGTATAATTATTGAATCTGTTGCATGCGAGTCATTTATTTGATTTATTTATGAATCACTTAATATTATTATGATATTTTATTAATTGATTAGCATTTAATTAATTAATTTTTTTTCAATCTATCATGTATTATGCAATATTTATTTGTGTAGGTATACATTTTTCAGGTAGGAAATGCAATTTGATCATAGTCAATCTAATTTTTATACGTTATTTAGGATTTATGTCTGAAAATGCAGTATTATAAATAAACCATAAATATATATTAATAATATACAAAATGGTCAGAAAATTAAGATACACAGTATTGGCGATTAAATAAATAAAAATGCTAAATCATAACTATTCAACATATTAAATTTACTATTATATAATTAATCATACAATATATAGTTTGAGATGTGGATTACATATAATTACACGATTCACTTAACACAGACTACCAAGCTGTCAAAATAATTAATTTGAATTCAAATATGGTATTATTTACATCATATTATTTACTCTTTGATATAATAGGTATAATATATCCATCGATATAGACTGTAGTTAGCATTATTTAAATATAACTAAAAATAATGAACTATTTAATATAACCAAACATTTAAATTTTCTTTTTATATGTCTCTATTATGTAATATATTTCATATAAGTAGTTAATAACAATATCTACACATATTTCTGAATATAAACAAATTCAATTTTAAACAAAATTTATATTCTAAACTTTGTAGTATGTGCATTAGATAAATAACAAATGTCACATATATTGAAATAGTATTAGTCTGAATGTACCCTGTATGAGTATTGAATGAATAATAATGTCATTAATATTATAAGAAATATGAATTAGTACGGAGTATATTTTAAAAACTGAAAGTTTTGTTGAAATTAGTTGTCAATAGATGATAGTAAAACAGGTATATGCTCTTCAAATGTGTAAAATTTATATTTTTAAAAAAACAATCTTGAAGATAAGTTAAGAATGGGAAAAAATAGTATTAATAAATAATAATTATAATATTTGCATAGTAATATGCATATTATTATGTATGGAAAAAGTAAATTGTAAAAGAATACGATTAAGACAAAAATAATTAAATAATTCTTGCTCACCATCTCTACTTGTATTTACAAATAAAATGTTCAAAAATTAATAAATAAGTTATGGTACCAGAAAAGCATAAATATGTTAAAAAGAAAAATGTATTACGAAGTTGAACAAGTAATTTTAAATTTAAGCTGGTTCACTTTTTTTTTTTTTATTGCAAATTATCTTAACAAAATTTAAAAATAATTAAAATCATTATTTATTAATAATATTTATGAAATGTACAAGCACGATTATGTCAAATATAAATATTGCACTTCTTAAAACTTGTATTGGGAGAGAGATTACCACCTATTTCGTACTTATAGACAGAATTCTAAGATCATTGAAGAAATAGTGTCTGTGTAATCTAACACTTATAGACTACGTTTAGACCAAAATGAATAAAATAAAATTTTTATTTTTATTTATTCTTTTAAAAAGATAATGGTAACATTATCTATTATTATCTATTATACAGTTTCATGTTGATGCCCATGAGATATAATACCTAACATAATTTTAGTGTTAATGTTGTAAATACAGTACAGTGTGTAAATAAATGGAAAAAGCTAAAATAAATAAATATATATCGTTTCTGACAAGGCAAATAGTATGAATTATTGCCACACTCATACTTGAGTATAATTTACGATATGCATTCATTAAAATATAAAGGTTTTCGACGACAAAAACAATTGAAAAATCACTAATTTATTTTAAATTGTTCAGATTGTGAAGTATTTAATGGAGATTAAAAATATTTGTGGTTAATTGAAAAAAAATCAATACAGGCATATTGTGAATGTAAAATCACTGTAGTTATATAGATATTTAAGTTTTCTTATAGTCTCCTGGGTGTATTTTTTTTTAATCGTAATTGACTGTATTAATTATAAATTTATAAATATTATTCTTTGTAAATTATTGTGTAATAATTATACATTATACGAATGCTTATAAATTACTCCTACTTGATCGTATGCTAAATTATAGGAGAATAATTTTTGTAATAATTTGTTAAGAATAGTTTTGACCAATGAACAATTTTTAATTTTACTCCTAAAACTTATTCTAAAACGAAAAATCTACTGTATTGTAGATAACTTTACTTAAAAAATTTTTTAGGGATTTAAATATTGGGGAAATAAATCATTAAAATTCGTTTTTTAATATTAAATATTATTCTTGAACTATAAAAAGTAGCAGTTTACATTTTTTTATAATATTTTATATTACTATGGATAATTTTGTAATTTATTGTATATTATTATTTAATTTTAAATTTAATTCTTACGTTGTATATTATTGCATATTACTTTTAATTATAATTCTGTAACGTTTTAAGTTCAAATATTACTTTATCTATAATTGCAATCAAATGCTCAAAATATACATGTGTCCCTATAATGTTTCACGGGCAGCTGACATTGCCACCAGTATAATAAACAATGCAGGTTGTTCGTTAATACTAAAATCCTTTTCAGTTCTGTTTTTAGCCAAAATGCTAAAACGTATTGTGTTAAGTTTTGTATACCTTCGTTAAATTACATTTTTGTTCATTTTTATTATTCGCATGTTAATGGGTTAAATTTATAAACTTTCTAAAATATTTAGATATTATTATGTGTCATGTAAGTTGTAACTAACAAAATTGCTTTAATATCCAACGGTGACAAAACACGTATTCACCATTAGAAAATACAACAATTATTTTATTGTCTCTTTGTTCACATATTAACTTTGTGACATTTAAAAAAGAACTACATACGTACTTTTATAATAAAACAATATGGTCCAGATATACATTATAGTTGATAGACAATTTTAAACGAGCACACACTAACCATATGTATATTGTCTATACACACTGTACAGTGATATTTGTATTTATAGTTGGTATATTTTAAATAAAAACTATAAAAAATAATATTTTATGAACTATTTGTATTTAGTTGTTTGATTGTTTGAATAAATCAATTAAATTTGTGTTACTTGTAGTTTTTTTTATCCAAGAAATCAAAAAAAAAAAATCTTAAATTTAGATATTATTATTATATCATTTAATATATAATATTAACGTAACCTTTTACTCTAGATTAAATTACTGTTTTATTTTTAATGAATGTAAGTTGAATAAAAACCAAAGTATTTTATGTAGATATTTAAATTTTTATAATATTGTTTTTACATTTACTGCAAGAATTCACAACTATCTTCAGATTATCATTGATTTATAATAAAATAAATATGCACATACATAGGTACATGAATTTATATTTGATTAAATTGATATTAATAAAAATTATTGTTATAAAAAAATGTTCACTAATAATAATAATACAGGGATAAAGGTTGTATTATTTTCATTTGACAACAATTTAAATAAGTGTAATCATACGAATCATAATATTTATGAAAACATCATTTCGTATTTTGATAAGCTAGTTTAGTTATTTTTTAACTTTAATTTTTTTTAACTATTTTTATTAATAGTTTATAGTTACATGTGATCAGAAATCAGCTTTTAGTTCGTAAGTAGGTACTTTTCATCTTCGCTATTTCAAATAGTATTGTTAATACTTGTTAGTAGAAAAGCTGAATACCTAATCTATAACAAGAGGCTATAAAATATACGATAATTCACTTGTGATTTTACCCTAATTTCTACTATGATAACATTATTAGAAAATGCTGGTTCTTTAAACGTTTATTTTTTCGTACTTAATTAGATGTTAATCGCTCAAGACTAATTATTTATTCAAAGGTTAAGAAAATACCTAGGTAATTAATTCATTTTGTTTTTTAATTGAATCTCTGTTTCTTGAGAATTTTAAATTTAAACGTAAAAACGTAAGGAACTTCTTATTTTAACTGCGCTGTTAAATATAATGTAATAATATTTATTCTTTATTTAAAATATGAAAATTTCAAATAATAAAAAAAAAGTAATAATAATATTGTTATGAAATATTTCATACTCATTAAATTAAAATGTATAAAATATATTCTAACCTAGTTTTTATTCTTTTATGTTTTATAAATATACGAAAATATTACTCATAAATATTACTCGTGAAAATGCCAAGTTTGGGTCATTAAATAAGATACATTTGTTTCAGTAGATAAAATAAGTTTTAGTCCTCGTTTTCCTAAATACAAATACATACATAGCATGTAATCACTGTACTCTATGTATATACATTAATGTAAATTATGATAGTTTATACATATATAATATACATTATATAAACATTAATTTAATATCCATGCAATGAAAATGCAAATAAATTACTTACTATACTTAAAACTACATATTATTGATGTTTTTATTGCGGAAGATTTTGTCATAAAATAGGTTAGCTGATTACCCAAATAGTGATAAAAAATTTGTATACAAACAATTAAAATGGATTTTAATTTCGTTTTATTTTATTAATTTATTTGTTTGTTTAGTTAATGTCGTTAAATTTCAATTTTTATAACACTATATAGTATGCAGTGCACATATTATTATAAGTATACATCGTTAAAATAGTTTGAAATACGATAATTATAATAATACCCCAACATATTTACACAGTAATAATAATAATCAAAATATCGTTACAACATGATGATCACTTAATTAAATATACATTTTTCCTAAGTATTTAGTTTATTTAATATTGTCACAACACATATTTATAAGAGCTCGTAGATAAAAATCCTACTTTAAATATTATGCATTTAATAGTAAAGCATTTTATTCAAATAACAAGTGGTTCATTGAATGTGAATATTTACCATTTTGTTTCGTTATTATTATTGCACTGTCTCGATGGTATAGCATACTTACCATTGAGATACATGCTATTGTATTTCAGTTTCTAAGTACTAATACTACGGCGTATAAACATGCAAAAAAAAATATATAACAGTTTTGTTTCATTCATGGGTTATACTTTTTATTCTTTTGGAGTTTTACTACAGTTAAACGTTAAACAATTTACATTTCAATGTTTTAAATATTGTATACGTTTTTTGATTATTTTTAGTATTAGGTACTATATTAAACATATAGTTAAGCTAAAAATTCAAGCAAAACATTGTGTTCAACCATAAAAAAAAAATTGAAATAATAGTTTTAAATGTATTAAATTCAAAATATTTTCGAGGAGAGTAAAATCAAAATATTGATAAAACTATCAAGTATCAACTAAATACTTTTTTATTTTTAATTTTGTAAGGTTAGGTTATGTTTAACTTATGTAACTTTTCTATCTAAAAAAGAGAAAATTGAAATATTTCCCTATACCTTTATATTTTACTTTACTTTTAAAGGAACTTAATTTTCTCGGTTATTTATAAAGAATCTGCTAACTTTTACTAGTTGTTTGACAGTCAATTTTGTAGATTCATCAATACTTTTCAGGTCAAAATTACTTAAATTTTTGTTCTGTTTTAATACTTGAAATTGATTTTTTTTTAGTAAATTTGTTTTCAATTAAGTATTAAGTACACATTAAAAGCATATTAAATTTATTCATTTTTTTTTTAAACGTGCTTAACATTGCATATTTTGTGACATAATTTAAAGATATTCTTCCAACTATTTTTAAGCTCATCAAATTAAAACGTTAAAAAACTTTTTTTTTAACAGTATCTAACTACTAATCTATCTAACTCTACTAAATCTAATAGCTACTTTACAAATAATTCAAAGAATGCATCAATTGGTTGAAATATTTTTAGTTTTGTATCAGTTATAAATATTTGAATCGTTGTCATATATAGTAAAATTCTACATACGATACAACGATTTTAAATTTTATTTTCGATATCACTTTCATCATTGGTATTTTCTTGTTATAATATTTTACTTTGATATGTCTTATATTATTGTATATTATAAATTGTTGCCATGAATGGGAATTATGGTTATAACTTAAAGTGCTGTATCAAAATACTTTGGACACTACTGTTTTGTTATTTCTTGGGGTAATTCAACACATTTGTCTGTTCTCTCAATATCCAAATGGAATTTTTTCTATTTGTCTTTTTATCAAGTACTTCTATAACAATTTTTTTTCTACAACTTACAAAGTAGTCAATTGAATTAATTTAGAATGTAAAAAAAAGATAGCAAAAATTAAAATTTTCAATTCTAAAAAAACTACATAACGTAGTAAATATAGGTTTACCTAAATACCGTAATACATGAAACATGTAAATAATTCATCGCCATTGGAGTAAAATAAATAATTATTTAGTAGGATTAACCATAACTCAGAAATGTCGTCAATCGGTAATTTTTTTCTTTAATACTAACCAACTAACCTTAATGCTAGTATCACTTAAGCTTATTGTACAACAATGCTTTAGGATATAGATTGATTAATTCAAATAATTATAATAAAAATAAAAATAAAAAAATAGGTATAACTAAAGGTAAAGATTATTTTGGTGATAATACATTTCTAAAAAGTAAAAATTAATGAAAATGATTGAAATACAACTAAATTAGTGTTTATCTATTACTTGGATTAGGTTTTATGATAAATAATGTAGTATGTTTTGCATTATAACGTTACTTTGGAATTAAAAATATACAAATATTATGTATTACTAGAAAAAAATCGTAATTGTGATTATTTTAAGCAGTTTCATAACTGTATATGGCTTTTGCAAGGCAATAAACACTAATTCTTCCTGGTTCTTGGTATTTACTGGAAAAATTTTATTCTAAAACTAAAACATAAAAACTAGGATTATTATTTTGTATAATAGAAAATATTTTTCGTTTTTTTTTTTATTCAATTTACCATTACAAACTATTTTTAATCTATACAATTTTAATTCTTTACATTCTAAAATACGTATCATTTTTATTTATCAATTTTTTCAAAAGGGTTTTTAATTAAATTATTATCATCAAAAATATGACATTAATCTAAATTAATTATAATCTATGAATGAGTTATATATTTATATTGGTGTCTTTAATTGATTGAATATCTTTAGTATGACATTGGACAAATTTATGTTTACAGGCATTATTATGTTCAAAATAAACTAACACTTTATGATGTTGTTGTTAAACAAAGAATATTTAGTCTGAAAATCAGTGTCCACATCACATTGTGCACAGAACAGATAAGAAAGGGTCTCCTGTTGATTTATCGATGCATTCTCTAGGTGTTAGAATACATACATAGGATATTACGAGCTCATAAATCACTCGGTAGCGATCAAAATACGTGGTTGTTTGCTGTTGATTATATATGAGTATATGACGAACTAAAAGCTGACTGTATTTTTAATTTTTCTTTTTGCTGATTCTATTTTTTTTTTAAAAAATGTTTTCACGGTCATATTTATTCCGTTATTCAAGCTCTTTTCATCTATTCAAATATAATGTTCAATGTACAATATGCATAAAATATTCTAAAGCATAATATTTTAAGTGCTAGTATACGTATATACCTAGTATTTTGCCAATACACCATTATGTTGAATAAAGTATACTGATAAGTACACTTATTGGAAAATTTAATCACAGTAACATTTTTCAACCACATTTATTTTATAATTATATAAATGATAATATTTATATTTTGTATGTAAAAATATAAAGCATGATTAAAACCGATAAGTTTGTTTGCTTATTTATTAGTTTTTATTTTAGTATATAATTGGTTTAATAATATTATAAAGTACAGTTATATTATACATTTAAAAAATTAATAAACTCGAGTAACGTGAAAGAAAACTGTGTCAACAACTATAAGATGTAAGATTCTTTTTTTTTTCTTTTTATATTACTCATCTTTAAGTTTGACACTATTTTTTAGATTTTCACAAACAAAAAAAGCTTGACTTTTTATGCCACAGTTGGGTAGACAATTAATTTTGCACCCAATTTAACTTGTTTGTTCATAAAAAATAAAATAAAAAATAAAAAATGAATGGCTTTCACAATTTCTATTTCAAAATTATGTCCTTTAAACTATACTTTAATACAGACATACTTGTATTTTCTTAATAATTAATATTATGATAGTCCTTATATTAAGTCATAAAATCGATAAAATATATATAATTAACTTCTTTTTTTTTGCTTAACAAGCGTTCAACCATTTCAACCATGGATAAGTGTATAAGTGACCAAACATTTATGTTGGAGAATATTTAATATTATCAGCCTATAATATATTAAGTATACACGATAGCTTGTACAGAGTCCAATAGTTTAGTTATAATTGCCTTATATAATTAATATTTATTTATTTGCGACTGTAACATTTATTTTGTAACAGTGAAGAGAGAAATTATTTAAAATTCATCATTATTTATCGTTGGAACGTTTATTAAACTATAATTTGTATCGGGAAACCTGAAATTACCAATACTCGTACATACATTTAAATCTAATAAATTTTGATTTTGATGAGTTTCAATTTAGTATATTTTAATAGGTATGAACAATTAACTAATAAATAAGGTATTAACCTATTTAAAAAATTCACGTAGAAAATATATTAAAAATTATAATTAAGTTCATGTTATAGAACATCTTCTTTCAGTAGTTTGGCGGCTTTTGTTATCAACTTTATGTGGTTTTTACATAATATGTTTCATTTACTTTGTGAATATTTAAAATATATAAAAATTACAGGACAATAGACAAATAAAATTATTTCTTACTAAACTTAAAAATAATTTTGAATTTTCAGAAAAAGTTTTTATGTAAATTTAATTATATATAATTTACCGAGTTGCGTACTTGGTTATACTAAATGAATAACAAACAGTAAGTTAACGAAATATGTTATTGAAATAAAATAAAATTATCAATCGATAATACAATTATTATTATTATTATTATTATGTTATGTATGATACTACTATGTTATGTTTTTACAATGTTTAAGTTTCCATAATATTATACTTTTTTTTTTTTTACAGTTCTTTAGCACCTTAATTTACTTTATTATGTTATTTTATTATATTTTTATTTATATTATACTTATATAACATTATTAATTACAAGCTGTATCGATTTATGCAAATTTACGTAGTAAGTCAGATAGAAATATCGATCGGTATCTAGAAACCTGATAAATTTATGTCTTGTATGTTTAGATTAAGTATCTAAATGTTGAGGAAAGATAATTCTTTTTTGTTTCTTATTTAAAATAAGTTACCCAATTGGCTGAAATTGACATTCAAAATCTCTTTAATCTTTTAAAATTATATAAGTAGTAAATCATTATTTTTTTTATTATTTCACAAATTATGACATTCCAAGTTGATGGATAGGATAGTATATTATGAAAGAATTAAAATAATTTTATAATTGCTTTGGAATATATGCATGCCAGAGAATTATGTATTAAAATCGTATGGAATATTAAAAAATAAATATTATTAATACTGTAAAGCAACATAAACGTATATAAAAAGGTTACTATTGATTTATTTTAAGAAAAAAGCTCAAATAAATATTTTCACTATAATTTTACATTTGACCTATTTTTTAAAAAATGTGAAATATCTGGATTTTTAAAGAAGGAAACCAGAGCTAAGGTGAAGCGGAGTGACGAGAGTCGACCACTTGATGTACTTGTCTTTAAAATCGACGTAACTTTTATGAATTTGTGTCTATTGTCAAAACTAAAAGCATTTTAATGTAAATTGAAAACTAGGAACAATAAATTAATTATTTTTTAGCATGAAAACTTGATTTTTTTTATAAACTTTAAATTAATATACATAAATTCCTTTTAATTATTTTAATTAACACTAATTAAGCACATCTATCGTCAAAAACTAATGAATTATAAAATATTTGTTTTAAAAAAAGTTACTTTTCCTAATCTGTTAAAAAAATTTAAAAATAAAATGTTTTGATTTTTAGTTGATTTTAAAATATAAATTTTACAAATAATTTATATATTATTGATAAAAAAATATATTTTCAAATGTCTTCAAGCATATAATTCCAAAAAAAAAAAAACACACACACACTTGCATTCAGAAAAAAAAAATTTAAACTAAATAAAAATAGAGTTATAAAATAAACTTGATCAACTACTATGTTTTTTTTTTTTAAATAATTGAAGTACAATACATTGAACTATTTTGAATAGAGTTTTTAAAGTACACTATAAAAAAATAAAATAAAAAATTTAAGTTAAAAATGTAATGTTTAATTAATTTTACGAATGTTAGATAATACCTATTACCTATATTTAATGTTTTAATTATAATTTTTATATTATACGAGTAGTAAAAATACGTGTATGAATACAACTTTGGGTAATTCTAAGTTCTAATAAACTTTTACTTATTTTAATTCTTATAAATTGGGTTTTTAAGTCGATTAATAAATGTAAATTATTATGTATTTATTTATTCTTTAACCAACTGTATACATTGTATAAATAGTAAGATTATATCTTCAATGTATAGCTTAGTTTTAGTTTAAAATATATATTGTAATTAACTATTTTATAAAATAGAAAACCTAATAAAGTCATATTGTATTATACCATATACAATAAGCTATACGAATGCAAAGTATTTATGGTTGGTCTTTTGTTACTTTAGGAATTATTTAAAAAACAATCTTTTTAGATAGCATCACTTCTAAAATTGCGATAATATTATCGTAATGACTATCGTCAGATTTTAAAATATGATGAACGTTCATGTAATCGTAACAGTTTTGCCGTGAGGTTTTCTAAACGATGGCGTCATCCTTTTATAAAAATTAAATAAAAAAAATCCTTTAAGGTTGGTTTTTTTAGTTTTATTTTTTAGTTTATATAACTAAATAGTGTATTCTATTATTAATGATTTTTTTTAAAAAATTCAATTGTATCAGTGATTTTTAGTTCTAAAACAATTGAAAAAGATTTTATTCTTAATTTGTATTTTAAAATAGTTTATAATATGGTATATAATATGATATGATACTGATACTTCTATAAATCTTTATGATTAGTTTTAAATTATACGTTTACTTTATTTAAATTATTGTCATAATATTAAACCTTACTGTAAAATAGAAATAATGTTGAAAAATGACATGGTTAACCAGACCAGATATAATTATCAATCGTAGTATGAAATTTCTATATCTTATTAAATCTAATTGATCCCTAGGACCCTAGCTGAATGTTAGTATATATCTATATATCTATATATCTAGTGAATGTATATTTTATTATCTAGTATTTATTTTTATTTTAAAAAGTTGAGGTTCTGAAATGCATTTTTGAAGTATTTTTCATAATCTTTCAGTAACCAGACTCTATTTATTTTGAATAGTTTATACAATTTTAATCGACAGTTATTGACAAGCTAATATTCTTAACATTTAAAATTGTTTTACATACTTCTAATTTTATTGGTTTAAGTTACAAGGCAATAAACAATTTAGTATAACTTTAAAAACGATTTAATTTTAATATCTTTAAATATATGTAGGTACTACTAAGTATATTACTTGATTAAAGTATTTTTTGATCCTCATTTATATATCCACATGTAATATATTCAACTATCAAACAATAGTTTTAAGTTAACAAGGGTTTTATAGAAAGTCTTGTCCGCATTGAAAACTATAAATAATAGATAAAGTCAGGAATATGACTTTCCTGAAAATTCAATTTTAAACATGGAAAAGTCTTGTCTAAAACTTATACAATTTTTTTTAACATTATTTTTTTAATATATTATGAGTTTATTTTTAGGAAATCTTTAATTAGGTAATCAAAAATTACAATGAATTTAAAGTCTGCATAAATTTTTAATAATGAAATTGAATATATATTGTAAGTTTAAATAACATGTTATACTTCAATTGTATTTTTATTTAATTTTGTATGGAACTTTTCAAAAACAAGTTACATTAAAAAAAAAAAAAAAATTTAAATATTTTAAATGTATTTATTATATAATATGATGTAGTACGAAAAAAAAATTATTTATAGTGACCCATAATAATACCTATAATAATGACTTCTATATATTAATTGGAAATATTAGATTATACAGCGTTATGTTCATTTATTTTGTAGTTTCTCTAAATCTACGGTAAAATATTAGGAATTGTTAAAAAAAAAAATATATTAGACGCAAGTATACAGTTTCGACTGAGATACACTAAAGATAATTTTATCAGTAAAACAATAATTTATTATTATTTAGTATAGTCCTATTATATACGTAGATATAGGTAGTATAGAGCTAGAAAAATAGTTATTCAATTTAAAAATATGAATATTTATATAATTTTAATCATCTACCATAATTTAGTAATACAATGTACTTGTGATTTATCGTTACATTATTTAAATCAATGTAGTGGTAATAGCTATGTTGTTAATGTGGAATAAGAATAAATTAAAAAGAAGTATTTACACAAATTTGAAATTCTTAAGAGTTGGTTATTTATATACATTTGATTTGCAAAATAAATATTTTTGTAAAAAAAAAAAGGTTTAATAAGCTTAAAATGAATGTTAAAATACGAATTATATTATAATAAATTAAACATTATAATATATTTGTAACGAAAATGTAAATATTGCATGAATATATCTATTATTTTTTTCAAGATCAATTAATACATTGTTAATCTTAAATACAAAGTTTAGAAACAATTTTTAAAAAAATTTTTTGAATCATTATAGAGTTAGTTATTAAATAATATAATCCTAAAAATAAATATAAATACAATCTTCTGAAATATCATGTTGATTCTATATTTTTAAATCTCTTTCCATAAGAGATTATCATAATATGCTTCTTATATTTTACATATTATTTTCAAATCATATTTTATAGTATTTGTTTAGCTTAAGTTTTTTCCATATATTGGCTTCTTTCGTAAGTGACAGCTCAAATATTGCCTACTTTGATAAAAAAAAAAAAATAATAATAATAATTTTGATCAATTACCTTTTGTTTTATCCACAATAGGGTAGGTATAATAAATTTAAATTATATTTTATGTGTATAAATGGTATACATTTTTGAAATCTAATTTCAGCTTATCATACCATTCATATTCATTTAAATTAAAGCAGTACGGTTATATTTATCTGAAGAAGTATAGTATTTATTGACTATTCAAAATCACCATCACAAATGATTTTATTTTAATAGCAGTATAGGTTTTGTTTACGTTAGGTCTACCGATTTCATAGAAAAATGAGACACAATCGTGTTTTAATGAATAATGAAAAATTTCAGATTGGCAAATCAACAAAAATATTATTCTTATTTATTTTTTTTTTGAATATTTAATATTTATATTAGTATTACGAGGTAATATTGGACACTTAAGACTGATTAATGAACTATGGGGTTATTTGGCATTAAAATTTTAATTATTTTTTAAATTAAAAAATATTATTTTATGAAAAAGAGCTGAACAAATTATTTATTAGAAAATACGATATCTTAATTGGAACACATAATTTGAAACGTTCAAAGTCTCAGCATCTTATATTGTTTGCATTTTATATAAACGTAGCTTAATATCTAAACCGTATTTTAAATCAAATAATAACTGTAAACATCACTTTCAATTTTATTTTTAAAATTAAATAACTCACTCATCAAATATTCATAAATTATAATTGTATTATAGTAGGCCATTTAAAAAGTTAAAATTTAGATTTTTTCTAAAAGTACTTTTTTTTATTCTACATTGTATCAGAGTAACAATATAAACTTTATAAATATTTTTAAATTGATAATTGTCTTTAACGCGATGATTTTTATACTAAATAAATGTATATATTATTATGTAATTTAAATTACAATAGGTATCTAAATTATTTTTGAAGTAAATATAATGAATTAATAATGATCCAAAGACAGTCATTTTATAATCTAAAGCTAAAATTAAACATTGATATAAAATGAAAAACTTGAATAGACTTTAAACACACATTACTTTAACATGATATGATACATATTATCACAATTTTTTGTTTAAAAAAAAAAACACTAAAATTATATAAACATCAATATTATGATTTAAGTATTATAAGACAATTTTTGTGATTATGTACAATTCTTTCAATTAATTACCCTATTTTTTCTATATGATACACTTATCTTCTATAAACTTCTAGTTATTCAATACTTAATTGAAATAATACAATAAACCCAATTAAATTTGAATAAATGAAAAGATATAATATATACATATATATTTATGTTTGCCTCAGACTATTGATGTTTCATGTAATCAGTTTTTAAGACATATATAAAATGGTTTAACAACCCACTAATTACCACCTCACATTTTTATTTAACAATGGGTTTATTCGTTTTCAGATATTTGGAATTTTTATGTATATTTATGGCTACATTTTAAATGCTTAAATATTTACATCATCTAAAAAGTGTCCCGAAGTCATACATTTTTTTTACCATAACACTGTAAAAATTAGAATTTGAATAATAAACGGCATTGACAGTGTTTGGTTAACCTCTTTGTATAATATATTTTTATTAAGATAGATATCAGTTTAGTTTCATCAATTTTCTGTCACTAGTACTTACAAGATACTTCAAGATTAAAAATAAAAAATCCTTTTCAATATAATTTCTTAAGCCGATTCCAATAATATAAAATATATAATATTGTATTTTACTTTATCAACATCTGTGATGCATAGTAAAAGATCATAAAAACAAATTATATTTTATCACAAACATAATTGAAGTAATAGCTTGAAAATGACGAAACCAAATACTTGTTATTTTCCCGCCGGGATAATATGGGGCATGGGCATTTAATACGATTATTTTATTTTTGGTCATTAATCGAGTCGACTTAAAAAATTCAAACTCACACACACGCTAGGACCTAACGCTTAAAATTTATATTATCAAAAACAAGCCCATAAAATTGACCATATTGTATATGTAAGTATAAATTCAGTAAAATAATTAAATTTAAAATATTTAAAAATGTGAAAACTAGTATGGAAAATTTCCTAAAAAGTACTTCCATAGATCCAAGTGTTGTTTTTTTCATATTACAACAAGACAATGCATTTTGTATTTATTATTTTTTTTATTATTTATAATAATACATTATTATATACAACATCAAATTTATCAAGTTTTATACATATATTTTTTAAAATCTTTATTTATTAATTCTTAAATTATATTGTTTTTGTCTCATTCACGTATCTTTTTTTTATTTTCTACCGTGTTTTATAATTTAGGAATGCACTCAATTTCATACATTAAATAAAACAATTGTGTAAATTATACTTAATTTAATTAAATACAACATTTAAATTAATGAAATCTAAATTATGTAATAATTACACTGTTAAAGTCTTGTAAAATATTATTATTTTAGCCTTTGCTCTGTATAAAATGGACAAAGATGGCTTAAAAATTATATGAATTGTTGGTGATAGAACTTCATTATAAAAATATAATCCTACATTTTAACTTGTAAACGATTTATGGCAAACTCTCAATTTCCTGAAAAATAAAATAATTTTTTTGATAGTGACAAAATAAATTTAATAAATAATATTTTACTATACATATATACATACATTTAAAGCTCATATTGTTTCGCTCACATCGTTTTATGATGGTAATATTTAGTATTTTTGATGATTGTAATGTAATAAAATTATCATCTTATTGTTTTTTGATCTGTTTAGTTTCAAAAATCTATGGATGTCAATTATCGAAAATTATAAAATATTACTTATCAAATGTGAATTTGAAAAACAAAATGAAATAATGTGAAAACATTGTTAAAGTGGTTGTATTCTAGTACTATTCCAATTAGAATTTAAAACTTTCAAACTGTAAATACTATCATAATATACAAGTTTTATATTCTTTTACGTATTTTTTGAAAATGTTTTTATTCATAAGAAAATAAAAGTCCAATGGTATTACATTTGACAATAGCGTATTATTACATGATTGGATTTACTGTATATGATATACATGTAATAATATATATATAACACGCCTTACATCATTCATGATCGTCTGTCAAACAAACTTACCTATTTCGTTTATGTATGCGTATTGGTATACATCAAATTTTCGCTATAATAATACCACTGATGTGAAATTTAATGATGGAATCGTTCAATCGCCATTTCCAAAATGTCATTTGCTACTTTTTGTTTGTGTAGATTACTGAAAAACGTATATTATCCTTTTACTTGTCCTTGTCCTTTCGTTACTATGATAATAAAATAATAATTAATATCATAATTTAATATTAAATAGTTTTATTTTTCAAATGAATGTTTAAATAAAATACATAATTTGGAAATTGTATCTATTTATTATTTAATATAAATACCAATAATTAATTGATTATCTGAATTTAATGAAATTTATAAAAACTATCATTTTTTAGAGCAGGTATTCAAGTGTTATATTGACTGGTTTATCAACGTTTTTGTTAATTATATTTGAAAAGTAAGTTGAAATTACTTTACTTGGCTTTTTAGAAAAAAGCTTTCTTCTCTTATAAACAATTTTGTTTTAGAACAGGATATTCTTTAAAAATATGTGGTGTTTATAGTTGATCAATTGCTTGGAAAATATTGATGGAAATTATAAGCTAATAGATATTTTCTTGAATATGTAAAAAAAATGTCGATTGTGTAAATCGTGAATTATTACTAAATAAATTATAAATGTTAGGTATATGGGAAGTATCAAATAATCTGTTTAAATTTTTATATTACTTTAGTACATAACTGAAAAAGTTAATATTTATGATCATTCTCGTGATTTTCTCTGTATTTATTCTAAGTATTGGTACCTTTCTATTTATAAGTTTTTATTAATGATATTATCTTAAAAAAACAATAAATATGAACACTAAATTATTAAATTTTGCTGATGCTATTATAAACAAATTATTATAATTATTATTATCTGAATAAAATTGTAGATGAGTCAAATAAGGTATTAAATACTGTCTGTGCTCGATTTTTTTGAGGAAAAACTGAATATTAATTTATAAAAATCAAAATTTATTTGTTTTAAAACAAAACTTTATTGGTTAATAATTAATTCGTTAAAATTAAGTAATAATATATTATTATATTGGTCTAAAATTTAAGTCCGTTTAAAATAGTAGAAGAAATAAAATATATATTATATATATATGTGTGTGTGTTTTTAAATTAGTTGTAGATTTATGTTTATAGATCGTATCAAATAACTATTTATTTATAATTATTACGATTATTATATTTATAGTGTATACATGGGAATTTTTAATTATCATAAGTCCAGTCTCATTTCCACTATAAACTATATTATAATATATTAATTAAATTTACTATAGCAAGTTAACACCACTCTGATGTAGATAATATGAGGAATTTAATACAAAGAAGTCTTTCGTAAGTTTACTTATAAGTTATCTGATTTAGTTAACTTATTTAGACATAAGTATTTAATTCCAATATTTGACCATGCGCACAACATCAAATATAAGCAAAGTATTAATATGTATTTACTCAATTTTAAGAAACTATTTGGTCAAAATACATTGAATACATAATTTTAAGTTTATATACTACATTTTAAAATTTTTCTAAAAGTTATGTTATACAAAATATGTATCTAGTATTTATAAAAATATTTTTTGTAATTCACATTAGTTTGTTAATACAGCAATTGTATAAATTAAATTTGAATTAAAAATTATTTCATTTCATGTCCAAAAATAGTTATTAAAACTACTCCTCCAGTATAATATTAGTTTTTACTGGATGCTGTAATGTTCAAAACTATTTTTAATTGCCAAACGTATTGATAATTGCTGCAATAAATAAGTATTATATAGTTATACTATAAATCCAGAAAAACAATAGAACATTTTAATTAGTTTGAGTTTTAGAATTTCATTTATTTTATATAGTAGTTGTTTAATATAATATTGGTATTAATAACCGACATATCAACAATTAGTAAACATTTTATTATTATGCTACAGTGATAAAGTTATATGTACAATACTAATTTTATGTTTCTCTTAAAGCTTTTATACTAAACATAATAATAAAATTAAACGATATTGATATTAATTCCACATGTAACTTTAAATCTCATATGTAGATAAACTTCACATAAATCCAAATAATTTTTGATAGTTACAATTTTGAAAAAATGATACGTCTAATAGAAGTTTAATTTTAATTTTAAAGCAAGATGCTAAAAATATATTTATTAAAATATATATATTTCGTAGTTTTAATGATATTGACCAATGAGGGTCGCTCTTTTAATTATTGTAACAATATATTGAGTATTAATAAACCGTAATATAAGCGTTTAAAATCGTAGTTAGTCCATGTTTTCAATAATTAATTTCCACAGGCATAATAATATTAACAAAATTGTTTATAAATACATCATGCGTTTTGATAAACCCATGATCAATACTGCGTTTTACTTCTTCTTTCTTCTTCTCCTTTCTTCTTGGCTTTATGACTCTCCAAGAGTCTTCGCCGCTACCGTCAAAGGCCTCCATCACTCCCTATCCTGGACTATATTCTTCCAATATTTTACGTCCAGTATTCTTAAATCTTGACTTACCCGGCAAACCATCGTTTCCTTGGTCTACCTCTCGGTCTCTTCCCACTTGGTTGGTATTCTATGGCTACCCTAACAGCCTTTGATTCATCCCTTCGCTATGCGTGTCCGAACCATTGCAGTCGTTTTGCTTTTATGTAGTTGATTACCTTCGGGCTTTGTATAGTTTCTCGGATTTCTGCGTTTGTCCTTCTTTGCCAACACCCCAATTCGTCATCATATATCGCACCACAAATCTTTCTCAATACCTTATTCTCGAAGGAGAGTAACCTTTTCTCAATTTGCGCTGTTATCATCCACACCTCGCAGCTATACGTCAGCGTTGGTCTAAGTACAGCCATATACAATCTTAATTTCATCCTTCTCGAGAATAATTTGGATTTGAAAAACTTTGATAATATTTGTGCATAATAAGCCTTTTCCGCTCTGTGTATGCGGTTTACTATTTCTACGCTTCAGTCATTATTACTCTTGATGGTAACTCCAAGGTATTCAAATCGGTTTACTTTTTCAAAAACAGTCCATCCATTGCAAATATTTCCTGGTTGTTACTCAATAATTCCATTATTTTGGTTTTTTCTTGATTCACTGTTAATCCCACTGTTTTAGCTTTGTCAATTAATGTATAGCTGCATTGTTCACTACATTTTTATCTATCTGAAGGTGGTTTATTTGATTTTTCATCCGACCATCTGGTGCATTCCAAGTCAGTTTATGTATTCTTTTATGGGGAAAAAGGGTACTACTAATGATCATATTTCTGGGAACCGCAAATGATATTAGTCTTCCTTCGTTATTATTGCTTAAGTCATGAGCACTTTCGAGTCCAATTGTTGATACAAAGTATGCTTCTTTTCCTATCTTAGCATTAGCATCCCCTATTATTATCTTAACCATGTTTCCAGGTATATTGTCATATATTCTTGCCAATTCGTCATAGAAGGACTCCTTAACGTCTTCTTCGCTGTTTTCCGTTGGGGCATGTATGTTTATTATGAATAGATCGATAGGCGTCGACTTAATTTTTATTGAACTAACCCGATCTTGGTTAAATTCAGCAACCCGTGATTCATATTCTCTACGTATATATTGCAAAGCCAGTACCAAAGTGATGTTTATCTTCCATTCCCTTGTAATAAACTATGTACTCGCCGATCCTTATTTGTCCATTGCCCGTCCATAGTATCTCCTGCAACACTGCTATTGATACGTTAATCTTCTTTAACACTTCGGTGAGATTTTGATATGCACCGGTACGATATAAAGTTAGTATGTTCCAAGTCGCGATCCTTATATCTCTACATTTCCGTTCCCAGTTTCCGTTTAGTTTTCCAGGGTCATCAATCCATCTCTGAGGCTTCATTAGTGGTTTCAAAACATGGTTTTTTTCACAATATAGGGTTGTTAGCTCTACGATCAACTTCCCAACCCGGGAAGAGAGAGCTCAGGGCCTCGGGTTCGCTAAACCCGTAGACACTATGTATCCCCCTTGAAGGTAAATATTATTTTACTAAACAAAAATATTAGCATAATTGATTTTCAAATATAATGGATTATCAAAACGCCGATTTAAAATTAAACTACGATACAGGTTACGTGATTCAAGATGAATTATTTCGGATTATTATAGATCTCATTCATAATGTATACTATTCTATTAATCGCAAGATACGGTATTTTGATCTTTTTAATTAAATGAAAAAAAAATAATAATAATAATTACTTTAAGTTAAACTACTCCTTGATCAAACCTCCGTATGAGGTTATATTATTATATATAATTTCTACCATAAAAAATAGATAATTCATCACTGTTCTCATTTCTAACAATATATATATAATATATATATATACATATATATGTATACAATAGGTTCTTATGAAAATTAATGACCATTATTAAAATGGTTTTGTTTTTATATGTACTTTTAGTAAATCGTTAATTTTAAATCAAGCACCATTTGCTTTGATTAAGCTTCAAACGCTATCCAAACGTAGTGGTTTTCATAAGCTATTTTATCCGTATAGAAGAGCAATATTGTATTTTTTTACACGGTATGATTATAGTAATAGTACTGTTTATTTTGTGAAACTTTTTTTATACATATAATATATTGAAGTGTTCAACCATATGTTATGTATTTGTATTATACGCACATATATATATATTTATATTATATTATTATTATGTTATCTTTCTCGAATACTATATTTATTAATACTAAAAAATATTTTTATATTTAAATTTAAATCATACAATATAAATAGGTTATCCAGTATGTTTTTTGATATTATTTATTATAATGTGTACTCTTTGTATAGAGTATTACATTGCATATTGTCAGTTCTAGAGGTTTATTTTACTTTTATTTAGATATAATGTATAATTAACGCAAAATAACACTATAAATAGTCTATTATAATCGTGGACAATACAAAAAAGTCCTTAAATTTATGCCCATTGTATATTATACACACGTCACTTTTAAAGTCATTAAACACAATAAAGTACATATTTCGTTAATATATGTTACATAATATTTAGTTATGATATTAATATTTACAGCGAAACATTTATTATTTAAATTAAAATACATTATTGTTTTTTTTTTTTTTTTTTATCTATCTTCAAGTAATATATAATATTATATAATACACAGACAATTAAATAATATATATAAATATAATTTTTTTGATTAGTTATGATCACTATTCTATAATATTTGATAAGAGTGAAAATTAATCAAATTATCTAAGTGTGGTGTTTCAAATAATAGTTCTATTTATTTTCATTATTTTTTTTTATATGACATTTTTATCATCTCCAGACCATCAAATACGCACACAATACATTTCATTCATAACTAATTAAATAAGTACTTAGTATTATATTTGCTGTGAGTAAAATGAAATTAGAAACTGGATTACCGCCTCATTAAATAATTTATTTTTATAACAATTCATTCAGTCAAACCGCCGTATCTTTAGTATACCAAAAGAGTCTATAATTACATAACAGATTCATTATAAGAACTTAATTGCACGTAACACAAAGATACACCGCCGACGTCTATCAAACGAAAAAAATAGCAATGTCAAAATAAATTTATAAAATAATGTTCAACTAAGAACTATAGCTTTTATTGTTTCATTTTAGTGCCCATTTAATTTGAGCTATACAAAAAAAAATAATAATAATTTTCTCTAGAACTGTTTTTGAGTAAACCTTCTCTTTTTCCTTGAGTTTAATTATTTTAAAAAATTTTGAGATTTTTGACCACTAAAAATTACAAATCCAATTTATTACCAGACGCTAACCTCAACATCGAAAATTAAAATATCTTTTAAATTATTTGTTGTATATATTATATACTATAAAATCAACATACTCATCGCTCCGCTCGGAATCTAAAATATTATAATCTTAAAACGTGATTATAGTTATTTGAGTTATTATATTAACCTAGATACCACAGTTATGATTTTGCACAGAGGAATTTCGCCATATTGCTCATTAGATAAACAGGAATTGTATCTTGTCCTTTTAAGTCTTAACTGTGATGTGTGACTAAAACAGTCGCTTCATATTCACGCTGTTGGGAATCCATGAATTTTCCGTTGTTCAGCATTAAACCGTGTCCGCAAGGGCGTTTGGAAGTGTCTTGGTATGATAATAATAATAATATGTTATTATGTCTTAGTGATGAGATTCCTATAATTAAATCGGTTTATCGACAACAATATGAGCTACCGTTTGAATAGTACGTAATATAACGATGTACCTATATTGCCTATACACTGCGCCGCGCTACGAATATATATATATATAAAAAATTAAATTATAATCATACTACATAGGTAATATATTATAATATTATTTATCAAACAATTGTATCATTATTATTAGGTATTTCAAAAATATGTTTAAAAATAATATAATATTGTTATAATAACAATTATTTTATAACCGGAAATCCTTCTGTGGTTTCTTGCACGCGATTTAGACTCTGGTGGTTTCCAATTTATATGAATCAACGGGAAAATAATAATATTATTCACTTAAGCATGATGTGTAAGCACGCACATAATAGTATCTATCTAATACACTTTCCATACTTAATAATGCTCTGCATTTTATTATACTGATATTGTAGTTATATATTAGATAGTTACATCACCATATGCGTTTCTATTTTTTCTTACCATTATAATTAGGTTAGATTATTTATTATAATAATTTCAAATTGGTTAATTTTTTTAAATAATTCGTTTTTGACACATATACATATTAATATATTCTAGCAATCACAGTTAAAATATTATAACTAAATTGTAAAAAAGTACATACAAACCATATTACATTAAAGTAATACTTTATAAGAATAAATAAAAGTGAATCATAAATAGCAAACACAAAAATTTATTTTACAAAATAATTAATTAAAATCGAATGCTAAATAATTGAAAAACAAAGATGAGAAATCAAATGTTATATTTTTTTTTTTTTTTTTTTCAACTATTATTATCGAAACGACCGTCTGGGTCTTTATCGAAGTCTTTTTCGCTTGGGAGGGGTAGAGTGCAGTATGTAGCACTTGAACCCCCTTCTCTTAGGAAGAGAATATTCACGTGAGTGGACTTCACTCCCAGTGGAATGGGTCCGGTGGGGGGGGGGGGCAGAGTAGGCAACCAGAACGACAGCTGGGGAGAGAGACTACAGAAAATTCTGTAGAATATTTTTTGCACTGAGCCGGGTTCGAACTGGTGACTGCGCGCGTCGTGGCCAACTTGTGTGACCACTGCACCACATTGCCCCCAAATGTTATATAAAACTAATTTATATAGAATATATATTTAAATTAATAAAATGCACTCCCGTGTAGTTTCTTAACGTTGATTAAATTGAAAAAGTTTTTGGGAAAAATTATTATTTTGACAGTTCGAAAACCAAATACTTACCTACCGTAAACATATAAACTCCCCATAGTATACAATCTAGCTATATTATATTAAAAATACACAGATTAAACTACCAAGTAATATTGTATATCATTTTGCTACAATATTTTTTGGATATTAGCCTTTTAATAATGATTTTTCAATATTTTTGATGTACTTTCTAGTAAGTACCTACTATTCCTGTGCTTTAAAATAAATTGTTACGAATTATTATTATATATATTTTAAAAAAGCGGGTAATTGGGTACCGCTCTACAGTACATAAGGAGCCGTGTGGATCACTATTATATATTATTGGAGTGTTGAATTTGCATCTAATGATAGGTATCATTTTATACGAAAAACGATTCTGAACGAAGATTATTTGTTAGGATATAATTTCCAGTGGTTGGTAAAAAAGGTGGTTTATGTTTTAATGGGTTGAATACACCAAAATTTAAGTTCTTTTATAATTGTTGTAACCTAAGCTTATGGAAAATCTTGTATTAAATTTTCAACTCTTAGTTACTTAAGCAAAATTTTTTATGAGTTATACCTACAAAATAATTTTTTACAAATATTCATGATTTTGACAAATTTTGGTCAATATTTGAACTTCAAATACTAACAAAAAAAAAATTGTGTCATTGTACTCTTATAATTTTTTAATCACTATAAGAATAATTTATGAAGAATTTCGTATTAATTTTCAAGTATTTTGACAGGTCAAAAAAAATTTTATTGACACTTCAAAAAAAAATTCTCGGAAAAATCGAAAATTTAAGTTGTCTATAAATAGCTCAATAAGAGTCAAAATATTTTGAAAATTAAGTCGTGTAAAAAAAATGTCAATCTAAATAACTAGTGAAATTTGCAAGTATCTACGACTTATACTTTTTGAATAATAACAAATATTTAAAATCGTTTGAGGCTAAATCGTTGTCGTTATGCTATTAAGTAAAAATTTAAAATTCTAATGCCCTTAAGATGTTTTCTATAACGATGCTTCCAGTTTTCTCTATAGTTCCTTGAAGGAAAACTTATGAAAAACTTAGTGTTGTATTTTTAATCTTTAGTATAACTAAAGATAAAACACAAAAAATTTTATGACTTTTCAACTTCAAAATTACTTTCAATTTTTCGCGATTTCTACAGATTTTGTAAAAATTTAAACTATAAACGCTTAAAATAAAAAATTGTGACTAACGATTTTTAATTTTTTTTAGCTACAATAAGAACAACTTATAAGAAACCTTGTATTAAATTTTCAAGTTTGTTTGGTCATCCAAAATTTTTTTATCGACACTTCGAAAATTTAACTATATATAGATAACACTAACATAAACATTTGGTAAAAATTTCAAGTATTTACAGTGATTAGTTTTTGAATTATAACCAAATAAAAAATCGATTTAGTTGAAAACTGGTTTTGCGTAAAAATTCCCGTTTTTCCGTCATTTTTTTTTTTATTTGTTTTTCCTAATTTTTTTGAAAATTGTTGGAAAATGTTTACTTTTTACCTCTATAATGCACCAAAGATATTCACTTTGCCTTCGGAAACCACCCCCGAAGCTTGAAATTAAAGCATTATTTTTACTAGTTAAACTCTACACAGACAAAAAACAAAAAAAAAACATATCATTGTAGAATCAATACATTCATCATTTTGTTCAGAATCTAAAAAAGATTGACATCGTCCTACATTTAATTTTCTTTTTTATTCTTTAACTATGACAACACACAGCTCTTATAAAATGCAGAATGATATATATGTATAATATTATGGCTACGCCGGAAATTAAATAGATTTTTTTTTAATTTTTCTCAACTTAATTTTACCGATGTTAAAGTATTATTTTTTAAATTTTTATTTCAAAATTTGAAAGATCGATATATATATCATATAATATATGATCCTATTTTTTGAAAAAAATAATATATACAACACAATTTTTTTTAGTTTATTGTAAAAATTATGAAAATCGATTTCTTTTATCATTTGAAAAGTTTTGTATTAATTTCAATAAGAATAAATTAATGCATAATTTCATAAAAAAACATATTGTATTACAACATACACTATTATGTTTTAATTAGATATTTTAGGATGTTATCACGTCATGAGGAAAAACTATTACATTTGGGTTGGGCGAAAAAATTCAAGGAAAAAATAAATAACTTTACCCATAAATATGGGCTTTTACCGCTAATTTTAGATAAATATATAATAGCTAGAATATTGTTTTTTTTTTTTAATACTTTTGAAGACATAATAATGCAGTTTTTTTTAATTTATCCAGCAAATCTTAGTATTGTCTACATCAATTAAGTATTACTATAGTATGACCATTGGTTGAACAAAATAAATTATGATATGTGTTCTAGAGTTATGACATACGTTATTAAATTACTGTGTATATAAATTATATAACTTAGTTGAGATTAATAACATGATAATGGTGGTTTCTTGTTTATAATAACTTTGTAACACTTGCAAAACATAATCAAGTTGAATAGAAAAATAAATTTAAACAAATTGATAAATCATATTTGACAAACAAAAAATGTATTGCTTTATAGTTATAATATGTATACATAAATGTCTTAACATTACATTTTATTTATCATAACTATGTTTGGCTTATTTATGATTTAGAATTCTATAATTTTTATTTTTAGGATTTAATTAAGCTTTATATCATTAGCTATTTTAGATTATTGTCTCAAACTAAAACCTAACAAATTATAATGACATCAATTCTGAATCACTTTGTTTTTGAAATAAAAATATATTATAGTTGATTTAATTTTTTTTTTTTTTAACTTTAATATAACCTACAATATTGAATGTATATCTCGAACAATTGTAATATTCTTAGTTTATAACACCAAATTCTATGTATTAGTTTGTACCTAATTATTATTACTGATATTAATTAATATTTTTTTTCAAATAAAGTGATAAGAATTATACTATATACCTATACATAATTTATTATTATCTTATTATTTCACAAAAGAACTATTATATTTTATAATTTTAAAATTAATTAAAAAAAGAATTACCATGATAATACGAGTATAAGGGTATTATATTTTCTTTATCTTTTAAATTTGGAAATCACTGTTTCAGCACGATATAATAATTTATATTATAATTTATAATATTTTTAATTTTTTTAATAATTATTTAGTTATTTAAAACTGTGATTTATATAGAAAAAAATCTATTTTATTCCAACAATAAAAATTCACAGTAAATAAAAGATAGGTTAGGTATTTTTGTATTTTTCATTAAAATTAAATCCCGGAAATTTAGAAAAAGGTTAAAATCTAGGTTTATCATGCAAGATAGCACAGACCTATTTAAAATATTTTCAAAACCTAAATATCCTTATAAATTCAATTACATTGATGTGGTTTTGTAATTTGTATGTATAAAATCTAAAAGTAGTAAATTAAATTGAATAAATAGTATACATCTAAGAATAGCTCATATTAGTACATAATTAAGAATGAGTAATGCTATAAAATACTCTATATATTCTAAAACTATATTGAATAATAATTATCATGATGAGTAAAATATTATATATTGATAGTAAATACCTACTAAAATAGGGTTTTAATCAATTTTAAAATAGATGCCTTGCGTATTAATTTACGTAATATTGTGATAAAGAACACGAGTTTTAAAATATGTTATAGTATTTTAATCAAGTCTACTTTATAGTTTGTCTTATAATTAAAAACACAGGGCAAAAAGTAGATTATAGATATAGAACACTATACTCACAGGTGCATTCTATAGTTCTCCATAAATATCATATAATTAAATAGTATACTCATTTCATTACATTTTCCATAAATTATTTCCATTATACAATATAAAGTTATAAGAAAAAAAAAATATATATATATATAAAGTTAATCAAACGATCCAGATGAGTTATTTGACATTTTTATTAATCAATTTTTTAAGAAAAATATGAAGATCTATAATAACGCCTCTATGCATTCGATCGAATCAGAAACAATCCTCAAATTTTAAAATCCAAGCATTTCTACTGCTGAGGAATGATGTACACAAACATTTATTTATCAAACGTAAATCATTGTAAAAGCAATGCATTGATCACTTTACTAAGAATCTAAAATGAGTAATATTATTTTAGTGTATATTAATATTTTTTTTTAATTTCTACCTTATTATATATGCTGGAATAAATGGGTTTTACCTATAGAAATGCACGTTAGGTTAAATATTTAAATATTTAATTTAAAAAAGATAATACCGATATCATTATGATTATTTTTGTAACAATAAGACACTTTTAGACACCTAAAAAGTTTGTGAATTTATATTACTTATAGTAAAATAAAACGTATACTCTATTTTTTTGATTTGTACTGCAATAATGCAGCACATACGGTTTATATTAAGATTCTCGATACTAAAACTATAAGATTTTCTTAGGTGACTTTTTCAATTACTGGTTTATTATTGTTAATAATTATTATTGTATTTTGAAAGGCTTTAATGAGCTTTAAAAATCTATCTTTCGTGTAGAGAATGATAATAGTCAATATAGAGTTCCATATCACATCGATCGTATGTAAGTGCAGTAGTATTGAACTGACTCAAACACGTATTTCACAGTACGTTTAATCCAAACGCACTTTTCTTATTCTATAAGTGTTCAGGATTTATATTCTGTGCCTACATTTGGATTCAGTGATTCAAAGAAATCCAAACAACATGTAAGGAGTGCACAGCGTTGGAAGTAATATGGGATCTCAAATATTTTCATAAGCTGCATGTAAATTTTCAATTGGATTATATTGTATTAGATTATACAAAATACCATGGTATAATTTTTGTATTCTATAAGACTTAATATACACATTTTTTGATTATAAAATATAGAGACAGGTCGTGAAGATAAAAATAAAATATAATCAAAATCAAAGTTAACAAATGAACTAAACCTGACTAGTATAATACATTGTATTGGCTATAAATTATATGTGAATATAAGTTAATAGTCTAACATAACATTTCATGATTTGTAACCGATGCTGATACAATTCTTATCATATGAATTGAATTTAGAGTTCAGACATGGGATTTTATCTTCTACAAGAAATATATATATATATATATATATATGTATAATGTATCTATACGATACTCAAATTATTGTGAAATATATTTACATAATACACAATTTGAGAAATATATTATTATATTTGCAGTACTAGTATAACGATTAAAAAGTTAATTTCATCATTATTTTTAACTTATCGACAATTTATTGAAACTAAGTTATCTACTTAGAATATCCAAACTTCATTAGTTAATATTCCTCCAGCTATAATATCTTTAAACAGTTTAAACATAAGTCGATGATCAAAAGTGAACTAACTTAATTTAAAAATGTAATATTACAATCAATATTTTAAATAGAAGTTTAAAACAAAAAGTAATAATTATCAAAGTAAATGTTAAATTAATATAATTTTTATATAACTAATAAAAATAAAAGTATTAAAAAAATTCGATATATTTATGTCAATATATTCATGGGAAACCCTACTAAGTTAATCGATAAATTATAAAGTGCAAATATTAATAATAGTTAAAACATTAAATACATTAATCATAGTCTAAAATAAATATAAAAATTTTAATAAATTTTTCTTATTTCAGAAATAAGATAATTCTTCGTTATCTGGTTACAAAACCTTTATAAAAACACAAATAATTATTTATATTACTTGTAAATTTTATGTTTTCTTGACTTAAATTTACATTAATGACTTTTTGAAATTTAATATATGCTAAGTAGAGAAATTTAAAAAAAATTGCAATTAATTATAAAAATATTTATTTCTTCTTATTATGATTTTGAATTATCTAAAATACTATTTATATAAGTATGAAGTTCAAAACACAAACACTAAAATAAAAAGATGCATTACAGTTTATTTTATTCAGATAACAATCTCAATAAGTTTGATTTTAACTCTGTTCAAAAATAATCGTACGATATTGATCCATACATTTATTATGTCTACTTCAGATTCCAATTTAATTTGAATAAGTAAAAATAAAAATAAAAATCTTAAAATAAAAATAAATAAATAAAAGTAAATCAATTCATATAATTCTAACTTGGTTAAGGACACCAGTATAAAAATACATTATGTATTCATTCTTGATTAAATCAATAGATTGAAGTACTCTGGATTAATTAAATTTATTCTAAACTGAACATTTGAATTATTGTTCACTAAATTTTATATCAACTGAAAACATCAGTAGATAACCAATATCATTCACAACATACAACTAAATCAAAAGTCTAAATAGTTAATGAAGTTTACTAGTAAGGAATGATATCTCCATTAAAATCTTATTAAAACCTATTTAATCATACAAATTTGTTATGTATACATTATAATATTATAATTTGTGTATAGAACTGATGTAGAATCTAACAGGATGGTAATGTTTAACACGTTCTTTCAATAAGTAGAATCTTGAAAGTAATTATAACAGGAATAGTAAATTGATTATGCATTCCCCGGAATTTAGGTTGGGAAATTATTAACAAACTATATACCTATACTAGCTAGAAATCAGATAACAAATTAAAACAAGGAACACTTTAAGTAAAATAATAACTAAAATATTTCTGTTCTACTTAATACTGAACTGTACTGCCTAATCATTACACCTAACGATTTCATGTATAATTAATTATTCTTATTATTTAGAATTTTATAAAACATGATTATTACTCGACATGTATGCAAATAAATGAGAGCAATTAATATTTTTCTGTTGTTTTAACCATGTCAAATCAAACAGCGAACTCCGTGGATCATGAATTGGGATTTAGAACCAAAAAAGTATTTTTTCGGAAAAATGAGGAATGAGGTTAAAAGTTTTTATAACGTGATGAAAACTTTTATAATATCGGGAAATATATTAGTGTGGTTGTTTTTATGTCTTTCGGGATACTCGAGTAGTTTTTCCACCAACTAACTGGACAATGTTGAAATGTCCTTTTTTACATTTTTTCTTTTAAGGACACATTAATCATTCGAGTACAACTGTTGTATACATTTGTTTTAAAATGCTTACTGCAAGGATTTCAACTATATTCCTCCATAAGTGTTTCGATCCGAACATTAAAGGGGTATATTTATATATTATATTTTATAATGATATAAACATGTTCGATTTGTTGTATGTTAGTTTAGTGTATATTTATACTTATTGCGTAGTCTGTTGTTAGTGTGTGTTATTTAAATTGCTTATTGTTCCATTATTCTACCATCGTTATAAACGTAATTAAATTTGAATTTTTTTTTTAAATTATTTACTTATATTAAACACTATAACTTACTATACCTACATTTATTTTTAGTAATTAATTTAATTTTAAGATATATACTTGCTTTATATATTTCTTAATAGTAGTTATCTACTTAATACAAATCAAGTATTAATATAGGTACAAATTTATTAATAATATTATTTAAAATATATTCTAACATAAACATACACAACATAATCGTTGTTGATGTCTACTTAAGTAAAATTTAAGTTAGAATTAACAGGAGAAAAAAACTTATTTAAAAAAATAATAACATTTAATTTATTATGTATGTATATAACACGAATTGGTACAATTATATTGTTGTACATTAGTTTTTTTTTCGAAATCTCTTTTTATTCTAAAATTCAATTGTAGGATCTTTTGAAGATAGGAATTAGATTTATATCCTAAATATGAAAAAAAAATGTCTTAAACAGAAAAAAATTAAAAACCACATAAAGATGAATGCATTAAAATCACATGAATGGAAAGAAATTAAAATTAAAAACTAAAAACATATGAAAAAGTTTTACGTAAGTAATGAAATTGACCAATGGCAATACATGTTTAAAATTCTAAAAAAAGAGTGGTTATCATCCGTTCTATCTTTACAATGATACGAGAACCCCGGTATTGAAAAATTGTTTAATTGTTAAATTAAATATTTTTTTTATCATTCAGAAATTCTATAGTAAGGTTATTCATTTTTTATTTAAAATAGAAGGTTATATAATAAAAAATATATAAACTTTATTATTTCATATTCTACAATGTATAGGTATACTCACTTGACAATGATTGATGAAGTTACATTTTCTATAAATGAACGTTTCAAAATAATTCGAGTATGATGATTCCATGAGACATATTGTGCTTAAAATATATGATGATAGTGGCATCAAAAGTATCCTTTAATTTTTTTTGATGTGTATTGATAATATGTTTTCATATTTAAATCATAAAAAAATAATACATCAAGTAAAAATATAATTTAAATTTATTTATTTAACTTCGTTTTATAAATGTACTGAAAAAAAAAACAACATGCAAAGTCTTAATATTATTTATTGTACTTATAATCACAAACACATTTTTTTGTATTTTAATTCGATCACATATTTTATTTTAATAAATAATTACAATTTTGAATTTATGAAAATTATTAGTATAATAAGTAATAAGTATATTATGTGACGATGTTGTGTGATAACATGCATGTGTAGAACTGTAGGTACCCAATGGCAATAATGATGCAGACTTTAGTGAAACTGGGTTTGAGTTATCATTAACGTAATAATATAATTATTATATCGACGAGCATTTATGATAAAAGTGTACAGGTACACTATTAAAGTGTATTCTAATGAAAATAGATATAGTTTTATAAACATTGGAACATATTGATTATGTAATACAACTATAAGAAATAAACAACAAGGGTTAATTTATTAAAAAAAGTAAAATTGGAAAGGAATTTTGGCGTTTAACGGCATTTTAGATTTATAATTATTGTAAACATTAATATTATTGAAGCAACATGGGCATTTGTATAGTTGATCATGAGAAGCAGAAAGGTTAAAAGGTACACCATATATTTTTTTATTGACATTGCGATCATTTGAACAATTATTATTCAGTGTTTAAGAGGATGTATTTTGTAGTTTGTACATCCATCAAAGTGTTGAATGTATGAACACCCGTACATAAGACGTACTTCTGTTTTTACTACAACAAAGTGAATATTCGCGTACCACTTGACGCAGCTGAAAGCATGATTACACGAGATTGAAGTTTACATATATTCCTGGCAATTGTGACATTGCAGTAGACCACTCTTGTTATTATATGGTATTTTCACTTTGATAACTCTGTACATTAATGACGATAAGTTACATATTCATTATTATTATTGTTATTATTATTATTATTAGGATTGACTACTATATTAAAGTCTATGAAAAACCAAGGTAATTCAAGTCCAAACGTTTATAACAATCTTCCATATTATTACATACTTATTTTCACGTTTGTACAATTGAAACATATTTCATTGAACTTACTATACTTGGAGTAATTATATGGTTGGTTATCTAGAGACATATGTGGTTTTTAAACGAATTGTTACAACATTTGGATTTTAACTGACATTTTCATGTTTAGGCTATTTACACCGATTTCTCTAAGGTTTTTTTTTTTATCGGATTTGTCATTGCTTCAATACAAGAATTCTATTTTGGCGAACCTTTACTAACATGGTTTATTTTATGAAAGAAAACAGTATTTTAAAATTAATGGTATTTAGTCTGATTACTTGCTGGTTCCTTCTAACGTTCCACGAGATAGTTATTTGTCAACTCTTTTGTTTTTAGTTTTTGTTAATGGTCTTCCGTTTGTCTTGAGTTATTATCAGCTCCTTATTTTGTAGAAGATATCAACCTTTTACTTTAAGTGAATTCTTTAATTGATTGTACCTCCAGAAAGATATCAATTTCACAGTTGTATAGACAATTAATTTCGGTTTTAAAATACAATATTTTGAATAATATTCAAGAATTCGTAATCTTCTTGTAATTAATTGTCTGACTGACAGAGTTAATTTTATATAATTTAAGAATGAACTGTTTTGCTTTATATTTGATAAAAAAAAAAAAATTTATTTCTTTTATCATACTGAAAATGTGAAATATAAAGCTTTTAAATTATTTTGCTAAGTAAAGCATTTTTACGTTGATTTTAAATTGACTTCCTCTATAAAGTTAGTTGTTGCTCTAGTGTTCACTTTGTTTAAAGCATGGTACAGTTTTCCAAAACCTATTCACTACAGTCAATAAGTGTTAGGTGGAACAAATCTAAAGGAACTTTCTTAAGTTCACTTATTTTATACCAAATATTGATTGCCTTCCGCATGATGTCTCTTTTGTTTTTGGTGTATTTAATATAAAATCATTAGCATATACGTAGAAAGGTTGATAATAATTTTGTGTTTTTCATAAAAATTAATTAATTCTTGAATGTATGTTCCAACGTTATTTAACAATGCAAACTTCTAGTAAATCAATAAAACAATCGCTTTTTCATTATTTTATCATTCTCGTTTTACATATTTTGTCATTTAATAAATAGTCAAATGGTGTGAATAATACGTACATTTGCCCAATGATGTGACTATAATTTTTATTTCATTTTAATGTTATTTTATATTCTTTAGAAGTTATCGTTGCTATAATTTTTCCTTTTGTTAATTTTACTTGTAATTTATTATTGTTAATTTTATTTGTCATTTATCTCTATGTGTATATTTTTAGTGAAGTCTGCCCGTATCATTTTAGTATACAAATAAGTTATACAATTTAAATTATTTTATAAACTAAAAGTATTGAATCTATATGGAAGGAAATTAAATAATTGTATTAATATTTTAAGAAGTTATATTAAATTATATATATATAATATACTTATAACTATGCTTTTTATAATTTTATTTATTTCAAAAAGTGTTCTTATTCAATAAAAATATACATTATTGTACATCTAAAATTGTTTTATACTTTAATTTTTTTTAGAAAAAATTGTATTTTTATATTTTATACCACATATTATACTTAAGTAGCATAATTAAGTTATTTGCATATAGTTATATAAATTAATGTAAATACGATGTATTTGGAGAGAATTAACATAATTTGACAAAATAAGCTGAATTTCTTTGCGTTACTGTTTTTTTTTTTTTAAATAATTTCTCGTTCCATATAGAACACCGTCCAAGTGCAGACTACTTGTAACGTGGTCGTAGATAACCAGTTAAATACAAGATATTCAAGGAAGAAGTTAGTTTTTTTTTAATATATTATATAATAACTTAACCACAGATCGAGAACACAAATGGTAGTTAAGATTTTAATATTAAAAATAAGTATAGATTGGTCTAATAATTGTCAATACATAAAAGTTTATTATTACTAACAAACACAGTTTATCAAAATATGGGGATGTCTCGGAGTTCATGTGTGCATGATGGTAGTTGCGGAGAACTTCCGTTTTCTTACATATTGGTATTTGGCCGTAGCCTTACAATAATACATGTGGGACAAAGCTGAGAACTTAATATATAGTTATCATATTGTACGTGTTATGTTTATAAAAAATATATATATATATAATATTTACATTATTATACTTATGAAAAATAAGTACCTAATTATGTAAAAATCGTTATACATTTATTAACAAACTATTGAAACAACGCATTTTATGTTTTAAGTTATTTTTTTAAATAATAAATAAATAATACCACAAATCACATTTACTTTTTCTCCAAATCGTATGTCATAAGAATTGACCCACATGGGAATAAGTTGAGATTTAATTTATTGACCACGATGGCTTAGTATCAGTTTTAAGTTCTGACTTACGAAATTTAACAATTATAAAGTTTCTACACATATTAAAAATCCTGTACAAAATTAAAAAAAAAAACTGTATGACTGTCAACCGATGTTGGAATATTAATGAGAATACCTACAATTGCAATAGTTAAATATATAATTAATTTTCTTCAGTTATTAAATACCTGTAATTTACATCAGATGATCTATTTAACACACTGTTAAAAACTTCCAATTTTTTGAATATAATATTACAGGGTTAAAAACAAACTTTTTCTTAATTTCGTTTTTAATATTCATATAATCCCTAACCTAAGGTCTTAACAAAAAGAAAAATTGAAAAATTATTAGAAAAAACTGAAAGTGATTTTTTCATGGAACATTGTATCTATGATGTTGTGACTATATGATTAAATAACGTTTAGTGTATCAGTTAGTTTATCTATCTAAATCTTCTTTCAAAACACCTTTCTCTAAACAACTTTCAATATTTTATTTACATATTATTATAAAATTAATACACCACAACTAAATTCTTTGACAAGAATTGCTATTTAACAATTCCAATTGTTTTTTCACAGTTCATCCTTAACTTAGATAACTATGTATTATGTTAGAAATGGCTGGGCAAGTTAATAACATATTTTTACTTATTTAAGTTAAGTTAAATTAAAATCTAAATAAAGTTAGTTCAAAATTGTCCATCCCATCAATTTAACTAAAATTTTTAGTTGTGCCTAAGTATAATATTTCATTTCAATACATAAATGTATTTTGGATAAATATTAAAATTGTATTATTATTAGATAATACGCTTGTAACTAGTTTCTGGATATTTATAATCAACGTTATATTACGTTTAGATATTTAAATAGTTTACAATATTTTAGTTTTTGTTTTTATAAATAATTATTTAATATAACATAAAATATAATAAAATGCACAATATTTGATTCTAATTATATTGATTCGCAACGTTGCAGTACCAATTTTTATAAATAGTTATTAAAAAAAATAATAATAATAATCATTAGTATATAATGATCAATATTATCGTATTATCGTTGAGTTTTAAACGCCAATCAAGATCTATATACCATGTAAACTTGTAGTTCATCTCATATATTATTTACATGCAACTGAAAACATTTAAGTATTGACGTTATTAATTAAAAATGAAATCATTTCTTTACAGATCACAGAAAAAAATCATTACAAAAATAATGGTGTGTATATTTTAAGAAAATTAATATTTAAACGTTAAATACAAAGCAATCGTACATCAATAAAAATATACGATTATCTTCTGAAGAACTATTACAATACATTTTCTATTGATTTTTGTTTGTTAACCTTTTTTTTTTTTTGTTAGAATTTTACTTCTTTTCCTATATGCTAATTTCACCTTGATTGTATTATGTATATATTTATTAATTATTATCTTTATTTTAAACTTCGTATTATATATTTATATTATTAAATGCTTAATTAGAAATGTGAATTTTAATAATATTAAATCACAAACAGGGCTAATGAATAAAAGAAAAATGCAAACTTAAAATTAATTACATTTTGTTTGACCTTAAAAGACTTTACATTTTTAAATTATTAAATTGAAAAATGTATATTCTATTTTGATTGAAAATACTTTCCACACTGATGCGTAAATAAACTGAGTTAAGTATAATTGAAACTTAACCATCCAATTTGTTTAGAATAAAATAATCAAAAATGATATAATAAGTACTATAAAATCTACGTTAAAAAAAAAAAATGAACAACTTGATTGAATTTGTTTTAATTACTTTATTAATATTAAAAAGAAATTAAAATCTATACTTCTAAGTTATACGGAAACATATATTATTTTAAATTATATTTCATGATATAATGTTAATATACGTATTCAATATTTATTATTAATAATATAAATATATAATATATATATATTTCAAACAGTAAATAATGATAGTACTTAGTTCAATTAGTTTTCTTCAATTTATATTTATCTTAAAATTGTAAGAATTAAATATTTTAAGAAAGTATCATTACTTTTTATGATACTTTATAAATTAAATTATTAGCCTTATTATTTTATATTTTAAATTTCAATAATCAATATGCTTACCTAATTCTAATAAATTATTTAGATAACTATTTTAAATTTAAACACGTTTTGTACTTTCAATTTTTTTTTCAGTGTTACAATTAATTTTAAATTTTAATATTCAAATAAGAAAATGTATTTCTTATCTTTTTTTGAAAACTTTAAATCACTTCCCATTTAATCCTTATTCTTTTGATGTATCTGACATAAAGTTTCACTCCGTATTAATTAAACAAGTTTTTTTTAACGCCTTGCCCGCCAAATATATAATCCATAATGAATTGGAATAAACAATATATTTTTTTTATAATTTATAACCTTAAGATAATACAATTTTCCATTAAAATTATGAATAGTTTAAACTATAAGATTGTTTAAGCTAAAAGTATGTTCATTTATTGCCAACTTTTAAATAATAACATTTTTTTTTCATAATTAAATCAATTTATTAGAGATATATAAATTTATATACTTGTGAAGTAATATTCCATATTTATGTTTAAACAGTTATTATAATAAAATTTATTAGAAAAAACATAGTTTATGTGGAACATTATATAGATTTTCAATATTAACTTGTATATATGTAAAATAGATATAATGATACTATGCTTTTACCAATTTCAAACTTTAGTAAACAAAAAGTAAAAAAAAAACATTCTCCGTTTATTTTGTTATAATCCTAGTCGGTTAGGCTTCCCTTCACTAAAGATCAACAACAGATCACAATATGATGGTAAGCATTTTTTGTGGTATACGACATGTAAATTTCCGTCTTCATATACAACCTAATTTAAGTATCTATTAATCAAATTCACTTGAAAAATCAAATATTAAAACCATGCCAAGCATTTTAATGGATTTTTTAAGTGTATTCAATGTTTAAAATAATCAACACGATTAAGGCTTGTTTAGACACCATATAGTTATTTTGTCACTAACGTGCATAATGCATCAGAGTTACACGTTTTAAATGGGAGTTATTTCAATAAAACAGCCCCGAAGAAAGGCACAATGATAGTTTCTCAAAAGGTACGCAATTAAATCACAAATGTATGTGCGCTTTCATTACCACAGTTCTTGTAATTAGTAGCAGACCCCCCGGGAAAGTTATAACGAGTTTGTTTGTTGGAAAACTTAAGAAATATTTCCATTACACGTTTCGATATATATATAATTGCGTTTGTAATATGTCATAGTATACGTGTGTCTTTAAGAAGGGTAGCTATATAATAAAATATTCAAGTATAGGTACTAAAAGTAATTAAGATACCTATAATATTATGTTATTGCATAGATACTATTTTTGTGGTTAAACAAAACAAATAGCTAACTTTTTCTAACATTTGATTTTGTCATGATGATAATGTTGAACATTTAAATTTGGATAAAAGGCACCATAGGAAATATTACAGGATTTATTTTTATTTAAAACTCATATTTTAGACTTCTTTTTATTAAGAAAAAATTCTTTTTATTCTTTTTCTTATTAATTAAGAAGTCTAAAATATGAGTTTTAAATAACGTAATAAGCACCTAATATAATCAAACCTGTTTTACATCTTAAAAAATATTAAACATTTTGTACAGTTTTAGGGTTCATAAAAGGTAAAATTATTTGCTATTCAAACATCTATTTTCAAATCAAAAACTTTCATCGATTTATTTTTCAAAATGTGATAAATATTAAAAATTTGATTTTAAAACACGGTCTTATACTATTGTGTAAAAATATTTTTATATTTAATTTTTTTAAAGCACATTTTCGTTCGTTTTTAGTGCAAACCTCAAAATAATATATAAGACTTGTAGATATCTACTGTATTAGTGTTATATACGAGTACATATATATCTTTACTTATCCAATACGAACAAATAATAATTTAGACGTAGTCGATATATTTTATTTTACGTTCATAAAAAATAAGAAAAACTATAAATAATTAAAATACAAATTTAGTATGAGCCCGAAACAAATACTATCATAGTAAATTGTCATCGTGAAAAATACCCATGCTTTTGTGGATACGTGTGGAAATGAGTGTAATGTATTTTTGGAATGGCGATACTGCTGTGTAACGACGTGAGGTTTTAGGTTTTGTAAAGCGTGAACAGTAAAACGAAAATGTATAGGACTAACGGTTGGGACGTTTTTGAATATTGATAGCTGTGTCGCCTCGTTTCGTCACCGTGGTAGGCAGGTAATTCATTTACAAGGAAATTGAATGAGACAACCGTCACGTCCTCTACCCTAACCAACCCTTTGAATTGAAACTTTTATTTTTGTTTTGTTTATATCGGTATAAATGCAAAAAAAAAAACAATCCAACTATATCCCTTTATATCCCTTATAGCCAAACAATTTATTTTCTCACCTGGTTTTTGCGCCATCTTATTATTGGTATTTGCTGTAACACTGCAGTTTACGAGTTGACATAAATTACAATCTTCTCTTATAATACAGTGATAATCTGATTGTGAAATGTATGGTGTGCCACCAAACACCGCAATTTAATCATCATCATTTATTTTAATGAAAGGTGTATAAATTCACTAGAGACGTTACAAAAAAAAAAAATTAATTACAATTTCAATGATTGCTTTAATTGATTTGTTTTTCCCAGTTTTTTCTGTTTAATGTTTTATTTTTTATTATTCTTATTGGCTTTCAATTTTATTTTTGTTAAGCTTTTGAAATGTTCATAAAAAAAAAAACAAATATTACACTTGAAATAAGAGACACAAAATGAGTTAAATTTAAGTAAAAAGTGGATATGGTTCTTTCATGTATATTATTTATGATTCGTCTCTAAAGGAATTTGGTGATTTTCCCTTCTTTACCACATCTAAGGGCTAAGATAGTCTTTCAGTGATAATTTTATGATATTCAATAAATATTTATTTAGCCGTTTATTTAAAACTACATATAATACATCATATTTGAGTTTAATGTTTTCTCTCATGAAATATGATTATAAGTTATGTTAATTTTATATAACCTTAAACCTATTCAGAATATCATATAAGTATATTATATTCGTTTCTCTCAATTAAATTTTCAATTTTATATAACTTATAATGAATCAATAATGCACCTACAACACTTAAAACCAAAATAATTCTAATCCTATTTTTACAAGCACAAAAGTTTTATGACAAAGTAAATGTAAAATATATAGCCAATATATTTAGTTACCATAATGTTGTACTCTTATCCAACTTATATATTTATGTAAGCTTAATTTGAATTATGTTTCTCTTCTCTTCATCGTAATTATTAATTGGTATGTAAATATAAATTAATGAATGAATACTTAATTAGTGTCAAATAATATGACTAATTAATTTATCGTATTATACCTATAGTTAATTGATAATATATTTAAAAGACAAAGTAACATAATATAATATATTATTGATATATTTTAAAATACTCAATATTCATACATCATTATCTAATTAATAAAATTATTTAATTAAAAATAAAACAAATTAATAAAATGTTAGTACATACCTACATATATTTTATTTCAATATTATTAAAATATTAAGCAATGATATTCAACGTATAATAATTAAACACTCAATTTAAGTTTAATACTTGAATAGTGTTTCATTAAATCAATTTTTCAATTTAGTTTATTTTATATTGATAAATATCATACCATACTACATATTATTATTTTTTTTTTAATTGAATTAAATTAAAACACTTTCAAGTCAACCAAGTTAATAATTTAATTTCTATTCAGAATCATTAAAGTGTTATAATATACTGAATGGATTTAAACCAAAAGCACATTGGAATTGAGATGAATTCCTAGTTGTATTGCTGCAGAATAAAACAGGATTGGACGATGAACTAATGCTGTTGTTTATACTCTATAATGACAAAGGAGGAGATGACAAAAATATATTATCCAAAATAATCATTAAAGTTATCACAGTTCTTTTTAAAACAATTGAGAAATTCTCAGTATGATATTTTTAAAGTGTCGTCATCCGTTAGTATCTAATTTCCAATAAATAGTAATAAGATCTAAATGTCACATTTGAAGCGTTCTTTCTACCGAAATATAAATATACCAAATTACAATTACGTAAAAAACAAATTCAAAAACAACAAAACAAAAAACTCCAATGTAAAATTAATATTTTAACTTCCTTACTAAGAATCGAATAATAATAAAACTATATCAATTTTCCATATTATTTCAATGGGTGTTATTTAGAACGATGTATTTATACTAAATACAACTACGATATTACTATTTGCATATCTATGTGTGTGGTAGATAATATAATACAGATTTAATTATAGTTATAAATTGAATGTTTAATTCACAACAGGAAGTTAAAGGACCATTCAGCTAAGACACAATACATCCTACTTGTTATACGAACAGAACAAGGCGGATATTTTATATTAAATTACATAAAATAACTTTTCATTATTCCAGTAATCTATATATAGTAACGAATATATATTATATTATATTATATTATACGATCGAATATTCAATTTATATCATAACTAATTATGTAGTAAAAACTAAAGTTAATACTTCCTTAATAAAATTAAGTAATACAATTTCAAATTATAAAACTAATTATATGGCAAAAGCACTAAAAGTTCAAATAAAAATTAGACCTAATATAAGATGACTTAAAAGTAACTTGTGAATGAATTTTAGATTATTTTACGCAGGATAACGTCAATTATTTCAAATAATATGTTTTTCAAAACTATCTAAAAGTAATAATAATTGATTTTTTTTAAATTTATTTTACAATATGCCATTAGTATTTTAATTGTAATATTAAAGGTATTTAAATACGTGCGGGGAAAAAATCATTTTAATAGTCAAAATCAAATAATTAATTTAAACACGCATGTGGTACAAAAAGAAAATTAAAAAAAAAAAACAATGGGATTGAAACGAATATTGACAATTTCACAAATATACCAAACTTTTATTAATGATACAATTTACTATAAACATATCCACATATTATATACGTATCATATTTCATATGGAGCAAAAAACAAAAAAAAATCCAACCTTTATATTTCCTGTATTATTGTTGTCACTTGTCATTCAAGCGTGAAAAAAAAACAAAAATAATTTATTTAAAATGTTTTCATCCCGTTCATTTAAAATTATTATACATTATAAATTGTCTCTTTAACCTTATTTCATAAAAATGTTCATGTTGCTCGGTTTTTGAGGCGATTGTAACTCGCACGGCCGCAGTAAATTATTACGATACGAGGACTGTTATGACACTGTTTATATTATCAAACGTCCGTGTAGGTAAGTGTTTATGGAGTTTTCGGACAACTCTCGTAATGTTAGATTTTTTCTCAATAAATTACTTGGATCATATCTAATACCATTATAATCACGCTACCTCTCAACTTCATTTATATTTGACATTCAGTAAATTTGCTATAAACATTTCATTATTTCAATACTCAGTGTTTTCATTTTTTTCACGATCGACTACAATATTCATCCTTTCTTCTTCTAAAATACTCTAACCTACCGATTACACCCAAGATACGCATTTATTTTTATACGCTGTAAAAAAAGACGTGATTCACAAAAACAGTTAGATATTATTCAGGCTAAATGGTAAGTAGGGTACACTAGATTGTAAACATAATTTATAATGAGAATTGAGAGTTCAACATATTATTATTAACTATAACAATATAATATTATTATGCATATTTAAACAGTACGTTATAATATTACGGGAATTGTGCAACGCGGATTCTGTTATATTAAATTTTACGAAACCAATCATCGTTCGTTTTAGATGTTCTCGTCAAAAGAATACGTCTCACTTTTTGTTTTCATTTAAAATATATATATTATAAAGAGAATTAAATAAAACCTTAATAAAAATATATAAAATGTGTACTAGTATTACGTTTTTCGAGATAAATTATTAAAATATTTTTAATGCTGATTTATTACTGTACAATATGTATCATGCAGGATATATATATATATATATATATTCATACATCAGACCTGTAGTCTCCGTAGCATTTATTTTTCATAAATAAATTAAATACATGTTGACACCTTAATTCTCCTAAGGGCAGTTAACACGCGTGCAGACCAAACAAGGATAGATTTTTATAACAGCCAAAGAGGAACCATAACCGTAAATTTTCCAAGTTTAATTCGTCGTTTATCTGTGTAAACTGTTGGCGTTTACCTGACCACACCAAGTCAATAAAAAAAAAAAAAAAAAAAATTAAAAAAAAACCCATTACTAAGCAAGAATTTGATTGCTGGATGCTGGATACGGCAGTTTATCGGAAACACATTTATGTTATCGATGAATAATGAATTGGAACAGAGCTCATTCGTGTTAAGTAATGCATGCACGTGCTTGTGAGCACATTTATGTTTTCTTCACATTTTTTAAAGGTCTCTAGCGCTTAAAAAATCCTCTTCATTTTTTTTCTTTTCCTTTTTATGTTTACGAAACAAACAGTCAACTATATTGATAGTTTTTTCTAGCTATACATACTGTTGTTGTTTTTGCCGTTGGCTGAAACGATAATCTTATCGTCGTTATCGGCGCTCGTGTAAATTGACTCACAGTTAACGCTACCCCTGTAAACGTTATAAGGTGTAAAATCCTAAGCTATATTTTTTATGACTTGGTCAAAAAAGCGATTTGTCATCGCATAGTCTCTTCGCTAAATAACGGCCATAAATCTAAAAACACAGAAATCCTTATAAATAAGTATCCAACCTCCTGGCAACGACTTCATCATATTGTTATTATTAAGTAACTGTTATATAAGTTTATATCGTAACAATATTATAGAACAGTAGATAAGTACGTATTTTCACATGTTTATAAATATGTATATTATACAAATTAAAAGTAATTACGACAGTAATATTATTGTTAAGGGTATTTTTTTTGTTTTAATTCGCAAACACACAAATATAAAGATAACCTATTTTCGTCTATGAAATTTCATTTAATTTTACGTATATTCGATAATGTTACGACTCTCAAAATTGCCTATTGTAGCACCATTCTAAGACGTGTTTTAAGATTATACATAAATTATTATTCATGTGCATGATATAAATATATAGTGACTTTCATTAAATAATAACTTTTAAGTGATATTATAATTAAGTTTTATTTAAATTATTAACTTTATATAATATATTACAACAGTGATGGATTCTAATAATATTATTTAGATAGATACGTACCATACAAACAACTACCAATATCAACAAAACTAGAATACAAATCTGATGTAGGGAAGGTCTTGATTAAATTACTGATATATTATTACAGGAGTAAATTATTACCGTTAAAGCCGTATACACAAAATTAATATCAAGTCAAAATTATACATTTTATAAAATAAAAGCTAAAAGAAAACAATATTTCTATACCACATTTTTTTCTTATTGTTAGATTATTTGGTTAATTTACAATACTTTAAAAATTAATGATCGGTCAAAATATTTAGTTTATATGCTTAAGTACTTTTTGAATAACTGCAACCATAGAAAAATAAGTTTTGTTAACAATGAATACATTTTGATTTTCCACAAAAAAAATATATTACCAACTATTTAATGCTAGGTGCGTTCTTTGGAAGGTTAGGTTTTTTAAATTCAATGATAACATTTTTACTGTTTACCTTAATTTCATAAAATTCAACTTTATTAAATGGAATATATCTGGTTTATTATAATTTTTATTTCATAAACTTTCACCTATATTTAAATTAATGTTTTGTATCATATTAGAACTTTTGTAATCAAAATTATAAAAATCATTTTTTTTAAGTTTTATCTATTTTAGCACACATTTGATAAACTATTGTGTGTTGATCAATCATCCTAGAATCCACTACACTCTTCCTATAAAATATTAATTTTTATGTTATATGTAGTATAAAGTGAGATGTTATTATTTCTTAATTAAATTTATAAATTTGGATGTCATCAATGTCATAAATGTATTGACATTGATTGAACTATTTTCAATGTTTTAAAATTCAGTATACTCTACAAAATAATAATAACAAACAAAATACCGTTTGTATTTATAACTTTAGTAATCTGGTGAATTTCAAGGTTTTTGTAACTTTTATCGCACTATAGAAAGTAAATATAATATATATATAGTTATATACATTTCTACAAAGTTAGAATATGTAATTTTATTTTATTTGATTAAATTCTAAACTTAAATTATTAAGTTATTTATTGGTTCCTTGAGAATTTTTATTTTTAGCTGCTTTTATTTATATAATTTTTAAGAACTTTTACTTTTAAGTAATTGTATTCATTTTTTCTTTGAAAATTTTTATATTTTGTTATTTTTATTCTTAAAAAAAAAAAAATAAACAAAATGTTAAAAATTCTATTATTACTGTTTCAAATGTTTCAATGGAACTTTTTAAAAATGTTATACAACTTTTAAGACCCCTGGTAAAATCTGTGTAAAATATTGTCAAAGGATGTATATAATGCAACCTTTAGAACACATATTCTATCCAAGAAACTGATTACATACACATAACTGAAATAAAAAAACACACAATGTAAAAATAATATTTGAACATAAACTACAATATTATATTTTTGAACGGCACTAAAAATTCACATCGATATTTTTACTATATAGCATACGGCACATTCCAAATTTAGGTATATATTATTATTATGTACATTATTACTTACGTTTTATGTTTATTTATTATATACCCTTAATATGTTTGTAATAAATTCTTTATTTTTTAATACTACTGTATTAAAGATCAGATAAGAATGATAATATTACTTGTAACTGTTAGTAGTAGATCGTAGATCAACTCACGATGGATTGCCCTAAAAACAATAATCCTTTTTTAACTTTTATCCTTTTTTTCTAATCATTGATAAGTTCATTTAACTTCTTATAAATAAATTGATGATATAGTAACAGGAAAACAAAACAAAAATTTTAGACGCAAATATGAATAACCTATACTTATATTACCTATATACATCTGATAATTATAATAACATAATTCCAATGCAAATATTAGGTACGGTATACTAGTACCATAGTACCATAGAAGTATCATAATACAGTTGGTAAATTGTAATAATAATGATTATTTTCTTGTGTGATAGTTGATTTTTAGTTAAAAACTAAATGCATTATGTCAAAAACCAATTGTAAATAACAACGTTTTGATAAATTACACATCTATGTAACTATTTTTTTTTTTTTTTTTTTTTGATTATATTATCCAGGTTCTTCAGTTTCTTGTAATCAGTCTGTATAGGTAAACATAAGTTCAATTTGTTTACTTATTAATAATTAATATATTTACGTTTTTTATAATTAACACTAAAAAGCTTTTTTAATAGGTACAGCTAGTTTTCCAACTAACGATTTGAGTAAAGAACGACATAATGTTGTTAACTAAAATGAAAGTAAAAAGCTTTCATTGACGGATCGAATGTTAAGAATCGTGCTCATCAAGAGGATAATAATAAAACAACCATGCACCGATCTATTTACAATTTTCAAGCTCTGAAGCTATTTCCAATACCCCCTATGTAACAGTGCAATTTGTTTTCCTGATATTTGGTACTTAATTCAAATAATAACAGTATATTTTTAGGTCGATCGTTGTATCTATATTCTATATAATACATAGTTATCGTGACTATAATAATATATTTCTGTTATATTGACCATAATAATAATAATATACGCAAAGTATTATTATTGTTGTGTTTATCTGTACGAACTTACAACTAACACGGTGACTGTATTTTATTGTAATGATTTTCGTTGATCCCGTCTATCTATGGGTACTATATTATATAGAAGGCACCACGTATAATAGTATTTCAGCTTAATATCGTCGTGATACGTTTAAGGTCTGCGCATCCGGTGCATGTTCGATTGGATGGTTTTAAAGTCTCGCGTATACCGTGCGTGTATATGAACCGTGTATATATACTTTTTCCGCGTAGTTTTATAGACCAATATTACATCTAAGTGTCACGGATTTCAGTTCAGGCGATAAAATCGAAACGTCTTCGAAAACTTTATTGTATTGGGGCCCACCGTCATTCCTTCAGGCGGAAAAAATCGGATTCTGGTGAACGGTGTTCACCATTAGTGACACGTGCTATAGTGAATATTTTCCGGGACCATATCGCTTTCTCAGTTACGTACGTGCCCGACACGTATCGAGTCGCGATGATGACAGTAAACTATTCTCTATACAAACCGTCATATCGTGTTCATAATATGATCAAGTACATCAGGTATTTCTAAAATTATATTTACTACCGTCACATAATATTATATATCTTTTGTAAACTTAAATTAGTAACTATGTACCTAATATGTATTGTATTGTTAAAAATGTATAGATGTAAAATAGGTTATTTTTAGATTCTGAGCAGAGCGAGGAATGTATTGGTTTACAATGATGTTTATTTCTTTTTTATTCTGTAAACAATTTTTCTCCTCCTAAACTTGCTCAAAAGTACAAGTGTAATATATTTTCTGAAAGGTAATGTTCTTGAGCTGTTACTTTAAAGAGGTCATTTTTCGATTTTTGAAATGATACTCGAAATAAAAGCGGTAAAAAGAGAAAAAATTTACAACTTCACGATTATGTAGGTGATATAAAATAATTACGGCTTTGCTTATCACCATAGAAACGAATAAAATTAAATAAAAAAGATCCCCTCGTCCGCTCAGAATCGTTTTTTATCGAATGCAATTATAGTGCATTCAAATCGAATACCTACAGTAAAATTACGCTATCATGTCCGAGGACCGAAGGGACGATGGACAAACATCCACCACCGAAATGCGCTGACCTACTTTTTATTATGTGAATATATCTCAGAAAGTTTTTTTTTACTACAGATCAATTAAACCCTAACCCTAACCTAACCTCGACCAATGAATTTATATATGTATTAAAACTCAAATATTATTTGAAGACTAAGTAATAACTTTATTCGGTGGTTGAACCAAGGAATATAGAATATAAAACATATGTATTGATTAATGCGTATCTACATACTACATACTTTCCAGGGGTGGATGTCAGTAAGAAATTATAAAGTATTGATATTGAAAGCATAAGTACTATTTCTGAAGAGCCACACTTACCTTAATGGAAGATACTGAAATTCGAAATAATATCGATCATAAATTCCATATTTTTCGATATGGACATTTTTCCGGTCACTGATATCACTGGGTGTAATTAACAAATAGTACCCAGAATATTACAAAATAAATAAAAGATTATTTTAATAAAGTATTTAATTAATTAAACACTATTATTGCTTAGTAAAATATTCAAAAATTTATTTAAAAACAAATTTTCTTCTGTATAAAATTGTCTTTGTATGAACATGTATGTCTTTCTATGTGAACATTATACATTTAACTATCTACGATTGGGCTAAATCAAAAAATAAAAATCCAGTCAATTGCTTTCTGATAACCTCAAAAGCTTCAATTTACATTTCAATAATCTTCACGGGCTTCACACGATAGTAAAATTAAAAATATATATAATATTATATTAATAATAAATGTATGTATAAAAAATAGTTTAGACTTGTCATAAGTCATTCGTGATCATGAAAATGACGATTCAAAATGTACAATTTAGTTTCTATTACATATTAGTTGTATAATATTTCATTAAGTGATAATTACCTTACACCGACTATGAACTTTAACTTATATGACATTTTTATATTGTTTTCCGCTGAACGCTTACTTATTAATAATATTTATTATCACATTTGAAAGTGGTTAACACTGATACACGACGTGCTTATCCGTTTGGCAAACTAAACATTTCCATGCCAAAATCCTGTTTTATATAGTTTTCCATTGGGTAATCATATTTTGTACCCCTAGGCACCGTTTCAAATAAAGTCATGGCTAAAGTTAAAACAGATTAAAAATAAAATAAAAATTTAAAAAGTACATTTAAAAATAAAGGTTGCAAAAAATATAATAAAACTAAAACCCCCTCCCTCTAAACGTCTTTTATAGTGCAATAGATGGTTTTATTTTCCAATGAATATAGATGAGACTGATGAGGAGAATAATGTAGCCAATGTAAAGCTTGCAGAACTGTCAACCCAAGAGACTGACGAAAAGAACTCATTAGGGTCTTGCAAGGGTTTGTTTGTTTTTACGCACTTTTATGAATATGCCATTGAATAATTTATAACGGGATTCTACTCGCCACCTCATCGTCTTGCCCATTATATAGGTACTATGTACCCGACACCCGTCCACAGCTACCTAATGCCAACGAAGAAAACCAGCAGTATAATTACCACCGACATTTTGGCCAATAAAACCCTCGTCTTAGGTACATGACTTCCATGGGTCTCCATTATTACTTCACTGGACACTATTATAGGGTTATTCTATTACCTTTCCTGTGAACGTGAATCCATTCCCTTTAATAATGAACCCTGCCAGGATTATTAATTCATTTTGTACACGGTTGACTATAGTTTTAAAGGAAGAAAGAAATGAAACCAATTCATAAACAGCTGAAGTATAATAATATATTGTTCCTTCTGTCTTCTGAAACATAATATTGTCTTTTTGAACTTTGATCCTTATAGCAAGAATCATGAAAACTATTGAAATTGCTTTACTTGTTTAAAATATAATTTTTTCATTACCGATCAGTTGTTTTCTCCAAGGTAAATGTAAGTATTTTTGAAAATAATTTTCTTTTTGAAAATAACCTAACTTAATTACAACATAACACAAAAAAAAAAGTTAACCATTTTTATAGTTTACATTAATTATATCTCTTGTTATTTTATATAAAAATTGTAAGTTCATTATTAATTTAATAATTCAAATATTTAAAAAAAAAAATCAAATTTTGAACCAGTAGTTGATTGACCCGGGTTTTGATAACGTGCTGTGTGACTTTAAATACAAAACACGCTCTGGTTGTTCAGATGAGTGATTTATTACACGTTTTATTAATGACACCGGGCAAACACGCCAATTTATTCTAAACGTGAACGATTAATGGTTTACAAATAAATAATAATGTACGTAGTCATTAAATATTTGAATTATTTTAAATGTATTATTATTATTTACTTCCTAAAAAATATATTCATGTAATAATATGTATTAAATAAATATGGTCCAATTTTAGATAGAAATATTATGTCAATTTTTCAATCGTAGGAAAGGGACGGTAAAATGTTTCTCTTGGGAACGTAATGCGCTATTGAGATCGGTTTTGGTTGAGTGTGAACGTGAACGCCAGATATTCCAAATTTTACGATGTGCTATCAAAACAAAAACCTTTTTTTTAAAACATTTTAACTCATAGATAAATAAATTAAAACATTTAAATTAATATGTCGAGGACTCAAATGTATTTTGCCTCGCTTTTATCGTTGCCTTATACATAATAAACTCGTTAGTAAAACTATACACTGTTACCTGTTGATGTATATTTTTAAACCAAGCACGTTAATAATAAATTATTAAAACATCAAAAATAAACTATAATAATATATATTATAATTTACAAAATAAACGTATAAGTATAATACAGCAAAACCTCTAAATACCAGATACTCTCGTTCGCTGAAATTTTGTCTGCTATTTGGAAGTAGGAGATAATTGAAAAAAATTAACAATATCAAAATATAGGTATAAAAAAAATTATATACTCATGTATATTTATATGATTGCTATATATGAATATACATCTGATATTTACTATTATTAAAAACAAAATCAGTTACTAAATGAGACGATCATTTCATACGACGAATAAGATAAAATTAATAGTTAATAATAATATTATGTGAAATGCACATTGTAATAAAAAATATGTAATGCAAATTTCCGCTGTTTATAGATGTCCGTTAAGGAAGTTTTCACTATATTAAGTATTGTTTCATCTATTTTTCGTACCTGGTGGAAGGAGTCATGCGGTTTTTGAACACCACAGCGCCTCAATAGTCGGCGGATATTGTCGTGAATACTAAATGCCATACGATAATCGACTATACGATGTACCTACATATCATGTGAAACAACACGGTAGTCTACCATCGAGCTGTTTGCATATGACATTTCCCAAGTCTCACTCGAACTATGAATAGGGTCGCATCGGTCGATGAGGTATAGTGCTGTGGTCTATGTAGCGTGCGCGTAATAATAAGGAGAGGTCGCGGTGTGAGACCTCGTAAACATTTATAAGGTTTAGACGACCGTTCCTGTTTTGATATGCTTAAGTAAATATTTTAAAGGATATTATTTGACTTGATAAATAAATCAATAATGTTTGTTTCTAAACACGAAAAAATATTTATTAATGTTGGGTATTTCAAAAAAAAGCTGAGACGTCAAATAATATTTGATATTCTTTGAATGCAGACTGAGTTATTTATGTACTGTCATTATTGTTTGGAACTTCGTATTTATTCATACCATTTAACAATGTATATAATAATTTGAATTGGAAAAATCGATAATAGGAACTACTTAGAAATTATCAGGATCCATCTTATAGGTGATTTGGACTATTATAAATTAAGTACTGATTTACATTATCTATTTTAATAAAATAATGTGTCAAATACTGCAATTTTTAGTATATTCCATGAAATTGCAACTAATATGTTTACATGAAATATAAATGGAATTAATACATACGTTTATCATTTAAAAGTATCATTGATACTTCTAAAATATTCAATACTCATTTTAATGCTTTTGTTCAACTCTCGTTTTAAATTTAAGTATTTAAGTTTTTAGACAGTTAAAATTTTATTCTAATTGTGAAGTGACTCCCTCTCATTATATTACTAAAAAATGTATATTATATTTAAATTTTTATGAAGTGGCACAATTTCTTGCACATAAAACTGTATGATAACTTGAAGAATATTGGTCAACACATTTTATAATTTGCCAATATTCAAGTTTATTTAATATTAAAAAGTATATTTAGTTCACCAGCTATAAAAATATTACTTTAAAGTTTTTCAAGAATAGTAAAAACTTTTTAAGCGATAAACTAAGTAGATATGAGCCGAAACTGTTTTTTCCAACATCCAAAATAAGTTGATAATAAAAATGGTTTCCGATATGAAACCAATTCAATAGGTATTTAAAAACAGATACGCGTTATCTATTATAAACGAAATATAAATCACGGTTTAAGATATACCTATATCTTAAATCGTGATATAAATCCAGTATTTAATGTTAACCGATATTAATCCAATAATATTCATTTAAACACCCTAGAGGTTTAATTTTGATAGACTTAAGATATTTTTTTGTATATTAAATACTAAATAATAATAAACAAAATGAACAATGAACACGATATTTTTATTTTTTAAATACTCATTTAAAATAAAAAAAATATAAACTAAGACTATAATAGACAAATATTCGAAAATACTGATTAAAAAAAATCCTTTATTACTCTTAACATTTTAGACATAACTATAGAAGGGAGGGGGTAGTACATTGAAAGATTCAAACACACAAAAGATGATTTAAACCTACATGATATTATATACAGATTTAAAACGCATGGTAAGTGCCACGGAAATAATTTTTGTAATATATATATATATTGCTGTCATTTAATTTCGAATATTATATTATAATATTATCTAGGGGTTTGTATGAAAAAATAATTATATAACAAAATAACCCTATGGTTTAACTTCAAACTTAATAATTTGAAATTTAATCAAGAAAAAAATACATTTATTTATCAATACTTTTAAACATATTTTATATGCTTTTGTTTATTATATAGGTTAGGTACCAAACTTAGTCTACTTTACTTATTAATATATATATATATATGTATATAAATTCCATAATTGATATGCCTTTATCATTATTTAAGCAGACAAACACGTGTTATACCTTATACAGTACAAATGATAACAATAGTGTTATGTCCATTTTTCTCTTTTGGTTTAATCTGCATCATCTAAAAAAATATAAATTAACAAATGATTGATATCTGTTAAAAATAGTTTCATGAAAATACAAAATAACAATAGTGTTGCGAGTAAACATTGTCAGAGGATATCATAATTCATCTTTCATCACATAAATTGTATAAAAGTTGTTCCAAAGTATATTAAATGACAACCATTTATCATCAAAAAATAATCACAAGATTTAAAGTAAGGCAAGAAAGACGAGTAAAATATATATAGCAACAATATATTTTCATTGTTAATTTTCTGTAAAAGACTTCGCGTTGATATATCGGTTGATCGCTATTTATATAACAGACAATTAGTTTAGAACATGTATATGAATTCATTATTCATAACATATCTTGCTTGAATTGTTTTATACGATAATAATATTATGTACGAAACCGTCAATTTACTCTTTTAAAAGAAAAAACCAAGAGAAGCCGCTCGGTGATCTGTTCTATAGTAAATGTTGAATGTACCTATTCATTGGGTAGGTAGGTAAATACTACATTGACCTACTCAACAGTTATGGTTGTGTTAAATTTTAACTGATAAATTATTGCATATGAACCTACGATTCTGAACGGCGACAGTATTAGCTTCTATTTAGTCTCTAATTATATTATATTATAGGTACACCTAATTTATTTACATTAATATATTATATAATTGCTAGTAATATGCAATACAGTATGATGAACTAATTTATACCAAGAACATAATATAGCATATAGTAATTACTAATAATTACAATAATATTATAATATCATATAATATATAGGTACTGTTGTAAGTACTTGTTTACCGTGATATAATGGCTTAAAATTAGTCTAGATATTTAAAAAATTCTATTTTGTATGAAAAAAATTTCAATTATAACAAAACGACTAAGAGCATTGGTGAAATAATTACAAAAATAATATACATATAAATAATTTTCAAATTAAAAATTCATAATATTTTAAATTTTAATACTTAAAAATTGAATACAAGATTACTCACAAATTTATTTTAATAAATTTTAAAAAAAAAATAGCGAGTAACTATATATTTTTTTTTCAAGTGATTAAATTTCAAATATGGTTACAACATTGGATATTTTACACTTAAAATAATGATTTCTCCTCAAACGATATTTGATATTTTGTTATTCAAAAATATTAATCGTTGAAACTTTCAACTTTTATTTAAATTTTAATTTTTGATTCAAATTTTAATTTTTTAAATATTGAGGTTAATTTTAAGACAATAAAACCACGAGTCATTGATATTGACTAATAAGTTAGTAACAGGTTAACAGGTAGCAAAGTACTTTATGAAAGAAATTTTTAATAATTTTTATATATATATATAAATTATTTTTCAGAAAAACTTGTAATAATAATTGTATTATTATTTATTTTTAAAGGAATAGACTGACAGATCCCTCAAAATCGTATTTTAAATTATGGAATAAGTTATCATTAAATTTAAAATTTAACACGTCCATGCCATTGCCTTACTTGTTGAAGAGATATAGTTGACATTTTCTGTACTAAAACAGAGCAACTTCTCATTTTTTTATTTTCAAACATATATTGTATATTATTACACTTTTTTTTTCCAACCGATTTCGTGAAATAGACGGCCAAGCAATAACAAAAATGAAATTAATATTTATAACGTTATAGTTATATGTTACAGTACCTTAAATGATTACGTTATCATAGAAATAAAAAAAAAAGAGCATAAAATAAGGACACGATTATTTTTTTGATTTTTTCGTAATCGAATATTTTATAAGGTTGCCCCTAGTAACCGATGATTTACCATTGAATCTTATATTGTCTTATCTATTACTATAATATAATTTAAAAAATATATTTAAATATTATATACGAATTAATATTTTTTTCTGTACAGTAGAAAAAATATATAATAGCATAGTACGGTTGTTTACATATATTAAAAAACAGCTCTAATACTATACAGAATCAAAGGATCAGACCATTTTTTTTTGTTTGTTTTTTTAAAATTATTTTAAAAAATATTAGGAATTTTTACTTATGCATAAGTTTAACCACTTAACTTACCATTTAAATCCAATTTATTACCAAAAATCTAAAAGATTCCAATCATTGTAAAGCAATAATAAATACCCTATATTTATTGGATTATTATTGATTTAATCTAATTTAACGATTGTTTCATAAAATATGAGTCGCATGACAATTTCAATAATGTTAACGTACAATTGTTTACATCATGTCATCATGTTTTATCATATATTAATATGAAATATTAATATTAATATCATCATTTATAATATATTAATAATAAATTATGATATTGATTATTTTTATTATATTTACAGCCTCTTCGAGACACATCCAGATGTTCAACAATCCTTTATGCCATTTAAAGGAGTTGATCTAGAGGACCTGAAACACAGCAGACAGCTAAGAGATCATGCTTTAAGGTACTGTAAATGTATAAAAAATATATTTTAGTATAACATGTTATTATAAAATAAATATAATAGGAAGGTAATTTAACATAAAATAATTTATCAATTTATTATCATTTGCCAAAAAATAATCAATTATCTCAACAGTACTCAAACAGATATACTAAATTACTCTTTACTCAATATTAAATATTTAAATTATTTGTTTGTTATTTTTATTTTAACTTAACTATACCAATTTATCAATACATTTAGTTATATACTAGTTAAGGAGTTTTGAAATAATTAAATTTTAAAATCATATATTAAATGACCAATCATTACAATTATTTCAATTACAATTGAAGTATCAATAGCAATAATTAGAATTTATAACTATACCTATATTATATGTATATATTATTTTACATATTTACGATCATGTAAATTACAGTTAAACTAATTTAGGTTAGGTTAACCTACTTTTGAGACAGTTAAAACCCTAAAATAATATGCTCATAAATTCCTCTATTGATATTCAATTTAACGTGTTAGTAATATTTTATTTTCAAAAATAAATTTAAAGGATATGTAAAGTGTCAGTTAAATTTAAATATCAGACATAATATCTTAATTATGTATGTGTAAATCTTTAACATTTGACTCTATTGAAATTTTTTATAGAATCTAAATGATTTATTATTTATTTATAATTTACAAAGGCTTTTGTCTACATACAATGAGACAAGTAACAACTATACACAACACTGAGCTATATGGTAACATTTTTTTTTTCGGTCTAACTTTTTCCGGTGAAGCTCTGCCACAACAATGTCATTGTATACCTACTTCACAAGTCACATTTTTGCTGTGTTATTTAGCAATACCTTAATGTTCTACATAATTCCAAGAACCTTAGCCTTACTACATTCTACCACGGAGTCTGTTGACAGTTTTTGTTCATTCCAGTGAAGTTGTAGTGTTAATACTTTTTTTTAAAACAATTATATAGTTCAGCCTTTGAGTTCTTGACTTTTTTGGTAAAAATTGTGATTACAGTAATTTCAGTGGCTATATACTAGATTTATTGTTCGTAATATTGATTTAAACTATAAAATAAACTTTGCAAATGCCCCAGAAGCATCTATTATCAACAATTTTTTTTTTTTTGAAATATTATACAATATAATATAATAATTGATGAGTAAGTAATAGTATTTTTATAAAATTATAAATACCTAGTTAATTGTTTTTAAATACCTATTCATAATTTTAACTTAATTTTTGTTTGTTAATCACATAATTTATATATCAATATTATTATTGATATTTTATTTTATTTTATACTTGTTTTGTGATATTAGATACGCCTCGTCAAATCAATAACTTAAAATATCATAGTTCGGATAATCAAATATTTCCGAATATGCCCTATTGTCTATAATTTCTGGATGAAATTTCTACAAGTACGAGTAATCCCCTATTGAAATATTTAATCCTTGTTAGATACATAAATTCAAATTTCAATGAAGGACAAAAACCAACTCCCTTATAGGCTGTACAGTGTACATTGGAATAAAGTTACTACGGACACGAGTTACTACCGTCTTAAGTAAAAAACAACAGACCTCTTGACGTATACCAAAGCAAAACAGTCTATAGTTGTATACACAAAATATGTTCTAAAATCAAATCCTACCTAGTCTATTATTATCAGATTATAAACGACAATATTTTCGTAGCAAATACCTACCTAATATTATGTACATAACATTGAGTTTATTGTAAAAATATTGTTTTGAATATATTTGATCGGATGAGACGTTATAATATATTAGTTTTTAATGGTTATAAACATTATAATATATTTTAAAAACAACAATAACATTATAATATACATATATTATACGTATTATTATATATTATAATAACAGGATGACATGGTATGTTTTCAAAGCATCTTATGATCACAAATAACAATAATAACTATTTAAGTGAACAAACATATACTATAAAAATATATTTGTATATTTTATAATCCTTTAACAGCCGTTCATAATTTATAATTTGTATATAGCTCCGAGTGAATACAAATTAAAATCCATAGTATGTAAAATGTTAAATACTAAATAACCACTTAAATATATTGAGTAGGTAATTCATAAAAAAAAAAAAAAGAATCAGTTAATTGAAAAAAAAACTCAACACAGCTTAAACTAACAGAGTAAATATATAAACAAAGTAAACCACCCAAAATACTCTTAAGTTTTATAAATCAATGATTCAACTTCTATAGAAGTAGAAGGAAGTAGGTACATAGTACTTTCAGCGAAAAATACACTGAAAAGAATAGATCATAAAAAAGGATTTCTTTGAAATTTTCTGCGAATAGTCAAGGGACAGGTGACAGGTATTAATAACAACGTGGTTATTCTGCTGTCAGTTAAGTAAAAAACTCAAAATTTAAAACTAAGAAATAGGTAATTTATCAAAACAAGCTTGCATCTGGCACGGGGGATACTGTAAAAAACATTATACAATGTTTGAATGTTCATAGAATACACTATTATATAAATGAGAAAATTTTTGAGGTTATTCTATTTAGACAGCACAACACGTCAACACTTAGTAAATAATAAGTCTTGCTTGAAAAAGTATCGCGATAAATGTCTTTTTTTTAAAAATAACTCTTTATAAAGGAATTAAAGTTTATTTATTAAAACAAATACCTACTATGTATTTTTTTTTTTACATAATAGATTAGTTAACATAATATACAATTATTTTATTTTTTTTTTTTTGTGACAGCTTCAACTGCTAAGATTATTATTTATCAACTTCAACAAATTTTTTTCAATAATGTTATAAAAATATATATATACAGTGTAATGTTTAAATTGAGTCAAACATATTAATTTTGAATAAAAAAGAAACAATTTTCTTAAAATTGTCTTGTTAGTTCTTATAGATTTAGAACTTCATCCAGGTTGATAAGGCAGTTGTTATGTATTTCTAGGTTTGTTCTCGTATTGGAATTAGATGAAAAAGTGTCTTACTATTAAAGACTTGCTAAATATTTGATACAATATTAGTTCCTATCTTCTTATAAGATGCTGTTGGACATCTTGAAATGCTTTATTAGCTATTTGCAGTGTGCTGGTGACGAATTCATCAGTACGGTTAAAAGATATTGGGCTTTAGGATAGTATTTGTCTATGAATTTAATTTATCTACGTTTATTATTCCCTGTATGTCACCATTAAAATTCTCATAAGTAATAATAATAATAGTTTATATCCAAATACATTATACATGTCGACCAAACTGAATTTACGCTCTTAATGTATTTCCATATTAGCACTACTTACTTAGTGTCGAGCGACTTTATCGACCTCTTCATTACCTAGAATGGTAACACATTGTGTGAATGACACAATAGACTAGTGTCCATTTCAAATGTATGTTCTTACTTACATTTGAGATAGAGAGGTTATCTATCTGAATTTATTTCAAAAGTGCTTGAATGAAAATTATATTTTAGATTGGTAAGGCGTATTGAGTGAATCTTTACGGATATTAATTATTAAATATATTATTAATATTGATTATTATTTATAATCTAATTGTATAGTATTACAATAGTGTTCCATATTTACTTAGTCCTTATATAAGTTTAAAATAAATTTTAAAAATAAATTATGATTCAAGTTAAACCAGTTTGTTCTTCTTATGATTTTATTCTTAGTAGACAATAGTATAACTTCTAGCAAACATTTATCATGGATAATTACATAAAATAGTAAAAATAAATTTAACTGTAATTATAAGATCTCATTCAAAATCAATTTATCGTTGATTACGTTAATTTTAAAAATAAATAAAGTATGTAAATAAAATACAAACATTTTATCATCAAAGTTAAAATTAAACTTGAAAATAAACTCATAATTAGGTATTGGTATCAAAGTAATTAAAACTGATCATTGTATAACACATACAATTCAATCATCAAATCCAGAATGAACAATAAATAGCAATCAGTAAATTGTTTAGTCAAGCCTTTGCATTTTGTTGACTTTAAACTTGGTTTTATTGGTAGATAGTAAACCAAATGACAACCCAATTAATAGTTTTTTTTTTTTTTTTTAGTACATAAATTTAGGTTAAATTAGGTGCCATCAAGTCAAATCGAAAATGACTATGTTGAAATAATCGGGACAAAATGTGTAGAATGAAATTTAAATTTAATAATAGTATAAATATAATTTTTAATTACTTTTAAAATATACGAGTATACTTAATGACTTTTCACTGCCTATTTGAAAAAAAAATGATATATAATAATATAAGATACAGAAATTGTTTATTATAGGTCACTGGTTTTGCTCTGTTTATAGTGATATAGAACTTTAGCATAAATATTGTACAATATACATCATATTTTACATTACCTATATAACAACTATACCAATAAATTTAAAAAGGTGGCCAAGTGGGTACTGCTCAGCTGTACATTTAGTGTCGAGTGGGTCACTATAATGGATGTATTAAATTTGAATTCAATGTTATATCATTGTATACGAAAAACGATTCTGAGCAGAGACGGTCAGTCAGCATTTATGATTAAGTGCATTTCATGATATATATATTTTTTTATTTATAATACATTAATTTATTTTACTATTAGTGTTACAGTAGGCTGGTTTAATTGTTTCCAAAAACGTTACATTTATTATGTCGTTAACACATATTTAATACCTATGATAAATATATTATATATAGTTTATATTTTTATATTTTATTACAATTTAATTACTGTTATCATTTATTCAGTCAATAAAACCTTTCTGTAAACTAGTGTTCATATTACTCTTCGATATTGTAACATTTTACATAACATATACGAGAAAAGTACTGTCAACTTATAAACATGGTATTAAACTGACTGAAACATGCAACTTACTTTTATGAAATCATGAGAATCTATAGGTATTAAAAAACTAAAAAACTCTTATGGAATATCGTCACTGTATATGAAATAAAATATGTCTGAAAAATGAATTTTACAACTCAAACCATTTTTATTTTTATTAAAAATAAACAACTCTAATAAAAATAATATTTTTCATATTATCTTCTTTTGCCTAAGGTTTAAATATAATATTAAAATAACACCGTCAGGTTACTGAAAAAAAAAACTAAACAATATTTAATTTAACACAAAATGCCCACTAAAATGATCATAAAAATATATCAAATACATCTATACCCTAGTAATTATTACTTTATCAATAAAATGTATAGCTTATACCCTATACTATAGATTACAATAATATAATAACATATAATAACATATAATAACATTAATATAATGTTGCGCTATTAAGAACCTATTTTTTTTTTATTTTTTTTTTTTATGTATACTCGTATGTTAATTTAACTTTGAAGCTGGTTAAATTTTTGTATACTCCTTTATATTCATTAGTATACCTCATTATGTAGACATTAAAATTAAATAAATTTCAATGGTCAAAAAAAAATGGTATCAACAAATTGCATTACCTTTATTTGTGAATAAAACATAATAATATATCCACTGTGCAAGTTTAACAAAAGAGAAGAGTATAAAGAGAAGACCTCACTCTACGGGGTACATGTTTGTGTGCATATCTATGTGTGTGTGTGTGTGTGTTATATGACCGAATAGGCGGACAGTCAACTCGGTCAGTCCCTTTATTCGAACAGATTACAATCCGGAACCGGATAATTATTTTCACGATTTATAATAATTATTACTTTAACCACTGCACCTCCCTTTTGGTAAGAGTATTGATTTAGTTTTCCTAATAAAACGATAAAATATTCATTAGATTTAGCAAGGATAAAATGTTTTTGCAACTCTTTTGAAAAATTATACTGTCTATGGCTAATTATATAATTCATAACCGAATGTCAGTCAAACAACTATTATAGATTTTGATCAAAAGAAAACATGACATTTGTTAATAATGACTTTAAAGTTTTTTACAATGATTATAACATAATACATACTATTATTATTGAATTCTATATAGAATTATACAAATAACATTAAATTAACTAACACACAAATTATGAATACTACAGCAATGTTATTTATATAAATGATTCACTTAAACAAATTTACGTAACTATAATATTTATTGACACTTTTTTGATTACTTAAACATTTTTTATGTTAGAATTTATATGCTCTATTTATACTCTTAATTTAATTAATAACATTACAAATTAGTGAGAAGCATAACTTAAATAAATTTCTAATAGAAACTATAAGTTATAACCTAGAAAAACTTTGTATATTCATGAAATAAAAAGTTTGATAAATATTTCTTAATATAGAATATTCTAAAATAATGATTATTAATGTTATTTATATTCTTAAATACAATTATAATCTTTTATTGACTCGGTGATTTAATAATAATTAACTCCTAACCAAAAAAAAAATTATAATCTCTAATCTTTACTACTTATACTTTATTATAATAAAATCTTTAATTTTTATTTTGGTACAATATTATAGAAAAATATTATAATATTGTTTGCAAAATAAATATCTGATATTTTATTTATTATGTATTAAGTTGTAGTTTATTATAAATGAATAATCATTTTTTTAATCATTATTTATTATTATAAATTAAGCCAAAGTAATACTATACATAGTCTATAATATTACTATTGATAAAACTATAGATTACGCTTTTAGTTAAAATTACTTTTACACAAATAAATTCATATTATTTTTTTCATTTTTTAAAATAAGTAAAATAAGAATTAACATTTTAATATTATTTTTTTAAGTAACACGTATAAACGTAGACTGTATACACTATAGGTAATGTTCAATGTTGAACTAAAAACTATTAATATTATAGATCTGGTATTTAGTTAATTTGTTGTGGTCTGTAAATACCTTATTTGCCAATATGAGAGAATTACTAATCAATTTCTTTGTACTCATTCAATTTTTCCTTTTTTAAAATTGCTTTTGATACAATTTTTCTGCATTATTGATTTCTTGAGGAAGAAATGTTATGTTTAATTAATTTACTTAATCATTCACTTAAAACAAATTAAAATATTAAAAAAATAAAATAAGTTGTTAATTTATTATTTAATGATAATAATAATAATTTTTAAGAGTTAGATGTTCCAAGATACGTATTTAAAATATTTTATTGGACTCAAATATTGCATAAAGACATATATTATTATTTATTAAATGTACAACAAAAATATATTTTAATATATAATGTACTACGTACTAAGTACTCACTAGTTTATAATTTATAATGTGTCAATCACTTATGTATAGACATATTTCTTTCAAAAACGTTGACATTCAATGACTGAAAATTATTATTATAAGTATTTAATTAATGATGTATAATAATAAGTTATCGGATTCTTGGATATTATAACTCTAGTTCAATTTACAATTAAAATCTAATTTTTTTTTACAATTACCTGTACAAAACTAAAATAAAAATAAATAAAAAAGTTAATTAAACAAAAATTAATTTTGTAACACTTTAATAAACAATAAATTATTCTAAGAATCAATTAAAATTATTGCTCTTAGAAATACGAATTATAATTAATGAAAGTTTTAAAAACAATTAATGTAATTATCATTTATCGAAATGAGTAAATCATTTGTAAACAAATACATTATGTATTTATATACTTAAAAATATTTGAAAACGTTTCAAAATTATATTTAAAACAAAAAAAAAAAATATTAATCAGTGTTATATATTTTTCCCCATAATATACTAAATATTTCACACTGTTTTACCTTCAGAACAAAGTTTAATGTTTTATCCTCTTTATAATGTTATTACTTTTTTCATTGGAACATTTTCATTTTATAATACATTTAAAAGTTAAAACTTGAGTATAATATACTTGAAAAATATTCAAACATGCAAATGAAAAAAAAACATTCTTTCCTCTCGTTCATAAGTATCAAACTGTTTTTATGTATACAAAGTGTATCTTATATCACTGTATTTACTTCAACTCAATGTTTTTAATTGTAATGGAACAAAAAACATCAATTTTCAATATAATGGAAATGTATGGGCTTCTTTAGATTTTAAATAGGTCATTTTACATTATATGTATTAAATAAATATTAAAACTAAATCTATAAATTTATAAATATTTTTTTTATATACACCTAGACAGCTAACTTACAGCAAATATAATATACATGTTTATAAAATATTTCAAACTTTAAATATAAATGTTGATTTGTTACCTTACTAACTCCAGTCATCAAAGTACTATAAATAAATTAATATTTTTGTTAAATGGAGTAAACTAACCTTACCGTCATATGATTTTATAGCTCGATGGTCAAATAAATAATTTATTGACTGGCGTGACCTACATGATTGGGTAAATATTATTTGAAGGTAACGTAAACTGTGAAGTAGAGTGCTTTACGTCCTCTGAATAACATCATTTGGCGTCAATTGTTTGGGCAATCAAAAACACTGCAGCAAATAACACACGATCGTAGGAAGAAAAAATTTCATAATAGCTCAGCATTAGGATCTTGTGAATAACACAAGTTATCCCAGTTAACTAGAAATTTCCAACTGATAACCTAGCTATCTTAAAATCCCAAAGTGCATGGTAGGTACATTATTAACATTTTTTAAATCGTCCACATATTTTGATGATTTTCTTTATAGTCGCTTATATGTTTCTACTTTCTAAGCGTAAAATCAATATATATATATATATTTATATAAATATATAACAATGATAAAATAAATAATCCCTAAAACACTTTAAATCTTTTTAAACATTTAGAAGTTCTATGCATATTAATAAAATACATAATATTAATGAATTTATGTAACACCATAGAGTAGATTATTTTTAATAAAATAGTATACAATAATTTATACATAGCGGGTATCAAAAACTCTTTTTACTTTATTAACTTAAACATAGCATAACAGTGTAGCATATTACCTTAAATTTAAAGCATTCAAGAAATCAATGCATGTTAAAACAAATTTGTGTAGAAGTTAGTTAAGAAAAATATTCAGTGTTTTAATAGAAACAAACAATATTTTCTTACTCATCAATAAGGCTCGGATTTTAAAGCATAATAAGCAATTAAAAAACACAAGATTGCTTTAAAAAAGCAAAAAGGAAGTATATTTATTTTTTAAAAAGGACGACCAAAAATTAACACGAATTAATTATAAAAATTAATAAAAAAATTTGAAATATTTATTTTAATTAAAAAAAGAATTAACTACCATGTATTTCCCTAGATTTTCAGTAGTGAAACTGACTATTGTCTGATTGAATATTTTTATACGTAAAAAACAAACTTTCTAGTCTCTACATCCATTGAAGTGATCGGTGCATACTTCATACAAAAGGTTCAAATTATAACACTTAAAAATTATAAATAATTATTAATCATCTTAAATTTTAAAATGGTTGATATCGATGTTATAGACATACTGGCCATATAGGTACAGCAGGCTATGTGTATATCGACAATCTATATGTTTAGTACATTTAATAATCAAGCCGATAACGAAAACAATAATTATCTAATACAAACATTTAGTCCACATTCTGGGTTTTTACGTTTCTTATTCATTCAATTTTTTATTATTAAATATAAAAATTCTACAGCTGAAATAAGTGAAAAAAGCAACAAAAGCATTTATATATATAAAAAAAGCCGAAAAGGCAAAAATAAATTGGTTTATTTGGAATCAGAATGACGTGAAACGAATTTATGTTTAAAAATTAGATTTATATCCCATGTATAAAAAAAGAAGCATATGCTATAAAATCCGAGCCCTACTCATCAGTTTTTGATGACTTATATATGTAAGTCTACATCAATTGGACATTTTTAAAATGATCAAGTGTCTACTTAGAACAAAACTGACACGCAATAAAATTTTTTATATTGTATTATTTATCATAAATTATATTAAAATTTAAGTATCAATTATGCAATAAATAAATGCATTAAAATTTTAAAATTTGTATTTAGCACTTTATAAAATACATAATAGTAAACTTATATTAACATTATGTAAAAAACAACTAAAATTCAACAAATTTAAAATTAAAATGACATAATATAATATGATTTTTTTTTTTTTTTTGATATTTTTAATGTCGTAATAATATCATTTAAATAAAATTGTACTTAACAGTATAATTAATTAATAATAATTCAACTTGTTTATTACACAATTATTTTAAAACATAATAAAATTTAATTTATAATGCTTATCAAATCAGTCACTATCTTCAGAAACAATAAGATAAATTATATCTTTTTATGTCTTAACGTTCTGATAGAAACTAAGAAACATTTCTGAAATAAAACTTAAAAGAGATAAAAATTCAGATTTTTTTTTGTTCTGTTATTTCTAATGTATCAATTATAAGCTTTTGGTAGATTCGTAAAAATTGATTCTTTTCGAGATATATCTAATGTTTAAAAATTTTCATTTTCATCAAGTGAAGTTTTATAAAATACTACATTTTTGTTTTCCTTTGAATAATAGAACCATTTAAAAAAACGAAGTATACATTTTTCACGTTCTACATTTTGTTTTTTGATTTAGTATTTTTTTTTTTTTAATAAAACATTAAAATCAAAAAAGTTATTTTCGTTAATTTCAATAACTAAAAATTTCTTTTTCCCGGTCAAACGAGTAAACTGGATCCAGTCATATAATGGTTGATTTATTTTATGCGTGGATATCATCGTGTACGTGCTAAAAATCGACTGTTTCTAGTAAAGATCATCGTGACAATATGGCTTTAATATTGAATTATAGTTTTAAAACGAATATTTAATTAATTATAAACATTATAAGATTATTAACGAATTCTTAAAATTGTCCACAATATTGGATAAGGTTAGGTTTATGTAACAAAGTAGCATTTACATTCGTGACTTGGTCCCTTAACACTCACTAAACATCGCATCACAACTGTATGACAAATTTAGTGGACTTGTGAACTTTCTCACAAAAATCTATTTTGAGCTTTATGTAGATCTAAATGCACATCAATATAATTTGATAATGAGAAGTCAAGTGACAATAACAAGTGGCACCATTAGATACGGCTTAAAATTGCCTACATTTTTAACGTATAACGTGAAAATCAATGAAAAATAACTAGGGTACTCTTCTCACTAAAACCGTCCATTTTAAATTGTTTAATATAAAAAGAAGAAATGTATTAAATGATTGTTATAATATTAAATTTTTAAATACTACTTAATATACATTTTGTTTGAATATACTGTAACCTATTTAATTGATTTTTGATTATCTAAGTAACTTGCACGGAGCCCTTCAGTTCTATTATTTTAAGTACCTATTTTATATTAATTAAAATTATCTTATCTTAGGTGATCTAGTTAACTAAGTATCTATTATTTAATATGTTAATACTATTGTACTAAATGTAGGCCTGTAATATTTTCATGTAGTGTACCTGAGTCCTTATGAACGTTAACATTAATAAATAATAGTTTAAATAATGTAACGATTAATCACAATTAGTACATTAAACTACTAAATTATGGTAGATGATTAAAACTTTATAAATATTCATATTTTTTAAATTGAATTACTATTTTTCTAGCTCTATGCTACCTATATCTACGTATATGATAGGACTATATTATAATATTTAATTAATATTTTTTTTCTTATAAACTAATACTTTACTCATTATCTCAATGTATTAACACAAGCAGATTTAATACCATTTGAACTAAAATCTCAAGCGTAACTACCTGTACAATCTAGTTACACTGTAACACACAATTTACTTTCAATTCTGTACATAAATATATAATTTTGTACATAAGTTGTTCCTTTATGAATTAATAATATTAATTAAGTACGTCTATGTAAGTAAAAAATAATTTATGATACCTAAATTCAGGATATTTTTAAATTAAATCGAAATACGAAATGTATTTATTTCATGAAATACTTTAGAAATTATTTAATTGATTATTATTTTTAATCATATGCCAAACATTTAAATATATCAAATATTATACATCATAAAGCTATATAATTGAGTGATAAATTGCTACTAAATAAGTATTAAAAAATTAATAAATTTATTAAATAATAATAGTAATAGATTTAGCAAATAAAGTACAAACTAAATAAATATGAAAACAAAGAAAAAAGAATATTATCAATCATATAATTTCGATTTAATATTATAACCCGTTAGCAATTAATGTCAAATAATATTTATGATAATAATAATACCAATATAATATAATATAAAATTTAAAGATCTGGGACACGAATCATCAGTATCATTTATGATTTATGGCTACATAGATACGATAATAGCATTATAAAATCACAGTTGATAAATAATCTTATATGATTCAAACTATGAGCAAATTCCCAAAGTACATTTTTCATGATTTGGAATTTTAGTTTAAGAAAACATACTTTTCTTAAAGCGTATGGTTTATACTTTATGAATTAGTGAAATATTTACCCTAAACCCCCGTGAATAACCTAAAATATGGACCAGATTACCCTCCCACCATTGATATTTTATAAATACAACTACATTAAATTTTATATTTTTATGTGATGACTAAAATATATATATTTTTCGAATCATAATATTATATGGTTTATGCAAGGTTGGCAGCTTCTCCAGTTAATATAGTAGGGATCAAAATTTCTGAGAAAAAAGTTTTTTGTAGATAAATAAATCCAGTTTTTCTCTAGATTTTTCTTTGCAAGTATTAATTAAAATTTATTTTATTTTTTCATTTATATAATTAATTATAAAATCTTTTTATTTATTTAACTAAAATAAAGTAAAGGAATAACAATGATATACAGTCACGACTTGTGAACGTTAAGGAAGGTTCATCCAGTAATGACACTTCACCATGAATTTTAAATTTAGAAATAAATATACATACATAAACACGATTACAATATAACTATAAAAAATATCTATATTTACAACACAGCTGAATACGAAATTTTACTGAGAACAACAGTACCTACATACTATTGTACTAAATTTACATTTCCTACTTTTTGATTTGTTTTTTAACTAGATAATATATATTTTATGCTAAAAACGAATAATATATATCACAGATATATTACATTTGTAATATACATAAACTAAATATGTATATCGTATATTCCAATCATAACAGCATACTAATAAAGGTGAAAGAATGATATGGCCTACTGTGACAGGCCGTATACTATAGAAAACAAAAATACCGATAAAAATTATTTAAAAAAAATCATTAAAGTGAGCACTTAATTTCAATATAAAATGATTATTTCAACAAAATTTTAATCCACATTATGTACAATTTATCATTTATACAAATAAACTTATAAATGTATTTACTAATTAACTTAAGTAAAATAAGTTTATTCAGAAAATCATGAAAATGTTTATGGACTTAGTTCATATTTTCAATTATTAACTTCTTTATGAACTAGTTACATTTTAAACGAACATTCCAGTGTTTGATTTATGACACATCAGCAAAATTGGTGATATTATCTAAAGACAGAATACATATACTTCTAAAATACACTTAATTTTCATCGACGAAAATTATAAACAGGCATTTTAATTATGTTCCAAAAATATAATTTTCCACGGTGGCAGATTTTCTCCATAAAAGCTTAATATTTTAAAACTACTTAATATTAATTAAATGCATTATTAAATTATTACGAAATATGTTATTATTAAAATATGTTAAACAGTAATTTATTTCAATATGACTATTTATAGAGTGAATATTATATAAGGATGCAATTCACTTTTAAAGAATATATACGTTATAAATTCATTAAATAATGTACATAGCAAAATGCAAATTCATATACATTACTATATTATGTTATATTTACAATAATAAAATACAGTTATATTTTTTGGAGAAAATCTCAGAGGCATCATTTAAGCATTTTCCAAACTTGTTCAAACTTGCCTATTGGTCACTAACATGTGTTATAGCATTGATTAATAGTTGAAGGAAAATTCAGCACTTGATACTAACCAATAATTCAAGATAAAAATATATAGGTACTATTCGGTTGTTGCAAATAATATTATATTAGATTCCCCTAAGTCGTTTATTGAAAGAACATAATACGAAAATTTGTTATGTGAACTATACGGTTATACACATAGCGTATCTTTAGACTTAGAATACCTAGACTGTATTACTGCATAAAATAACTTATTACATTATGAGCATCGTGTTGCATGTATATCTGCCTTGACCTGTTTGCAGATTGCTACGAAAGTCAATGCGACATGTGAATATAATAAATATAAACACTATTAATGTGAAAGATAATATCCTCGTACCTCGTGCCATTGTAAGATAACTTTAGCCATTTTCTATTTACATTATATCGTGATGCATATTATGCAATAATTATGAGCATATGCTCGGTAATATTTTACGGGTATTTTTCGACACAGAACGATTCAGAATTTTTATCCATTCGGTATTCAAAGTTTACAAAGTTTAGGGGCACTCGATATCACTAGCGAAAATTTACAGGCATTAAAATCAAATTAGTACTTATACATACTTTTTGTTACGAAGTATATAAAACGTATTCCATAAAAGTACTAATAACATTTATAAAACTAAAATATGCAAAAAATGTATTACGTCGAATTTGTATAATAATCGATAAAATAATAATATAATTATGTATATTAATTCAAAAAAATGATGATTGAGCCCAATATATTTAAAATAAAAATGGCTAGGTAATATATTTAGGTAACTCGACGATTTTTTTTTTCATATATTTTCATTTAACAAATTAATTTTAGCATGTTGAAATATGCATTTTAAATTTGTAAGTGTTGTATAAATGAAAAAATAAAAATTGATTAATTATACTTTTTTATTAAATGCTATTAATAATACAGTTCTACGTATTAAAGTTAATATTATACTAGTGAATTACACTTAACTAGATAAATAATAAAGTACACTCAGAATCACCATTCTGCAGTGATATTTTCGATAACTGTACCTACTCATTTTTTTTTCTTGCTGAAAATATTTTTACATCAAAAAAATGTTACTATTAAGCGATAAGATATAATGACTTAAATTATAATAAAATAAATATTTTGAATCAAAGGGAACTATAAAAATAAAACCTGTTGATACTCGTTAAAATTTGAATCTGTGAAGAATTAAGTACTTTTTACAAATAAAACCATCGATCTACGTTTCTCTGAACTGTCGAAGAACTTGTGAGATATATTTATAATGATTTAAACTAGCAACCAGCCCATATAATTGAACAATATAGAGCTGAAATAATTTATTTATAATTTAACGATTTTGACGTTGAAAAATGTAATGATTTTAATCCACGTGACCCATTTTAAAAGTGTCAGGGGTTCGGGTTTGAGATGTTTCCTTAAAAAGTACAGCATTTTCTGACTGGTGAATTAGTGACAGATATCTCTTTTTAGTTGGACGGAAAAAAACTAAGTACAAAAAGAAGGATTTGTACGTTGCATGGGTGGATTACTACGTTAACAAAGTGGGTTGAATTTGTTGCCAAGAAGTTTGTGTGGGCTTAGTTACTACTAAAACTTGGGGGAAAAAGCAATTATCACAGCTATTTTTTTAAACAGTTATCATTTACATCCGCACAAAACTGAACAATTTTATCATTTTACATCTAACAAAAATGAACGTATTTCACGTAATTCGTTGTTCAGTAAGCCTTTGCACATTCCTATACTCATTTAGTTATTTGTTCAAAATAATCTCAATGGTTTAAAGTAAAATGTAAGTAAAACGAAACCGTTCAGTCTAATTTTCAAAAACTTTTATGTTCAAAATGTTTTTAAATATTTTTTTCGTAAGTAATATAATATTTATAAAAATCAAAAACACAAGTTAAATTAATTGTCAATCGTAATTTACTATAAAAACGTTATTGTAATACTTTGACTCATCAAAAATATCCCAATAGACTCAGTGTTTTCTTAAAAGTTATAATGGATGATAGTGACATGTTTTGATATTTTATTAATAGTTACATTATTCATCGTATTAATTATTATTAAACACGATATTCTAAGATATCGTGGTCAATAAAATTGTATTTATAACTGATAATATACATTTCTTACTAAACAAAAATACCGCATTAATTTTAGTTTAAAATACTTAACATGTGTATTGTGTAACTAATATGATTAATCTTATTTTACCTAAAAATACTTTATATACCTAACCATAGAATATAATGAAACCCATAACCTAAATATATTCATGAATAATCGAGTGTAAAACTGGCTTTTGTTATCGTTATACCAAAAAGGAATAGCGTTCCGATGCTGATAGGTATGAGTATGAGACTTTTTTTTTCACTAACTATACAAACATTTTCTAGGGATCAGAAAAAATCACTTTTTTAAGTTTAAAACGGTGTCATATTAACGATGTAGAGGTTTAAGTTACATTACGAATGCATATTATAGATTTGTTTATGGATATATTTGTTTAAACATTATAAACACAATATCCGGTATCTCAGCACAATAAACCGAAGATTGTAGTGTTTATTCTCAGGTTACATAGACATAAAAAATACAGTAAAGCATACTAATGAAACATACCAACTTGTAATTTAACAATTCTAAAAAGTGAACTTAAAAAAATGTAATAAATCATGCTTGTTTATAGAATTTTATTAACATTTAGTGGACATAAAAATTTTATTTTTACTCTTCTTTTGCTTACGAAATGATACCTATTATTCCTCAATGTAGAAAAATCTGGCCAGTCATATATTGTTTTATAATGATGTATTTAACAACGACTTCATTTACTTTTGGAGGAAAATTATCAGTTAAGATGTTATATTTTATCTTTTATTTAATCAATACTACTCTGTATGGAGTTCAGATTACATACCTAAAATTTTATTATTCAATATTAGAGTTTGATGTTAAGTCATATACAACATACATAATTGTAAAGCTCAACAGTCTATTTACTATCATATTTAGATACAATAAGTTCTATCACATATATTTAGATTTTAAGTATTAGTATTAAATCAATGTGTGTATGTGTTTTTCATGTCTCTATATACTGTTTCTTAAAAGTAGAATAAATACTACGAACTTCAACTTCGAAATAAATTTTTACTAATACATTGGTTGTATAGTTAATTTGTTAATTTCCAAAGTGTGAAAATTAATAGTTCCTATTTTTTAAAATAATCAAGATCAATCATTGGATTCAAGTTTTATACATCCATTATAACAGAAATCAATTGAAACATACTGTAAACTTGAAATCTACTGTCCACATGAATATGGATAATATTATGATTGCCAGAATTTTTTTAATTTTTTTTTTTGACATTATGGTTGTGAAACATTTGTTGTTCTTATAATCTAGACTCTAGAGTAAAAATATAATAAAAATGAAAAAAATATATTATATGGCTATTTGCGTGATTTATTTACACCAGACCTACATTATTATACGTAGGTACCTATCTATAACTCATTTATTTATTTTTATAAATGGACATAAATTCATAACATTATTAAAATCATATTCACATATCGCATTTTGTATACAAATTATATATTATTATGTTATTTAGCCATAACAATAATCCATCAATATTTTATACCATTTCCATTATGGAATAAATTGTGTTTATGGTGTCACCGATCACCAACAAACACCCATACAAAAACTTTATTAGAGTATATGTATTGCATCGTTATTGTATACGCGTCGTTAAACTACCAATATTTTAAAACCAATAGCATATCGGTTTTTTTTTTTCAATCATGCAATTGTATGTATTAAATACTAAAAATACACAACATAACAAAATGATTTTGTTTTTTTTTTCATAAAAAATCGTTTAGGTCATCATAATACTGTAGTACATGTATTAGTTTAATAATTAAATTCATTATTCATGATTATTAATATTTGAACATTTATTTTATAGATGTATTTTGAACAGCTTATAAAATGATCGTTTCAGTAATAAAGGGATATAGACTCTTAAATAATATATTTATAAATGTAGAAAAATGGTACTCACTATATGCAATTATTTTTGGTTTTATTCTTTTCACTATGACATTAATATGCAATATTCTCATTGAAAGGTCATAACAACCATTATAATACTATTATATTATTGCTATTCATAACACAAAATAAATTTAAAAAACACAAAATTACTTAAATTTTTAGGTTACCTATCACACTATATTTAAAATAAAAAACTTATCACAATACTTTATAACATAAACATAATTTATTGTAATTATAACAATTAATAAAAATATCAAAACATAATTTGCTTTTTTTTAGTGGTTGAATTTTAAATGTTAACTCAATTCATTAAAATTACGAACATTTTAAAATTTTTTGAAGTTAAAAATGTATATAATTTAATATCAAATTTTAATTACTAAAATTTTTAAATTGAATAAAAGTTTTTTCATTAGTTTACGTTATAGCATCTTTTAATCATCAAAAATACATTGGAGTGATTTTTTTTTTATGGGCATGAGAGTATTGACTAGTATATTACGTTAATAACAATAACATAATCAGATATAAATAATATATACATATGATTAATTATTTTTTTGCATTATTCTAGAATCTAAATCTTTTTGATCTATTTCCGCTTCCACAATGTGTTTCCGTGTTCCTCTATGTAGTTCCATATATTTTCCTTTCAACTCTCCTAAAATTCCTATGTCTTCTTTGATGTGATTCTCTCGTTGATGTCTAGTTCTTCCCCTTGATTATACTTTATTTTATTTCCATTTCATGACTGCCCGTATGATTTGATTTTTTCTCTTCACCATGTGTGACCTGCTTATCTTATCTTTTGACTTTTAAACATACCGTTCATATTTTTAAGATTTATTATAAGACTAATATTTATTGATGCACATATCAAGTTAAATGTGAACTGAATGCTCTAAATAAAACAACAAAATAGCGCCGGAAATATTTAAAAGATATATAATATATACAACATACTACAAAATTCAAGAAGCACCAAAAGGTGTACATTATACAACAGACGCTTTCGAGTTAGAAGAAACAGTAAGCATTAAAATAATATTTGAAAACGACAATATAATAATATACAAACTACCTAAGAATTGTTCAATTTACTCAGCTAAAGGACTTGCCATTTGAAAAGCTATACAAATAATTATGTTTAAAAACTACACTGTCTAAGTATACCTATTATTCTTAGTAACTCCTTAAATGTTAAAAACAACATAAATAATAGGTACAACGAATCCAAGTTATATTACAATCTTCATATAAAATAAAATAGACAAAGTCAAAACTAATAAAACACCAATATCACTCGTCTAGATCCTGAGCTGTATAGCATAAAGAAAAATGAAACTGAGAATAAGCATGCTAAACTTACTATATCTGACTTAAACACATTCATATGATGAATTCAAAAACTTTATAAAAATGTACATAAGACAAAAATGACAAATATTCTGAACTAATCAGAACACCAAACTAAAAAAAACAAAGAGTTCAACATTCAGATGAGAAACCCAACTCTTATACGTAATGAAAAGACTTACCCACGGATTTCTCGTTACAATAGAAGAACCCTCTATATGGGAAGAATGTGGCTTAACGCTTACAGTAAAACGCTTATTAGCGAAATACTAACGATACGGTATCCTCAAAATCTCAACATGACAAAAAACAACACTACTAACCCTAAACAGAACAAAAAAATTCTAAACTTCTTAAAATCAACAATGTTAATTAATAAAATACAATTTTAACGATAATTATAACATAACATTGTGTAAATACTTAAATTAAGTTTAGCTAGAAATTAAATAACTGTAACTATAATAATTTTCACTGTTAATTTTTTTTTTTTTTAAGATAATATGCCATGATTATATTGATAACAATTCTATCACAGATACTAGGCATACAACTAATAGACAAATCAATTATTATAAGTAATAATTTAAATAAATTATAATATTATATCCTGAGAAATAAAGACTACACAACTCTACAACTCTCTGCTCAGATTCGATTTCGTATGCAACGACATTTATAATTAAATTTAAATTTAAAATTTTTGTATACATTTTAATTTTAAAATTTTTCAAAATTCCAAGTACCTACATTATTTCAATTGTTTTTTTGTGGTCATTTTATGAAAATTTATACCATTTTATTTTTCACCCCACCTTGTCCACCTTTGTCAACTAATCTTAATTACACTCAGATTATAATAAAATTACAAAGATGATTAAATACTATCTAAGAATATGGTATACCATTGTAATGGTAACATAATATACCATAGTTACTTATGCCTGTATCGGCCTAATAAGTAAGACGTTCGTGGAAACGAAATAAATACATTTATAAGCCCGTCAGATAAAATCGGTGTTTGCTTAAAACCGTGGAGCACAGAAAATCCTCGTACATGTCCGACTCAAATACTGATAAATTATTAATGAAAACCTGTGTGCATGTACATATTTTTAATGAAACCCTATAACATCCACTGTTGACGCGTGTAAACATACCTCACGGTAAATCACTTCGTGGTGTCCGATATAAAACATCGTTATCCATATTTTACATACTATTTATTATATAAATTATAAATATTAAAAATGTACGGTACATTATTATTGTAAGGTATATATTGTGTGTCTACCACTGGAGATTCTTAATCATCGTTCTCGCCACGACGGTATAGGATTTTGTAATGTAACATCATTTTGCACGTTCTACAATTTTTAAAACCCTGTTTTCGTCATCACAAACAATGGATAATATTATAATATATAATATGACATAAACTCAAAATCTGTCACATTTGTGTTTAGCCGTGCGACGTCCTAGTCTTTGAAAGGCGTGTCCAAATGAAACTTTCCGATACGTTTAGTACACCACAAACCTGCACGGTTGACACGTATTTCTACAATGTGATATAATACTATAGATAATAATAATTGTTGATCCACTGCCTCATAATTATCCTCTAATTCATATTTATTAATTATTGTTGCGATTGTCCTCATTAGTTGATAGAAGGAGCCAAGTGAATTTAGATTTTCTTATCAAGTTACTTTCGGGTAAAATAGATTTTTCATATCTCCTATACTCCGTTAATTTCAAAGTTCCTTCTTTTTCTTCAAATAATAACAACCAATTTATGTTCCGATATAATATTTACCACAAAATATAATATTACATGCTACTAATGGATCTTTTGTAAGAATGATCGCAAGAATTACCATGCATATTTTCGTATTTGTATTACCTTATATTTCATAGTACTATGTCTATATATGAATTATATTATTATGTAACGATTGAGATTTTAATAAATAATATGATATACAAGTATGGTTACTATACTATATCCTAGTTAAAAAAAAAAAAAAAACAAAAGTTCGAACGTTCGAACGTTAAAACTCAACTAAATATGACCACCTATTAAAGCAGTGTCTGCAGACTACGTCCCAAAAATAGATTACGAATCCAAGAAATTCCTATTTATTTTCATATAATATTATATGATATCGTGTTGTATTTTGCCTTTTGTGTTTTTGACATTTAATAATTATTATAGACGATATTTAAAAAATAATAATTATATTTGTTAATCTACAACTCGTTAGCTTGTCATAACTATACACATACAGTTTAATAATTTGCGCATATTGTTTTACGTTATAACGTGTAAACTGTAAAGGACAATAATCGGTTAAACGGAAAAACAAGTCAATATATTTATAGTTAATACACTAAACAAAAACAATAATTCACTCGCTCACACGTCTTACATTTACTAGTTACAATGTTGAAACGATCCATCATTCGCAGTGAAACTCATTATAAAATATTATTATAGTTTGCATATGACGGGTTAATAGAAGGAAAAATGGAATACTTTGATAAAAGTAACTTTGAAAGTGAAGGCTTCATGTAATACGATGTATAGATGTATTAGATGAAATGTCGACTACAATTCCTATCAATATTTAAATTAAATATTCCCTGAATGTGTGTTTAACAAATAAATATTTGTATTACGTTTTCAGTTGTCCAGATTATATTAAAGTGATGAAACAATATATATTTTATAAAGGTATGCACGATAATTTACTGTTTTTTTTCTGAGACAGTATTATGCTATAATAGGGGTGAACTTATTTACTAATGAAAACTTCATCATTATTGTTATTCAGTCTAGTCGCATAACTGTGCAGTAATCATATCAAACTATGGTCAATTGCAATATTTTGGTTTCTATACTATACAATATTATATAGACCTAAGTATTATAGTCGTATTGGACATATTATATTCCAGTCATGTCCATATCTAACCTTCGTCTCGACTTATTATATTTCCATGGTTTCAATAGCTTAATACGGCAAATTGTCGATATTTGATATTATTTTACGGCCGTTTTGGTCTAGACATAGGTATCGTTGTCTCTTGTGACTTGTATGTTAAAACATAATAAAAATATATTATATTTCATTATTTATATTGAATATTTCACTATATTATATTCAATAGACCAACTAAAGTTATAGTATTGGTGGTCCTATATTTGTCAATATCAACCACTGCATTAATGAACTATAAATTTCAATAATTTTCTATGAAAAATTTTAAATATAAATATAACTACACAACACATTAATAATATTTGTTTTTCAATTATTAATTGTATTTAATTATATACTCTACTATTGACTTGGTATACCTGTATAGCTATTATAATTGATTATATTTACTTTACAACATTTTTTGTCAATTATGATAACATTATTCAATGTTCAGAATAGGTAGGTATTGCAGTTAGTAAAGAAACTCCAAATAGTTCTTTTATCGTTAATAAAATAAAACAATACGTAGAAAAAATTATAATCTATATAATATTTGCCTTTTGTCTTTGATAATTAAATTGCATACTATGTACTCGTAATATACCAACTAATGCAATTTTTTGAATAATGTATAATGATTTTATCAAAATCTGGATTATCTCTCATCTGATGAAATCATAAAAGCTGACTCCTTTCAACGTTTATAATAAAATACTATTTTAATATCGTTAATATAACTGCAATTGTCAATTAATAACTAACATAATGTTCTTGTTTTAGAGTTATGGCATTTGTACAAAAAGCTGTCGCACGTTTATATGAACCCGATAAATTGGAAACTCTATTAAGAGACTTGGGCAAGAAACACTATCATTATGGCGCCAAACAAAAATACGTAGACGTGAGTATAATCGATTTAGTACTGTCTTAATAATTATTATTTTAGACATTTCAACGAAATTAAATTAATTTAAACTGTATATCCCAACCCATTTTAGACGAAGTACAAAGTAGGTATACATGTTTGTATAATGTATGTATAAAGTGTTAATGGAATACACAGTATACTTAAAAATAATAAAATAATGTGTTAAATTTATTTCAAAAAGTTTTTTTTTTTTTTTGAAAAAAAAACCTATACAATTTTAAAATTATGAAATATATGGTATTTTTTATTTACTTAGTTGTTTTAATATTCTAAACTAATCAATATTTATAATTATTTAAATATTTAATCATTTTATAAAATAAGTTTAATTTTATAAAATCCATAGACAGTAAATCCACATATTCTATGCTCACTGCTCAATGTATTCTCATTCTTTAACCATTCATATTTTCTACAAAAACCATAAATGCAATATTTTATTTATTTATTTATTTATTTATTCATTTATGTATTTATTTATTTCGGATGTCTCTCACCTATACTGCATCATATTATTCAACTCAAAATGATGATGTCTATTTCACTATATTTCCTCCTAAAACTAATCATTAACTTTATTCACGTATTACATTTGTAATAATTTATTATTTAAGTACCGTAAATTGGTGATATTTCTATGTTCCATCGATATATTCTATGTTTATTCATACAAAGAACTAATCTATTATTCAATAGATTTGAATTTTATCCTATTCAGTAGTACCCATAGATATATAACACAACATATTATTATTTTGTATTATATATTTATGATAGTTTCTGTACTCTGTGTACTCATAAACAATACAATGCAATATTATTATTATTTTTTTCGGGATTTTTATTAATTGTAAAAGCTTCAAAATCTAGATTTATTAGCATAAGCTTTGCTTGAATATAGTATTATAGCCTATAGGTCGTTATTAAAACAAAAAGTATATTATTAATAACTATACACAGTTTTTACTTAAGTTTATACTTTAAAACAAAAGATGCATATTATAATCATCATTTTACTAACAGTGTGTAAAGTCATTCTCTCACTTATTCTCTCTCTCTCTCTCTCTCTCTCTCTCTCTCTCTTTATTAAATCATCAATTATTTATTTTATTATAGATACTTTATTCGATCTCTCATTTTGTGTTAAGCAGGTTCACAGCTACGACGATTATCGTGCCGTGAGGTTTATACTTTATAGTATTCTGATTATCTGTGGTAGTTATGGTATAATTTTACTAAACCATAATCATCAGGATATTTCTAGGGTTGGACAGAGATCATAATTTTTGGACACAATATAAATGTGAACCCGGCTTTATACTTTACTCACCTGAGGCAGCTACGGTGTTGCCTAGGTGATAATAATGTATAATGCATTATGCGTATATTATTTTATTATTGAATCGAAATAAATATTAATATAGTTTGTGTCAAAGTTGTGCTCACTCGGTCGAAAGATTCGAACGCAAATCGTAGCTTCTATATGGAAAATATATATGTACATTGTTGCACAGTAAATAACGACTTAGGAATATTTACTTTGTATTCATTTAACGACCCCGTTCCTCAGGCGGCCTGTTAATGCTATAGAAATTTACCAACCTACTGTAGCTTACTCTTCGTGCAAACACGATTTGTATACGTATTCTAAGGTGCTATATTATACTATACTTATACTTATACTATCCTTCTCACTCTCTCTCTCTCTCTCTCTCTCTCTCTCTCTCTCTCTCTCTCTCTCACTCACTCATTCTCTCTCTTGGTATTTCGTTACATGTACTGTCTCAATTTGACAGTAAATACCAATACTAGCTCGTTCTGTGATACTTGATAATTTGATACAGAGGGAAAAGAAAATTTGCCCAATATACAATTTAAACATGCGCAATGAATTTATTTTGAATAAAAAATATATGCTCAACTTGCAATGAAGTTTTGGTCTTTAATATAGGTAGGTAGCTAATAACTTTCACTGTCTATAGCATGTGTATAGGTATCCATACTAAATTATGAAGTGTGTTTCCCTTGTAGGGAGAAGATTTATTTTATTACTTTATGACTTTTTTGTAACCCAAAATACTATAGAAATTTTCACTGATAAATTATTTTTAAGTATTTTTTAGACAAATCATAATTAATACTCGTATGTTTAGGAATTGAAGTTTGGTTTTCCAATCTTAGACAATTTACTATAATATTTTTAAAAAAAAATGTAATTAAAAATGTAATGGATACAGTGACTCCGTGATTTAACTTTGTTGTATGAATAATTTATAAGATAATATAATGTCTAAGTGATAGTATGTTATTAATTCCTAGATTTTTTTTAAGATATTTTATAATTGTTATTTGTTACTTAAATAATATAATATAAATAATAATATGATAATCTGATATACTATTATAATAGGTAATATGTAATTAATAATTATATATGTTATTAAAATTATTTCAACCTACCAAACTACTATTATGTATTATCATTTATAATAACTTAAAGTCACACTTATTACAGTGGCCAACGCAATGATGAGGTAAGCTTACTTCTCAGTTTTTATTTTTTTAATCGAGTACATATTATATTCGGTCTCTTAACATTGATAATATTTTATCAATATAACATAACAAGATCTTTTAAATAATTTTTTAGTTCATTTAATCGTATTATTTACTAAAAGAAAATTCAATCGTGTTTTTAACAAAAATACACTAAATAAAAATTCTTAATCTTTTTTGCTTTTTTTTTTTTATTAAATTTAAAATTATATTTTGAACAAATATTTAATTATTGCCCTTTTTAATTAGATAAAAGCATATTCGAAAACGTTTGTCGTATAAAAAATTATCCTCTTCAAATAAATAATTTGCATTGTCAATAAATGAGAAATAATATGTTTCAAACTGTAAATTAAATAACACGTTTTCGAAATAAACCTACATTGAATGTGTACATTTTTAATTAGTGTCATATGGAAAATGTACATATAGGTACGTTTATTTTGATATCGCCTGCAAAGAAACTTATTTATTATAAAATAAACTAATTTTTGTGAGACTCGGTTTCTAAAAAATTGACAATTAAAATGTACATTTGAAATTAAGTCAGGATATTTTTTGTATAAATAAAAAATATTTTTTTGTCAAAGGTAGTTGAGCAACAGTTTATTTGGTATTAAACATAATCAATATTAATATTATAATGTGAAAACTTTTTTAATCGTAAAATCCAAGTTTTTGACTATTTACATATAAGAATGATTTAATAATCAATAAAAAGAATCAACTTTTAATTCGAACTGTTTTGTCATTTGTAAAATTAGTATATAAGACGCTCATACAAAATATATTTTTGTGTTTGGAAACTATTGATGATATTTATAACATATTTATTTTTCCGTCCGTTCAAACAAATTTCTAAAATCTTTCTTACATATCAAATTAGTAAAGCACTCGATAACAAATATAGTTTTCTCACGTTTTCTTTTGTGTATGATGGTCGATAAATATAATAAATACCTATTATAATATATATTATATTATTATCTTATCAACACAAATAAAATTATCCCCAAAACCCTGAACACTAAGCAGTTCCTACTCTGAGGACTAAATGATGGTGCACGATAATGGACTTACGAAATGTAATGTGTGTAATAATTACGCACGCACCACAACAAGCATATAAATATAGACCTCCTCCTGGTCACTAGGAAAACTTTGCCCTTTTTTCGTACCGACCCCGAACGATAAAAACACCCACAGGGAACGATAATTCGCGTGCACTTAACCTAGACCACACCCGGTCTTACCGTACACAGGACAACATCATCGTTCCGGCACGCAGCGACCGTGCACAACATATTTTGATTACCACGGCCACATCGTCGCCGCCATTATTAATCTGTTTTGGCAAGAAGGACTTATCGGAAACGAAAGCAATTACAATCCTACTATGCTATCCTGAAAACGTTGGATTAAAAAAAAACCCCAATAATGATAATTAAATGGTCGTTGAATCGTATATTACACGGTAAAATCAATGTGGAAAAATGTGAGTTTTTTGCATCGATACACGAACATTTCGTTTCGAAACTTTTGCAACAATATTATTCTTTGTACGTGCACTCGTGTTTAATTGAACGCGATGACCGGTAGCAATTTTGGCGTATTAGGAATACTTACCATCACAGTTATTATGCACTATATTACGTTTAAAATTGATATATATGGGCAATCATATATTCCCAGTTTTCAATGCTATAGGTTACGGAAAATCGTGAAAACTCATATAATAATATCATATAAATACATGTTATGTTCTTTACCACTTTTGCCGCTTAACATTGTTATACATTATGCAATCATTCGTAAAATAGTTGTTAATAGTGCGTCTTATAAGTTTTAAATGAAAATGTTGGTAAACGAGGAGTTTATGCTCATTAGCAGCCATGTATAAAGTACTAGTATATAAAAGTTTTTTCCTCTCCGAATGGTTGTGTTCAAACTGTTGGAACGCTTTTTATGTACCTGATACAGATAAATCGTATTAAACGTTACTACACGCAGTGCTTAATTGTTGTATACGTATATTATATGCATTGCACGTTGACTGTGAACTAAATGGAAATTATATGTAATGTAGACAAAATTTTAATTAATTGTGTTTTTATTCAACTATGCTATTTTCTCGAACATTTGAATAAATTAAAAAAAAAAACAAGATACGATATCGTCACATAGCATCATTATTCACATTTTAAAGCCTTCCTAGGTACATCCTAGTTATAAGCGTTGACCTCTCTTAACTTTTCTTAATCGTTTCAATATATAAATACATTGTACATAAACACAGAATATTTAATATAATTCAATTATCAGTCAAATTGCAAGTCCCTCGGGGCTTTTTGACATTTTAATTATAAAGAAAATAATCAAAAACTATTTCATTACAAATTGATTTCTGTACATTTTACACATTTATTTAGGTAAATAAGTATAAAATAAAACATACCAATATAAATATAATATTTTTTACTTCGTTTAGAGTTTGAAATATTTCAATATCTATTCAAATATTTTATATTATTTATTTAATTTCTTTTAAATAATATTTTACATGTTGTAATTACATATTATGACCTGTGAATTTTCTTTTGCTTTGTTATATGTTATAGTACTGTATATTATATTATGATGTAATAGAAATTTATTTAGTGTATAGTTTCGTTTTTTTTTTTTCAATTATTTTCCACTGTTGTGTTTTCTTACAGTTGATTGGACCTCAATTCATTATGGCCATACAACCGTCGCTAGTCGACCGATGGACTGAGGAAATGCATTCGGCGTGGACAGCATTGTTTTTGAACATGGCGTACATTATGAAAGGTTCGATGGCAGCCGAAGAAAGGTTCAAAGTAAAGAAAACTGCCACTTAACCGACCAGTCACCATTTGTACACACCAATGATTATTATTTTTGTTTTGTGAATTAATGTTTTTGTTCTATTTTTATTTTATAACGATACAACGTTTATCTATTCAATACAATTGGACTTAGACAAGATTATTATTATTATTCGCAACGTAAGTTTTGTTAGACATTTATATTACATTATATTATTATTATATTATAGAAATCGCACGATATTTTCTTCGTTAAAGTCAATATCTTACGAAACAACGGCATTGTTTGTACAGCAAATAATAGTTAAATTCAAATATATATATAATAGTTATAATAATATTATATTGTAACGATGTAGGTATTATTGCATTAATGTGAACGGTTATGACCATGTTATTATACTGCTTGGAATTAAAATAAAAACAACATGATATTGACATGAATGGCGTTTAAATATTGCAATATGATTTATCCTTTTTAATCTGAAATTATTGGTACCTAATTTATTATTTATATTAATATTCATTAACAAAAGTTAATAAGACATTATTCAAATCATCACTAAAGTCGACACAAAGTAAAAAAATACATAATAATATGAATATGGTTTTTATCCCATCGACATTATAAATTTGTGTTGAACGAAACAAACTTATAATTGGCTTTTAATTTTAAATTGATAGAAAATTAGAAAATAAAGTCTTAAAAAATAAACTTCACTCTATATACCATTCGACAGCTTTTATACCTAACGTTAAAAATGTTTCATTCCGACACATGTGTACGTTTTCAACATTTTTACCATGGTAATACATTATTGATACTACATAAATAATTTATATAGTGATCGGTCAAATGATATAAATTTATAATATATTTTATAAGGTTATTTTAAGCCCAAAAAAAAAAAAAAAATAATAATAAATAAATAAATAATAATAATAATATTTCCGAGTAAAAATAATAATACTGCCTTGCGTATGAATAGTATTTTAAATTCATATAACTTCTTTTTCGTCATTAAATGTATAATGTAAATATTGTTTGAAATTAAAATATTATATTTAGTAACATTAATATTATTACTTCGTGTCAAACAACCACAATTAGATGAATATGAACAAATTATAATAAATCATACGTAAATAAGTAAAATAAATATTTACAATTCACAATCTATATAGATATAAATTATTAAATATGATAAAATAAAATAAAATAGATAAATTGATCAATACATAAAATTAGAAATATAAATAAAGTTTGGAATGGATATAAATGTATGGTAACATAGTTATCAGCGTTACAAATTAACATTAATAAAAATCATACCTTAATGTTACTAAAATATCTATTTAAAAATCTCACACTGGACAAATTAATTAAGCTAATACAATATATTATTATGTATAAAACTATAAAAATGTAGTATACACATTAAGCTTTAAATTATGATTATAACCTACAGGGTTCAAGACTTAAATATTCATTTTTTTTTTTACTTAACTTAAAATCTATCAAAGCATCATAAAAATAAATGTCAAGTACAACCATTTATTTTTTATATTTAAAATTTGTTAATGCATTTGTTTTTGTTTTTTTTTTTTTTATGTTATTTTTTTGCGTTTTTGCATACTTTCTATTTTGAGTTAACGCAGATGCTACCATCTGACAAAAATCTGATTTTTTTTCTCTATTATTTTTTCCGATATGTGCTTACGATGGAACTTCACCTTTCGCCTTTATAATCAATATTCGTTTATAGTTAATACCATTGATTTAAACTATTTAATTGCTGTTGGTTAATACTCAATAGTGATTTAATGTGATCACATCTAGATTTAATGCCTGATACTTTAACTAAATTATAATATTTGAAACATTTAATTAATTTTCACAAAATCTATGTATTATTTATTAACGATAGATTATAAATGCCAAACAAAATACTATATAACTACCAACATTGTCAGTATACACAGATAGGTAATTGATAATAAATAAAAACTATAGATCTTTAAAACTATATGAAACCCTAATCACGTTTTTCACCAATGCGGACATCAAAAAATAACTTCTCCAATCGATTATAGATGTTAAAGAAACTACAAGCACACATTGCAAACTGACGCTTCTATCATACTAATAAAAATTCCCAACTACAATTTTATTTTTTTTAATTTTTTTTTTCAAACAAAAATGTCTAGTCTGCAGTCTTACATATTTTTTTCTTCGTCGCTCCATGCTCATAATTGTATAATACTAGATAGTTAATATACAACTCCGTTTTTATAAATATTTCAATAAATATAACACAATACAGTTAAAAATTAGATACCTATTAAGTACATTACTATTATTATTTTGTGGAAAAAATACCTCAAATCTTAACTTTAGCATCTAAAAAAAATGTGTATAATTGATACTTAGTGAGATGTAGTTAAAAGTAAACATTATCAGTACTTTTTTAATCATTTGAAAAAAAAAACGGAAAAAAAATCAGGAATACAACTGAAAATTGTATGCAAAACCAATTTCCTATTTTGTTGTAATTCAAAAACATAAACCACGAATACTTAAAATTTACTTACCTAACGTGATTTATAAGTCACAATCAAACAAACTTAGAATCGTTCTTCGTAGCCAATTCAACTCAAATTTAACATATAGGTATATTACAATATGACTTACTCAATAAAGAAGTGCAATCTATAATATGTAGGTGACTATGTACCCTAGTTATATAAAAAATGTACAACTAAATTTAAGGGGCAATTTTAACTTGAAAATTTTAACATCAAACTGTAACATACCTACCTACCAGAAATTTATTTTTAATAAATATATTTTATATTATACTACCTAATTATATTGGATATAATATATTTTATTTATTAATGATAGACAGGGCCAAACATTACAGAACGAATATATCTTAGTAGAATATGCGCAGAATCATATTAATTAAGAATAGCATAATTGATCGCAAATTAAGCAAAGAGCTGGTTTGAAATCCATTAGCTATAGGCGCATTAAATGGTCAAATGGAAGATTTCTGTTTTAGTGAAGTACATATTACAATACAGTAAATACACTACAATGACTTACTCAATTACTAAATACACTCAATACTAGAACGGTCATACTTACTTTTCCCCATTTAACACTTTCTAATTTATATTATTATTTATATTTGGAATTTTCTTTAGGCTTCTAGGTACGGTGGCAAACGCATATTCAGCAAACAAAAATTTTTTAACAATATTCAACTATGAATTTCTTCACATCCAAAGCTAAAATAAAACAATATTGCTGAAAATGTGGGGTTCTTTATTTTTCCAGTAGTGTTAAATTGAAATTCGTGGTGTACAATAGTGTACAATATAATGAAAATAAGAAACGAAATTAAAATGAATGTGAGAGACCGATGGTAGCAAATTACGTATAACCAGTAACCACACCGCGTAGCAGACCACCAGTTAATTATTATCTGCCCAGCAGAATCGTTACAATTCTAATTTCCTTATCATAGTTGTATGGAACTTATATAAGTAATGTGATTATTTGGCTTAACTTATTGTACAAGCGTGAAGCGATAAAACGAACTAATTTATTTTCTTATGTTTGCGTATTTGAGTATTTCAACTTACTCGAGTATGAAATTTAATTATTAATTCCATAAAAACTATTAAAACGTGCCTTAAAAGCGATTCAATTTTTTATAGAAACGTTGATGTTAAAAAAGTGTTAGTAGAACTTTTTGGATCTTTAACACTTCTTTATTTTAATTAAATTTACAACACCTAATACAAAAACAAAATATAAAACTTAAAGATGAGTCATAAATAAAGATAATTAAAACAAAAGAAATTTTGATGTAACTCTAATTGACCAATAATAAGTCACCTTTCTGATAATCGTTGTAGGAATATAAAGACGTTATTACCATCTTAAATTGAACGATTTACAATTGGAACGAATGAAAAATACCTAAGGGCTATTGGAGCAAACAATACTTCTTTATGTTATACTCGTACTTGAAAAATGTAAAAAATAACCTAAAAATGCTAAAATAGGGATAACAAAAGTTTCACGTTTGAAGTATCTGTTACACGAAATGAATATGTACTTGAAATTTATTGTCCTAGAATATTCAAAAAACAATGCACTTTACATTTAAATCCGGCCTTTATAATTTATTATCGTTATGTAACTTATAACTCATTTAAATATATTTGAATCATAGTGAAAAACGATTAAATTTGTATTTTACCGTACAAATATATTATTGTTATTTAGTTCATCAATAGTTATTATTATTTAGCATAACATTTCAAATATTTAATGCAACTCTTTTAGATACTTGTAAGTGCTTAACCTTTAATAATTTTGCATCGACAATACCTGAAGATCAATGGAATATAATAAACAATTTATTTTCAAATGATATATTTTATAAATAAAATATTTTTTTATTTATTTTGCATTTTATTTTCCAACACGGAAATGTATGTTAAAAAAAAGTATTTTCTAACTTATTTTCTCTACTTTCTATTAAATAAATGAATCGTTTAAATATAACATAATAAAATAAATTCAATTTGTAACGTCCGTTGTTATTAAAACGAACCGCAGTCACCCTTCTCCGATTTATACTATTTTTGTACAACAATAAATCCTTTTTTCCATTCTTCGTCAACACAACAAAATTCAAAAAAAGTCAAAAGGTTTAAAATTGTTTGGTCATTGTGATCACGACCTTTTAAATAGTATACTGAAAATACCTTTAAAATCCATTTCGAAAATGCTTCACACTATTAACGACTTAAAGGTACCTAGAAAAGAATATATACATCTGAGATTAAGTTAAAAACCTTTTTAGGGAAAAAGTCTTTTGTATTATATATAACATAAGCTGCCAAATTAATGTTACCATGATTTTTACCCACACTTAAAAATTGAAATACTATATATAAATACGAGAAAAAATAATAAAATATAATAATATAAATTTCAATAACCCAATACATACCTATATATTATAATAAATTTGTTTTTAATATTATTATTTATTACAAATTATTGAATGCAATACACGTAAAAGTCAAACTGTATTAATACCTATAGGGTTTAAAATGTTCAAATCATTGTTAATTCTACCGGTTCAACTTTTCTCATAAAATCATGGTTGATGTCTTTTAAAGTATAATACTATGAATATTAAATACAGTATCAAAATTTATATAAATACACGGTTTATAAAACGTCGAACAAATACTTATTCGTTTATGATTCATGCAGTCATGTCCCATGCAGGTCTCCAGGTGATGAAAAAAAGTGTAGATAAAACGGTATTGATTAAAATGACGTTTATTATAATACCTATCTTGTGTTATATTATTATGTTTTGCAAGCTCCCGGGAAAAAATGTGTCTGCAAATCCTCTAGGGTCAAATCGCAATCATAAATCTACCAGGGTTTTAATACTTTTTCATTGCGATACTCTTATTTAAGCTCAACACAAAGGGAAAATACATCCGTTACCGACCCTCGCATTGTCATCCCCGATTTAATGACAAACAAATTTTATCGGATTTATTTAAACAGCCTGATAAATTTTTAAAATTCTTGTTCAAAATATATTACAACATCGACGATGTTATAGCTGTGGGAATGTCATCATCAGATAAACAATAACCGCTAAGTATTTGTTGAATAATAAATGCATTGTTATTATTATAACTACTAGTTAATACTTTTTATTTTTTTTTCTAATTAAACTTTTAAACTTTAGTTAAAAATCTTGTTTCATTATAAATAAAAAAATTCTTCATTTATATTACAAAACAATATATATATATTATGTTCGCGAATGATGACAATATAACAAACATAAATAAAAGATATAGTTCTCAACTATAAAAGGTCAAGTTTCTAATAAAAACACAAATTAATGCTTGTTAGATTTATTATTCGTATCTCATAACAAATAACATTTCTATTGTATATTTTGTTACTGACATCGGTTCATAAAAATAAAACATATAGTTATATATGTTTATTTTGTTATCTATGTAACAAATTGAATCTATAACGATTTGAAACGTTTGAATGGTTTTTTTTTTAATAAACGTAACAATTTATTAGTTATTCAACTTGTAAGATGAAGATTAATACTTTGTTTTTAATACATATTTCCAGGAAAAAAAAATACCAATAAACTAAAAATATACGCTTACTAAGTAGTTAGTCAAAATGAAATTTACTTGTTATAGCATACAAACAGGTATCTGTTTTTTCACGAAATTGTTAAACATATGAAGCGTCTGTGTTTGTGTGAAAAATTTCTAATAATTAGTCCAGTAGTTTCAAAAACACAGTTTGACACAGTTTTACCATACACCTAGTGCTGTACGAAGATACCAAAAAATTTAATTATTATAATAGGTAGTATAACATTATATTTAAAATCAAATCTATTAAACCGACATAACTTTCTAATGAGCCTAATTGAGGACTCCTCCGCGCTACCAGTGGTAACAGCTTTAAACTTGATTAATAAATGTATACCTACTATTATGAAAACGAGATTAATTTATTAGTATATTTATTGTTATGCGTGCATGATACACATGTATATCCATACAATAAGCGTAGATTTAATTTTGCAAACGAATTTAACGTGTTTCTAACGTAATTTCACGTATATATTGTTACGATGCGTAAACCTGACGGAGTACTAAAATATTATTAATATATAAATTATAAATGTAAGCACTATGTAAGTACTACACAATTTATATATTATATATATTATAATATATAGCCTAATCTTAGCCTAAAGAATACCTATTATACAAGTATTTACAACAAAATTAATAAATATTATTAATAAGACAATAATGGCGACAACAAAGTGACACAGTATTTAATGTTATAGACAACTTCCATATAATTTAATACTTTGATATCTACTTGATAAAAAAAAATAAAAAACGTTATAGGTAGGTACTACATTGTATGCTTATAACTAAATTACAACTTATTATGAAGTATAATTTAAATTTTTAACATGATGATGGTTTATATTTTATGAAATTACAATTTAACAATTTATATATTATTAAACGAGCTAATAATAACGTTAGATCATTACCGTAAATATGCAGTTATATAAGTAAATACCTACTCCCCGCTTTTACATAATATTACATACAGATTTCCAGCAAGTATGATGACGTTTTAAGAACCACGCGTAACCACAAGAAGGGTATATTGTGTATATATTATATGATACTTAAAATATACTTTATAATAATACCTTTAAAACACACAAAAATCTAACCTATATTTAATCAATCATTGTCTCACAAGACGTTTCGATTTATTATATGTATTAAGTTACAGTTAATTTAATTTAATCAAAATGTAATATAATATTATAGATTTAGATCTTAAAATAGGTACAACAAGAGTATAATTTATGAATTTCTTACACAAACGTTATATGAGTAAGAAAATATTTCTGTAACAAAAAATTCTAAGCACCATTCTTTTTTTATCCACTTTCTACTCGAAGAAAACACCAATCTTATAATATGTATTTTAAACTATAAAATATAACTATCCATCCATAGAAAGAAAAACATAACTTTAGACTAGCTTTGAGTAGGTATATACGTGTGCAAGTAGTTATATTTTATTTACACTAAACCAATAAAGCTCACGACATAACTCAATTTTTTTGCTGAGTTAAGTAAACAAATATTTATTACGAAAACGTATCGACCGAAGACTGCAACATTAGTTTAAGGGGATTGGACCATGGATGTTTTTTAGGAGTGTGGTATAGGCAATATTCTAAGTGCTATTTATACTGTTATATTTTGTATATTATATGATAAACGACCGCCTTCCACCATAATGTAACGAGTCATGTGCATCGGCAGTGTTCCCGAATTTCTTCTCAAATAAAAATATGATATGTACCTATCTGAATTATTGGTTCCCATATAACTTTAAAAGCATGTATCTGAATTATTTACAGCTGATTAGAATTAGTTGGCATTAAAATTTAATTATTATAATACGATCACTGATTGAATGTGTAATATTTATATCAGCTTAATATAGGTAGTAATAATTTAATATGCAATAACTATTGTAAAATAACTATAGAGCTGAAGTGTATAAATCGAAAACGGGTAATTACCTAACATGCTTTGTTTTTAATAGATGTTACATAGTATTGACATTTAAATAGTTTACATAAAAACTGTTTTATTTGTAACGTTTTTCCACATCCCAATAAATTATTACGTATGTATACTAAAAGTATAGGTAATCGGTTTGTATAATGACATTGTATTAATATTGGCACCATGTGAGTACAATAAAACATTTTTCACTCCACTGGCCATCATTTTAAATCGCTACGTGGTGTGTAGCTGAAAGTTTTAAAAATAACATGGAGGGTATGCGTGTCAATTTATACCGAAAATTCAGAAACATCTATCTGTATAATAATATATAGATATTCCATTCGCGTGCAACAATTTTACATCGAGTTTCACTCATACGCGGATCGAAGCGCACGCATATAGTTAAGAATTAAGTCTATAAGTCATTAAAATATATATTATTTTCTTTACGTGGATAATAGATCTTTGAATGGAGCATTTGTGTATACATTAATATATATATTATACCTAATATATAGTTAACTTCAAAGTTCAAACGTAATTTAAAATTTTTATATTTCGTTTTCTATTGTATTATTATATTATACGTTTAAATAAAAAGATTTAAAAAAACACTATTTCGTTTTTAAGGGTACGTATTATGGCATGACACTATTTTTTACGCGTGACATAATACAGCTGACAGCTGATATTTTCTTATTATTCTATAGAAACCAATAATATCTTTTGTATTTTATGGCACTACATACTGATCGCATAAGTTAACAATAATTTGGATTCCAGTTATTTTCACTTTATATGAAAATTGCGAGATTAGAACGCTAGAAAATACATATTTATATAATATTATACCGATAGATAACAGATGAGTAAATATAAACACCATTAGTATTAATGTATTTTCCTTATATACGTATAATAACTTATATAATAGGTAGTGAAGTAAGTTATTTTGATAAAGAAAATCGCGATAAAAATTTTTATCATTAAAACTATCCTCATATAAACTGATAATCTGGATGCAAGCAATCAGGACTTAAAATGTTTTTTTTTTTTTATCGTAGTACCTAAATTAAAAGAATATTACCATAAAATCTGAAAGTCAATTAAGTATAAAACCTATTTATTAAGAATAAAATAATTTAAAGATTTTTAAAGAAAATTGAAAACTTTTACAAACTTTAATGTTGTTGTAAAATGTTCGGTTGAATTATTTAATTATAAAATAAAAAAAAATACATAAAGTTGATCATATATTGGGTTGGCTAATCTGATTTTAACGAAGAAAATCCCATAATACGCATTGATGAGTGACGGCTTAGGGCTGTGTCAAATAAGGCACCGTTTCACTTAAAATTTGAGGTAATATTGATATATTGCTTAATATTTATAATTTTTTATTTTTATACATAAAAATTAGGATTGCACCCAAGTAAATAGGGCACACATAGAGCATAACATAACACATAATATACTGTGTAACGATATTTAAACAACAAGTATGAGCTGAAGAGTGAAGGTATATATTAAGGAAAGAGTGATCCTCTTTTAATGGTTATATAAAATAGGATTTGCTTAATATTAAAGTAAAATTAACCTATCGAAAGTCTAAATTCCAAATTATTTAAGATTTAAATCATTTTCACCTAACTCGTGCATTTATTTGGAAAAAAGTTTGGATTTTTTAAATAATACATAAATGTTTAAAATTTAATTTTAAATATCATATATAAAAAAGGTTAATATTACCCAATGCCTAAATATGTCAATTGACTATAAATAAATAGTATTCCATATATTTTAACTATTTACCAAATAATAAACACTTAAATTACGTATATGCTAGTATGTACCTACTAGATTGCAGAGTAGAACGTTATTCGAATGCAATTTTATCTAAATGATTATTTAGATAACATTTTATTCGAATGAATTTTTTTACAATTAGGTATTGGAATAATTTTCAATTATGATTATTTGAATAATATTTTATTCAACTATATTTTCATAGATAACTATTCGAATAATGTTCGGTTATTTCATTTGAGTAAACATGGTTGATAATTTAAAAAAGCATATATTAAAAACAATAGCTTGCATTGTATTTTAAGTTACCTACATCATTGTAAATCGTATTTTATTCGAAATGTACCTATGTAAAAATATTATAAATAAAACAAATATACATCAATAAAATAAATTAAAGAATTAGATATGATTTTTTTAATCATATTTTAATATTAATAATGAATAATAATATTTTGTAATAATTACAATAATAATAAATAGTAGTAAATAATAATAACAAAAGTGAAAAAAATAATAATTATAACAAATTTTGAATTTCAATAAATAATTCTAATAAAAGTAATAGTAACTAATTTTAATTATAATTTGAATAACGAAAATTATCCAAATAACTTTTTATTCTAATAACCATCTAGATAAAATTTTGCATAACTCTGCTAGATTGTTAATTTTGAAAATCCTCAATTATTAATTATAAGAATTCGATGACTATTAATTTTTAACTAAAGAAAAAGTTTAAAATTTTGTCAAAATGCCAACTCATAACGCTTATAAAAAATGATTGTAAATTTATGTTCAACTTTTTTTGATAACTCCAGCATTAAAAACGTATGAGAAATCTTTATAATAAAAACAATTGTAAACAAACTTGACGTAACATATAATATATGTTGATACATTTTAACTATAATAAATAAAAAAGATTATTATAACTTTCAACAAAATAAATGATACTCATAGCCAATGGCATGTTGAAAATTGTGTCAAAATAGTATGTACCCATCGAACGATGTTTAACAATATTATATAGTTTCTATTGAAACTCATAAGTCACTATGCTTATATTTATTAACTTAGAATTAATCGAAATCAAAAAAACATTAATTTTAAGTTATGTGTTATTTAGAGTTAAAATGTTAATAGAAGCGTATTATAATTAAATATTCAAAAACAAAAGTTATACCTTAATTAGGTAACCTAATATAATAATATCCTTATAATCGATACTTTTTCGTATTCGTGTTATTTCTCCTGCAACGATTTATACTTAGTCTTTATAATAGTGTTTATATATTTTTGTAACCAAAAAAGTTCTTATAAGCTTATAACATTGACACTGACTTTAAAATGAGTCAAATATGTCGGTTGAATTAAACCAACTTAAAAAAAAAACCTTTAATAATCTACAGACACATACATGTTGGATATATATTATTTTATTAACTATTGCATATAAAATTAAGGGCCTAATAATTACTGAATTAGTTACACGTGGGCCTGGTTAAAAATTTAGTTGTGGCACATAGTGATGGCATCAAAGATAATAACGATTATGATTTTATGAATAATAATTAATTGTTAAATAATTTAATATTTACTCACCTTAAAATTATATTGCACATTAATAATAAGTCCACTGATCGTTGGTATCTAACACCAACCATTTTAATTAATAAATTATCGAATATATTGTATAATATATCCAACAGTTCATAACATTTTTACTATTACATTTAAAAACACAAAAATATAATATTCCTTTATTTAATATTTTAGTCATTTTACCGTCTCGTTGCTAATATTAATTTCATCATTTTGTTGTATAAAAGTGTAAAATAAATAAGTTGTATACAGTATTCTATAAAAATAATGTAACAGACAGACGTATGAATACATATTTACACATCGCTGATCGGCAGTCCATTTATGTGTCGTAAACGTACAGCACAAAACATTTCCAAACTAAAATGTTGAAACAATATCTACAAGGGTTCAACAATTCAAAAACACGCTTAACTTAAAACGATGAAATGTAATTGTTGATTCTCCCGAGCAGTTCCAGTAAATAAGTCAAAGGATAACTCAATCGCTGTTACAATAATGGATGTACGTATAGTCAACAACCACTGTATTATTTGTTGGTAATTCCATTTCTTGGTATTCTTATATCCTATTAAAATAAATAATATTATTATATCAGTAATATCTTATTATAATAATGAGTACATTTATTATACCACCATAGTTAGCACGATACACGTTATAATAAGTCGTCAATATGTATGATAAATATATTAAGCTTATTAGGCTTTGGAATAAATAGTAATTTATGGTGTAAGTTTTAAATACAAATAAATAAATAAGTTTTAAACTTAAATACTCAAGTTCTTCAGAGGAAAAAAATGTAACTTTTGAATTAGCTTAATTTTAATAATGAGTTCATAAATTAAAACGAGCCTTACGTTAATTAACCGACCATTAACAAAAAAAAATGAAAAAATTTTGTTACGAAGGTCGAAGTACGCACGGCACCACGATAGTTGTTGCGGGGCATATATCATCACAACAGATTCCAATTAACCCGTCATATGATACCATACTTATCCGCGCATCACGTTGTTGTTACCTCTTTTCAAGGAACATCGCCGCTGTGTTCGGCAGATGAGGATCACCCACCGAATTATTATTATTATTATTACTATTATCATTACTGATTTGTCCCACCGGAATTAATGTTTGTTCACCATATGGCGAAGTTGGGCGGCAACCCTGCGACAGACCTCCGTAAAAAACTAACTCGTCTGGCTAGTATATATATAAACCAATCGTCTAAATGTTGTAACAAGGGAGAGCGATGGCGCACTATTCTGTTTATAGTTTATTCGACCACCGAATATAGCAACAACGCCAGAGAAAACCACTAGACAGCGCTATGCGACCGGTTTCCAAATAAATTAATATTATGTTTCCGCTGCGAAGTGCTTGCCGGCCGAACGTATGACAATAGGCTATACAATACAATGAATACCTATACGTCATACATAATAGTAATGTATTATAACTACCGGCATTGTATACGTTAAGTAAAAACTTAGTTGATAACGAAATTTACTTTTATTTTTGAAATATTTATCACACTTATTTTCTTATTTATCCACTACACACATTATTAATGTAGTAAGATCGTTTTTACCTTGTTTATTATTTTGGGTATGAAAAAAATATTTAACAAATTTATTTTTAACATATTATATACACATGAAAAAAAAAATCAACAATGAATAATAGGTGGATAAAAACAAATAACCGATGTTGATAAGTCATAGGTATCCCTATATTATTTGTTAGTATTGAAAAATTGGTGTACATAAAATTAGATATTAATTTATATTGTGAATTTAATATTATAATCAATAAAGGATAAAGGAAAAAATGACACAACATACAATTACAATAATTATAAAAAATAAATGACTGTTTTGTACCTTCTATAATACAAACCACTACGATTATATATTTATTACTTAGCGCAAAATAATTGCGAATTATTATATAAGTCTCCTTTGTTTCATACTCAATACCTACTCATCTCTAATAACTTCTACGTACATAATATACGTGTATACTGTATTTACTATTTAGTCACATCATAAAAGCTGACATTAAATGAACGTTCCGTAGTTCCGCTTCGTTGATTATTTTACTTAAACAAAAAAGTCTGCTCTAATTTTTCTTTTTTCGAATAAAACAACATAAATATAAATAAAAACATATTTTTTAATCCAAATAGATGGTAAATATACTATACATTCCATATAGAGATTATACACTATCGTGTATAATATTATTGTATAATTCAACTCTACCTATTGCCCAATGTAAAAAATTTTATAACTATTGTAACATAAAATATAATATTATCAACATTCAGTTTGCAGATCACAAAATGCATATATAATATGTATTTTAATGCAAATGTTTTAACATTTCATAAACACATTTTCTATTTTAATATTAAATTCATATAAAAATAAACAAGTCGATTGATAAGATATTATATTATGTAAATAAAAATCTATAAGTTAAAAAATTAAATATGCATTAATAAATTTATTCATGTATAAGTAGTAAACAAAAGTAAAAAACATAAAAAGCCAAAGTTGAAGTTTTGACACTTCCCATATTTTGTGTTACCTATTTATAGATATACAATCCTATTTAAAAACGTAAATTTAGCCAATGTTATATTTTCTTCAAAACTTATTACATTCCATAGTTTTGTATTGGTTTTATATTTTTATTTACATACGTATTGAATTGTTGTTGAAATTTTGATTCTTTAGATGTTTGTTTGTTTTTCATGTGTCTGGTATTACTTGTTTAAACATAAAAATGCTTCAATCTTCAATAAGTACACAACGTATTAAGTAGTTGAGAAAAACAAAATTAAAGAAGTGGGCAAGTGAGTACTGCTCTTCTGTACAGTAGGGTTGAGTCACTGTAATTAATGTGTTAAATTGGAATTCAATGATATAATATTTTTGTGTATGAAAATAATTCCGAGCATAATTATGTCAATCTTTACGACTAAGTATATTTCATGATATGTTTTATAATACATAGGTATAAAAGTAACTTATTTTACTATTGGTATTATACAAAAGTTTGATTTATTGTTTTCAAGAAATATTGCATTTACTATAAGTATCTAATTATTATAGTAATATATTTTTAATATTTATACTATAAATATATTATTTAAAATTGTTTTTGTAAATTGTAATCACCTAAAAAAGTGGTTTAATACCATATTTTCGTAAAACATGGATAAATTCATAATATAAAAATGTATAACATTAATAACTTAAAGTTAATCTACATATTATTTTTTTAAATGAAATTGTATGCAGTAAAATTCATAATATACATAAAAAATAAAGATACTATAATTAATATTATTGAATAACAATAAAATAATAAATCAACATTATTACTGATCGTTCAAATATGTTATTCGTCTAAATTTGAATTTCAAATGTCTATAAAAAAGTATGCTTAAATAGTAGAAGCCGCTTATTAGGAACACTCTTGGATCAAAATAAAATGTGTCAACTAGCCGATTGTTCCATACAATCAATTGGTTTTATTTATTATGAAAAAAATGTATAATTTAAAAAACTATATCTGCTATGAAAAATAATGAATTATTTTGTATGTTATATAAAATATGTATCTAGGTATCGATGTCTGTTTTTTTATGTAGAATAAATTAATGATCATGCTTTCATAAGAATAATTTTGCTCAAAGCCTTTTTCATCCTCTTTTACTACAACATTTTTTTTTGTCGACCACCAATTTTATTTTCCAATGTTGCACGTTCAACCTTCAAACGATCTTTCAAAATCCTATTCAATGTGAAAAGAAAAACATTTAACCGCACTGTGATATCACGTAAACTAACACATCGTATGACTTTAACAATTTGAATTTCTATACCAAACTTAAATTTCGACATTTAGACATTTATAAATTAAAAAAAAAATCATAAGAAATTAATCACCATTACGTACGCTCGCCGAAACTATCTTAAAACGGTGACAGTAAAGAACATAGTAGGTACTGTACCTACAATAAAAAACTGTAAAAATAAACTAAGTTGATTGGACAAGTGTAATTCAGATCGATACTTAATGACATTTAAGATAAGATAATGTAGTACCGACAGTACCATAGTACTGTAGTAGTATAGTAGTCATAGTACCTTGGTCCTAATTGTCTCAAAAAACCGATAGATTATTTCAATAATCAAATCGATATTCAATGTTTAATATGCGGCTGGTCTTTTAAACATTTTGTTTCAATAACGCGATTGTATCAATTATTATCCATACTCCGGCTTCTACTGTATATGTTTTAGATTTGTTAGTTTCAATATAAATTATTTATGAGCAATCTTTAATTTAATTTTCAAATCACCTATAAAAATTGTTATACTATTTTTACTACTTACTTTTATTTAATTAACTAATTTTCATGATTTTGAAAAAAATTGTTAAAATTATAACTTTAAGCTCTTGTACATATTTTTTATGAATTTACAGTGGATTTTTTTTAAATTTCTATTAATAACAACTTATAAAGAACTTTGATCAAGCTTTTTTGCCAAGCCATAAAACTTTATTAACATTTATAAAAATAAAAATAGGGTGGTCGAGTGAGTAACGCTCTGCTATTTAGTAAGTCACTATAATGAATATATTAAATTTGAATTCATTGATTCTGAACCGAGATGATTTGTTAGCTTAGGATATATATTTTCTACTAGGTGGTGAAAAAGGTGGTTTATGGTTTAATGACTTTAATACCTCAAAATTAAATTATATACAGAAAATGCCAATTCAAACAACTGGTGTATGTTTCAAGTTTTTACGACTAGTAATTTTTGACTATAACAAAGATCTAAAATTATTTTATTGTAAATAATCGTTATTTTACACTTGAATATTTAATTTCATAAAAATTTAAGTATGTGATAATATTATTTTAATTGGCCAACGCACAACTTCTCTTATAATTATTGTAAGCCAAACTCTATATAAAATCTTAGGTAGGTATATTAAATTTTAAACTCTTAGCTACTTATACAAAGTTTTTATAAATTTTTAAGTACAAAATTATTTGCAAGTATTCATGATTTTGATGAATTTTGTCAATATTTGAACTTTAAAAGCTAATAAAAAATTTCAATTGCCTATAAATAGTTTAAATAGAGTCAAAGTATTTTTAAAATTATATCAAGTATATACAAGAATAGTATAGACACATAAAGATAATTTTTAGGGTTTTACATTTTGGAATTATAATAAAACATTGTTGACGGTTTTATTTTATTTTTATTTTCCTGGTTATTTTAAAAATTACTTTTTTGGTTTACCAAAGTGGCAAAGTTCCAACTAAATGCAATTTTCTACCAGAAACCACCTCCAAAGATAAAAATCAAAGCATTTTTACTGTCCCAAAAAGTAATGACAGAAAAAAAACAAAAATCATTATATAATCCATGTGCGTACATCGATCCGCTGAGAATCTAAAATGACAGGAATACTGCAATATTTAGTCATCTCGAACAATAGGTAATTTGTTTTAATACAATATGACATATTACATATTGTATTATAAAATATAAAGTATGATGTATTATGAATAATTGTATAAATATATAATATATATACATACATACAAAAATATTTCAATTAATTAATTTTTTGTAGGTAGTTGTAAATGCATAATGTTGCTCTAAAACAGGAATCTTCAACCCGCGGCCCGCTCTGTCATAATATTATGTGTCTTACGATCAAATTTGAAATTTAGCATGTATATTATTCTATTTCGATAAAATTGGTTAAGCCATCGATATCGGAAATATGCGATAAGATAAATTAAATTACCTACCTAGATATAAGTGTTGGCTGTTGCCTGTTAATTCGTAATCGATTGTGAAACAAGCATAATATACTTTTAATAATAATAATAATTTGTAATTTAAAATGTAATCATAAAAATTGTAATAATAAAACTGAATTTTTGTATAAAATACATATTTTTACTACGAATGCGGCCCGCAAGATTTTTGAAAAATAATACGTGGCCCGCTGCAAAAAAAGGTTGAAGACCCCCTAAAGCAATAACCAACTTTTTCAATTTTTGTAACTTCAAGTACTTATAAAAAACATACCAACACATTTTTAAATGTTATAAGAACAACATTAATGGGGTTTTAGGTATATTATCTTTAAGCTCTTTTACACAAAAGCATAAATTTGATCAAAAATATATATTATTTAGTAAAATCAATACTAATACAAATATTTGGTAAAATATTTTATCACAAGCATATTATGTTTAATTCACATGTCGTATAAAATATATAATGAAAGCATAAAACATAGTACTTGTATTGAAAACAGTGGATTAGTTAATAATGCTAATATTATGTTTTATCAATTTGTATAGGTAAATGTAGAATACATAATACTATAAAAATATATAAATATAAATAGCTAGCAATTAAAAATACGACAGTACATAATATGAATCTAATAGCAATGGTTAAAATACCAGTATTTAATTATATTTAAATACCATTAATTAAATTTTGTCTAAAAAGATTGCGAATGAGAATAATATGTGCATAATATGAATGACTGTGTGAATAATAAATTATATATTATGTACTTTAAGTACTCAAATATTGTTATTAAAAGAAAGGCTTTAATTATGTCGTGAAAATTTAAATTTATTTATATTTTATTTATTTTATTTGCATTTTAATCTTGAATAAAACTCTTCAATAATTTGACTACGGTTAAGACGTAGAAGAAAATTATTATGTTCGAACATTAATTTATTGTTTATATTGTAAACTAAGTAATTTGTATACGTAATTATACATACCTAATATTATATTTTTTAAAAATGTGACTTACATTATTTTTACCGACGAAATTCACATTGTTAATAATAATGTATCTTGAATACAACCCGCCATTGTATCATACGTGGTGGGGTCAGTGGTCAGTGTAGGGTATTTTCTATAACGTGCACACCGGATGAGCATGTACACAGAGTATATAATATATTAAAGTAGGTACTTACTTATACGACGATAATATATTTAAATGTAAAACGGGTCTTTCAGAAAAGTATATTGTGTACACAGGTATAAAACAATACCGAGGTGTACTGCTAGCTGGAAACAATAATTAATTCCTCGACCGTTCACTATAATTTATCAATAGGTACACAGACACGTAGTATATCTAATCACTGTACACAACACACCATATCGTTTATTATTTTCGCTATCTAGAATAAGCATATTGTCTTAATGAAGTATACTATGAATTCAATAAAAAATAATCAATGGTGTCCACGTTATATTTGATCTTATAACATCTACATTATTACCTTTATATTCATCGTTACTGGCTACCGGAATTCAAATCAAATTATATATTATTATAATTTATAACATCTACTACTTACTTTATATTTAAATCAATAAAAGTTAACAATTTGTACATATCATACGTATAAATAGTCCAAAGTTGGTTAGAAGAGAGAGGCTTAAGTCTCCCATATATAACCATATAATTGATTGAAAAAACGTGTCTCGTAGTATAAGGTAGCTAAAATACTCAAACTATCTATAGTTATCGACATAAAAATACAAATTATTATTTACATATCAAGTGATCTATCTATTAATTAAGCAAGCAGAGTAAAATAAACAGCCGGCAAACACGCATTTATCTCAATATTTATGGTAAAATGTCTGGTCATATTAATGTTTCACCGTATATTTTCACAACAACCACTGGCTTCTCAGTTATCGTTACTTAGTATAAGTTCAATGTAACAATTTTTATACCTTTATACAAACCCATCCAGCTGATACTTATCTACGTGCAAGCAAGCTAGCGTTCCGCTCTAGCCATTTTCGAGATCACTGAAATTGCGCGCGTGCATGACTAACATTACTAGGTCACATTTTCGTTCGATAGAATATAGGTACTTATTGACCTGGCCACATTCAACGTTGAGAGGGTTTCCTAGTTTTTCCCACCCAACAAGTTTCTTTGGCAGCTTTTATTTTTTATACATAAAATAGAAAATATTAAAAAGGTTTAAATTTGTTTAAGATACCTATAATGATGGAGATCACGAAATATAAGTTTCCTAAAATTCTAACCTCGTACAATTGTCATGACACTAAATGATTATGACGAGGATCAGCAGTTAAAACATTTTTGTATATACCTACCATAAAATATATTTTCAAGAAAAATGTTTATATTTCTGAATAAAGGAATATTATATATTTATATGTGCTTTGTCAGGAAAAAGGCGGATTATGTTAGGTTGGTCTGCCAAAAGTAATATAGAAGCACATCTAAGACTCATTTTGTCAAAGTTGCATGGCACTAAAAATCAACAAAAAATACATTTTCCCCATCTAATGTCAATTTAAATTTAAAAACTGTCTTCTGAATTTTGAGGGAGGTTTTTCTGGTAACGAATTGGTTTGTAGCATAAGAGCTCAAAAGTAAAAATGTATTATAGACTTCAAATATAATATTAATTTGATAGCCAATTTACTATATGTATATAATATATATATATTATTTATTATCAAGTATTAATACTAATAATACTGTCTGCTGTGAGTTCGTCCCCATACTCATTACTCATTTCTTGAAGGGGAAGGGGGAAATTAAAGGTATTAACACAGTATTTTCGTCATATTATTATAATTTTTAATTACTTATTATAAAATATATATTTATTTTTATAAGTATATTTTAAGAGGACTTGTACCCGTATATATTGTTTCCATTTTATTTTAATAAAGCATAGGTAACAAAGCAAATTTTAAGTTGAGAATAATCCATTTTGCATACTGATATTTAATATTTCAGACTAAATAGTGAATTTACTTATTATCAAACTTTAAGGTAAAAATATTATTTTGTCTTTATAGTAGGTTAGTATTAGGTTTATAGTAGGCAGCGGTCTTCTTTGATATTTTTATTTTAAAACAACTATTATATGTGTAGGTAGGTATTTTAAATTTAAAAATAAATTACAATTTAAAAATCCTCAAAACTTATTTTGAAATTCAATAAAATCTTACTCAAAACCCCAAATCATGCTCTCCCCTGTAAATTTGATAAAAGGTCAAATTACTCTAATGTTAAAAATAACAGAGTAAAATGAATTACTTATAAAATGTATTATATTTTGTGGTTATGGGAAGATTATTTTATCCACATACTATTAAAATAATATAGATGTATTAAAATGTTATATTTCACTTATAATTATAGTAATTAGTTTTTATTCATTAATCTTTCAAATATAACTTAATTAACACAATAAAAAAAAGTTCAGCTGCAGAAAAATTAGTACCTATAACTATTCCATTGCTCCTCCGTTGAAGATTCTTTGATTAAGTTCACTACGTATCATGGAGCTCCTTAATTTATTTGGCCAATATATAATTAACCAAATACTAACAAAACAAAATATTTCGGTAACTAATGCTCAAGTTACTTATTACATAAGCCAAAATAAATAGTAAATATTTCTTATACTTGACATTTCCAAAGAAAATATTTAACAAACTATTATGTTCGGTTATAATTTAATTAACCACTAATCATTGGTGATTTTCAGATATTTTACAACGTATAATGTTATAGCAGTACAATGAAGTGGAAAAAAGAAATGAATTTAAAGTTATTAATTCACGAGGTATGAAAGCTTTTATACTCCTTTATATTGTTCTGTAAGGAAACGGCTTAAATACATCCCGTGCAATACCATAATCCTTATTACGTGAGTTCGTCACCCGAATTATTTTCTACTCGTGCTAAAAGACAGAGAATTTAATTTATACCGAATGAAAAAAAAAACGTTAGCATAAGCTTCTCTTAAGCTTTTTACATCGGTGGTGGTGCTATACACATAGCATCGGAATTCTGTGTATTTTAGTAACACGAGGATTATACCTTTATACCTGTAAATTGTCAATACAAAAATATTTTAAATTTTAATTCTTTTGAAATCTGGGATTGTATAATAGGTGTATACTAAAATGTACTAGGGAATATGCAAAAAAAGCTTTATTTTATCACTTGATTAAACACGATTGCCTATAAATGGATATAATGAAACGCACACATAATACATGACAGGTATAAAAACCACTGTGAGTTTGTTATATACGTTTGCGAAATGTTATATAACATAACATTTTTTAGCAAATCAATTAATCTTCTATTAATCAATAAATCTTCACAATTGGAGTATAGAAATATTGATTTATGTACTTTCTCGTATACTAATTACCATATTTCATTGATAAGGTTTGGTTTTTTAAATGTTTTCTAAAACTTTGCATACATTATTTTATTATTAATTATTACTAGGTAATAGGTGGCTACTCCACTCGCTAGCCTTACCCTTAATTTATTTATAATTGACATTTTTATCAGTATTAATTACATTATTTTTTTTTAGTTGCCATACCAGTTTTATTTTAAAACATTTTATTTATACTCTTATAATGTATACCTACTCAATATCATCGTACCGAAAGAATAGTCAACAATCTACATAAAAAAAAAAAATAATGACATAATATCAAAATGTTTCAAGTATCTAAAACTTGCGAGTTATCTCATATTTTAAAACTACAACAAAATAACTAAAATCGTTATTGGAATAAAAATAAACACCTCTCATTGAATCATTCATTTTGTCAACATTTCATCTTTGAATACCTATAATCCATTATGAAAGATACAAAGATAAAGAAGTAATTTAAAAATATTAGAAACAAGTTACAACATAAACATTTCGTTTTTTTTTCAATAGCCAATAATGTATATTCAATTATATCTATAAGTATCTATGTTATATCTATGTATGATCTGCAACGTTCAATTCCGTAATGGAATTGATTAATGTTAATTAAATTCTGGTAAGCTATTTCCTTAAACTATTTAGTTTTAACCCAATCGGAATGTGCGTTTCTTTCATGGAGGTTAATTTAATTTTAAAAAATCTTCTTATTATCTGCTTACGGCACGCATTTAGGTAAATAGAAATAATTACGTACTTGGTAGTTATTCTGTAATTATTATTATTGTTATAATAACGCTATTACCAGCGTATAAAGTATAAGATACAACAGTATCCCACTAATAATTAACCAAATAATGTTGTAAATCATGAAATTAAATTGGATTGTTATTAATCATTATTATAGAAATATCAGACACTAGATATTGAAATCATCTGCGGATTATTATGTGAAAATAAACTTATAAATAAAAATCGATTCTTTTAATAGTGAATATTCATTATTTTGAAAAATATTAACTTTTCAGGCATTAATTTAAAAAACAATTTAAAACGTATGTTCTTTTAATTTTATTATTATTATTTTTTTTTTAATCCGATATTTATTAATAAATACAATTTCAACTTTTGATTTATACGTGTCAATATATACTTTTTATTTCATAATCTGAAGTAGAATATATTTTTAAAAACGTTGATGTACTAGTAAAAAATATTTAATAAATATTTTTCTATTTATTTTCATTCAAAATGTTGATATTAGAAGTATAAAGGATACTCCATGAAATGTATAATGTGCTATCTGTACTCTATGTCTCTACTTTCTTAACATTAAATGCATATTAATAACAATATATCTAATAGAAAACTTAAAAAATAAAATTATCACTTTTCGAATTAATGTGTTCACTAATAAAAAGATAAACTCATGTTTATATAACTATATTAAATTATTAAATCATAAAATATTATTACATGCACATTGCACAATACGTTATTCTTCATTAGTCATACTCGTATAATAAAATCATGTGCTACACTGAACCACGTTCGTGGAATTGCCTTCCCGTTTCAGATTATATAAGTTATGTGTAGAATTCAAACCAATAGGGCGATACCAACTAATATTTAGTAAGAAATTTAAAACTCACCCTTTCACCCATGTAATTTTAATAAACTGCGAAGTGAACAAACTTTAGGTACACCACATCCAAATTTCACTAAAACGTAAGAAATAATATCGACATTTTCCTTTGGATTTGTAACAATTTACATGTCTTACAAGCCACTGCTATGAACTCACAATGTTGTTTAAGTTAGATCTCATAAATTATACTTTAGTTCTTTAAATTATATTATAAAGCTCAAAGACATAACATAATATTTTGAATATTCTGTATTACAAGATAAAATAAAATGTTTATTGAACTATTTATAATGTATGCATCCTTTGTCTTTGAGTTTTAATTAATTAAATTGCATATAGTTTTTATTATTATTGTAGTAAGATAAAAGTCTTATTGAGATCATTTTTAATATTAAAAAATTTCTTTTATATCCTTTAACAATTTATGAATATTTTCATTCTTTAATTTTTTGAATCTTTTTTAGTTTTCAATTTGTCGAAAATCCAAAATTTAACTTTTATTTTATTTCCTTACATAACACAATATTAATATTTCATTGAATATTAACCCACAAGATATATTTCAAACATTAACATAAGAATCGTGTAACCAAGCGTATGTTGCAATTTATGGCTTACACATAATGCACGCTAGCTTAGGTACATCGTAATATATCTTTAAACAGGAAATTCAGATTTAAACTTCAATTATACATCCTTCTTCATTTTGAGACATCTTTAATATCTACACGAAACCACGTTAACTTAATGAGTTTATTTTCATTAGAATTTAGAAATATAATATTAATATTATAAATATTGTTACGTGGTAGATAACAATTAAAACGTTGTTTTTTATGTTTATCTCTGATATGGTGTAGCAGTAACAGAAAATACCATACTGTGTAATATGAGAGAATTTATATGTTAATAATGTTAGATAAGACACTTAATTATACCGAGAAATTTTCTATTCTACTTTAAGTCTTTTCTATAAATGTTGATTAAAAATTATTTTATAATTAGAAATACTTGAAAATTAAACGAAAGATATCTATCATGAAAAAAATTCTCCTATCTGTATAAAAATATTAAAAATACGTAAACACAATTTTGTTTTATACAATATACATCCATTTAAAGTTGAATTCAAATTTAACACACCTATAATAATAGTGGCTCACTTCACATTCAATGTACAACAGGGTGGTACTTACCAACCTTTTATTTTATCATATAACTAAGTAAAAATTAATTTAAAACTTTTATTAGAAACATTCATGATGTTCACATTATATATTTTTTTTGGTAATTATCGGTTTAGAGATGTCCAGTATTAGTTCTCAGTTTAGATTAAAATTTGGATTCAACATCAAAATGTTTGTTGTCTGTTAGCTTTTTTAATATAAATATTGGACTATTTTTAATATATAGGAGATGAGTTTTAAAATATGAATTTCTAACTGTAATTGTAGTTAATAAATATAATATAATAATAGCTAACTTGAATTAGTTCGTATTTTTTAAAAAAAATCGATTTATGTAATTCGAAAAATACAGAAATTGAATAAACTTTTACCTTTCTTGAAATTTGAATTTTTGAGTCTCAACTGTAATTAGATAGGCACACACATGGGTAATTTATATGAGTAATTTTTTGGTGTTAAAATGTATTTATTTATCACAATTATTTTAACTCGGTGTTTACATTCTTTGAACATTTTATGCATGCATACATCTAAGTAATGGTTAGGTTATATTATTATACTTTAACTTTAAGCATTAACTATACAATACAATCGTATATAGTTTTTTATTAAGTGATTGGTTGTATTAAATAATATAATATTAAAATGAATGAAAATTGAATACGTCATGCAATATTATTTGGTGTTAACACTATTTTTTTGTTATAAGTACCATTATAATCCTTAAATGAATTAATGAGTATATTGTACTCGGTACAATTGTACTAGGTATCTTACATTATAAGACTCATTTATTTATTAACCAAATTTAGTTAAAAATTAATTAATTTATATTTTAAATACAAATTATATTATTATTATTATTACATTTAGTATCAATTGTTAGTAATGTTAATTATAAATACTATTGTGAAAAAAACTGTATTTATAATTATTAATATATTTTGGTCCTGACTTCTTCACTAGCCTACAGCTTGTTGCGATTACCATAGTCATTTTGTAATCCAATATTTTTACACTATTACAATATTATTGCAATAAACAGATTTTTTTATATTATAATAATAATTTTGGATACTAAAAATCTTTAGACAGAAACTATACTAAGCACCGGTACTTTTGTCTTTGATTTTTAAATAAATTAATTTAACATCAAGCAAACCTTAATAATTTGTTTAAATTTACCTATATTTAATGTAAAACTTCATAGTTAAAAATGTATCTATGCAATAACAATTAAATAAATAATATAGTATGTACAACGATTAAGTGTAAAGCAGTAATCATAATTTATAGCTGACATTTGTAGAATACCATGACAGCGCCTAAAAGCATAGTATATAACTCCTAAATCTAACTAAATTCACATATTTATGAACACCTTTTTTACGTATTTTTTTTTTTTTTTTTTTTAATCTATACCAGTAAAGCACTCCCATTTATGGTATAAATAAATTAAAATAAATCTCTTTGTAGTTGATAATATTTTATTTCCAACTTTTGTAAGTGATGTAAGTATTTCTTGGTCTTGTTAATTCTTTTTTGGCTTCATTTTATTATACATATACGAAATATAATAATAAAAAAATATTATATAAAGTTTGAAAAATAATGGAAGTTTAGTAACAAGGAATATAATAAACGGAAATTTTGATTAATACAAGAAACCACAAAAGTATGGAAAATCAATTAATTTGATAGGTTTTCAGAAACTTATTAATTATTATTTATAATTATAAATAAATATAAAATATTGGTATGTTACAATGTATTGTTTCACCGTATGTACCCCCTAAAACATTAAAATACCTGTCTAAACATTAATAACAATTTTTTCTTTTGGATAACTATAAAATAATACACATTTTAATAATAATTTTGAATCTTATCTGAACAAAGAAATAAAAATTAAAAATTAAAATTAAAATTACAAATTACATTTATATGTTATGATGATTTTAATAAAAAAAAAAAAATTAATATTATTAGTAACTGATTTATAAATTAGATAAAAACTTTCTTTTCGTTAGTAAACTTTGTAGTGTATTCAAATAAAACTCTTTGTAGCTGTATATCTACTAACTAACCCTTGTAACGAGTACCATGTATAAATATGTTACATAGAGAAGCCTATCGATTACCTTGTAATTTAATAAATAAATTGATTAAACAAAAAAAAGTAATGTATTGATAAATTTAGGATGCATAAAATACCCAATTAACTATGATAGAGTTCCTACTTCCTAATTCCTAATCACCTGAAAATAATATTAATTTTGTTGATTGCTGAAGAAAATAAATAAGTATTTCACAAATACGTCCTCAGAGAAAAACTTACTAGTTTAGAAATTTAGACTTTTCAAATAATTTCTGTAGCTTTTTTGTTAATTTCTTGAATAATTAACTGACTATCATCAAAATACCAAAAACCATGCTGTATACTGTACACTCTACAGTCATGCATAATTGGAATAATAACATAGAATTTACGTTCACTGTGTATTATATTGATTATTAGTAGTTTTATTCCAGGTTTAATTCATTATACTCATTAAATATTTTTATTAGGTACCTATAAAGTTATCATAAATTACTAATTTAATTTGTACCTAAGTTATTAGCTATTTAATTTAAAATGGTTTAAAAATATAAAAATGACCGTACAGCAAATATAATAAAAAAATCGTTCATAACTTTGGAACGAATTCTATAAAAGTTAAATAAACTTAAGTGTCATTACTTTTTTCGATTGAGTATATTACTATAAAAATACTATAGACATATTACTTATTATTGTACCTAATTAAATTTTAACTAATGATACAAACTAAAGAATTTCAAATATTGATTTAACAAATGGAATTGTTACTCATATTAAACACGTCATGCTAATTAATAAATAATAATGTATCTATATTATTGTATAGATTTTTGATTTGTAGATTTTAAACTAAAACAGTAATAGATTATTTTTGGGAAAAAGCCACTCAAATATTGATACCACCGATAAGTATTTTTCACTTACTAAGGTATTGTTCTACGGTGTCCTTGAGATCATACTGATGCTTATCATTGCGTGGATACCTCACGGACTGTTTTCATTCTCAAAAATAACTGAACGTACTTCGCACACAGACTAGATCTTTATTGTATGTTTTTCGACTATAATAACATCTATACATCAGTTCAAAAAACTATTTGAATTCAAATTTTTGCAACAAGTCATATAAATTTTTATGTCAAATTTAAGTATAGCAATTGCTGTGAATTAAATTCTGAAAACTGCTAGTTACAAGCACAATATGAAAATTCACATTATGTGATATATGTAAATCCCTCTTAACCTACATAATTTAGATTGTAGATAATAATTATTTTATAAGAAAAAAACATTCCACAATACGTGAAACCGATTTAACCGAGATGTATTCGTAAGGAAAATAGTATATATTTATATTGAAACCTACGTATAATATAAATATTGAGCGCATAAGTATTACTTCGGAAGTCGTTTTATACGCTATATAAATTATTCTCGGAGAGTTCAGCCTGTAAAGTTTCTATTGTTTAAAATAATATTTTACATTGTCCCATGTTAAGCCACGCGACAAGGGACAATATTTTGTCCACCGTCCAAAGTATATTCCATGAATATTGAAAAACGTATAGGCACACATATATACATTTTATACATTCTCTCTACGAGAATAAATACCGACTTAATATGAAATAAACACTAACGAATAACGATAAACGTTTTAGTACCGTAGCGTTTCAATTAAAATTGCATACAATTCGTATACTTTTACACATCCGCTAAAATAACTATAATATATAGAGAGGTTTTACTGATCTACTCCATAAATACTCATTCTCCGCTGATGATTTTATTTATTTTTCGAGTTAAAAAAAATCATGACTTTACCTATTTTACGTAATTATCTATTAAATTTTTACATTCAAAGTAGAAATATGAACTTGTTTGGGTTTTTCAATGATATTTTTTACATTATTATTATTGTGTTATATGTACAAAATTTCAGTCGGAAAAATGATGGACTGATCGAGAATCATCATGGTGTAACATAACTATACAATACAATAAATGCGAATACCAGAAATTGGTACTCCGAAAAACGATTTTTAGATTTTGTTTAGAAACCTATCATATCCTGATGCAGAAAATACTAACAAAATGCTATGCAACGACTCTGCTCGTCATAATATCCGTTTACAAATTTAGCGATAACTGCTTTCAAATTATTTAGCATCAATATCTCAAACACAACTATTCCAAAACGAACTGAGCAAATCCATCGAAAATAATGCTCACCGACCGGTGTATCCGGTTTTTATTTATTTTGTTTATGCAAATGACGAGTGTATGGTTTTTATGATTCGCATCAGCATTCAGCAAAGTGCGAACAAATCCGGACGATACGCTTTGCAATGGACGCATACAATAAGTACACAAAACTATTCACACCTCGTGAATTAATTATGCTGCACAGGCAAAATAATTTTAACCGTTAAACAGTACCGTGTGTTTCTCACACATCAAATGTTTATGGCCGTTCGAAATAAAGGGCACTTGCATTTCTACGACTTATTCTACGCGTTTTCGACCGTAAATTTTCAATATCAATAATATAGTACCTATATATGTTGCAACTTGCAATGAATGACAAACTATATTTTCATACCGAAGGTAAGTAACAAGGGCACAGCGCCATGTAGAACGATATGCCCGTGATCGCATGAAACCTATGAGAGTTGAATAAACCATTGAAATGTATAATAAATAGGTACATTAATAATACGTGTATGCGTATTTATTCAAATAAACACAAATACGTACTTACGAATAAAATCACTTGCATTTAGTAGTTCGGAACATTATTATGTACCTGATAAACTATTTATAAATTCAAAAATATAAGAAGATACTTAGTAATATTCATGTGTTCAGTGTTTATAATAGTTGTGTATTAACAACAACAAATTGTTTAAGAGAAAAAGTATATAATATATATAAATAACTTATATAATAAATTACATTTCAAGTTTTACCGTAACAACCTATGCGCGTAAGCGGTTAAATCGCTTCCCCGAAATGTGTTATTTTAAAAATCAAAAAATCAAAATCCCTTCAAAATAATGTGTAATTATAAATGTCAACCAGCGCCAAAAATATTCACCCATTATTGTACATTTGTACTACAAATTGCATTATTCAAAGCTAATCAATAATTAACTTATGAACAGTGACCTCATAAATAATGTTTTATTGTAAATGTTTAATTTACCATGGTATAATTTTTACAGAGTCGTTTTAGTCTTCAGTATAATGTAATGTTTGGTATCGAATTGGAATTGTATTATTTTTTAAATACACGTATGCGTATACTTGAATAGTGTTGAATAGTCAGTAACAATATCTGGACCTACCTACGTATAATGTTTATTTATTATTTCCTAGAAGATGGTTTCTTTTTTTTATGTTTTTAGGAGTATATTCTTATTTCGAAGATCTGAATAATATATTCAGCTCACCATTAAATTGAGCCGACAGACCTTTTTTATATACCTTAAGTAAGTCATGCATTTGTTATTTTGTGTTTATTTTAATCAAAATATTCTATTTGTATTACCTTTCCTTATTTAAATCTTAGAAAAATATAGTTTGTGCATTTTATTATTATTATTATTTTTTTTTTTTTTTTGAAGATCGGGTTCCACGATACATATTTTAAACCAGGAAATCCGCTCTGTTGTATAGGTATTGAATTTTCCTCGTCATTAAATAGGTCACTAGCTATACTGATTAATTCATTTTGAAAATTTAATTCAACAAAAAATAATTCAAGATGGTCTGTCCATCAATATTTATAATTTATATATGATACAAGTAATTAATTTTTCTATTAGTAAATAGTATAATATGGTAGTTTAAAGGTAGAACTAATTTTTGTCAACAATAAATTACATACATCGTATTATAATAATTGTTATAAAAATATTTCATAGAGGTAAAATTAATATTGTTATTATTATTAACGGCTATTAATGTATAGATACAAGACCCGAATTCGAAATAGATAAACGGGAGGTGTGAAGACCTCATGCATAAATGGGTCATTGTTCCTAATTTTAGCTGCAGTGACTACGGTCACCCTAACCAAAATATGATATCGTTTATCGTACACTATACAATAAGACTACTCAAAGAAAAAATTCAATGGAGAACATGAGAATATCAGGATATAATACCGGAAATTATTGGATGGTTAGAAAATTTAAATTTTAGTTTATAAAATCATAATATTATGCTTTGCTTATTGGTACCTCTATTCATTATTTAAAAATAATTGAATCTAATTAAATTATCTATATATTACACAATTTTTTATACCTTATGAATTATTCAGTCATGCAGTAGAATTTTTTGAATAAGCTCGTTGTATAAAAATTAAGGACTCACAAATAATATTTTATAAGTTACAATAAAATAACAATTATTGTTATTTTTCGTTTAAAATATATAACTAATAAAAACCCTTGTATTAAATTGTCTAACTATAGCTATTTTAAATTTTAAATTTCAATTGTTTACTACAAAATAATTTGCTAATTTTCTATAATATTAAAGTTTAAACGCATGAAAAAAAATTTCACTATATATTTTTAAATAGTTTGCTTATTGTTAATTTATGAGATATCTTATATAAAATTTTCAAGATTTCTTAGCTACAAACAACAATTTTATCTTACATAAATAATAAAAAAAAAATGATTTAAAATATCTCTAACAAATAAATAGCATAAATAAACCCAAAATATTTTGAAAGTTGTATCACGTCTAGAAAATGAAAACATAAATATTTCAATATTTAGTTTAAATTTCAAAGTTTTTACAGAAAACATATAGTTTTTCATATTTAACATAGAAAAAAAATTGGTTTTGTCAAAAAATTGTTTTACAGAAAAATTCCCGTTGTATCTTAATTGTTTTGAAAAGTACTGAGAATATTTTATTTTTTACCACCCGAAAGACAAGCTTTATAATTCGAAGATTTTTATACCTCTAAAAAAATATAGTGAAACCAATACATTTTCATCACTCTGCTCAGAATCTAAATGTGGTGATATTTAAATTAAAATCCTATTATTATTTCAGTAACTAAAACGGTAGACGTTACATTTAGAGTTGATATTTGATTTTTTATAAATTCTTATCATCACAATAAATGTGGTATATTAAATAATATAGTAGAGCAGTGTTTCCCAACTTTTTTAACACTACAGACCACGTTGATAATATAATATTCTATAGGTTCACGGTGGACTACTTCAATTTTGTGAAAACTAGGAATACCTACCTTTCTTTCTTTTTTGCTCATAAACAAGGATACTCAAAAATGTATATTTTTATTACTTTACTTTACATTTTATTACTATTATTTTTAATACTAAACTAAATTATAACTAAGACTTAATGATTTTCATGTGATTTTTGTAATTGTTTCAATTCAAAAATCTATGGAACCTTAGACTACTTATTATAGGCCCACGGGGCACGGACCAACAACTAGGAAACACTCTTTTAGACTTTACAGTAAGATTTCGTTTTTATAACTACAAATACATAAATCTTAAAACAATCTTATTTTTCAAAAAATATATTACAAAAACAATGTTCAATGTTTTAAACAACAAAAACCATTTTTAATGTCAAAAGGGATTATTACATTCTATAAGACTCTTAATAATCTAAACAAACAATATTAATCGTTAAGATTTTTTTATGTTTGGGTATGTAAAACAAAGTGAACATATTTTAATTAGCCAAGTTGAAACGCGTTTAATTAATTTTTTTACTTACTTAAAGTTTTGAGAAAAATATTCTACTAAATGTATACTTTGCTACACTTGTAAAAATTGACTACGGCGCCACTGCAATACGATATAGTGGTTTTGTGTATATGTTTGTGCACGCTCACATTACTCATATACTCAATATAGTTTCATTATTCATAATAATATATTCACATCATATTCCAAATACTAACAAAGCCAAGAGCTTTGATCCAAAATAGCAAAATGTGCGTGTTTTGAACTTATATCAATATTGATAATATTACAATTATAATTCAAATAATCATAACAATACCTATAATACCAATGTTCACAGTTTCATGTAACTTATGCCAAATACTAATTATTCAAAACATTTGTAAATGAAAATATACATAATGGATGAATGGATTAAAATTATCTAATTTAACTCAATAACGGCGTTGCTTACATATATAACGCGTTTATAAATTTTAAATAATTGCAAACATGGTGCCTAATATTATAGGTGCATGTATATTAGATGAATTATAATTAAACTTTAAATGATTGCACAACACTAATTATCAAAAAGGTTCTTTAAATGTTTCGTAATTAAATCAATTCAAAAGATACGTTATAGTATGAGAAACGTTAATATGTAAATAACTTACTACCTAATAACCAAGATTAAGTAAAATATAAATCGAGAATTATATTTCACTCTGGCAGGTACGCCGAATAAACCTTAAGGCTGGATACTAATTGCAAACACACCACACGCTAGCGGCATGTATTTATAATGGGATATGAGGATTTGATCCATCATCCATATGAAAACATAGATAAACCAATAGTATATTTTAAAACAAGATGACGTCAAAACGTTGAAAATAAATTAAGTTGTTATTTTGACAAATGTATCATTTTCTTCGATAAAATATCTATATCGTCCAGTTAGCACAACAGTTGTCAATCGTCAGCCCTATTAAAAATTATTCGATGAATTAATATGTTATATACTTATGTTATATATATATAATACGTGTGACATGTTATTCAGTCATAATATTACATTTTATTAAAGGAATTCCAAATCAAAATTTAAACTTTATAAAAAATGTTATCCTACGGGTCACTTTACTTTAAATCATTCTACCCCTTCCCTGCCCCCAAATTAAAAATTCAAATAAATGTTCGCCTGTCTGTACGCAAAATAATTACATATACGATTAACTGTTAAGTATTAAGATAAATTAATGACGAATATGATTTAATATTTTACATGAAGAATACTTAACAATGTACTACAGCGAAGTAAAACTGACTAATTTTATTTTACTCTAATGAGTAATTTATAATAAACATAGATTAGCGCAAATATTATAAATGCAGAGAATTCTGAATTTGCACCCCGTGGCTTATTGACTTAGGCAATAATATCAGTATGCATATACGAATATAAAGAGGTTTTGGCCTCGGGATAGATTATAAGTATGTGATATTTTTTTTTTAATAAATAAATTATAAATAAAATGATTCACACTACTACTGAGTTGATAGGTATATAATCGTATTCTATGAATGTTTTTTTTTTATTATTATTTAATTTAAATAAACCCACAGGTGATATTATGGACAAGGCTAATTAAATAATATGAATAATATGTATGTATAACAATGAGTAAATTATAATAAAAATTCTATTTAATACGTTAAGATATGTTTATATACTATTAAATAGATTGGTAGCGAATAGCGATGATGAATCTGATTGAAATTAAAATAGAGTTGGAATTGATAAAGCGAATTATAAATTGAGTGATTTCGGAAGTGTAATAACATTTTTTCTGTCTTTTGCGTATAAATGGCATTCGATGTCTAGGCGGGCCTTGGAAATAGTGCAGTTTTTTGGCCATTTAAAAACTATGTGATATTTTTTGTGGCTAATTCTTAATCAAGTAATAATGACTTTAAACTTTCTGAGAAATTCGATTAAGAAAGGTCAGTAATGTTTATTTGTTTAATTTTGAGTACCTACCTTGATGGATTAAGACTACCGCTGGTTGTACCATTCAAGTGTAAATTTGGGTGAGACAATTTTAGAGAGAAATGATTGTATGAATGATATTGCATTCTTTGCAGCCTGGTCGGCAAATTCATTTTCAATAATGTTGGAGTAGCCAAAGATCCATCCATCAATATTATTTACCTCGAAAAGCACATTAACTTAATTATATTGGTATACTTCGTGATTATAAATACTTTAATAATTATGTAAATGTATGATAGATAATAATATAATGTGTAATTAAAATAATTAATTTGTCTGTGCCTACATTAATAAGCTCTTATTAACTAAATATAAAATAATATGATAATTATATTATAATTATTATGTACCAATAACAAAATAACAAGTATAACACTGTAATAATATATATTTATATATTTATTCTTATCTTCTTAATCCTGAGCTATAAATTTTACAACTAAAGATTAGTTATCCAAATTTTTAACGAATTAATTTTAATTTATATTTATAAGTTTCTTGCTGCACTTTTATAAAAATAAAATCATACTTAAATTTCAAAAAAACTATATTTTATTTTCTCAATAATAAACATTAAAACAAAAATACCAAAAGCCAAAAAAAGTGAAAAAAATTTAAAAAATTTTCTATATGTAGCAATTTATTATTCTTTAAAATTCAAATATATATATTATACTATATAGTAATACTAATAAGTAATAACCATTGTAAATACATTGAATTTATTATTTCTCCAGTAAAAAAATTAAAACAATTTAAAATAAGCAAAACTGAATGTTTCCTACACGTAAACTATGTTTTGTCAAATTATTTTTTTTTTCAAATTTATTTTTACAATAAGTTCGTATACTCATATATTTTTTGAAAATATTTTTATATCAGGTTACCGGTTACATTAATTATAAAATCATAATACATATAAATAAGATAAAATTAAAAAGACCTTTTTATACGTTTTTGTAAAATCTAAACCTTGCGTTATGTTATTTATTAAATATATTATACACCGTACTTCAATAAAATACAAACAATTTATCGATAATTTAATGTGAATATTAGTTTATAGACCGACCACCGAAAATTCGTCTCTGTGTTTCATCCCATTCAATGCTGACACGACGCCAATTTTTAGCAGGATTTATGGTATTGTATAATGGCTGTTTTTTGAATTTGCCCTTGACACACAACAAATAAAATGTTTTGTAAAAAAATATCCACACAATATTATTTATTCATTAAAATAAACTTCAACATAAAGGAATCAAATATTTAGTAAATAATCCCGCTATATAAGTAAAAATTATTGATGTATATGGTATCAAAATATAATATCTAATTATAAGTAAATTAATTAAAAGGAAAAAATTTTACAATTTTTAATCATGAATAATATGATGTTGAGTTATAATTTATTTTGCAGACGATAGTTTTCGATCATTTTTTAGCAGTACAAGAAAATGGGTTATTATTTTGATTACAATTGCAATTTGTTCCTATTTTTTCATATTATGTTAGCTACATACTTTTAAAATATACATTATACACATTATAAGATTATTAAGATTCATACTATTTATCATACTTGGAAATAAAATATCCCTCTCTTCAGTATACACATTTTAAAAACTAAATTAACTTTTGATTTATAATAAGAGCAACTGACCTTATTATTTCCCGTTTTAAATTCTAATGCAATCTAAAGTGTTATCACCATAATAATTTAAAATTTAGAGGAGCGGTAGGGGAAAAATGCGCAGAGGGATGAAATTATTTCGGCGCGTTTTGTTGAGAATTAATCGATTTGATTAAACCGACCACGTGAGTTCCAATGGAGGGTTGACGTGCAGCTATTTCATCGGATAGTATATAACATTAGATATGTTTCATTATAGCTACGGTATGACGGTATCGCTGCAAACGGCGCATGAGCTGATTTTTTTTTCAAATCGCTTTAAGGTTTATCATACCCCCGTATTACCGTGATCACCGCAAGATCAATGTACAAGCCAAACGTCCTTTATAATAATATGCGTATATACACACAATATTATAATATTTTAACTCTGTATTGGTACTTGCAGTGTGGTAGATATGTAGGTACCCACACGCAGTGTCGATTAATTATTTTTAACACACACGATGACGTAAATTATAATAATTAATATTAATTTTATTGTGGTGGCAAAGGGAAAAAAACGTAATTATTTTACCGGGTCCGCGAATGGTTTTGACGGTATGTCGACGGGAATCGAACGACCCTCTGGCACACCAGAAGTTAGTTCACTCATTGTTTTTGAAGTGCTGTACACGAAGGTGCAAACCATGTCCCGTCTGTCGGCTGATACGTCATCGAGACTGATCTGAGGACACTTGAAAACTCTGGGTCTCGTCCTCAGGATATTCGATCTTGCGTCTGCTTTCTCTTTATTGTACTCAATCACTTTCTGTAAAACCATGCACATTAATAGACTACCATTTACAACATGTACATAATATATTATATTCTGTATACGCATAACGCATACGACCTTTTGTACATTTTGAGTTTGGACCGATTTTCATCTATAAGTATAGGTATTATATATATCCAACACTACATAGTGGTTAGTGCAAGAATAAATAACTATGTAGATAAAGGTTTGATCCTACACGAAAACGGTATACTATCTATTATTATTTTATGATATAATACATCACAAAAACGCATCTATATGCATATATATAATAGAACCAGCTAAAATGTTTATTTTTACTTATAATACTTTTTTTTCTTTGTATAGGTTAGTTAGGTACAATGAAAGTCTATGGGGATTAAGCCCGTCCTTTCGATACTATCTCAAAGATTCTTTCATGCTTATATTATCGTTTAATAAGATTTTGTCGAAAATTGTACTCGAGTAATACGAATTTAGACTCATATTGTAAGCAAAGATTTAGAATCTGTGCGTTTTGTAGATAACTGTTTACAATTTATAAGAAACTAAAAAAAAAATAATGAAAGATTACTTTATGCAATAAAAATTAAGGGCGATTGTAAACTCCACCAAAATACCGGTCAAGATAAAAAGGTATTAAAAGGTCTAATGTAAACTCCGCCAGTTTTTTTTTTCTTTCCTGTAATGGGTATATGTAAACTCCGCCAGTTTCGAAATTCGAAATCAAAAAAAAAAAAAAAAAATGACAGTGTTACAGAATGCTTTAAATAGGTAAACTAATGGAGTAATACAAGACTTAGAATATTTACAAATTATATCACATCATTTTAGTTTACATATATGACATACCTAACTACATATTTTTGGATTTTTTGGCATAAAGATTATTTATATTTATTATGATTTTTTTACTATAGTTTAAATATATAATGTGAACGTTTATTAATTACTATTATGAAAAATATGATTTTATATTATTAAGTATAACGATTATTTAATATGATTTAAATATTTAATTTGAACGCCATGATATTATATTATATTATAATTTTTTTTTTTAATAATACATCATATTAATTTAAACTACTTAATTTTCTTCACTGGCGGAGTTTACATGAACTAAATTTTACCTGTTTTTTTTTTTTGAAGGAGTTTACAGTAAAATAAGGTACTTGTGGCGGAGTTTACATGCACCCAAAAAATACACGTTGTAACTGTTAGGTTAGTTTTAAGTAGATAAGTACACCTACTTACTTTGAGAATGAAACCCAAATTATCCTAACATTCTTAAATCATAACAGATTTATGACTTCTACAAGAATAAAAATAATAGATAGTATAGTTTAATATCGTAAGCAACGTACAAAAAAATAATACTTTTGGATTGTTTCGTTTTATCAACAGATTCAGCTTTTGAGTAAATCATTTTTCCATTGATGATTTAACGGATTCAATTTTGCGAAACTGCAAGTATCGTCCAAAAATAGATAGTACAAAAATAATCCAATTTACACTACGTGTTTTTATAAATAATATATTCCTACTTAGTACCTTAACACACATTAAATAGGCCATATTACATTAAAATACGTCATAATATTATATAATAGTCATATATTATAATATTTGAGACCGGATTTAGAAATGTAGAGGCTCCGAAGGACCCTTACACATTACTTATTAACTTTCTTAGGCCGGATATTTCAGTTTTCATAGTGTGATATTATTAATATACAATAAATTATCTGCAAAATTCGATAAAATAATTAAATTATTATAATTTATAACACACCGATCGAAACTCTATGGTGTTTATTTACGGTTACATTAATTTAAAATAACAAGAGAAATACAGTTAGTGAAACTCCAAAGTTAATAATTCGAAGTGAATTCGATTCCCTTGAAATAATAAACGTCTAAACTCAATAAAAATGTAATCACGGTAAATTTTCTATAGTGTATAGCACTATATGACCCAAGTATTTCGAAGGATATAATATCGAAAATGGCCTTAGACCATGCGATATATCTTGTTTTATCTGTCTGTCTCACGCGACGAAATCGTTCAACTCCTTAATCTGTAGACTATAACTCTGTAATTGAACCTGAATGGGCTCATCACGGATTTAAAAAAAAAAAATCAAATAACAATACGTTATCTCTATTTAACCAATGGTTTTAAGAAAATAATCGTTATTTATAACTTTTCTAAATTATTAAATAAAAGTGTCTACATTAAAAATAAAAAAATTTTAAAAAAGGTAGAAGAAAAAATATGATATTCATACTAAAATAAAAAATATCATAATATTTTGAAAATTTTATTATACCTACCTATATAATTAAAATATGCATAAATGTTTTAAGTCAAAATAAATAATGTTTTTGAATTATATTCGTAACAAAATAATTAACATCGTTATTCGTCATTAAATATGCTATTTATCCCAAATTTTAATTATAAATAAAATAAATATAAAAATAATTGTCTTTGTACATTTTTTAGATTTTTTTTAATGCCTATATGAAATACTTATGAGTTATAATATTATATCAAATTTTCATACTTAAGATATAAAAATTTTAAATCAATTAATATAATATTTGTTTCAAAATACTTGTAGTTAATAAATTTTTTAATGTTAACGAATTTTGAAAAAAAAAATTGACCTTCAAATACATTTTTAAAAACATTGTGTTTAAATATTATTAATAATTTTTCACAAGTATTAAAATACCTTAGTATGTGGAATCTTGTATTCAATTTTCAAAAATGTTAACACACAAAATGTTTATCAGCATTTGAAGAAAAAAGTCAACAATTTCTCATGCCTACAAATGGCTTAAAAGAGTAACATTTTGAAAATTACATAATGTAGGTATCTGGTATATAAAATAATAATTTAAATAAATTGTGTAAATTTATGAAAATTTCAAGTATCTGCGCTTAAAATAAAATAAAAATCGTTTGGGAATATATAGTTATTAATTTATTATACAGGTAAATATTCATAATCATATTATAAATTTAAACTTAAAAGAATTGTAAAAAATTAATTTGATTTTCTGGTAGAATTTTTTTTTTAACAAAGGTAGCAAAACCTATAAAGGACCCTGTATTAAATTTTAAAACTATAGTTTACTATACTTATTATAAAACTATATAATATTATTCTACTCAGCTAATAACTTTTAATCGACATTTATAAAAATAAAACTAAAAAAAAAAAATCGAAAATAGTTTGAAAAGCGTCAACAATTTTTTAAAATTTTAGCATCTATAGAAAGTGGTTAGTATAAAAGTTTGATGAATATTTTTAGATTATAATATCATTATTCGCTATTGATACAAAATAAAGAATTAAGTTTTTTCAAAAACTGCGTCATCATAATAATTACTATTTTCTCGCCTCCCTATCTGGATTATTAAGAAAAGTATGAAACATTGCTGGCTTTTATCCAACTAAACATCCAATTTGCTACCAAATACCATGCCTAAAATTAAATATTGAAGCATTTTTACTGCCTCAAAGATGACAATAATTAGAAAAAAAATACACATCACAAAATCAATGTATCCGCAATACCTACATCCATCATATTCGTACGTAACTAAAATTATTTTTTAATTTAATTAGTTTCCTTTATAATAAATATTATATTTAACTTAATTTAACTTCATACACTCGAATCAAACAAACTTTTTTAAACCTATATTGTATATAAAAAAAAATATTGAACAATTAATTTAAGATAACAGTTATTAGTATAACAAAATATACTTGTTACAATAATTGTCATTAATATTAATAATTACTACAATTAAACTTCTTTCAATTTTGAACTAAGTAATAAAATTATAAATTGTTGGCCTATTTGACCTTATAATATCTAATACTTTTGAACTACAATCTCTACCTTAACATACATTTAAATCAACTAACTTTATTTTGTAAAAACTAACAGAGTAATATTTTACAACAATCATAATTTTAAATAATTATCTTTTTTTTTAATCAATATATAAGAAAATAAACTAATTCATTGAAAATATATTATATAGATATAAATAATATTGTATAATCGGTTAATAAACTAACCATAGTTTATCGAGAAACGACTGATCTAAGTATATACTATATACCTAGGTTCAGTATATCAACAAGGCAGTATATTTTAAGTTAATGTATGTAACAAGGTTTCACAGCTACTACTTCAAATGTATTAAACGCATGTGTTGCTTGAATCAACAGTGAAAATCAGACCTAGTCCTCGCTGCTACTTAATATGCTATTTAAGTAAAATTTGTTAAAGAAAATTGTAAAACAATATTAAAGTTCAAAATTTAGAGTGGTCTAGCGCAATAATTGAAACTAATTAGTCTAATTAATAGGCCTGTGAATTGTATATACTTAGGAATTACATTTTTAAGCTTTTTAAATTACCATTAACAGTGTTATCAAAGATCAAAAAAAAAAAAAAGCAAAATTAAAAAATTTGAAATAATAAAAATATATAAATAGGTGTAAAAATAAAATTCCAAAATATTTTGAAAGTTACATCGTTTTTATAAAATTATAATTTAAACATATGCTGAATACTTCAAGTCTTTCAGATAATTTATTTTTAAATTACAAAAAAAAAAAAAAATTGATTTTAATAAATTGTTTAGCATAAATATTTTCTTGTACCAACACGATAAAAAAGAAAAAATGACTTGCAACATTTTTAAAATATACAATAAGAATACAAAATAAAGCTTTTAAATTTGAATTTATTTTTTAATCTAAATACCAATACTAAAAAATATATGGCAACGCTAAAAAAAATGTATTTTTATTAATTTAATTATAGACTTACAATGGATCATAGAAATATTATGTAGAAAAACACAAGATAAAAAATGTGTATCAAATTAATTTTTGAATCATAATTTATTCATTAGTGAAACCAAAAAGTATGAAATTAATCGTAATTAAGAGTTAAGGAATAAAGTGAATCCACAACGCCAAAAGTTATGGCTTGTGTAAGAAGTAAAATAATAAAATATTTTTTAACACTTTTAGGTTGTACCTAGAAAAATAATTAATTCACAAATAAAAGAAGCCCATTATCCTATAGTTTGTAAGACAATAATTAATAGTAAACTAAAAACTAATACAATATAATTAGATCTATGGATCTTGTATAGGTTAGATAAATAGCTAAATATACAAAGATATAAACATGAACACTAGGGAGACGTGTGCTGGAAGACAAACATAATAGTCACTTAATAATCTTAAGCTAAAATAGGAAAACAAGAAGATATTAAATTAAGCGGTGTCGGTGGTGTTGGATAACCAAAATTGTCAATTAATAATTAAATACATAATTTGGCATCAGCAAGTACTTAAATTCAATAATTATACGACTGTAGTACGTAGTCAGTGCATTCCAGTCGAGTAATTTACCAGACAGATACATTTATCGTATTATTATAATTATATGTTTCGCATACTTCAGTGGGATAATGACTAGGTGGTTGCTGACTATTCAAAATGGGCTTCGGATGACAATCGAAATCGAAACGCAACCTTTGAGCATACGGTATCGACTTGAGTGTCTCTACGTTACAAAATGACTGTGGTGGTAGAATCTGTTTATGCTCCGCATTGGCTTTAAATTCGTATCGGTCCCAGTCGAAAATCCGTTGTCTCTCCGCCAAGAAAGGCCACTTAAAATCCGAACGATTAGTCGTATCGAAATTATTTGTCATCTGAAATTTGTGTAAATAATATATTATAAAAAAAATATATATATATACCAGAGTATAGAATAACTTCTTGTCATATAATGTTTCTTTCACAATACCAAATGTACGTCAGTACGTCACCCGATAAACAACGCTGTTGTTGTGCATCATAAATACACGATATTCGTGATGATTCTTAGTCGAGCTAGTATATACACCACCTGCTTGTACTATGACTCATCTTGTGCAGCGTAATCATTTTTGTGATTTTGGCAGTTTTTTTTTTTTTAATCTATCTTTTCATCCGACTTAACTGTAAATACACACAGTTTCTTGTGATGGTGTTTATTCGTTTATAGCATAAGCCAATGAATATACGCCACTTCAGCAGGTGAGAATGATTGCAAGAATAATTGAAAAATTATACAACCAAAAGGATATTACAATATTATTATGTACATACATAAATGTAAAAAACACATAAAAATGCTCTCTTAGAATCGACGGAGCGAAAATACAAACAAGAATAATACATAATATAATTACGAAAAAGTGGTCCTTGGTTTTATATTTATTTTCTGTGTATAGCACCTCTACCTCTCTTTGCTCCTGATAAAAATAGTTAATAATATTGAATTTAAAATACGAGTAAATATAATACGTATTTTAACGATATTTTGATGAATATAAAAACCTTTTTTTATTAATTTTTTATTGAGTCAGGGATTACAGTTTAATTGGAACCAAACAATACTCAGAAAACGTATCGTTTACAAATTTGTAATCGCTAAACACAACATCCCTTATTATTATTTTTTTCTTTGTGTGTAAAAAAATATAATATTATAAACATGTTCATTCATTTTAAACGATTTGTACGTAGACGCCATATTATTTTTCTCAAGACTAATATAATATATTGTTTGAATCATATTGATCAAAGAGTATATTAGAACGCAACTCGCAGTATATAATATTTAAATTTTTCTAAATTAAAATATTAATGTTTACGTAGTGTAAAAATAACATAAAATCATATTTATTATTATATATAATTCTACAAATAATATTGTGTATGCATTTAAATCATGATAAATTTCATAACATTTTAAACAGCAAATAAATGCTAAGCGAATTCACAACGATTTTAAGCCACGAGTATAATATTAGAAAAATTAGAAAAGTATGAAATTTTAAGTAAATACAACTTATAAGACCATGACATTTGCCATTGTTTTAATTTTGTTCTTATCAATATGTTACAATAACTTTTAATTAAAAGATAACCCGGTAAAATGTTCAGGTTTAATTTGTACAGAAATATATTTATTTCAACGATGAATTAAAGTACAAATCGAAATTAAAACATTTAATTTTTCGTGAATTTTAATTAAACTATATTATTTGCTAAAGAGATTAAGCTCTATATTTTATTCCATGTAAGTTACCTAACTCTAAGCACTTCGTTATTTTGACCGATAGCATTGGAATTTGATTCTTGCTTAATAGTTCATATTAATAAGTTATTCTTATTTTATAAATATTCTATTAAAAACATACTTCATTTTATATCAAAGTATTTGCATAAAACAAACTAATATAATATTGCAAGTATACTTAAATTATATTATTGTACCAAAACATTGAGTAATATTACCATAACATTATTAATATAAACTGCAATGTATTCTTACATTAAAAAATGTTATACCGTGTAATATTCAACAGTATAATAAAATTAAGTTAAATGTACCTATATTATAGATATTTAGTGGAATCTACGGGTTAATTATTATTGTTAATTTTTTTTAATATTACTATTGATGTTTTATTTATCTGCGTAACTGTATACATGAAATAAGCTCACAGTAGTCACAATTTACAATTTATTCATACATTTTTTAAGTTTGTTTTTTTGTCAGCCTCTATTAGTTTAATTTTTTAGTATTTTATAAGACGATACGTTTTATTTTGATTACACGGCGTTATAGATAGACAAATCAGATACATCAATCACTGTCATGGATCCATTTTCCGATAGAATTATTTTTTCATAAGTATAATAATTTTTTTTTAATAATGCATATGAAATTTATTTAATAGATCAAAATACAATATACGTGAATAATTGAAAAAAAAAATAAGTCAAAATATGATTTAATATTTTTATAATATTGTAATTTATAACTGAATATAATTGTATACAAATTTTAATGAAGTATAATAATTATACGTTTATGAACTTAGCGAAACACAAGTACCTAATAGAATTTTCTTGAAACAATTTCATTGATTATTTTTTGAATATTGTCTGAATAATTATACAATTTGTTCGATATTCGTTAAAAAGTTATCATGAATACTTCAAAGTCGCTGCTAAACATTAACACCAACGGCCAAAACTTCAAAACAATCCAAAATTATTTATTATGGTTTGTGAGACATTGTTGGACAGATTCTATAATCTTTTGTAGGAACATATTTTATTTTATACTGAATGTATTACCAGACTTCGTCAGGGTTAAAATTAATCCATCTTTCTATTGTTTTCCGTTTTGATTCAGTTGAAATTCATAATGCGAACTACGATAATTAATTTTAAGATTTTCCACTTCTTAATTTTGGAAATATTTTTGACACGAACACAAAAAAACTAGAATCTGAAGATTCATTGAATGTTGTCTGCATCAGTATTCGATTTTAAGATTTTTTATTTATATATATATATTATGTATATATTTTGAAAAAATCAATATGCCTATTTTTACTAATTATAACAGCTATATAATTATAAGTTATAAATGTTATAATCTATAACTCACAACAATCATTTTAATATTCAATTTTCATGGGTTAAATTCTTTATTATTTTATACAAACAATAGTATGTTCATATGTAGTGCTACACTATTTTGTGTGAATTACTTCTTTTGACTCTATTACATAGGTCGTCATGTTGCTTTCATATTTCACGCACAGGCGTCTTACATAGTCCAAATAATGACAAATTCCGTTTATGTCACTTGAAGAAATGACCAAAATAATTGTTGGATAGGCTAATATTTAATTATGTTATATGTATGTCATTAAGTTCTTAGGCGCTACTATAAGAGTTTTTTGTTTACTGTTGAAATTTAAAATGTACAAATAAATAATTATTTTACTGAAGTGGCAGTTTGACATAACACAATGTTCATAAATCTGCGTTAATATGTATAGTACAGTATAGCGAACAATTCTTAAAGATGTTGATTGATTGATTTATTATAACCAAAAAAAATAAAATATATATTTTGTAAAATCAATTTAATGATGATTTACCACAGTTCAGGGTGATTCATCAAGCATGCCTACCCTTCATTTTATACTTAAATAATGTATTTAATTAGATTTTGATTTTTAAAATTTTGAAATATATTAAAAGGCTTTATAGCAAAATTTTCAAATACTTAAAACTGTTATCCCATTTAAAAAGTATCTTGTGCTAAATTTAAAACAACGGTTTGTGAGTTATTAAACGGCATATATATTAAAGATAATATATCGTTTTTAATAGTTTTACATCAAATATAAAATAATATAATTGTTGTATTTAATATACTTATTATAATCCGACAATTTTTACAAACTATTGTAACATTTTAACAAATATTAGTTACTATTATTTATAAATCATCTTAGTTTATATATTATCTTCTAAACCTACTGTCATGAAATATTATCCTTAGTATTTCATAGACAATAACTCAGAAACAACTACTCGTACAAACATTATAATAATTTACGATAAAAAGTATGGTTCTTATTTGAAAAATAAGTTTATATAGTCATATAATACATCTTAAGTTATATTAAAAATCAAAATATTTGAAAATATGATCCATAAAAATATTTTAAAATTCTGAAACTTAGAATTTGCATATAATACATGCATTATTATTTATTAAAGGAAAAATTTGGGGAGCATGCTTAGTAAATCAAACTATATATACATTTATACTAATACATCATCGGTTAAGATCAATGATAGTAATATAGTATCGAAATAAATTCTACTGTCAATTATTCGTACTGTGGAAAGTAATAAGTATAACCTGTCATCAAGACTAAAATAAGGCAATAAATATTTATTTTGTCACAAATAGTGGTTTTACAACAAATCAATACTTTAAATTCTCTGGTCTATATATTATTCTAACAGTAGAAGATAACAAAATAGTTTAAAATAATAATATTATTATTATTATAGAATCTAAAAATAAAATTTTTTTATTCAACAATTACTATTGCAATTTATAGTTCAAAATAATAGTATTTTTTTTTTTTTTTTGGTATATTACATAATAATCTTTAGCAAAAAACTCATATATTTTCCCCTTTTTATGTATATTTGTAATTCTATTATTCCTTTTTTAAGACTTAAGTGGTTCAATTTTTCATATAAATTAAAGTTCCATATCAATCCACATAATTAAGTTTTTTTTACTAAAGCTCTAATTAATTTCATGCCTGCATGCTATACATTGAATTATTATTTAATCTATGTTTAAAGAAAGTAACTATATCCGTAATTGATCCTCTTCTTCCAACATTTTTCGAATATCTAATTTATTCATGAAATAATAGCTACATTGTCTTCCTTTCTGTAAATTATAAACATAATTGTTTGATTAATGAAATTGAATGGTGATAAAAATTAAACAACAAAAGTATAAAAACAATTAGTTGTTCTTGAAAAAGCTGTATGTATAATTAAGGCTATCAAAAGAACATGACCTTCATTAATTTAATTAATATACAATAATATCTGAATTTATTTTATTTCGATTTTAAACGTATTGATTTCGATTTATATTTAGTAATAAGTAATAATTTATAACATGATATCTTTATACCAAGTCTTTAGCTATACGATTGGCCCCACTTCCAATTAAAATTGTACTCATCTTTTCCACTTGATCTACAGACATAGCGTAATGCAATGCTGTTCGTTCAATCTATAAAAACAACATAACAATACATTATAAGTAGGTATAACGCCGCAGATTGTGGTTTTCTAAAAATTGTCGATCAAATATTTTTTTTCAATAAAAATTTTTAATTTTATCAGAAAAAAAAACAATACAAAACAATTAACAAAGTCAAATAAAGTTATTAAACATTAATGTTCATTTTCTTCTATATTACACAAAATATTTTCTATTAAAATAATATCATGTTATACTTCAATTTAAGTTGTATAACCAAGAAAGTTGGATTAACCTTTTCAATGAATATTATATAAATAAGGCAATTTATCTAATGACTGTGATTTTATCCTATATTATTTTAGTTGCAACAATCATTAAAACTATGAGTTTTCCCCCATATATAAGTTGTATTTAAATCCTTACGCTCTACATTTTTAAAAATTATTTTGAATCAAGCTTGATTAATGAATGTGTTTTTGTGGTAAAATAATACTCACTGCTTAAATTATACAATGCCCATACGAGTCATTTAGACTGGGTTTACTCTACACATAATCCAATTTAAAAAATTGTTATTATCCCTCTATTATTTAAAAAAAGTTTTAAAATATTATTTGGTGATTTATAATTTCCACAGCAACCGAAAAATAAATAAATTCAAAATTACAATTATGAATTTTTAAATATAAAAAACATTTTTGATAAAATAACCGAAAGGGTCTACAAAACCTAGTGGGTTGGTAAGCGAAATGAGTGCCCCTACTTCCAGTATTTTGTAATTTAAAAAATTAATAAATTTACTAGAATAATATAATCCATTGACACGGCGATTAATAAAAATATAGTAAATATGATTTCATTGTATCGATTAAATATTTAAAGAACTTTAAAATCTTATTAATTTCCATTAAATAAAATAAAATAATTTTCTCTTACGTTATCAAGCACAAATAATGTAGTAGGAAAATTTTCAGCAATTAACCGTAAGATTTCTTCATTTTGACTTAGTACAGCTATATGTAAACTGCACCGACTTCGTTCATTTTTCGCCATAGCCAACATGACACACTCGTCATTACGCTCTTGCAATATTTCTTCAACTTTACTATGAGCTCCAGAAAAAATTTCTCGATGTAGCCGCTTTCGTTTTTCCTTAATTTCATATTTCATTTTAAACAAACCGAATAAAACCATCAATATTGTTAAATTTTTATTATAATTATACAACATTTGTATATACTATTTTACTAACTTCAAATGTCGGTATACTTTTAAGGATAACTGATACGTGAGAGTGTCCCCTACTTAATGGTAATGCAAAAATGTCTTTATCTGTGTTCAAATCTAAAATATGATTATACCCTTCCAATAAAAGTTGTATTAATTTGTTGTATTCGCCTAAAAAAATAAATATAATATGATTCTTACTGTTAAATTACTAAATTTCAAAGTATTAAACATTAATTTAATTACTATAAAACTCCGAAAAAGATATATGTACAACCAACTTCATGAACATTCATTTTTCTCAGTATCTTTTTTTATAATTAAAAAATATTTTAATAGATTTTCTTTTATCCATTTATTTCACGACACCATTTGTCGAGAGTTTTGTGATTTAATAATTTTACAGACACTTTGAACCACAAAAATAGATATTTTTATTGTGGAGTGGCTGTGTTTTAAGGTCATAGGTCCATATTAGCTTGAGAATATAAAGAAAAAGTTAATGTTTCAGATTGGATGTATGAAAAAGTCGTAATTGACGAGAGCAGTTATTTAAAGCAAGGTTATCTATATTAATCTACATTTTATCTATAGGGCTAATTATCAAATTTCTAAAACATTATAGAAGAGTAGGTTAGTCATTTTGAAGGTAGAACAGTTTATTTCTACTTCAATCTACCAGTTTTTATATTATACTAATAGATGGTTTTAATGTAATGAATTCAATTTTGTATCATATTGAGAGTATATTTTTAAATTTCAAACATAATTGAAAACCAATATCCAATTATGGCTGGTAAACATAACTAATCAAGATATAATTAAATATTATTTAATATTTGAATTTTGAAACACAATACAATATGTTCATGATAAATTAATAGGTAATATATTTCTGATAACATACCTCTGGCTATAATATGAACCACGAACTTATCAATTGTTTTCACATTTTCTCTTATATTCGAACTCATCGCAATATCTCTTGGAGTTCTATAATATTCATCTCGAAGTGCAATATTCGCATCAAGCTCTTGTAACAATTGAAAAAATGCATTGCGGTTATGTGTTCTAGATGCAGCATAATGAATCATGTTCATTCCAAATTCATCCTAGTGAAATAAAATTACTATTTTAAATGCTATGTGATAAAAAATATTTACATTTTCTAAACGTCTTACACGACTAATATTTTTAAATTCTGGCTGATAGTTGCTGAATATATCCCAAGGTCTGAATATATTTTCAGAAACCTGAGTTTGATCTCCGTCTAATATACCATGTGTTTGAACTGACTGAAATCTGGATTGCAACACCTGAATACAATTTAGTGGCAATGAAACTACCATAAAGGAATGTTTCAGCCAACCATTGTGATAGGATATGATTATAAATCATTCAAAATTTAGTTTTGAAAATTTACAATCAATGATTTAAATTTAAAATACTGGACGAAGAACCAAAAAAAAAATTTTCATTAAAATCAAAATATATCTGTATTTTAGTGAAATTTTTTTATTTTTGTTAATAAAAAGCACACTTTTAGACACAATATTCCATTAAACACACTGATAATTATGCAAAAAAAAAGTAATACAAACAAAAAAAATAATATTATATTATATTAATCAGAACAGAAATGGTTAACTAAATAAATCATAAAACTATACATCAATTATAGTTTGAAACTATATTAATTATTTTAGGATAAGAATACAATATATGTTTAAAATCTCCATAAGAAAAATTAATGCCCAAAAATAAAAATAAAAGTTAAGGGTTATCTATCTATTTAAAAAACAAATTCTTTATTTATCATAATTGTTAAATAAAAAATATTGTTTTGATTAAAATTAACTGTTACATATTTTTAAGTTCCAAAATAAAATTACAATGCAATTATTACAATATTTATAATTTAATCTCACTTAAAAATTATTTTAAGTTACACTACATGTCAAAATAAAATCTAAATAATAATGATTTAATTAAATTTTAGTTTTTAAATCATATAAACTTAGCCAAACTTACTCCGCTTTCTTGATCTGATTGCGGATCATCGAAATGGTTGGTCAAGTGTTCAGCTAAGTACAGAGTAGGGTTAGATGGTCTGCGTTTTATAAGTTCTTTCAAACCAGAAGCCAGAGGTTTTCCAATAGCTAAAATAAATATTTTAATTTATAAGATGCTTAAAAAACTTAAATAATTTATAGTTTATATTTTTAAGACCTATATTTATATTTATACATTTAAAAAAATAATCGATGAATATATCATAAATATATAAACAATACTTGTAAATTTTTAAGAATATGAGTAAAGAAATAAATAAGTATATCCTTATTAAATGTATGAAGACAAATTGTAGAAAAGGTAGAAAATATAGTACTTGTATAATATTATTAATATTTAAGCTTTGATAAATGTTTAAAAATAAGTTTTAAAATTGATTATAAATATACTATAGTAGGTATTTATAATCAATTGTATTACCTACTAAGAATAAATGTACATTGTACATATTATGGCAAATTATATTAAAATGAATTCATCCAAAGCTATACATTAAAAAAAAATATTTGAATAAAATAGTTCCAAACATATCAATACAAATATTAATAATTTACCAAATAATTTATTACAGTTCTTACACTGATAATTCAATTTCTCCTTTTATTTTTCAATAAAATATTATATTTCTTTAAAAAAATACAGATAGAAATAGTTAATTTCAATTAAAATGTAATATTTTCCAAGTGTTAATATTAATCATATCAATCAGTTAGTAATCAATTACCTTTAATCAAGTATTCTCTGTCTTCGGCGGAAAATTGACTTGCACTCATAACCACCGAAAATAATTTTGCAGAGCTATTTGAAGACCCTAAGTAAAAAAATCCTGTATTATAAATTATTATTTAAAAACCATTTCAATTGTATTAACTGTCCATGTTTGCATCAATATTTTCCTTGTCGACAGTCTCCGTGTTATAAGTTACGTAACCTAAAGTTTTACGTATCTCCTCTGGATCAAATGTGACATCACGTTTTCCAAAAGTTGGTGGTATATGGTAATCAGCTTGAAATTCCTATGAATATTTCATAACCATTACTATGGATACAAACCAACAACAAAGATTCATGTACATATAAATGTCAAATATAAAATTAGTCAAATCACTCTTAATTGACAACGGTAGTCAGGTAATGATGGACAAAATAGATATACCTACCTATATGTCATGTTTAATGTTTACACACAACAATTTTAATATATTATTGATTTTTAAATTTAAAATACAAATAATTTAAATTAATGTTTACTCCTATAATATTATAACCAACTAAACTTGCAAAATTTAATATTAAATTAGTTAATACCTTTGCTAAGATGAACTTTGAGAATCAAATATAAACTACGATATTATGAACTTTCCTAAAAGCACATGATCTATCACATTATGGTTGGATGGAGTAATATGTTTACCTATCGGCTATCACTTTTTTATTACCAAAGAATAAATTTCTTTATTAATGCATTTAAATTATATTTATCTATTTTTTAACCAAGTTACTCATATTATGTGAAAAATATTAAATACTTAATTAATATACCTACTGATAAATAATGATTAATTCTCTATAATAGACATCAAAATATTAAATTTTACTACAATATCGGAAATACATAATAATGTTTTCAGTTATGATATATAAATAAATATAACTATCAAATAACTCAGTTATTTATGTGTTGTCATAAATTAGTAAAATCTATCCACATAACAAAATATTAATATGTATTAATATAAATAAAATAATTGATAAATTGTTCTTAAAAATATAGATGCTGATCCACCGTTTTTTTCACTCAGAATTGTTTTTTGTAAACAATGATTTATTACTGAATTAAAATTTAACACAATATCATCTATTACAGTAGTCTGCCTACTAAATAACAAGGTACATTTGAAAATCAAAACAACATCTACAGCAGACTGCAAAGCGAATTCCACGACTTATTTGTTAAAATTAAACACAATAAAACTTCTGTCCCATAAAGTTCGAAATATTTCAAAGAAAAATCAGTATCAGTTTAAATAATACAATGGGTATTAAATAATTAAAAGTATCATATTATAAATAATATTTTTTCGTTATTTTGAGACTTATTATTATTGAATATAAATAGATCAACAAAATACTTATGAATAGAATCTTTTGAAACAAAAGTGAACTTACCTCTAAAATACTTTCTATATACGATTTATCTATAAATGTCTTATCTTGCATATAATTTATATAATCTATTGCAGTCCATCCATGCAAGTCAATCAATTTTAAAGTTTCCGGAAACTTATCCGTTAAATATCTAAACACATCAAATTGTTCATAGATAACTGCTGTATGTAAAGGAGTCAATCCTAAGCCACTTTTAGATTCGCGAGCTAAACAGAACTTCTTTCGATCTAGAAGTTGAATTAGTTCATCCAAGTCTCCTACAGCACAGTAACGATGAATCTGATCAATTTTATTCTGAAAATTGTAGTAAACATTTATTTATTTTATAACTATCGTTTAAAAAAAACACCACTCAAACAGCAGAGTAACCCACTTGACCACACTTTTTTTATATTTATTTTTATCATATTGAATAAAAATCTTCAGGTTGATCATAAAGAAAAATATTAGAAAACTAGCATTATTTTTTGATTGCGTAAACAAATCGAGTTAAATTTATCTGGCCACCATAAATTTAAAAAATGTATCAACTTTTCATAAATAGCCAAATCGAATAAGTAATAAATCCCATTATTTGCATATAAACTAAGTAGATACCAATATATTCCATTATTAAAACGGTTGATTATTAAATTTAAATGAAATTTGTATAAAACCTTAAATGTTTTGAAAAACGTTAGAAAATTAAAGGTAAAAATACATTTTTATTTAAAAAATAGACATACTTTTTAAACTAAACTCTATTTGAAATCTTTATTTAAATAAAATAATTTATTGTTTCTTAATTCTTTAAAATGTAATTATTTGTTGACTTACCTAATTATTCAAGTAAAAATCAAAATATTCATACGGGTATTACTTACTGCATAAAATGGAATTTTATCAAGAAAATCTTGAATTTCTGGATTATCTGATGTTATTCCTATGAGTTTTTCGTATTTACCATCTAAAATGTAGTCAGCAATATGTTCTAAGTTACCTTGTTTTACTATTATTTGAGCTGAGTTTATACGTTCCTAGACACAAAAAAAAAGATAAACTTATAAAATACTCTTATTAGATACTTTTAAACTTATAAAGTATCTAAATTTTTATTTTTAATAAAATTCTTGAATTTTATATTAGCCTTAGGCATAATGCATATAGTATACTCTGTATCATATAAGATTAACTTAAAGTAATAGTTTTATGAGCATGGCGCTGGAAATCAGTATGCTCAAGATTGCGATTCGAGAGCTGCATTTTATTATTTCAACAACCAACTAGTTTATATTTTGATAAAATTAACAAAGAAGTAAAGTAATTTTTCAACTGCGACTGATTGATGGAAATTAAGAAAACGACAAAATTCTATTAAAACCGATTTCAAATACTGTAAAAATAATTTTGCTTTGTATTTTTATTTCAGAATACTAAGTATTAGGTTTTACCATTCTATGCTAATAACCAATATTTTCGTATTAAACTATTTTAAATTTTGTTTCAAAAAATTATATTTCATCATGATTTATTTTTAAGATTATATTTTAATATTTTATCAAATTACTAAACAAAAAAAATAGCTAACCTGTTCGTCCTCCAAATCTAAAATTCTTAAGCCTATTAATATATTTTATACTTATAATACATAAAAGGTTAAATATGTATTTTTGATTAACAAACGAATACTTTAAAAAAAGTTTTTATAGTAATATTAAAAAAGTACTTTTGAAAAAAAATAATTGAATATGGATTTTAAATACAAATGATAACTAATATTTAAATACATATTTAGAATACATTTTAAAAATATTCTTATCAAGGCGTCAAAACTGTTACTGGTCAAACACCAGAGGTCATTGCCACTTTAAGTTAATTCTCATACTCCAATAAGCATAGACAAAATCATCTACGTATTTTATATTATTATTTATTTTTTTAATAAAATTTTTATTTTAAGAAAATAGAAATATCTGTCTACATTTTGTTAAATAATGTAATTATGTTAACTCTAGATAACAAAATATTTAAAAAAAGTTACTTTATCGATAGATTAAAATTACCTATAACGTTATAAGTTATAAAATATTCTTAAACGCATAAATTTATTACGAATCAATTTCTGATTTTAACGAATTCAATAATCAGTTTTAAATTAAAATTCCTAAAATCATTTTGTAACTACATTGATACAAATACATTTGCACATTCTACACATTTATATTTTATATTAAATTATATTAATGTATGTTTTATACATTCATATGATTACATAAATTACTTGAAAATTATACCTTTAATTTTACTATAAAATAGATAGATAGAAAATAATTATTCAATAAATAAACTATTTATTTTACTATTTCCTTAATTTAATATCTAGAAACTCATCTGCTATAATAAAAATTATGATATAATTTAAACAGACAATTTAGTCTAGTCCATAATAATATAAAATTAATAATAAAAGAAAAGTGTTTATTTACATCATTGTTAAACTAGGTATATACTTTTTACCTTCACTTTGGTAGACTTCAATACATTATTACCAGAATTTTCTATTTTATTAATATCATTTAAACTATTAACTTTATATATTGGGCCATCCATAGGTAAAATTTCCTCCAATAACCCATTATTCAATGCTTGTCTGACCTCACCTAGTGTAAGACTATTAGGTTTTGAAACAATTTTGTTTGTATCATCAATGTCTTGATATCCTGATTTTCTATATAATGAAATATAATTGTCATATCTATTATCAGGATCATTATTTTTTTTATATTCATTATTATCAACATCATCAATGTCTTGAAGTTCTGATTGAGAGTATAAAGAAATACAATTTTCATCTTTAATCTTTGAATCATTATTTTCACTATTATCAATATTATCTTCAATGTTTAATGGTTCTGATTGAATATTTAAAGAATTATAATTTATAGTTCTATTCTTATGATTTATTTTTTCACTTTTATCAACGCCATCAGTATTATTGATATTTTCAACATTATTTACAATTTCAGCATTATATTTTGCAGTATCAATATTTTCAATATCTTCAACAAAATTTGTGACTTCAGCGTGGTCGATATATTCAATATTTGTTAGATTATTTTTTATTGCACTACTAGTAGTTAAATTAGTTTTTATTTTAGATTCCTATACAAACATCAAAACACATAAAGGACAATTTTTGCCTATAAACTTTATAAAATAATTATATTATATTATGAATATTGAATACATACTTGAGTTGGTATATTTTTAGATTTTAATTTTTTTACTGATTTTTCATCAGGCTCGTATAAAATATTCCAATCCCAAGAAGCTGGAAACTCGGATGCAATTCTTGGTGCTTTTGGTAGAATGGTTAATAAATCATTAGGAATTTCATTTATCTTCACATCATTACTTTTAGGAGTTTTACCATTCTTAAATAAAAAAACAAAATATATTTTTTTATTAACATAAGTGTAATTAAATATAAATAATTAAAACCAATGTTGAATTATATGTAATAGGCTCTGTCTCTGGTTCCAGATATTCCGTGAGATTTGTCAAGACATTATCTATACCGGACAATTTATTCATCAAAGCGCATGCGTGGGGACTTGAATTTTTTTTTTATGGAACTGCATTAATTTGGAAAAGGTACTTAAAAAATAAAAACTCATTTTATTACATCTAGTTCTAGTGACCAAGTGTGGTGACTCAAAACGAAAACATCACTCGATTTGTTATGCAATGCCATCTCAAAAAGGTCACAATAAAAAAAAAGGATTTAATTCCACTCGTGCATTTTGATTAATAAATTGTCCAGGATTGATAACATCTTAAATGATAAAATCACAAGAAACATCCAAAACAACTAGATAATGTTTATATATAAATACATAAGATAATATAAGTCATTGCATGTTGTAGATATTTTTATACATATATATTTTTAGATCAATATGATAATTTAGTATCTATAGAATATACATATACCATATACATAATTATTGTATAGATTAAAACATCAACTATAATATTATTATATTGTGTTGTCAGATTTTCAAAGATTATTTATACTGAAATACATAAAATGGTATTTTATAAATAATTATTATAAAACAATATCTCATAATTCAATAAATCAGATTACACACAAAAATGCTAGTGCACCATAATTTATTGCAATAACTTATTAATTGAGTAAATCATAAGTAAATGGTTTAACAATAAATACATAGTAATACATATATAACATTAAAATTAACGACAAACCTTATCAATTATATTTTCATTTGCTCCTGCTTTAACAAGTCTGTTATAGATAGATGTAATATATTTCGGCGGAGAAATATAAACATAATGTAAAGGTGTTCTACCATCGTTATCTCGCATGTTCACAGTTTTAGGGTTTTTATTTATTATATAATCTACAATACTTAGACGACCCAGTCCTACAGCCTAAAAAATAATTGACTTCATTATTATAAAATTAATTGTAAGCAAAACTTTATTTTAACCTTATGTAATGGAGTTAATCCATTCTTATCTTTACTAGTTAAAACGTCTACAGGGACCGGATCACGATTCAATTTTTTCAATAACTCAAGATTATCGTCAATAACAGCTTTATGGATTTCTTTGATAATACCCTTTAACAAACAAAAAAAAGCAATACTAAAAAAATGAATTTCGACAAAAGTGTAGAAATTTCAGTTACCATTATATAGGGCACCGCTTTCAAAAACTTGTTCACTGTTGTTTGTTTGCTAGTCTCAGTCAACAACTTATCTCCCAGTCCAGACCAAATAACCTTTGAAAGCTGTTTTATGTTACGTTCGTGTATCCATATTCGTATGTTAGAAGGTTTAATAGGAACCTCTAGAGGGATTAAGAAAATAAAATCAAACAGCCTTAGGAAATATAGGTATACATTAAAATATACTATAACTTATAATTATATAAAAGTATCAATAAAAAAAATCTACTCAAATTACTTAAGCAACCTAATCTAACCTAATCTTAACCTTTTATTTTTTTAGCAACCTATGCTTATAAATACTAGTAAAATGTAAGTCTTAAAACAAAAAGTTTAATTTGGAGTTGTGTGAGTGGGAAACTTAATTTAAACTATAAAGATTTTTGAGTAGAGTTTGATATAACATTATACATAATATACATTGTATATATATCTAAAAAACAATGCTTTATTTAAAATTGTTCAATGATTTTATTATTTTTAGATATTTTTCTTAAAAGTTACCAACAAATTAAAAATACGTAATAAAGTACGTAGATACATCATCTAAATTAATGTCCAATTCTAAATAAAATCTTGAAACTTTATCTTTAACTTTCAAGAAATTCAAAAAATGAATTCAAAATAAACACATTGCAAAACCAATAATAAAAAGCTATTAAGAACAAACTAGACCTAATTTTTTACCCAAATCCTTCCTCGGAGTGAATGATATCAGCATTTGTGTACTAGAAATATAATGTCTTCTCACAAAAAAAAAATAAATAAATAAATATTAAAACAAACATATTTACTAATTGTAAAACATTCATCACTCAACTCTGACCATGATAAAATAAATTATGTATGTATAGTAATTTATTTTTTGCTATGAAAAGTTTAAATTTAACACTTAGATATAATATTATGTAACTTCAAAACATTTTTAAAGTTATAAAAAATGGATAATAAAAAAAATAATTTTTAAAGCAATTTGATAAACAACAAATAGCAAAAAAAAATTAGTATTTCAGAAAGCTACAATCACAGACATCTGGACACTAGTACAAGTGTCAGTACTGTTAAGAATTTTTTATACATAAGTATATTTATGTTAAATATAATATGCAATATTTTATAAACACGGCATTGAAAAAAAAAAGAAGAAAAAAATTTAAATCATTTTATCCCAATGTAAAATAAAGTACAAATAGCTGCCATGTTTAATCATAAAAAAAATAATAAAAATATAATCTGCTTTAAAATAATAAAATCGTTTTGAATATTTTTCATGTATCAATCTTTTATTTTTATTTTATTTTATTTTTTTATCATTTTATTTAATTACTACGTTCACTATGTTTTTTTTTAATATTTATTTATGTTATTTTCTTAATAACTGAAATAATAGAAATCAGAATATTTTTTCAAGCTCTTAAGTATAACATTATCAATTAATTCTAACATAAATTAAATTACCTTGATCTGAACCATCACTTTTGCAATTATTTGGCAATGTAATACTTTCACTATATTCTAAATAATAAGTTGGGGTTTTATTATTTATATCCAATGAGTTAGGATCAGCACCAGCTTCTAACATTAAATCCCAAACCCGTGAAACTTCTGAACAGGAACATATATAATGCAACGGAATCCTTAAAGTCTAAAAACATAAACATATGTCTAAACATCAACTATATAAAATAACTCTAATTTTATATAAAACTCTACAAAAATAAAAAAATTTTAAAGTTAAAAATTTTAAATTTAATTAAATTACTTAATACTATACTATAAAATATAAATAATAATAATAATACAATTAATTATTGTTTAAATTCATAAATTCTTGAAAATATATACACCAACTTGATCTATCTAACTTACGTAACTAATTAGTTCTAAGTTATAATTTAAAATATGAAAAATATAATTTTATAAAAAATTATATGAATAGGTAATATTACTAAACAGTATTGTTTATCCAGATATTAACTTAAACAAATTTATATTTAATTAATATTGAAACTATTACTTTATCTTTAATGTGAACAGTTTGTGGATAGTTTTTCACGAGCCACTCGACAATATCTAAAAAGTCATAATAAACGACTTTATGCAATATAGTTACTCCATTTAAATCTTTACTGCAAACTAATTTCTCAGGAGAAACTTTGTAAATATTTCTTGACGTGTTTCCATTCTCTAATAATACTTGCATGTCTCTTAAATTTCCCTTACAGGCAGAATCTTGTAGCATATCCATACGAGCCTAAAATACCACTCATATATTATTATCAAATGTAATACAAAATATCAATATCGCTACTTAGAGTAATTTTTTTATAACGAACCATTATAGTTATTTTAAAAACTATTAATGTTAGTTAAAATATTTTTTATATAACTATAAGTAATAAAAACAATTTCTAACTTGTTCTTACAATACTACCAATATTTTTTTAAATTTGTTTGTCGTTAATTTTTTTTAATTTTTTTTTTTTTTGTATAAAAAACATATTTTTTTAATTTTATATTTCAATAAAAATATTATTTGGCGTATTTAGATATCTAAAAATTAAATTTTGGAGGAATAGTTTATGTTAAAGGTATTTTAAGTACTCGTATATTATACAAGTGGATGAGTGGTGTGCTCAGGAATACCCCGTAAAATTTTGGTCCATTACTCCGCTCATCCATCCTTAAATAAAAACTCGTCCAAAATGTGATTTATATATATATATATATATATATATATATATTTAAATATTCTGAATATTCAGTTTCGAAATATAAATTTAAAAATGTATGTTATTGTGTAAAACAGTAAAAAAAGCTATAGTTATTGAGGTTAACCATAACAATAAAAAATATATTTTTTTAATAAATTTAAAAAAAATCTTCTGGTATTTATAATTATTTACTATTACTTATCCACTTTAAATAAACTGATATATATCAATATATGTATAATATATACATAATACATATTATAAATGTATATTACTATCCACTGATAAAAAAAAACATAAATTATTAAATTATATTTTACTCAACCTACATTAATATAAAACTTGATTTTTTTAAATCACTTTTATTTAAATTAAAAATTATTATTTTAAATGAAAAATGAAAGATGTTTAGATCAAAGCTGCTATATTATACACGTATATAATGGGTATTATAACAAATAGTATTATTCTATAATCTATAAGAAATGCATATTACATATAATACTATAGTAGGTAGTATCTACTAGATACTGAAAGTAAGAAACTATGAACACCTATCAAATAAATATAAAATATATTATACTTTAAATTAAGTAATGAAAAATGTGATTTGTGTTTCAAATTTCTAGGACTAGCAATTTTTAACTTTAATAAAAATCTAAAATTATTTGATAGTAAATCATTATTTTATAAGTGCATTTCGAATTTTGTAAAAATTTAAACTAAAAAAAACATTTTTTTAATTGGTCATCGTACAAGTTCTTTTATAATTATTATAAGCCAAACTTATGAAAAATCTTGTATTAAATTTTCAACCATTAGTTACTTACAAAAATTTTTTTATGAATTATACCTACAAAATAATTTGCAAATATTCATGATTTTGACGAATTTTTGTCAATATTTTAACTTCGTCTATTTTTGAAATAAAAAAAAATTGTGTATGTATTCTTATAATTTTTGAATCACAACAAGTATGAGGAATTTCGTAAAAATTTGAACTTTAAATGCTTATAAAAAAAAAATTGTGACTAACGATTTTTGATTTTTTTTTTTTTAACTATAATAAGAAGGACTTTAGGAGAAACTTTGTATTAAATTTTCAAGTTTCAGTTGTCTATAAATAGCTCAACATTTTTTGAAAATATAACTGTGTATAGATAACGCTAATATAAACATTTGGTGAAATTTTCAAGTAATTACAGTCATTAGTTTTTGAGTTACAACCATATAAAAAAAATCGATTTTGTCAAAAACTGGTTTTGTGTACAAATTCCCATTTTTCTGTCACTTTTTTTTTGTTTTTCTCGATTTTTTTTTTTTTTTTAACAGTTGAAAAATTCCTACTTTTTACCTCTATAATACACCAAGGATATTCACTTTGCCATTGGAAACCACCCCCAAAATTTGAAATTGAAGCATTATTTCAAAAATTTATGCTGTACCCAACCACAAAAAAAAACACACATCATTGTAAAATCAATACATTCATCACTTCATACAGAATCTAATAAAAAATGGTTTATCGTTTTAAAATTATCGAAGGCATAAATGAATTAACATTTATGTCTTAATCTTTATCTTAAGGATAATTTAATGAGACATATAAAAAGGACTATCCTCCAATCACTTTATTAAATTAATATAGAGTGAAATATATGACATAAAACATTATAAGTTTTGATTGTAGAGACACAAACAATTAATAGACATCACAGAAAAAATAAGTGTTTTTAATTAGAAGGAGTGAAGTTTTTCGAGTTTATTTAATTTTAAAAATATCAACTCTTGAAATATCTTAATTAATTTTCACTATTTTCAGACTTTATAAATAGCGTCTCTATATTATCGACATTTAAATTATAACAACGTTTATTATAAATGCATATTTATATAAGTTATTCATCAATATATACGTTTAACTAAACATGACATTTCTGACCTACAATATCAATATTGATCGTTATCAAATATACTATACTAATCAGTAATCAAAGAAAGCAAATATTAACTGAATTTTTCATTTTTATAATCAAATACAAATTATTCTAATCTTATTTCAAACATTTTTTACGTGATACGATATATATAATGTATTATGTTATATTTATTTATTTATTGTTTTATAATTACCTATATACAACGATTATTATAAAGCTATATAATTACTATTCTTATATTTTTGGTTATAAAAATATAAAAACTTTTGTTAATAAGATCTAAATTAATATTTATTTGAATATGTTGGTTTCTTTTTTTATACAATTATAATTACTTTGTTTGTTCTTTCGATTTTTGGTCCCGGGATTTTATATGGTTGGTTAGATATAATCATATTTGCATATTAAATATTATATATATATATATATGTTTATTTTAGAATAAACTATAATGTTAATTGTAAAAACGTACAAAAGTTTCTTAAATATTGCCCATTTCAGGTTTTATTATTAAATTAATTAATAATGAAATATGAAATAAATAGGATAACAGTTATAATTTATAAGTTTTAAAATGATATGTTTGTTTAAACTTTGAAGACATATTTTATAGTCGATAAAATGCTTTGATCTTCTTCAACTTCGATGAAGGTTTCTGGTAAAAAATGTTATCTAGTTTGTTCTTTGAAGGTAATAAATATTAATTCTATGTTTCATACATAATGATCAGGAAAAAATTACAAAATAAAACGAGAATATTTAAGCAAACCATTTTTTAACAAATTCAATTTTAAGTTTATGCTGTAATTCAAAAATAAATATACCTATGTAAAGACTTGAAATTTTCACCTAATATAAATAATGTATTAACATTTTCTAGATATCATATATAAATATTTTAATATTTTAGATTATTTCTATCCTTCTTTTCTATCTAAAAATATTTATATATATACATATTTATTTTATATTAGTTAGTATTTAACTTAACATGATACAATTTTTGTTTGTAATGTAATTTTCTTTTTTACTAACAAAAACTTGAAAAGTATATATAAGATATCAAGATAAATTTCTTATAGTAATTAAAAAAAATTAAAAGTGCATTGTAAAAATCGTCTTATAAATGTTAATTTCCAAATTTTGATTAAATTAAATTCACAGTTTTCGTTATAAATTACTTTACATGCAATAATAATTTAAATTATTTTAATTTTTAACTAAAATATCTTAATGTGTAATATACGACGCTATATTTTATGCATATTTTATTATGTGTTTGAAGTTTTGAAGTATTAACTTTGATCTCAGTAGGTATAAGCTTAAAATAAATTTACTGAATGTTATATTAATTAATGTACTATATTATATAAAAAAAAAAAATAATGTTTTAAATTTAAAGTTTATCAACGTCATTATAATCTTTAAAATATAAAATATATCATTGAATTTTAAAACCTAAACATTATATTTATTTCAACCTCCCTACAAAATAAAATATTATACACAAAGCCCTATATAATAAGGATGTGGACAATTAATGCGTTTAATTCATAGAATTTAGTAGATCTAAATAAGTTGCATGATCGTTTAAATAGGTATAATCGTATATTTACTATATATATCGGAACCGATTGCAAAAACGCTTTGACTTTAGGATTTGTTGAATAGTTTCCAATTAATTTATAGCCTTCGCCATTCAATAACTTTTCTTCCAAACGCTGCACGTTTCCGTCCTTAATCAGTTTTTTAATTTGGTATTGGTTCATAGGTAAAGCTAAAATAATAGTTTTGAAAAATAAATTGTAAATTCAATACTTACATTATTTTTTACTTACTCCTAGGAAGATTATAATTAACATAGCACATATTTGGCCCTAAGCCAAATACATCATTTTTTTGAAAATTTTTTCGACATTTCTGTACATGAGGTTTCATTTAAATTTTTAATTAAATTCATTAATATTTATTTAGTATTAAAAAAAAAAATTTTTTTTTTATACAACTAAATATGATGATGGGTACCTACCTATAATATTTGACACTATGAATTAAAATATCTTGTCCGGGGTAGCCACAAACGCCGATGACCCCGCTGTCCAATAGTCGTTGCTAACAACATTCAATATCGATAAGGTTAATGGTCATCAGGAGTAGTTATGATCATAGAGAAGGGGAAGTATCAATTTTTTTTTAGTTGCTTAAATATTACATAATATAAGTATCTATTTTAATTTAATAAATAATAAGTAATAACTCTTATTTTTCATTTAATAAAAACAGAATGCATATAAATATAATATAAAAATAGTAACTTTAAAAAAATTGCACACAGTTTGATCATTTTTATCCGATAAATCACATATATTTAATAATTAAAACAAAAGTATACCTAATAACTGATTGTTACCGGTTATACATTTTTTATGTTACTAATACTTCAATAATACAATTTATAGCAGAAAAGCTCTTACATATTTTCCCATACCTGTAACAATTATTGAGATGTTATAGACACTAAGATTGGAACTCAAATTATAATAATGCTCATAGGTCATAGCAGTCATATCTGTCCACGCGTTGACGATATCAATAATACGTCTTCAACGTCATTATTACCTATTCAATGTATTTTTCTCTAGAAACATAAGCAAGATGCAAGAATGTCTAAGATTATTGTTTGCATTCACAATGCAAAGAGTAAAGTATAAAGTCACGAATGTCACAATACACCCACAGGCATAATCCGCTACTAAACGTAGCTGTGTGGCTTCTCCCAGGGCATAATATACATCTGATTTCAGGGGACACACATATTAATTTAACTGTTACCTTCTTTTATGTATACCACTTACCTTATACACATTAATATTATTTATATGATACTGGTACTAAAAATAGGTACATTAAATAAATACAAGTATAACTGTATATAAATTCAAAATATTTTAAATTGTGTTTTAATTCCTAAAAGTTTGTAATTACTTATTTCTGCAATCAAAACTAAAAACACGTTATGAAACTTGGGACACACATTTGTTATTCAGGAGACACAGTATTTTAGCCCCTGGCTTCTCCTACTTAATAAAATATTAAGTATAGGTCACTAAAAAACTATACGCATATTATAGCCATATAGGTATTAATGGTAATATAAACACAGAATAGATGAAATTTCATCTATTCTGTGATATAAACGCGACAAAGAGTTAAGTGAAAAATATACTTATCGAGTGTTAATATTTACTATTTAGTACAGAGCTTTATACTTTTTGTCAATAACGCATTATTAATTAATATATTATGAACTATGGTCATCGGTCAGTGGTCACGACAAAATAGATCTATATTTTGTTCTATTTTCTCACGGTGATGGTCATAACAATATTATTTATTAACAGCTTTAGTTTTCATAGATCTTCCCATTTCTTGGACCCGTTATGTTGGCAACACTAGTCGGCTAATTCGCGATATTTCGTGATTCGGCGAATCGTGACAGATAACGTAGCAACTCTAGCTACTACAGCTCCAAGCTTCTTGGCCTCGCTCTTCGCAGTCAATACTTTCAATAATAATAATAATATTCTCGCTTTTGTTGGATTACATTTTTTTGTTTAGTTTTTTACCTTATTAGTATTTTATTTTTCCCTCTCTCATCGTGCGGTCTCCGGGGATCAGCCATTGGACGTCGACTAGCTTACTCACCAGTCTATGATCGTCGATCGTCCTGTGTGAAGCCGGTCGGTTCTGCATCATCGACATATTATTTTAGTCATTGTCCGGGTGAGTCATCAATTCGAATATTTTTAATAACATAATATGGGTTGTGGGTACATTAAATTATTACGCCCGAATTTGACGACTATCTATCTATGCTTATTTTGGCTCAATATATTGTTCCACTGATTTATGTACATTGAAGTTTAGTCAGTTAAGTGCACTAATTAGTTATATTGATTAGGTTTTACTTCCAAACTGCTATCATTACTGCAGCTCCCAGTTTTTATATGATTTTAGGCTTCAACGGTTTAAAACTTATTATTACTATGTACTAACATTTCTAAAGTATGATTAATTAGGAAAATCTTAATCTTATCTGATGGTTTATTTCTGTGTAAATATTGTGACTAATAAAATGACAATTCGTTTAAAAAAAATATAAAACTCCATATTTAATCCATCATAAAATATAGATAATAATTTTTAAAACAATAATGTGTAGGTACACATAATTAATTTGTGCTCTAGTGTCTAGTGGCTTACAACATGGCCTACCTAAATATATTTTAAAATGATGACTATATTTTTTATTACAATTCAATAATATTTTAAAATTACTTAAACATACAAAATGATTAATCTCGATTAGTAAACAATAACTCATTTTAATGTCAATATTTAAAATTGATTAATATTATAGTGTGTATACATCGCATTTTATTGAGGTCAACATAATTCAGTACCTACCTACCATATTAATTTGTGCATTTGTGCTGAATACGTTCTTACTATAGGTACAATTTTTATAAAACAAACTTATACTTACCTATAATAAAATACAAACCATATTATTATATTGTACTTGTTTTTGTTTGCTTAAAAAATATACATTTATTTAATTTTCATATTTATCTACTAATAAAAACTTAAAAAAACAACAACCTACATGACTTTGCTTATGTATATTTTAAAACACAGCACATAAAACTTATTTTGTTCTTCAAAAATTGTAAAATTAAAAATAACATGAATTTTCTACCAGTAATGTATAGTTACATTATTATTTTAATTAAAAAACAAAATTATTGAGTATTTATGGAAAGTAAATTTTTATATACTTATACCCATTATACAATGTTTTTTATGGATACCAATAATAATATATTAGGTACAAAGTTAGATAAGGACAGATTAAATTATTAAATTAAATGAGTAGTATTATTCATCAACACAAAGGATAACTTGCCAAGAAGTTTTGTGTGACCCACTGTACGTTTAATTTTAGATATTTTCTAAAAAATAGTAATATGAAATAAAAGCTAGATATTTATTATAGGACACTTGGCTTGAATCATTTACCTCATTACAGAATAGTGATACTTTGTACATAATATAAAATTTGGTAACAATAAATTCATCATATTTAAACAATTGTTCAAAGTGTACCTATCTTGATTGAAGATTGATTTCCTTAGTTTTCCACAGTTTTTCACAGTTCTTCTTTTTTTTAACTACCTTTTTTAATTTTTCTCTTCATGTTGGGTATCCATCTTCAAATTATAATCCTAATTTCTCTGTATGGTACATATTACTTAGGCTTAAGCATATTTAACTATAATACACTGTTTATACAAAGTTAAAATAATTATTATAATCAAATCTAAAACATTCATGCAATACAAATAAACTAAGATACATCTATAACTCACCCAAATTCTTAAATAAATTTTATTAGATGGTACCATTTTGAAAATATCTGGGTGCTTAATTAATTAAACAAATTATACCTATAGTAAAACATTATCTTATAAACACTCAATTAAATCTAGGTCATAAGACAAACATATAAATAACATTCTACTATTTTTAGATGCCACTTCTTTTCTAACACACCCACGCACATTTTTAATAGTATTACACTAAAATACATAATATATTAGTATGTATAAATTGTATCTAAACCACTATATTTGTTTTTTAGTACTTGATCTTTCATCATGAGTGTACAAGGATTTGAGGATCTAATTCATGGTCCTTTGACCACTTTTGTACAATTATCCAATCAAATTGGTGGTGATGTAGCCACTCAGGCTGCACTTGTACTTAGTGCTTTTCAGTAAGTTATATCAATACTAATTAAAAATAAGCTGTACTGATTTATAATTATAATAAACATTAAATTGCTTAGAGCTGAGTTTCAATACATCAAATATGCCAGTGAACATAGTGCACCAAGTGAAAGTGAAAAGCAAAAACTATTACTTCCTACCAGTACAAAAATCCAAGAAATCCAAACACTGAGAGAGAAAAACCGCGGGTCTCCATTTTTCAATCATCTCAGTGCCATTAGTGAAAGTATACCTGCATTAGGTTGGGTTGCTGTGGTAAGTAATAAAATATACATTCCAAAATGATTGTTAAATTTAAATAATTTCAAGTAAAGATGATTTTTAAAGGTTATTAATTACATACATATTTTGTTACTATGTTGGCAAATCAATGTATTCTCATTTTTTGCATGACATGCTTAATGTTTTTGTTTATACAAACATTGGCTTTGGTTCTCCAGACTTTGTAACCTACAATTTTTTTTTTCTACTGTTAATTTAAGATACTGTTTATCTACTCCACCTTCTGAGATATCTTGATGAACTGAAATGTTGTATTATCATAACTTGTAATTATTCACATTTTTCAAAATGAGTTATTCAATTTCAAACAAGCACAATTTTTTGAAATTAGATGAATCATTTTGGAACCACTTGTATTGCATAATATTTTTTAATTCTAAGCAATTTTGTTTTTGTTTTTTTTTTTAGTCTCCTACTCCTGCTCCTTATGTTAAAGAAAGCAATGATACTGGTCAATTTTACACAAACCGTGTGCTTAAAGAATGGAAAGAAAAGTATTTACTGCTCATTTATAATTAGTTCATTATTGGTATTTAATCTGAAAATTTTTACTTAGAAACAAAACTCATGTTGAATGGGCTAGAACTTGGGTCCAACTTTTAGTTGATCTTCAAGCCTATGTCAAACAACACCATACAACTGGATTGGTTTGGGCAAAAGCTGGAACAAAACCGTCCGGAGGTCCCCCACCCCCACCCCCACCATGTGGATTACCACCAATGGATGATTTATGTTTAGCTCCTGCTGATCCAGATACTACTAACCGTAACGCCTTATTTGCAGAAATCAATCGTGGTGCTGATATCACTAAAGGTAAATATTGTTATTATTGAATTTTGTTATATACTAATAATATATTTTTTTTAGGCTTGAAAAAGGTATCTTCGGATATGCAAACCCATAAAAATCCCAGCATGAGAGTTAGTGGACCGGCCCCTGCTGTTATTGGCAATTCATCAGGTGTGTCAGGACCTAAACCAGCTGTTGAAAAACCTCCAGTGTTTGCTCGTGATGGTAAAAAGTGGCTCATTGAAAACCAAAAGAACAATACTAATCTTGTGGTTGATGGTGCTGAAATGAATAATGTGGTATACATATTTAAATGTGTAAATTCCACAATCACAGTAAAGAACAAAATCAATTCGATCGTCATGGATTCTTGTAAAAAATCATCTGTGGTATTTGAATCATTAGTATCATCTGTTGAATTTATTAATTGCCAGTCAGTTCAAATGCAAGTATTAGGTAAAGTGCCAACTATTACTATCGACAAAACAGATGGCTGTCAAATGTATTTAAGCAAGGATTCTTTAACTACTGAAATTGTTACATCCAAATCATCCGAATTGAACGTAATGGTTCCTAAGGCAGATGGAGATTATTCTGAATATCCTATTCCTGAACAATTTAAAACAAAAATTGGACCAAAAGGTCTTGATACTGTTATTATTGAAGCTTCTGGATAAATTTTAAACATTAATTTCTCACTTGTTGAGTTCCACTTATAATCTTAAATTTATTCAGCATTTATATACAATTAGGAGTGAAAAGTAATATTTATTTTAATGTTGATGTTCAACATTTAAAATTAATATCATTATTCAATGTTACATTTATACAAATAATATTGAATAAAATTAGATTTTTTTTCTATTGCTAACTATATTAAATTATGAAAGAATGAGTGAGTAATAATTGTGTATGGTCCTAAATTTCCTTATAAATATCCGATTCATACATTTTATAGTTTAAACCACATAATTTATATCCTGCTCATCCCTATAAATAATGCTCATATTTTTACATTACTATTAACTGGTTTTAACTAAACATTAATGAATTTATAAATAAAGTAACTATAATTAACTTTATAAATTCTTCTGCTGATTAATATATTATTCGATACAAATTGATTGTGATAATTTTATGTAAAATAAAAACTAATATTATTAAATTAAGTATAATTCAGTTTTTTTAAATTAAAATTATTATACTGATGATCATTGAAATTAATTGGTTCTATACTATTACCTACTATTTTATTTATTTATTTATTCATCAATATAGTTTATACAACAATATTTGTAATTTATTATTTATCACATTTATACCTAACTTATAAATTGGTTTTATGTGTATTTTTTTGTACTACTAACTTATAATTAAAAGTGAAAATCACAATTTAAAAACTTTTATACCTAAATTAACTAAATTTGTGTAAATATACAAACAATGCATTTTAGAAACTTGAATATTGTGATTTTCATTAAGACATTTTTATATAATATATTCTATCTTTAAATAGAAAAATATATAATTATTTAAAAAATTATTGTTTTATTTTTTGATGTATAATATTATACTCTATATTAGCAATGAAGTAATTCGAATCAGTGGTTGTGTAATGTTATGCCTGCTAGTCTTGTGGAGTTTTGAAGTAGATGTTACATCAAGAAGTGTATATTTAAATAGAGAAAATAGCTATTAAGTTTGTGTTACGCTTTTAGTTTGTATTTTGGTAAGCTATACAAAATAATCTCTGGATTTAAGCAATAATATTTGGTGTTTAAAAACAATAAGATCACAAATATATTTGTAAAATATTCAATCAAATATAGATCTTTTTATTTCTACCAGCTGAACATGGTCAAAAACACTAAATACTACCATCATTTTTCCCAAGTGAGACTTAATTCCTATGTCAACTAAAACTATTGTGTACTACTAATCCAATATTTTAAGTTAGTTTCATATTTTTAATATTTATATATTGAGAAATATTTCTTTTCTCTATCTAACATTATTGAATTTGTAATATTGTAAATACAAATCTATTTTGTTTCCATTTTCTAATAGCTTTATTATTTCAAACCAGCCAATGAGCTACTTTAACACTTAAGTATGCAATATAAACGATACCACATAAACAATAAAATAATTTGGGTAATTTTTCAGGAGAGAAGATCTAAAATATCCCTTTGACCCGGTAAAATGTAAATAATTCTTGAATATTCTTGATAAACTATTAACTTAGCTTAAATATCTACTCAAAATGTGCCTTATAAATTTAATTCCACTTTAAATGTTAAAATGTCAGTATTTTAATATACATAAGTAAAGTACTATTTCAGTGGACTTCATTAATAAAACTCTCAGTTTAAGATTCAGTCACTTATTAGACACAAATTTGTCTAGAGCAGTCCACTCATATATCCAAATACATTATAAAAAAATTGATTATAACTTAAATTTCATAAAAAAAAGGTAAAAAATATTTTTGGTAAACATTTTTAGAAATGAATTGGTTTTGAAAGATTACATGTTTTTGTTAATTATTATTGGTTACAATTCATGCTTTTATGTGTGTATGTACAACAAATTTTATCGTAATTATTATTATCATTATAGTAAATGTAATCTGAAGTAAAATAACACTCCCGACTACCTGGCACAGCTATCATAATTTTTAAGATTTTTCCCCACTTTATACTAGTTTCTAAGTAAATATATGAGAGACGTCCACTGTACATTAAGCTATTTTTTTTAAGTGATGGTGTAGGGGGTCCAAACATGGATACTCAATACTCCCAACCCCTTATATAATGTACGCGATTGTACTCCGCCGAAAAATGTATATACTACTACTAATGAATGATAAGTAAATAGCAATTATTGTTGAGTTGACATAGGATTGAGAGTGGAAAAACTGTTTTTATATAATATACTACTACTCAACATTTTACTCAACAAATTAGCGTGTTCATAGTTCGCCACAATTTGGTAAATTAATAATAATTTATACAAATAAGTACAAATCAGTACTTAAAATTTAAACAAGTCAAATGGAATCATATAAAGACATCCTGTGAAATGTTTTTGGTCTACTACTCAGCTTGAATTATAAATACATATTTATAGTTAATAAGCTACTTGTAGTTTGTACTCAATTTTTATAGATCATGATACTTCAAATACTCTGCTTTGGAATATAAAATAAAGAATTTTTTAGTAAGGACTTAAAATTATAAAAAAAAAATATTTTCAACAATGTCAATGTTTTCTGAAATAATGAATGTTTTTTAAATGTTGTTTAAAAGATTGTCCAGTATGCATAGGACAGCTATAAATAAGAAATATTAATGTTCCTGAAATATTTTGCAAATATTATCCGGGTATAGGATGGAATTATTTTACAAACATTTTAAAATAAAATAATAATATAACACTGAGATACTAAAAAGACAAGTGTAATTATTCTATGATTCAAACATTAACAATGTATAAGCTCTTTTGGTCTCAAAAAAAAAACAACATTTAATACCTAAAATACCCAAAATATTTATATCTATAACATTAAAATAATCAACAAAATTACACAAGTAAAAAAATAAATTATTCGAAAAATTACAAAAATCAAATTTTGTATTTCCTAAATATCTACATACATTTGTTAGCTAAACAAACTTAAATAGTGTTAACAACATTATTTTTTAACAAAAAAAAAATAGGAGAACACAAAAATGATACAATTAAAAAAAATAAAAGGAATGCCATACACTCTGGTATTAATATTAATAAAATAAATAAAAAATTGCATTAAGTACTTATATAAGTTATTATTGTCAAGACTAGAAATTGTTTGATTAATTTTTGTTCATTTCTGTATACATTATTTTTGTGATAAGTTAAGTATAATATACTCAAAAATCATTAAATAAAATTTATGATTTCTTACCAGATTTAACTGAGTAATTTAAACTGTGATCACTACTTAATAACCAAAATATATCTTTTGTGCTCAACAGTAATGGATACATTGGCACCTAAATGTTAAATATATATTTATAGGTAATTTTTCATTTAGAAGTTGTTAAATAATTTATTCATTCCTTAATCTCAAAATTAATTCACTTTAGTCAAACAACTTAAAAGCTTGTGTATAAGTGAAGTGCACATTCAAGCGTGTTGTTGAGATTATTCTGAAATTAATTTCATCAGCTGATATCAATTGGTCATTTTAAATTAAACATCATATCATGACAATTCTCCAATTGGAGTATTTCGCATCCATAGTTCATGCATAAATTCATAAAGATCATCTGACACGGATACCTATTTTTTTTTTAATAATAAATATATTATTATACATTTAAAAACTTAGAGTACAATTTTAGAAAAGTACTTACTTTATAAGGAGTAGGGTTCAAATTTCTTTTGATATCGGGGCGTAATGATCTTAAAGATTCTTTGACATGTTCTCGAACTTCACTTAAATCTGGTAATCGTTGCATAATACGTCCATTTTCCCAATAAATCTAAATGGATTTAATAAATAAATAAACATTAATTAATATGTTATTATTTGACTTTAAGAATCTAGGTTTTACTTTGTATAGAGGTTTTATTGTAGACGGTACTACAAACGCTCTCTTCTTTTGATCAAATGGATGTCTACAAAGAAGTTTTGTTTTGGCTACTGGTGGATCTTCAACAGACTTTTTTAATAAGTCTATCAGAGCAAATCCTAAGAATGATTAAAATGAATAGCATTAAATTATCGAAATGTAATATTCTGTCATTCTGAGTTTACATACCATCAGCACCATATAGCCGAAAAGCATCCTTTTTACCAGGCATTGTAATTTTGCTACCATCTTGACTTAATTTAATTCGTGGTGTGCCATTTACTTCAACTAATTTATATACACAACCCAGAGCTGGCTGCCTTTGACATGTAACTATATTCAAAATATTTAATCCAGTATTATTTAAAATGTTATAAATATTATTAAAAGCATATTTCTAAATTTACCAAGATGAGTTCCAATTCCAAAACAGTCAATACTATGCTTTTGATCATTTAGACTCCAAATAGTTTCTTCATTGATATCATTTGATGCAATTATTGTTAAATTAGCAAACCAAGGTATATTATACCTATAAAATTTTAACAGAGCTTATTTTGACGTTTTTATTTCTTCTTTTTAAATAAATAATTTACTCACTCATTTGCAACTTTAACAAAAGTTTCACGTGATTTATTTGACAAATATGCTAAATCGCCACTATCAATTCTAACACCGATAGCTTTGTATCCAAGATCATTTAATGCCAAAGCTACAGCACAGAAATTCAAAATTCCACTTCTAAAATTAGAAAGTTTAAAAATATCATATTATATAAATTATTATATTAATTAATATCTAATTCTAAAGACTATAACTATATATTTAAATAGTTATCATATTCAACCGGTGCGAACCACTGAACCTAATCAAGCATGCGTTTACGACCAAAAATGATTTGTGGATTTTTACATGCTGTAAATGTAAAAATTGTAATGGATATATGTGAAGTATGGATATGGAATATAATTTAAATATTGTTATTGTATTTAGAGTTAACAAACACATAAAAAGCAATCTGCGTTTCTCCCAAGGTCAAACACATGCGAATAATGGATAATGGGAATTCTTACCCAAAACTTGAAATGACAGGTAGTTCTTTTGGTCCTAAGAAATGCCACCTGTAATATTTAGAACAGAAAAAAACACTGACTAATTTTTGTAGGTTTGATTTTTTTTAATGAATGCTATGTTTTGGTCATTTTAAAGGAAAAGGAGAACTTGAAATTTGATGAAACGCTCAATGATAAACCTTTTCTTGTGTATGTAATCTAAATTTATCTAACATTATATTTCCCATATAACTAAAAATTTTAAACCATTTTTTTTTAATTATTTAAAAATCTAACTTTTGGAATATTTAAGTGATTTATTTAATCAAAGAACTTTGTAAATTCACTTGACAAAAATAAACATGCCATAAAATTGAATACGTGAACATAAAAGCACAAACAAAAATATTAGCTTAAGTTAAAATTGTTATAAAATATGTATTATACATAGTATATACTTATAATATATATATATATATATATATATTATATGTATATGTTAATGATCAATTGTAAAAAAATGCAAGTATACAATAATTGTATACCCTTAAGTATCCCAAAAATTACATTAAAAGCAAAAAAACCAAAGAAAACTGGCTATTGTATATTAGATGAACCACCTAATAACATAAATTAGGTGAATCAACTAATATTTATTGTAAAAAATGCAATAACTCACTTGTTTACATCATAAGTGTCTATAAGTGCTACAAAACCTTCTGGAAAAGCAATTGCAAATGAAACAAGAGCAGCCAATTCCCCATCAGATGCTTGGCTTTCAGATATATGTAAAAGGTTTGATAACGTAGTACGCCATGATAAAGTCAAGTCAATCAAATCTTGTTCTTTGCCATTATTTAAATTAACTAAAGTCTATATCAAAAAAGATAAAAAATCAGGATATTTCACTGAAAATATATAATCAAAATTTCTTTTCAATATGTTAAAAATACAAATCATATTGAAATTGAGAATATCATTTTTTTCATAGTAGAAGTATGTTTAAAAAAGTTTTATAAGATAACTTCAAAAATACTAATTTAATTTAAATGATGATTTGAATACATAATTTATTGATTTTCTCAAAGTATCTTTAAAAGAATAAAGAAATATAAGCAACAACTGTCAACTAATATATAAAAAACGTAGGACAATTGGTTTTTGAACAAAAATTTATAAAATAAGGTCCCTGAAGTGAAAAATATAGATACTAAATTAGAAATTACTTAATTAAATTACCTATCTTTGTATTTATTTATTTATTTTAATTTTGTTATTCATCACACAATGACAGTTATAAAAGAAAATATTTTATTTTTTTAACTATTTTATAATGTTTTAATAATTTTTATATTTACGAATAAAATTTTAGAACAGTGTTAAAAATAGGTATAAATTTTAAAATTTAAAGTACCTTGTTTTTCAGTTCACTAGGATTAGAAAATGATGTTATGTATGCATGAGCGTGAGTTCCTTTAACTGGTATATTGAACATTTTTCCAGCAAGTAAATTGCTTGTTCCATCAAATCCTCCTAAAGAATAAAAGTATAAAAAAAAAATTACTCATCAGATATAGTAGGTTGATCTATCTAATTTTAGACAAAAACATTGCATTCAACTTCTAAGTGAATATGTTATTATTTTTAATTCATACATCAGGTACTATAGAATGATTTCAATAAGTTTGTGGCATAAAATTAGTCTTACTATGGAGCGTAATTAGTCTTAAACAACTTTAAACTACTGATAGTATTATATAAATAATAAAATTTCAACAAAAAATTATGATCAAGTTAAAGTTTAGGTATTAAGCAATTGCTCATTTTACTCATCTCAAAACCAATAATAGTATGTTGAGATATTATTATACTTAACTGGGAGGCAATTATGTATAATTCCATTCAAAAAACGATTTGAATAAAATTCATTCAATTATTTTAAAATTACTCAAAATCAAAAAACTGTATATTATTTAACCATCTTCAATCAAGTAGATAACAAATAAAATAAATAAATGTTTTTAAACACAATTGCAATAATATAACATTACCTTAGTTTATGATAAAATAAAGACATTAAGGTCGTTTTATATTAATCTAATTGTCACACAAAGTAATCATCAACAAAAACATTGGCAATCATTCAATTTTTATGAAATAACAAAAGCATTAATTTAATTTTAATTTTACTATTATATAAAAATAAGTTTCTTCATTTTCTTTCACATTAATATTAACAAATTTATTCAGTTATATAAAAATGACAAAACTAATAATTAACCGTGTTAATTATGTATTAAAATAATTTAACTGTTTCAAACTATTTTTGCTAAAAATTGTTTAATTTGTAGTATATTATTTCAGCACTAATAAAAATACATTTATATGGAACTAGTTATTCCTGTGTACTTTGATACCCATAGAAAATGCAACCATATTAAATTTGGTTGCCTAATGCTAACGTTTAGCAAAAAGAATGTGGATAAATAATATTTTTTATTTTTTTATTTGGGGTATAGATGTTATTTCTGATATAACAACCTTACATAGTTGAGACACTCGTCATTGCTTTTTTTGACTATTTAACAGCAGCATTTTTTTTTTTTTTTTTAACAACTCAAATAAAATTTCCTTTTTATTCTAGAAGTTTATACTGATATATTACATAAAGTATTCACTAAATAACTAATAATTGGTAACATGAATAAACAAAAAACTTGTGTTTATATTTGATGAATATTTAAAAAATTAATAATTTGATTTTTCATAAACTTAGAAAAGAAATATGCTTAAAACCTGATGCACGATGTACTCTTTCATTTAAAAAAAATTAAGATCATCAGATGAAAAGTTTCAGAGAATATGTGTGACAAAGATTTCCATTTTCACATTCATATATTTAGATTTATAATTAATATTATTCACCTAACTTTAAGTTCTAATTTTTTTTTTTTTTTTTTGTTAGTGATATCATTTGATTTTACAATTATTTTTATTATAATTTAATATTATTACAAATGCAGTGATACACACTACAGTATTAATCTAAAAAATTTGATTTGTTTAACCATCCCAATTATATACTTCATAAATTAAAAAAAAATTATAATATAAAAACGATATAGTGATTACTACAAAAAAATTTATTAAACTCATAAAGTAATTTATAATCTGTCAGAAAATAAAAATTAAAGTTCATTAAAAATGTATTACAAGTCATTTACTTAAGGTATTCGTGTTAAAGTTACACAAAACAAAATAAGTTTTAGTTCAACTTTAGTGTTGATTAGTAGTAAGTAATAAAACACATTCTAGTCATAATTCACTTGGTACCAGTCACTGCCTGACATTGTTGTATTGCAATCAATAACCAAGTTCAACCAGTACCCAGCACACAAGCAAATTGTGATTGTAATAATTGATAATGCATGACTATTTTTTGTTACTTAAGTTAAAATTACATACCAATGTATGCATACTTAGAAGCAGACAAACCACCATCAGGACCTTGGGCTCGCCTTAATCCAAATTCTAATAATGATACATTGTCACCTGCTGCCATTCTGTATCGAGCTGCATTTGTTGCCATTAAACTAAATAATTTTAAAAATTTACATAAAAGTTAAATGTATACATAACTATTTTATTCAAAATTAATACCTAGAGAAGTTGACCAATGTTAATAAAGTAGTTTCTAGAAGTTGAACAACAATTAAAGGCCCTTCGACTCGAATTAAAGGCACTCTGAAAATAAAATACTAATTTAATTCTATATACTCTAAAACAAAACAGTTATAAACAATTTTTCAACTAAAAAACAGTTATAGTAATAAAAATTAAATACTAAGTATAATATAGGACCGTAGATACTTTCTTAAAGTAATTATATAGATACATGTAGTGTTTTGATTTAGGTAATTCATTTGAATTTAACTATATCATGTAATGGTGATGACATGATTGAGTTTTAAGAAAGTAATTCTATAAACCAATAATCACAAAAAAGTAGTACTCGGAATAAACTCCCTACTAGTAGAATGAAAAAACCCAAAAGAATTTTTTTTAAAAAAAATTACAAGAAAATTAATCATATAAAAAACTTTAAATGCCTATTAAGTATTTTTACATTTATGACCCAAATTAATGTAATACAGTGTACGGGTATACAGTAAAACACAATATTATTTATTTTATATACACAACTAAAACCTGTTTAATCTAATAGTGTCAATATATACTTGAGTAATAAATAATAATACAATTTACATTTTCTTTTCAATTACCTTGGAAACACAACTGAACCTTCATCAATAGCATATAATTTTACATCTTTAGCAGTCAATTCCTTTAAATATCCAAAAAATGATTGTTCAATTGTTGGTGGTAATGTCGTTTTTAAATATTCAATATCTGAAAACACGAATTGTTTTTCACTTTTATGTGATTAAATACTAGAAAACTTAAAGTTAAGAACATTATCTGTAATTTTACGTCCACTTTTTTCGATATTTCAATTACAATTTTTTTTTCGTACACCAGAAATAAATCATTTTTTTAGTATATAAAAAATATAAAAAGTATTTAATATCAATCACTGATTTACTAAGGGAATGTACTAAGAAATAAGTACAACTAACATCTGTGAATAAAATAGAAGGTTAAGCAGAAGGTAGAATTAAAAAAACATTTAAGATAGAAAATAATACAGTTTTTTACCTAATAAAATAGATCATATACAATATTATTAAGCAAATAAATATATTACTTATCAAATAAGAAATATTTTATTCATTCATTTTTGTAATATATATTTAATTATATTTTGTATTTACTATTGTTAACATTAATAAATACAAAACATCTTCTATCCAAAAAGTGCACAAAATTTAATGTAAGACTTCAACATTAACAATATTTGATAAAATATTTAAATACGTAGATAATCCATAAAATATTTTTTAATTTTATGTACATTATAATTTATAGTTAGTATAGTATGAAATTTTGAGTATTAAACTATTATCTATTTGAATCATTATTCATAAGTGTTATTTCACTATCAAAAAACCAAATAATATGTAACTATTAATTATTATTATTACAGTTAACTTGTATTGTAACTGTACTGTTATTATCTAACTACCTAGTATTTGGTATAATATAATGTAGGTATAGATTCTGAACAACAACAATTTTTTTAAACTACACTTATGTCTTATTGTAATTATTCAATAAATTGATATTTTAATTTAAAAATTTGGAGAAGATTTAAAACAAATATTGTTTATGTGTTATATTTCATTAATCTACATTGAGTGTTTTTTTTTTTTTTTATGTAATAATTATCATTACTTGACTTACCTAATCGAGTTACATTATTGAAATTTTTTTTATATAATGGTATAATAATATAATGTATAAGATATCACATTAAGAGGATGTCTTACACACGTGTGATATAGACAAAATGTGATTACGCAGTCTGAACTATCATTCGCTCTATAGTTACAGCTCCTTCAATAATTTACTTAGAAAGAATATGATTAATTTTGTTGAAAGGAGAGATATTAAGCTATGCCTCTTCAAACAGATCTTTTTGATCGATTTAATATATCAACCAATATTCAAGTTTAAAAATGTCAGTTTTTTTATTTTTTCCTTCACGTAAAAAATAAACTAAAACATTTTTTTTTAAAAACTTATCGAGGAAGCATAGTAAGTCATGATCTTTCTATTGGGGTTAAAACCATGTTTCTACGGTATCAGTGCATAGATCTGAGGCTTGTTTTATACTTTCAAAATACACGTTCAACGTCCTCTTAAAAAAAATTGTTTTAAGTAAAATCATTTATCAAACAGAAGAACTAAAACTAAAATATTACTGACAATTTAAAATTAGTCAAAAATAAATACAGTGTACTCTCGATTATCTGTGGAAAAGGGTGACAGGGCATCCACAGATAAAAAATATTTCACGGATATTCTGCGAATAATGATTTTATTCGTTAAATGTAAAACAATTACCAAAAAGTATTAATAATAAAAAAGCATATTGTATTTTACGTTGTTATCAAGTAATGGGCTATCACAACCCAATTAAACCGATAATGATGTATAATGTAAGGATATATATATATATATATATAATATATATACATGTATGTATGTAGATGATTCTGCTGAAAAAAACAGTTAAACCATAAAGTGGATAATCGAGAGTATACTGTAAATATTTAACATATAAAAAATATTACAACAAATATATTTACCAAAACATATATAATAAATCCTCAACTAATTCAAAATCTATTTAATACATATTTTAAAAATGCATTTATTTTAAAAGCATAAAATAGCGATCTTGTACCATTGATATATTAAAAACAGAATGTTTATAAAACCAAACATGAACCAGTAATAAAATAAGTAAAAACAATATAATTTAATTAAAAAAAAAAAATCTATACATTTGTATATTATGCTCATAGTTTTGGTTTTTATTTATCCTGATATCACCAATATTCAGTAAAAAAAACTTATTTTAGTAAGCTCATCGTTAATTATTATAACCTATTGAACAAATTATACAGGTAATTTAATTAATGTTAATAGATACTACTATAGTCATATTAACAATATAATACGAGTATTTTAGTAAATATGCGCCCTATACTATTCATAAAACTTTAAGTTAGGCTACCATAAAAGGAAAACTTTTTAAAAAATTTGAAAATAAAATAAATACTATCCGACTTTAATACAAGTCAAGATTATCAATTTTCATAGTATGCTAAACAAAACTGAGATTCAGTTCAATTAGTGAATCATTATTTTAATGGTACACCAAATTTCAACTTTTGTTAAATCTTTTTTAATAGTTTAATGACTTTAATGTTTTCAATAAAAATGGTAATACATTTTTAAAAAGAATGATAATTCATCAATAAAATAGGTATATTCAAATATATTTACAACTTACTAATGCTACCATTGTCGTAATCACTGCAATCAGTAGTAACTAAATTTAAAAACAATGTACTGACCAACTATATTTAGGGGACCAACATTATTTACTATACTCTTTTAATAATAAAAATGAAGATACATAGATATGTTTCCAAACAGATTTCCATGTAGTTTTGAAATACAAAATTACAAATATAAAATAACCATAGGTATTAAATTTGTACTTATGTTTTTAAATTTATTTTCTCAGTTTTAGTTAAACATATACAACTACGTATTCAAAAAGAATATGTTTCAAAAACTTACCACTGTCAGAATAACTAAAATTTTCCAAAAATCTTAAGCATTCTTCCAAACCACCAAATATAGTAAACTCCCCTTGAAATGGATTCTGACGAAAAAATAAATCAAATACAGCTGTATCTGATGTTTTTTCTGATTTCCAATATGCATACGCCATAGTAATCTGATATAAATCTAGTTAACAATAAATATAATTATCTATATGAATAATGAATTCAGTCAATGAACATTTATATTTTATAATCATGACAACTATTTAAGTCTTATATTAAATTTATTAAAATTTAAAATATTAACTAAAAATAAAGTATTAAGTAGTGAAAGTGGTCTAATGATACTGCATGAAATACTCTTAGTGCATATTCTTTAAGGCCAGAACATAATAATTACAAGGTCTCATCCTTAACAATAAAAATAAAATATTATTGAAAACCAATTTTACATTTATTTTAAATTAAATACTAAACAATAAATATGTACCTATACAAGAAATAGCGGAATATAATTATATCAGCTAATCTTTATAAAATATTTACCTAATTAAAATCATAAAACTACAAAATAAAAAATTTAAAAAAATATAATAATATCTAACTTAATTTTAGTCAAAATTTAAGAAGGTAAATTTATAAATTACTCAAATATTTATTTAAAAAATGACTATAATTTCATCATAAGTGAACATCACACATTTTCACTATAATTAATTCACAGGCTTGTATATTTTCAAAGGCCAGTAAAAATAATAATTAAAAAATTTAAATATGTATAATCATTGTGCAATTCTATATAACTATAATAAATATAATACACTTGATAATATTTTATTAATAATGTCTGAACACTACTTTAAAATATAAATAAATATAACTTAATACAAAAATCCAACAAAGTTTGTAGGAACCTAATTTAAATTAAAACAACTTAACTATACCTATGCATTATTTCATTATTAAAACATTTTATAATATCAAATCTACAGTTTATTTTTAGTAAGTCATTTTACTAGGTACAATACAGTGAAGACTTCTATAATAAACATCTCCTAATAGCAGACGTAGTATAATATATATATTAATCTTAATTTAAAAATAATGTAAAACAACATTAAAATGCACTTACACTAATAAAACAAAAACAACCTTAATTAAAAACCAATTTTTTTCATACCAATTGAGTTGTATTTATATAATTATGTATAAATCCTTTTTTAAGTTTATTCAAATATAAATTGATAAAATATTAAAATTATACTACTCTAAATACATAAAATTATAATTTAATTTAAACTAGGACATATTTTTTTCTTTTACAAATTTAGATACTCTTTAAGAATTTCAAAAATGCACTCCCTATTAATTGCGGATGAAATTTGGTGAATAAGAGTACCCAATTGTCAGAGGTTTCACTGTAGTTTAAATTATTATATTTTGATATTAATTATAAAAAATTTTGAATTATTAGTAAAAATATATAATTTTTATAAAACATAGATGAGAATGAGTAATAAAACATCCTATTTGTTACCTGTGAGTAAAGGCTGCACAACACAGTTGTGGACCTGAAGTCGTGTATGGACATTATTACTTTCATCAACACTCATTATGTGAATTGGGTATACCAAATGTCTGAAGTGAGCAGTAGATTTAAAACAATTTCTTTAGTTTCACCTTAAATAATAAATACATAAAAAATTATACATGCTGAACGTGACATTGTTGTGTAAATTATGTTATGAAATACCTGTGCAGTTGTCCAAACTTCCATTAACGAAAAAACATGAAACGAAAATATGAATCAACAATAACGGACGACCGCACATGAGCGCTAGCACAGGACGACTGAAAGACGAAAGTGAATAGTGAATGCCGATTACTCTGAAGTATAAACCGCGAACATCACTGTAAACAGCCTGAACTACCAAAGTCCAAACGCAATACGATTCCACTCATTCACATCATGGCCTATCTATAGCCTATAGGTGCGTACGTTTTGTCAACACGCAAATTGTGTTCAATGTTCATTGCCCAGTAACCGCCATTGCCATTTGCTAACACTCGATACGAATGCAGTGAATGCACTATGCACGATTTATTAAAATATTAATATGCCAAGAGAAAATTTAGTCATATTTTACGCATTTAGTGAAATTTAAAACTGATAACTTGTGCTATTATTACTATAATTTTACCTGAATTTAGAAAGATATCATTATGCGCAGTAGCACATCGTTGTGAATAACAATATTACGAATATGTGTAAAGCGAATAGTATGTGATATTATTATTTATATTATGGTCGCAGAATGAGAGCATTTATTGATAATTGCTGACAACAACAACTTACGGCCTAGGGATTTAGGGTTGATAAATGATAAGGATCTTTTAATATCGTATAATATGGGTCAATAATAATAATAATAATCTGAGCGATAATGATTGGAAAAATAAAAATATACCTACCATGGTAATAAATATACAGGTAATTAGTCATGATTTCGTTATTCAAAGTTTTTTATAGTCTTTAGACATGGTCAGATATATTATAAAAGCTTAACATCTATCTTGTTGAAATAAGTTCAATTGTAATTTCATATTGTTTTTAAAATAATATAACGGTGATCGAAGATAGTAATTATTATATTTTATTGGTAAGTATTAATTATTATTATAAACAATAAAATATATACATACTATTATATGATATAATACATTAATCTATACTTAATACCAATACCTATATAGCTATATACGATATACCTAGATATGTATTTCCTAAGGTAGTCGGAAAAAAATCCCTACACTCACTTCAATATAACTCATAATCGCATGAAAATTGTTGAATAAATATTTTTTAAACGCTAATTGAAAAATTATTTATAATTAATTAAAAACATATACCTAGGTTTTAATAAAACAAAATATATCATTTATAAACACAATGTCACAATATAGTACAATACATATTTTAAAAATTAAGATTTATCATTTACAAATATTTTGAATAATCATTTAATTTTCTGTTAATTATTATATTGTTTCCTAATATTGTGGCCTACTGAATTTAGGGGTACTAAGAGTGCTTAGCACCCCCAATTATTTTCCACTGTATTCCATAATACACCAGGTACAGTAGTACCTACCTACTATAATTATATAAAATAATAGTTATAATTTAACTATAATGAAATATACGCTCAGTCGTTTAAGTGTTTCAAATAATATAATATGCACATACTAACAAATTCAATCATAGTCACTACATAACCTTGAATGTTCTTCAAAATATATTGATATAATATTATTGTATATTGGCATGGAAACGATAAACAATTTGTGCTTCTTTTTAGTTTGTAAGTTAATTTATACATATATATTGAAAAATTAGTTTAAGTGAGTGTAGTGTTGCAAGGATTACTTACGCCCCATAAAGTGTGTATCCACAACTCTAACCAACTCATCTATACGTCATTTAAAATATAACTTATTAACTTCAGATTTGATATCCTACTTTTATGTGACGAAATTCTTAGAAATATATTTATTTAGGAAAATTACAATAAGTATATAATAGACTGTAATTGAATAGGGTAAAAATTAAATAAACGATAAAAATGGGGAAGTTTCCTTAATAATCTAATTATTAGACTCTAATGTATAACGTACCAATAACTAGTTATACTAAATATAAGTAAATACAAATATTGTATTCCAGTAGTTAAAATAAATAATATACAAATAAAATGATTAACTAAGATGAAAAATCGTTTATTATTATTATTATTTTAAATACCCAATAAGAAACATCAAAATTTGAAATTCAAAATCTTATAAATAAAATAGTAGCTACCTATATGCATTTTTTATTGCAATTAGAACAACTTATAAGGAGCTAAATAGTATTTTTATTAACAAAAATAAATTTAACATACATATACCGATACTAATCAAATCAAAATTGATTTTGTCTAAAATTAGTAAAACTGGAAGTTTTTCAGCCGTTTTGTTCACATAAATATATAATATAAATTATACAATGCACATATTATATTACATTTATAATAATAAATGTTTGAGTTCAAATCATTTTTTCAGGTAGGTAGCTAAAAAAAATATGCATATTAGTGTTTACGTCAATAGGTACTCACTACCTATTCAATATATACTCAAAGCTATGTTACATGATATATGGTGTTTCACACCATTACACTTATGTCAACTAACTTGCTATTGATGTTGTATATAATATAATATATATTATATACTCATAATACGTATTTTTTTTTATTTATTTTTTTTATTCAGGCCATCTTCATAGAAACTGAGAATTGGTTTAATAGATAAAATAAATAAATTATAATTTGAAAATAAGAGAGAAAAGACATTTCAGAAAATGTAGGTACTTCGTCATGAGCTACGTAATTATTTACATTGTTTTTCTAAATTTTATGAATGCGTATCATAACGTTCCATAATATTATAATGATTAATGGTAGAAAGTGTAAAGCGATAGGTAGCTAGAGTGGTGAGTAGGGGAATAATTAGGTATTGATTTAAATTAAAAATTATAGTAAGGACTAAGGAATAAGGATATATTGTCTATAAGTAGGATCTTTAATTATTATTTTTGTTATGGTGTCGACGTGCGTTACATATTGGCTAAACAGAGTAAAAATGGTAAAATCAAATGTGACACGTGTTATGATGTGGGAAGTTGGTACTTGCAGAGTGCAGACTATTGGATAATCTATTGCATAATACAAGGTTTTAATATTAAGTGATTATAAATGAAGACGTGAAGGTAAGTGTTTTATTTTGGTAGGTATACTAGATAACAATACTCACTAGGATTTATGAAAAATTATTTGTGTTCCCCCGACAATAATATTATTTATTATCTAATCAAATATTATTTTTTATTATAGTTAACAGTCACGTAATTTTTAATTTACCGCAAAACAATAATTTTTTATAAAATACTATACTTAGATACCTTTAATTTTAATATATATAAATAGGTAAATTATTATTTTAATTTCACATGTAGGTATATTTTATAATATAAAAATATTAAATATTATGTATTATTTGTTTATATAGATTTATAGTTAATAAAACATATTAACAAAATAAATTGAAGTTAATTGTGCTTTTGTAAATGCACTTTATGCATTTATGTGCGTTTTTTCATACCTAAAGTTATAACTGATATTAGGTTTACCTATATCTGTAGATTTGAAAATAATATATACTTACTTAGGTAGAAGGAGAATAATTATAGTGTACTAAACTATAGTATACGACCACTAATAAGTATAGTACTATTTATAACTTTATAAATTACTATTTACTAATAAACTACTATATAATATTTTCAATTTAAATATGTGTACTTAACAGACAACAGTATACAATTTATACGGTAAGGTTTTTTCACTATAGATAGTATTTTAGTGAAAAGAAAAGATACATCTTGACCTATAGCCAATAGGGTAATTAAAATAAAGAGTAAATAATATACCAATAGCTATAACTAATAAATAAATCTATTATAAATACATATTAATTATTAAGTATATGTATATTGTAAGTAGGTACCTAAGTTATAGTGTCGTTCAAAATAATGACTTTTGTTTGCTTATTATATTGTATTACCCATGTTGTTTCATGTTTGAATGGAGTGATAATGTATCAATTTTATAATTATGTGTTTTATCTGTCTGTCGTCACATTTTGGAGTATTAAAAATGTTTGGGTATCCAACTTTAAAATAGTTTTGGTAGTAAATTGGATCTGGTTGGTATTTATTAATAAAAGTAATAAATTGTAGGTAGGTATTTTTTTAATTAATCAGAAATAATCAACAAAAAAAGGGTCTGTGAGCAAGGGGAGAGGATACAACTGATGTATCATGTATGTTCAGTGTTATCTTGTTATTTACCAGATTAAGTATTATTGTTTAAATTATACTGTGTCGATTTAAATATTCACTATAGGCCAGCAACAGGGACGCTATTTGGGGGAGAGCAGGGTATACTTTGACTCCCCTATTTTTTTTTTTGTGTCTTTTTGCCTGGATTGAAATTTACAATGCACCGATGGTGCACAGGCGATGGCCTATGGAGCCATATGCGTAAAAATTAAAATATATTATTAATTGCTATGAGTAATATAATATAATATGTAGGTATATTATTATTTATAGATTTTTATTAGAGTTAGCATGCACAATGCGTCTATGCATGATCTTTGATCAATACTTCCAACTTTCCAGATATTTTTTTTCGTTGATAGGTTTATATGCGGTATAATAAAAACAGAGCCGTGTTAGGGGGGGGGGGGGGCAAAACGGACAATTGCCCCCGGGTGCCTTAATTTTGTAAAAGTAAGGGGGCGCCTTTATTTGCAATTAATATGCTACCTATGGCCAAAATGAAATTTTGCCCCGGGGCTCTGAATTATTACTTGACACGACTCTGAATAAAAATATTGTAAGTATTTAGTATTAAATATATAAATTTATTATAGGTATATTGTATAAATATAGAATAGGTACGTATCGGCGTATACATGTATGACATATGCAATTAGGTATGCTTACGCTTACCTTTAGGTACCTATTCAGACTGATTAACAGAAAATACGTTTTAAAATAGCTCGAAAATGAAATATGAGTTTATTATTGATTCTGATTAAAGTTTTCGAATGTTAACATAATTTACGTTTAGTGTTGTTATTTAGTTATCAACTACCTATTTCATTGTTTTTTAATTTTGTCATCGTGAATATCAAAAATGAAAAAAGAAAATGTGGAGCTGCTCTACAATTTTATAAATCCAATAACTATATTTTTAGTTTTAAGAGCATATTTTTCAATTTTACTATCTTTGGAGCATATTTGATAATTAATGATGCGATAATAATATAATTTAAAAATTTGGAAATAGAAAAAAAAAATCTGTATAATTTATTCTATCTATTTTAAGAATTTTCACTAAATATTATTGTATTGTTTTCAAATCATTATAGTTGACATACATATTCCTGTTTTTATTTATTAATATTTACTTATTAAAAATTATAAAAGATAAGAATATTATTAACACATTAGTATTTATAAAACTGTGATTAAAAATTTTGAAGAAGTGGCCTGACAAAAAAAAAAAAAAAAAAAATTGGCCTGCTTAAATTTTGGCACCCCTATATTATAAAACTCAAATGGCGCCACTGACCAGTAGTTTTCAAACATTTAGGTTAACCTTAACACTACCCAAAAATAAAAAAATATAATTGCGCTTTCCTTGAATAAATATAACAAACATTTTTATTACTATATATTTTAGTACAATAGTATCTATACTATATACGTACAAATCGTATAATATCAAATTCTACCCCATGCCTTCCCTATGAAGTTCACGTGCCTTTCAAAGGGGCTGCATCTCACACTTTGGAAAATATTGCACTAGACCTTAATATTTATTAATCATATTTAATTAAATAACCATGCGATTTAGTGTAATTGAATATTTTCAAAAATGTATAATATTATTATAAGGTATTAGCAACACGGTTTAAATGGAAAACGTTAACAGTATCTACCTATGTAAAATATTATAATTTATTCACTATACCTACCTGTTTAGCTTAAAATAAAAATATTTTTAAAACCCATAAGGAAACACAAATGATGCTCTTACCAATCAAAAAGGTTGATAAATTAAAAGGTAACTTTATAATAAAGTTTACCTACTACAAAAACTATAATCGCGCACGTAGCGATTTTATTTTTTCCGTGCAGAAATTCCGCTGGTATGTGTCCACTGTCCAGTAGTATTTAAATATATGAATTTCGTCATTTCGATATTGCGAAAATTCCTCAAGTGTGACACCGGCCTAACTGCTGAACACAATTTTACCATATTGTACGTACGTTTGTAAGACAGAGACATTGAATGTAGCGTTCTTGGAAAAAAATTAATTGGACGTTTTATAAATAAAAAATGCCTATTTGAATTTCCTTATTTGTGAAATTAAAAATAATTCAAGTGTTTATGATTACTATAATTAACATGTGACCATATTATTAATCTAATCTTTTAAGAATAAGTATAAGTATACTTAATTATTGGTTCATTCAATTTATTGTTTATTATATTTTACTTAAAGTATTTTCTATTGGAACCTACCGTATATATTAAATAAAAATGTATACAATATTACGATTGTGTGACCATTATACACATGTAACATCATCTTAAAAAATAAATTAACCAAAATTTTTAAAATTTTAACAATAAGTAGAATGTATGAAATAGGAATAAGTGAAATAAGTAATTAGTAAAGTACCTTGTGCAATAATAATCAATAATTATTATTATTCCACATTTTCAATCGAATTCAGTATAAAATATTTTTTGATGAAATTAATCTATATTTATAATCATAACAATTAAAAAAACAGTATAAACTATAATCATAATACATTATAGTTATTAAATTATAATTCCAAATTCCAATTCTACAATAGACAATTTATATTAATACCTACTTACTTAAATAATAAGGTATTTTAATTTTTAATATCACACACAAAATGAACAAATAGTTGCAGACTTATCAAGTATTTTATCGTATTATGTTACACTTTGAAATTTTATTGTTCTAAACTTATACCTATGTCAGGTCCAAAGTCTATCGTAATACGTAGATTCATCTACAATAATAGTCTGTAGTAGTCATGGCATAAACATATTGTCAATTCTTAGATGGACATGGTTGTCAAACATATTCGTTTATAGTTTTACACACTTGACATACTACTATACTAGGGGTTATGGACGAGTTAGTATGTCATATTCAGATATTCTTATATGTGACCACATCCGTGTGTGTGACTTATGTTGCGTCCCGAGTAGGTCGATTCATACATCAACGTACGAAATGAATATGTTCGATTAAAAGGCGGAATTTCAAAAAATAACAAGGAAAATCTTATAGTCAAAATAATATACGTGCATACTTGGAATGTGTATGTATTTTTCAAAAAATTAATTTATTAATTATATCTACAATCTATACAAACCCCTAGGTACTGAAAAACGCATTTTCATTACATCAATTAGTGGCATACTGCCCGTCATTTAAGTGTTTTTTCAATAAGGATGCCAAAATTTAAGCAAGCCAATTTTTATTTATTGCCAGTCCACTTTTTCATCATAATAAATTCGTATATTTTATGCATGTATGACACATGTGGAGATTGAACTTATAAGTATGTTTAATATTTTAATAAATAAAAAGTTGGAAAGTTGGAAGTCGGAAATACCTTTTGTCATACATGTATTATTAATACATATTAATAATACCTACGTATACAATTATACGTTAAACCTTAAACATATAGCCTATATAGGGTTAGCAAGGGTGTCCACAGGGGGGTTTGAGATTTCCCCCACTTGGAATTTGTCCAAAGTCAATTATCATAATTAATATTCAATATGTAATATAAAATATCATAAAATAAATAGGTATTTATGAAATGAAAAACAAAAACATTTTTTTTTTCTTACCAAGTGATTTTTATTACTTTCGATTATGAATTACATACCTGCAAACGGTGTTTATGGCATATAGTGGTGGGGCCAAGAGCAGTGTTAACCAATTTTTTACTTTTTTGTAAAAATAATTAAATTTATAGATATAAGATTGCATAGATATAAGTTTCAAATGTGTGTTGTTCTTTATTTATTTTATATAAAACCTAGAAACATTTAATTTTATAAACAACATAAAATATTATCAAATCAATGGTGACATTTTACTTATTAAAGAATAATGCTCTTGATAATTTAAAACTGCATATTAATTAAAGAATATGAATACTGAAAGATACAGTTTCTAACTATCTACACGTCATAATTAATAATTCAATTTTTACGTTGCTATCTATGTGACTATGTAGGTATAATAGGTATGATAGAAACACGTCACAAACATGAAACAATAACACTATAATCAAATAATAAAACAAAAATTAAAGTATATTGCCCGCCCTTATTGATAAATTCCTACAAACACCATTGTGGACTAAGTACTAAATGTATACAGTGGAATATCAAGGGAGAGAGTTTAGGGGTTTAGCCGGTTTAGAGGTTATATCCTTTCATTGACATTTTTTGCCGACTATCAGAAAACAACTTGTTAGATATTAGAACTGTTATAAAGTCATTTATACTTTTGATAACTCGATATATCCATATGTATGCACATTTATAAGCTATTTTTGTCTTTAGATCACCATAATTCATTTAAATCTTTTATTACTTATAATATATATTCCTCCATTGAAAATTCCTGGGCACGTCACTAATAAACAGTAAATTACGTACATAACCTCCATATATGTAATACATAATATATATTTATATATTTTATAGCAACCCGTACACCAAAATACAAAATATTATTGAATACATGTAATATATCATAAAGTAACATTATTTACCATTACAACGTATGACATAGACATATATAGACTAAGAATAATATAAATTTTATACAAAAAATTAACAGAAAGTAACAGGCAGGTCGGTACTCATTGGCAATACTTTATTGTCAGCCAATATGCAACATCTTGAATATCTGTCTATTACAATTTAATTGATGGTGCAAAGAGATAGGTAAAAGTACCTATGTAAAAGTCAAAAGGGTAAAGTGATCGTGACTGGAAGCTATGAATCTTAAAATAAATTTAACTTAACAGTCTAGGACAGTTAATAAACCATCAATGAGTTTCCTTAGAAATGTTTGGTTAGCAGAAACATGCCTATCAGTTAAGATTTATGTATATAGTATTTTAAGCACTGATTCATAATCATGATATCTATAGTCAATATGAAACACTCAATACTCTAATAGAAAAACTTAAAAATAGAAATTGTACAATAGAATACAAGGTAATACTTAACCTACATATACATTTTAATGACTAAAAACCATTCATTTGAATTTTAAATTAAGAACATCAACATATTCGAAGGTTTTCAATTGGAAAATAGAAGTTAGTACCTATCAATATTAAACACTTCTTAAGTAATACAAAATACCTTAATAATTTAAAAACATGGTTTATAAGTATAATAAAAATTTCATGAAATTATAATTTGAATACATTAATAATTAAATTAAATAAATTCTTTCAAAGAATGGCGAGAGGCCACGAGAGAGAGGTGAGAATACTCAGTGAATCATTCTGTATTTATTCATGTATAGAGTTGTTTTATTTATGACTTATAATAATAATAATTAATATCGAAAGCGCTAAATTACTTAAATTTAAATACTGCAATAAAAAAACTTTTATTTAATCATTTTAATTTAACATTATGCTAAAAATAATTTTTAGGAGCATTTAAAATTATTATTATTATTAGTGCATTAAGTCATTTTTTTTTGTTTTTTAGGATATTCAAATTTACATTATAATCATAATATTTTATTTTATTCAAAACTATTATAATGTAATATATATAACTTATATTTATTTCAAATAATGGATTTAAATTAAACAATATAATAGGAAAAAACACAATATCATAAAAGAATTCTATAAACTAATTCACTTTGTCTTCTTTTTTTCTTTCTTTTTATCTTCCTTGTACTCATCATAGGTTAAATTATTTTCAATTTTCTTAATCTTCTTTACTTTTTGCCATTTGAGTGGATTACGAGCATATATAGGCCAAGGAGGAATTGTTAGCTAAAAATTAAAAAAAAAATTAAGAAATGAAGTATTTACAGTTTCTAACTATTCCTATGAAGTTTATCCAATTATTTTAAATGATCATAATTTGAATATATTATTTGATAAGGGCTTAATGTTAACTCTCTGTTGGTGCATAGTTGTCTAAAAGAACGGTAGCTTTGTAATTTTGATTTTTAAATTATGTAGTTTTATTTTTTAATTCATAATACCCCTTTTCAATAAACAGACAATTTTGATGTATAAATATCTAGCATAAATATTTTATAATTTATTACTGAAAATACAAATTTATGATAAAAATATAATATAAATTATACTTCAAACAGATTTTACAGACAAATGATCATGTTATTAGTTTAAAATCCAAGACCACATTAAATAAATTAGATAATATGGATGATAAGTTATACGAGTACTTATTAATAATTCTTAAAATGAACTCATGGAATTTAAACAAATTTAAAGTTGTATTGAAGTAAAATATAATAATCATAATTAAAGCACATTGATAATTATTACTAGAAACAGCACCGAATTGGCAAGATATCAGTTTATCGAGTGTTAGAATTTCTAATGTTTGATTACAGCTACAGCTACCTACTGTACAGTTTAAATAATTCAAATGTATTTTATGTCTAATGTTTATATTAATTTATCACAAAAAAAAAAAAAATACGAACAAACTCTCAAAACTGGCCCACCGAGTTATACTCAGTAGCTCACCAGACTAATCAGGCCCAGACTAGAGATTAGAATCAATGAATAGGTACAGCGACAAGTCTGTAAAAACTGTAAAGATTAGGTTTTCATTCATCCATTTTTTTTTTTTAATTTTAAACTTTGAGCAGAGCGAGTAATGTATTGGTTTTACAATGATGTTTATTTCTTTTTTATTCTGTAAACACTTTTTCTTCCCCTAAACTTGCTCAAAAGTACAAGTGTAGCATATTTTTTGAAAAGTAATGTTTTTGAGCTGGTACTTTAAAGAGGTCATTTTTCGATTTTTGAAATAAAAGCGGTTAAAGGAGAAAAAATATACAACTTCACGATTATGTGGTGTAAAATAATTACAGCTTTGTGTATCACCATAGAAACAAATAAAATTAAATAAAAAAGATCCCCTCATCCGCTCAGAATCGTATTTAATCAAATACAATCATATTGCATTCAAATTGAATACCTTCAGTAAAATTAACACTATTCAATCCAAGAATCAAAAGGACAATGGACAAACATCCACCACCAAGATGCGCTAACCTGCTTTTTTTTTTTCTGTAAACACTTTTTGTCTTCCTAAACTGGTTCAAAAGTATCAAGAGTAGCATCTTTTCTAAAGGTAATGTTCTTGAGCTGGTACTTTGAAGAGATAATTTTTCGATTTTTTCAATAGTTAACCGAAAAATTACGAAAAAACAGGATTTCAATTTCTAATGCTTTGTTTATCACCATAGAAATGAATAATATTAAAATATTTAATGAAATAAAAAATATTGTTTCGTCCGCTTAGAATCGTTTTTTTATCAAAATGCGATATTACATTCAAATCGAATACTGCAAATTACATTATCCTGTCCAAGGATTGAAGGGAGTTATGGACAAACTTCCTCCATCGCAATTCTGACCTACTTTTTTTTCTTATATTCAAATGTTCTTAATATATTTTATAAATATATATTATTAATTCACTTACTAAAGCAGAAACAAAAAATCCAATTAATGTTAGACCAATTGTGATTGAAAATTGTTCTTTTACATATCCCAAAATAAATCCAACAAACTGTACAAAAAAAAAAAATATTAATATCAATATTTAATTTTTTAAGTATAAATAAACTTACACCACACGTAGTAATAATGGTTCTAAATAAATATTCAGCATGTTTTTGTCCCACAAAGTCCTGAAAAATGTAATAATAATTTTATATTTTAAATTTCAACTAAAACCAAGTTGACTGCTGCAAATTTTTTAAAGGGTTGTCCTCACATACTATGAGTACCAAAACCACTAGTTTTTTCATGTATGTCATAGTATTTTTGGATGGATTATACCACAAGCTTTGGATTTTTTTCATACTTCTAATAATTTTCCTATTTCAGAACCTTAATCATGTAACTGTATGTTTATTTAAAGAAAAATAAAACTATTCCAAGTGAGTACCAGTAATCAATGCCTATACCATATCATAATCTATTTTGTCATATTATTTTCTATTTCATTTAACTTTTAACTTGTTGGCACTAATTAACCCAATATAACTAGTGTTTAAATAGTTATTTTTTATGACATAAATATTTTGTTAATTTTTATCATAAGTAGATAAACTAAGTAAGTATTGTTTTTATTGATTCTTAACAAATACATTATTTTTTAAATTAATTTACACAAAATATAAAGAAATGTGTGCCTACAAGTTCTAATATTTTTTTTTATCTATAAACAAGTAACAATACTACAATGGTATTTACATTAAATACATAATTTTTATCTAGACTTTTTCATCTATTAATCGATTGAGTACCATGCCACCATGTTATACACTATACAGTGAAATAATCATGAAAAATTATAAGTACCAAAATTGACTCTCAAAGTCAAACTATGTGAGCACCAGTATTGGTATTCAAAGAGTGTAGAACAAATATGTTAAAACTATAAGACTTAGGATACATACCAAATGAGTACTAATTATAACACTCATGGCAATCAACTTGTAAAAAGATTATTGGTATTTATAGTTTCATAGTGCATAAATAATTATAAAATATATTAAGTACCCAATAAATACTAAAACCGAAAAAAAAAAATGATTATCATAAAATATTTGTATTTGAAAATATTGTTGGTTTTAATAAAATATTAGAAGTACCTATCATGAAAATTATAGTAAGTATAGTTGTATTTTAATATAAATCAAAATCTTATTTTAATTTGTTTGAACAAGTTTTGTATAGCTCTAATTAAGAAAATGTATGGTTTAGTACACATTTTTGTAGGTCGAGGGGGTGCATAAAATCAAATTTATGTATACGTCTAAAAAATCCTTAAATTTTCTCTATTCATAAAGTATTTTAGAATCTTATGTTCTTACCATATGCCATTTCCGAATTGATAAATTATCGAACATTATGGAAAGCTCAAAAATAAGATTATATACTTAAACTAGAAACAATAGATAATTTTTAATTATCAAAAAATGTTGAATGTAATATTGCTGTTACTCTAAAATTCTGAATTTCTGAATACAATATTTGAACACTTCTATGATTGACGTTTGTGAATGTTGTGATTCGAATATTACAAATTTGTATACGACATACGTTATCGTATTGATAATATCATCTATCACACGTCATCGTTTTTATTCAAAGAGCTTTTAATTTGCTGGTTGGTCGTTATTCTTTGGTTTTAATTTATCAATATGTTTCGCGCTTTTATCACTATCAGTATTTATTTATTTTCATTTATTATTTGTTTACACTTTTTTTACTTAAAGAAATTTCTTTTTTACCCGTAAGGCTGTAAATTGTAATGTGAATTATATTGTATATTCGTATAAATAAATGAACCCAATATTATAATTACAGTTAAATTATATTCCAGTGATGAACATTTTTATTACAATTTAGACAGAGTTTTAAAGTAATTTAAAAAAGGTTTGTTATTATTTAATAATAATATTGTACTTTGTTAAGATCAATAATTTTTGAATTACCACAACTTTTGATAGTTGTGCAATAGTATGTTATTCTAAATTAAAGTTATGAATAAAAATACCATTGTTTTATTTATTTTTTTCATATTTGTGTATTGTTTTATTACTAAAACTTATTGATCTTTAAATATATTTTAATGTTATACCAACTAGGTGATGTAACTGTAATTTGAATTTTCAATAAAAGATGGATACTAGTCGCAATACAGTTGCAGCCATATTAGAAGAAGTGAGAGATGATGTGCATAGTTCAACAAGTCCTTTATCACAGCCAGCACGTCCTACTAGCACTAATGATGCTAATAAAATTGTTATTTATGTTCAAGACAAAAATCGTTTTGTAAAAACTGAACAACATGATTTTTTTAATCATATAAATGATCATCCACCTTCATCAGAGAATTACAATAATTTACGACCAATCGCAGCAAGAGTTCAAAGGATATTTGCATCTTTGGGCACTGTTAGTCAAGGTCTACTTGCAGGAGTAGCATTAGCACAATTATTTTTAGGTGAAGCATACCATCGATCACCATTAATATTGATGTCATTTTTCTTTTTGTCAACTATATGTATGTGCACTGTTCTGGATATTTTTGACTTGTACAGATGTGAGAGCTTCAAACCAAAATATATTTTAGTAAGTTTAAATATTTAATATTATTCCTAATTTATTTGATAATAATTAATACCTACCGATATGTTATATGATATATGATAACCTAACTTTTTTTAAAACTCATCATTTCTCCTATACGTATTAATTTATTCAGATTTTGAAATTTTGAGGTAGGTATTAAAAGATTCTGTAAATTGTAAAAATAAATATAGTCAAATCTTTCTTCTCTATTAAAATATTTAACACAGTTATTTTTTTTATATCAAAAGATGATAACACTTTAAAATATCCCGACTTACCCCTTTACTAGTGATCTGAAAATTTGGATTTATTATTTATACAATCAAAGAATCATTATGTCCTAATGCAATATTATTATTAACAAGTAATTTAATTTTTTAATTATTTATTCTCAAACCTATAATAAACAGTTCATATTATTATTATTTTTTATTTTTCAGGTATTATTCTTAAATGTGTTAACAGCTTTAGCTGCATTTGCATGTGCTACATATGATACAGCTATTATGTCTGGTAAAGTTGAAGCCAAAGTTTCAGAGACATGGCGAGCATTAAACTGCTGCCGATGTTATGGAGCGGTACTTGGATGGATTATTATTATCATAATGAAACCTAAAGATCAATTAGCAGAATTTTTGAATACTGATTAGTTGTCTAGTAAAAAAATGTTTTATACATTTTATTAAAAAAACAACATCAAATGTTTGTATGAAATTTCACTTAACATATTCACTATTTTAATTTGAGTAATATGGACTATGTTAGGAGAAGCATAATACTAGAAATTCACCGGTATGAAAATCAAACACAGTGGTTTATGTTGATGAATTTATAGATTGATCCATTAATTCCTGGGGATCATAGTTTGGTTAATGTTTGAAGCTATATGACTTATAGCGGCTATAGCTATAAGATCTCTACACTTATGAATTATACCACTTCATATTAGATTTTTTTTTTTAAGGTAATTCCATTTCACAACTAATTTTTTCATTGTAAAATAAAATAATAATTACTTCAAATATAGTCAATCAGTAGTAGTTAATTAAATGATTAGCTTCAAGACACCAAAATACAATATTAATTGAGTATAATTAATAAATCATCTATTATATTATATTTAAAATGTCAAGTTAATTTTTATTTTATAGTATAAAACCAAACCATTTTTAAATTTTATATAACAACATTTTATACATCAAAGAAACTAGTTTTATTATCAATATTTTTATGATATTAAAATAAACTTCTATAAAAAACAATCTATAGGTATGTAGATAAATATTTTTAAAATTTTAAATGCAAGTAATGGCAAGACTGCTGGATCAATTACTTGCACCAACATTTTATGCACTTGAAATAAAGACAATTTATGGTGCATAGTTTTTTTGTTAATGCCAAATAATTCATTTTTTTTTTTTTTTTTTTGTTTCCACTATATGTATAATCAAAATCATAATCAAAATTATTTTAAGAAAATTGTTATTATTTAATATAATATAAAAAAATAAACTCAATGTACAAATACTTATGTGCCTTATATATAGTTATTGTTTCTGAATCAATCTGAATAGTGTATTTTATTTTTGTTTAAATTTAAAATCATTATTTGATATTTATTATTTGTATTAAAATTGCATATTATGTACTTATTAACTATAAAAATATTATGACAATGTCAATTTGTAATTGTCATTAATTGGACAAAAATATATCATTAATAATTAATTAACGTATTATGTATGTCCTGATTGTATTCATTTTATTTTTAAGTCATAAAGCATGCGATTATTTTATCTTAATATTGCATAATGATTTAAAAATGTAATTATTTATTTTGAATAAAATGCAATTGATTAATATTTGGTGGTTATTTTTTTTGTTAAATAAGTTTAAAAACTTTATGTACAACAATATATAAAGTAAGTTTTTGAAGTTTCTTATATAGAAACATTGAGTTGTATACTCAATTTATGTGTTAAATTTTATACAATCTAAATTTAAATTTAATACATTCAATGTAATAAATATAATCAATAATGTATAATTGACATATTTATGATATTTATGATAATTATTAATTTAAAATTGGATCATTTATTCAAGTGTTTTTTTAATAACATTTTTAAAAAACTGAATTGTAGTGGTTATTTTTTATTTATTTGTATCTGTAGATAGAAAAAGCTCTGGTAAAAAAAAAATATTCTTCCAAAATATTGTACAAGTACCATTTACCTATTTCAAAGTCAGACTATTGTAATTGCATTCTCAGTTGTATTTTTTTTTACATAATTTGTAGTTGTAATAATTGAGTTGTGTTAATTTAGACAATGGAAGGTATTAAAATAAATAAAAAAATTAATTAAAATAGAATCAATGATATATAGTTTAAACATTCTAATCAGATTTTTTGAATTATCTTATTATAAACAGAAATATGTTATTTTTTTGTAAATTAAACTTTTTTCGTATGTTTAATTTAATTTAATTTAAAAAAAGCTTCGAAACTACATCCGATTTAAAATAGAAGTTGTGTAGTGGTTAGTGAATGTCCGAATACCTTACGTACGAAACTGATCAAACGCAGTTATAAAAACAATAATGTTTGCATAGTTAAACTGGATTTGCGACTAAACGAGCGTTGTACATACTCGTGTTAATAGGTAAATGCAAATTTGAATACGACATTAATTATTATCCAAATAATCGTTAATTATTGTTTATTAAAAAATAAATTTTGTGCGTGAGTGCGTAAAAATTAGATAATATAGTATTCAAATTTCCCACTCAAATATTATGCTATCGATGACGTCACTGTGATATATTTTTATTTGCATTATAATCGATATCAGTTTTCGACATTTTTATATATAAAAAAAAAAGTGATAGCAAAATACAATAACGTTAAAAACTTAATATTACTTTTCTTTTTATCGTAAAATATTTATGACTTTTTAAAACGCACAGAAACGTCGGACCACAATAAGCTCGTCAATAGAATAACGCATAATATCGTAGATGATTGTATTTGGTTATTTCGATAAAAAATAAATTTACTCTTAGCCAACTCCGTACGGATAATATAAAAATCAATGGGCCACCACCTCTCCAACGACATAACATAATTACATACTGAATAGTGAATACCTAGGTCGTTATTATAGACCAATAGATTATTGGTATAGAGTCAATAATAATAATTTTATAGATGTGCTCTAGATTTCGTCTATAATATTGTATCTGTTTGATCTGGTGTAAAACCGCGGCCGGCGCGATTCGTTTTTTTTTCTTCCAGGAACGTCGGCAATGACGTCAACTACCGGTAGCGGGCCAGTCGGTAAATTTCTCGGTGTGGGTGCGGTGGAGTGGCGGACTAACGTCGCCCGCCCGCCGGAACAGCCGCGAAGTCGGCGAGTGGACGACTGTGTGGAGTCCTCTACGGAAGCCGCACCCAATTTTTATCACTTCGTGCCGCGCGCGTATCACTACAGAATAATTTTTTTTTTATTATTATTATTATTATTATTAATTCGATAAAAAAAAAATAACGAGTGAGAGAGACGGAGAAAGAGAAAAGAGTAAGAGTAAAAGCGAAACAAGAAAATCGCATCTCGTTACTCGAATAATAATAATATGTGCAGTGCGCCGTCTTAGCAGAAAACTTTGTGCAAGTCCGCGCGGTCGTCCGTCCGGGTTCGTCTTGAGTTTGGCATTCGGGTGCGCGAGCGTGTCGGCCGTGAAACTCGGTGTATCGCAAGTGCGTTAGCGACGTGAATGTGCTTTACAGAAACATCGGGCACTCGGCCGGACTGAATAGTGTCATACATTACACGGACAAGGGTGAGCGTTATTCAATAATTGTATAATAAGAATGTTATAATATATAAGTAATAACTAGGGTATGGCTAGGCGGCAATAACGCGTAGACGTTGTGAAGGCACTACCCTGGTGATAAGGATGTATCAGTGCTCGTAAGTCGTATTGCGACCGGTAGCGGTTAGTCCCAATACAGACCGACGGTCCTGGGTATGCCAGACACGATAGTCTTAAGTCATTAGACGCTCTCTTGGGGCAACTAACGGGTCTTGTGCTTCTACATATTGTGTATAATTCAATTATACTAGAGCATAATTTACCTAATAATATCTAATTATATGGCCAGTTTTATAACTCCAAACTCAATCTTATCGATTGTATGTAACTTCTTCGGTTTTTCTCCTTATATGTAATATGTACATTAGTACATTACATAACGTATTATTTACTCGTGTGCTTAAATAGAATATTTCATTTTCAATAATTAATGGTAAAAATTACCCAAATTATAGAGATATTTGATTGCTGAGAGTTCTTATTAGTAGTTTTAAATTATTTCATATTCACAGTATTTTATGTTTAAAATGTACTCAATAGGAATTTAAAATGTTAAAATCATTTATTCAAGAGAAGAAATATTTAAACTATTTTTTTAATACCTAATAAGTTGTGTTGATAACAATTCCTAAATAATTATATTGATTTAGGTACTTATTAATGAATAAATTATTAATTCTACTACTTAGTTTTTAACGAAATGCTTTGTATAGATTTATATGATGAATACGGGTTTATAATAATTATTAGTAAATTATTATTATATAGGTAGGTACCTATTAATCTTTCAATAATGTCATCATATTTCAGAATATTTAATATTAAATATGTAATAAGTAGAAATATAATAATGAAGTATGTTTTGGAAAATAAAAGTTTGTAATTTTAAGATACAATATTGAATAGTATTATACTATTAGATAAACTATTATATTAGATGAATATTCTTTAATTTTACATATTATGAAGTACTTTGGTAGGTACTCTTAAAATAATATGAGTTGTTGTTTTTTTTAAAAAGATGAATATTTATCTTTTTAATAATAATTTTATTCTTTTACAATATTTTATAATTGAGTAGTTTTTTGTAAGTATGAAATAAAATATGATAAAGGCATAACTTATATTGGTTTCATCAATCATATTTCCATACTTCATTGTCACTTCCTTTTTGCCTCAATTGATATATTTTATGTTATGAATTATAGGTAGTAGATATCTTAATAGTTGTAACATTTTATTTATATATTTAAATAAGCAAACCTAAATCTTATTACTAAACATAACCATTAATTATCCTTTGGCTTTCATCTCATTTTTAAAAATAAATATAAAATAACCAAAAAATAACTGTTTATTTATTTATTATGTAATGTGAAGTATAAATAATTCATAATAATTTTTTGAAAATAAAATAACAATTTTTTTTTTCGTGTAATTTTCAATGAATGAATTATCATTTTTGGGTTTTTTTAAGGTAGTATTCAAAATCAATAAGAAATTATTCTTTTATAGATAGGTATCTACACCTAAATTAAAACATACACTTTAAAAGAACTCTGAAAAGAACCATTGGGATTAATGAAAGTTAAACATTATTAATTAACTTTTTTTTTAGTTTATGATCATTATATTATTACTGTACAATATCCAATAGCAAGGGTGATAATTTACTGTGATGATCTTGGCAACACATAAAATGCAATAGGCAATAGTCAAACAAACTTTTACTAATTTTCGACCTCATGTAATTTGATAACTACACATCTGTATGTTCATCAATACAATAATTCATAAAGATTATATTCTCTAATAAGTTATTTAAATTAGCAATTATTCTAAATTATTCTATGTTTAATTTAGGAAATTTTTCATAGAATATCATAGAATATTTATTGAGCTAGGAATTTGAATATATTGTATTTGCTAGAAATTAAAAATAAAATCCAAATTTCTGATAATATTACTAATATTAGTATACTTAATTTTAGTCTATTTTATGTCTATTATCAATTTTAATTTTAACCATTGTGTATCTATTAATTTAATATACATATAGGCTAAAATGCTGGTATAGGTGCAACTAGGTATAACCAATTTTTTCTCAGGGCTGTAGTCTTCATATTTTCTCTTTATTAATCTGTATGAACATTTCCTTTACCCCGTTCTAAGTTGATAAATTTTCAAATAGCTTGTAATAAATATAAATTTACATTATTATGTATTCTGTATAGTCATATACCTATACTAAAGAATGCACATCCCTATTTTTCTTTAATAATGTATTTATTGACATTTTTAAATAAACTTAAGAACCATTTTTTTTTAATAATTTAAATTTAAAAGTAGAAAATCAGCTTAATAACTTTTAGTAAAAAAGGCTAGTTCTCATTTGAAAAAAATAAGTTGGTCATGCCATAGGTAACTCTTTAGATGGAATGACAAATCTCTAAATTCGAAGTAGTCTTGAAACATATTTACTTGTGCTTACCATTATCATTTTATGCCACATTCATGACAACATTTTCCATGGATTATTATTTTATGCATATTTGGGAGGAGGAATTCACTTTGCTGTTTCCATAAATACAGTTGTTAGAATCTATAAGATATAATTAATATTTTTGATAAATTTATCATGATTCATGATCATTGATCAATATTATGTGTAATATTTTATTTGTATCATAAGTACATTTTGTCTGCAATCAACCTCCAACTTATTCTAAATTTTCACTTTTTTCATTCTTTAAATTTCATGGGTAGGTACATATACTATTTAAAGTCATCTCAAAAATTTTTAATCCCTATCATTTCCTTTTTAATAAACTTTATTACCTAGGGGTAATTCCTAATCTAAATTATTATAACATTAACATTACTTTATTATTATTCCTATTAAGTATTTATAACTAATAACTAATTTACCTGCTATAGTATTTTATTTTTTAGAATAAAAGCTCTTAAAAATATATGTATTAAATAAATTGATAAAAAAATCAAAGGTTAAATTATCTATAAATAGTAAGATCTGATTGGAATTAATTTTAGTATGTGACTATAATTTATACTTTATAGATTATAATAATAATATGTATAATTGATTACTGTTAAACCGTGTTAAACTGAATTAATAATTATTGTTATTATTAAATTGTAGAGCCAAATTTACTTCCACATTCCAAGTATTCTTTTATTTTATTTTTTTAATAATTCAACATCTCTACAAAAATGGAGTATATAATTTCAGTATTTTTAGTTTTCAAAAATTTTAATATATTTCTGCTAGAATATTGTTCTTAACATGTTTTAATTTAAATTGATCATCAAAATTATGTTACCTATAAAGTAATAAAATTTTAAACAGTTAGATATAATTAAACTCATCTGACCCAAATTTAACAAATACACGGGTCAATACATTATATCTTAAGGTTAACAACAAAACTGTTAAATACACTGTGAATATACTATATTATAGTTTCATACCTATAGGTTCTGAGTCTATGATAGTTATGGTAGGACTTAAAATTATCAATAGGCCAATTTATATTTTACTTACCTATTGGATAAGCAAATATTGAACATAATAAGATTTTCCTTTGAAATAATAAGTATCTTCTAACAATAACCTGTTTATAATCAATGATGATGTGTTATAATACATTTGGAATGTTTGTGAAATCCAAAACACTGTAATAAGTAGTAACTTATATTTAGTTTCAGACATTTTGTACCTATTACGATTGGGGACACTAAGCAATCGCCTAAAATGGTACATAGAAAAACATAAAAATAAAGTTCACCCCAGGTGACTTTCATAACATAATTTTTTATTTTTTATTATAGTGTTTTATATTTTTAGTTAAAACTGATACTAAGCTGCATTCATAACTCATCATGTCATATTGTCATGTAAAGTTGTTTATATTCAACAATATTTCTATATAAGTATACAATATACACATAGATATATTTATTTATATGTTAAAAATATATATATTTTACATTTTATTAAAATTTTGTTATCTTTATTGATTTTTTGTAAATAAATGCAACCGAAACAACAGGTTATGAATGCAACTTTTTCAGTATCTGTATTATAGTATATCCGTATCATGGTTAATAATTTTAATTTTTTAAATATCACTAGTCCTCTATCTTTGAAACTAAATTTAGTAACATTTAGTAATCATGTTGTTTTATATAATGTATTAAATTAGAGTTTATAATTTATATTATAAATGTCATAAATTTAAGTTATTAAAATTTGAAATAATTAAAGTTATTAAACAAGCACTTATTCAATTTTAATGAAAGTAATTTTCAAATAAATGTAGGTAATAGATAATTTCAGATTTTTTCCATTACTAACATTTTATTAAATATTAACAAAACAAATTAAAGTCTTAATTATTGATTTATTTAAAATAATTTGAAAGTATTAATTAAATATCTCATTAACCATATACCTATATGAAACAAATATGCTTAATGTTAAGTGTTAAACATGGATAATTAGCTTAGTTTTTTTGGGTTGTAAGTCCACAATTGTAGCTCGTATGTTCTTCATGTTTTCTCAAAAATCTTACATCAAAACACTTGGAACAAGACAATAGGTTCCTATTATAGTATTATGTATATAATGTATCAAATGGTACCCCAAAAAAGCCCTTAAATCAGTGGTTCCCAAACTTTTTTGTGGTCCCTTTTTTAGGATCAAATTTAGCAGCGGTTTCCTACAGTAAGTATCATCAAACACAGAATAAAAAAAATTCCATATATTTTAAATTATTTACTTATTATGAGCCGTAGGCTGCTGTCCCTTAGGAAGTGTTCGCGGTGCCCCAAGTGCCACTGTGCATAGTTTGGGAACCGCTGCCTTAGATAATTGATAAACTATAGCAGTAGTCTCCAATTCAAATAACCAATGGGTCATCTATTTATATGTCAAAGCACATGTAAAAGGTTTATGGGCAAAACATCTTTTTTTATTTATTTATTTTAATTTTAAATTCAAAATAAATAAGACAATGTGTTGTCAAATATAAAATATATAATAATTTTTTTATTTCACAATATCTAATTGAATTATTTAAAAAAAATATTTTAAATTTTAAATTTTTTCTGATTCCTATAGAATGTACATATATGTACATATCTAATTATTATCTATGTACATACATAAATTGGAACAACACATTAATATATTTGAATTTGATATAACGCAATATATTCCTTTATAAAAAAAATAACATTTATTACTTAATATTAACGTAATATGTAAATAATTACTAAACAAACGTAGGAAAGTTGATAAATGAATTGTTATATAAATATTTATAAATTGTTAAGATTAAATATAAATTGAATAGGTTAATAACCTAAACATGTTTGGTGGATATTTTGATGTATAAATATTGTAGGTATTGACAACATTTTAGTGAACATGTTAACTCGATGCATATACCAAGTATGTACATATTTATTATATTGTGTTAGCACTATATTCTGATGATTTCTCTAATTATGATATTAGAATGTTCGATCAAAATAAATTTAGGATAATTATTATCTCTATCAAACGCTTTTATAAAAAAATATTTCCTGAGATGACCCACATTTTGAACAAACACGTTTGACATTTGCCACTTATGATTTCCTAGTGGTATCATTTTAATATAGTTTACACAGACGTTGTTTAAAAAAAAATGATACATATTATCTTCATATTTATAAATTAAATAACGTGTAATGATAATAATAATCACTGATAAAAACTTACAGTAGAAAGTATGTATACCTATTTAAAATGATCAAATATAATAATAGATGTATAAAAGTAAATATAATAATAATATTTATGAATTGTTAACTGTTCAACAATAATTAATTATATATTATTTTGTGCTGATGACCATTATTAGTAATTGATAAAATTGTTTACGAATTTAAAACAGTTGAAAAGCGTATATGAATAGAATTCATTTATTGTTTTTTTTTTGCGTGTTAAGTATAAATATAAAATCCTATTATAAAATAATAATTAATATAGGTTATAACCACTAATTTTAGTTTCGTCCATTAGTAAAATTATTCGTTTAATTTTGTACATAAATTAATGTGCAGTAAATGTATTCCCTGTATAAGTGTATAAGTAATAAAGTAATTACCCCTCCCCCTTTCCTCACAGATCCATTATCATCTTTATTACAACCTAATTTTTTAAATAGGTAAATTCCTCGGATATATTCAAACTAGAATATACAAAATTATACTATTATAACCATTAACAACATTACCATTATATAAGTTATTATATTGTGTTATAACTTATAATGTATGTCCTATAAAGATCATTGGTGTATACATTTTCGCTATGAAATAATACTAGATGACGAATTTTGGTCGCCGCCCAGAAGCATTCTCTCGGTGGCCGGACTATATTACCTATAACTAATCATTATCTCGAAAAACATTAATATTTTGTAAAAATTCTTGAAATAAAATTATATTTTTATAATTTTCATCTTTCTACATTTGGGGGTAGGTTATTCCCCTTATTCGTGGTATTTTACGTCTTTTGTTGTTTGTACAATATATTTCCATGTTTTTCTATGTGACAAAAATTTCTCTCTGTTCGGCACTCCTATGATAAAATTTTTAGATTTTTAATCCGATCCTCACATTGTTGTTTGGTTTTCTTCAAAATTGTGTTTTATTTGGTCTCCATCTCATAACTTCATATGCGTGACCTTAATCTCTTGTTATGGTTGATTTGGTAGATATTCATGCTTCCCAAAAATATAGTTCAATGAGTCTATAACTTGGATATTATATTATCTAATTTTGGTTCTCCTCGTTAACTTATCAGATTCATGCAATTGGGTTTATGAAAAATAACATTTATTTCTTGTTGTTATTTTGCTATGCATTTCTTCGTGACTATCAGCTTACGAATTTTAACGAATTTTTAATCTTGCATTCTGAAAATTTTATCCATACAAATTCACGAATTTTGAACGAATAGTTAATTATTATTATAAGTATTACAATTTTTGAATCGCGGAGTAATGTTGGGCTAAAATTGTATGGGATAGCTCTACCATTGTGCTGGACTCTACTAAACATTAAATACTTATAAGTTATAACTAACTAAATACTCTTTTGAAATTCAATTTTTATTCACCCAGGTGCTCGTCCAGAAAAATATTCTGTTTTTGAACATAAAATTAAAAATGTTTGTTGGATTCAAAAAACAAATAACTTAAAAATAGATTTTCTTTAAAATACATTATTAATTTTCAGCATACTGAATATGTTTACCGTTATTTTAAATGTATAGAATTAACCATTAATGAGCTACGATATTTTTGAAAAAAATCTGAATAGAACGTATTAAGTTCCGATGTGACTTTGTTCGCACACCAGTTATCATTTTACCTGCTCTAATCAATAATCATATACCATGTACCAGTAAAATGACATATTTTCTTAATGATAGACTTTCCCTATTACCATGAATAGCACTAAATAAATAAAGTTATTATATTATTAATTAAAATAACTCATTGTTGAAAACTTAAAAAAATCGATTACCTCCATAGTTTATTCAAATATATAATCAAAATTATTATTTTAGAGAAATTATTTAAGGTTGGACTAGGATTGGAATAAATTGATCTATTAAAATTGTTTAGATAACTTAAAGTATTGTTTCAAAAGTTGTATATGAATCTATAGTATATTGGACATTTTGTATACCTATATAAGCCATTAGTACCTACTTAATTGTATTTATTTTCGTAATGAAATCGATTTTAATTATAATAATAACATTATGAATGTTAATTTTTAAGTTTTTAAGACAAGCTTTATTTTGATCGGCAATGTTTTTATACATACGTTATTAAAAAATTTAGTGTAGTGATTCATTTTATTTAATTTGTGGTTATTTTAGTCAAAAATTATTGTCTTGGGTCTTAAAACAAAATTTAAATATAAAATTACTTATTCGATAAATATTAATAATAATCATCATGTTGAATTAATATTAATTGTTAAAAGAATATTATTGTTGATCAAAACTAGGTTGATAAAATTGCTTCACTAAATAATATTTAAATTTTATTTAACAATATAATAACATCTTCTATGTATATGTATTTTTTGTCTTATAAATTGCACTCCTAATATATTGGGTAATGATAATCTTTGTTATGTATAATAATATTTTAGTTATTTTACATGGGTTAAAATTAAGTTATAAGAGAACGTCAGTGCACTGTTTATTTTCTCTCTGGCTCACGCACAACACAGGGTGAACGCATTTGCACGTTAATTTATGTTTTTATGTTTATCTTGAGCTATCCTGAGTTAAATCATCTATTATAAAAATTATAAAAAATATTTTTTAAAGGTAGTCACATCAATTTGCCTAGCTAAATATTTTATCAAATCAATTAAATAAATTAAATATCCATTCAAATTAAAAAAAAAGCGGGTAAGTGGGTAGGTACCTCTCTGCTGTACATTATAGGTGCCGCGTGGAACACTATTATATATTATAGGAGTAATAAATTTGAATCCTATGATAGGTATCATTGTATACGAAAAACGATTCTGAAGATGATTTGTCAGCGTAGAATATAATTTCTAGTGGTTGGTGAAAAAGGTGGTTTATGTTTTAATGGCCTGAATACACCAAAATTTAAGTTCTTTTTTAATTATTGTAAGCTAAACTTATGAAAAATCTTGTATTAAATCTTCAACTCTAGTTACTTTTGCAAAATTTTTATGAATTATACCTACAAAATAATTTGCAAATATTCATGATTTTGACGAATTTTTGTCAATATTTGAACTTCAAATGCCAATAAAAAAAAATTGTGCCTATGTATTCTTATAATTTTTAAATCACTATAGGTAGGAGTAACTTATGAGAAATTTTGTATTAAATTTTCTAGTATTTTTATTGGGCCAAAAAATTTTTATCAACACTTCAAAAGACTTGAAAATTTCAGTTGTCTATAAATAGCTCAAAATAAGTCAAAATATTTTGAAAACTAAATCATGTAAAAAAAATGCCAATTTAAATAATTGGTGAAATTTTCAAGTATCAACGATTTATACTTTTTGAATAATAACAAATATTTAAGAGCGTTTGAGGATAAATCATTATCGTTACGCTATTTCGTAAAAAATTCAAATTCAAATACACTTAACATTTTCCTATCATGATGCTTCGAGTTTTCTCTAAAGCTACTTGAAGGAAAACTTATGGAAATCAGTGTTGTTTTTTTAATCCTTAGATATAAACACAAAAATTTTTATGATTTTTCAACTTCAACATTACTTGCAAATTTTCGCGATTTTGACATATATTTCGTAAAAATTTGAACTATAAACGCTTATAAAAGAAAATTTGTGACTAACGATTTTTAATTTTTTTTTTTGCTACAATTAGAACAATTCATAAGAAACTTTGTATTAAATTTTCAAGTCTTTTTGGTTATCCAAACTTTTTTTATCGACACTTCGAAAAAAAATTCTCATAAAAATCGAAAATTTCATTGGTTTATAAATAACTCAAAAAAAGTCAAAAGTTTTTGAAAATTTTACTGTTTATAGATAACACTGACATAAAAATTTGGTGAAAATTTCAAGTATTTACAGAGATTAGTTTTTGAATTACAACCATATAAAAAAATCAATTTGGTCGAAAACTGGTTTTGCGTAAAAATTCCTGTTTTTCTGTTACTTTTTTAGAGTTTTTCCTGACGCTTTTGAAAACTATTGGACATTTTTTACTTTTGACCCCCCAAAGTACCAACTAGAGTCACTTTTCTATCAGAAATGGGGTTGAGTTTAAAAATCGAAGCACTTTTACTGCTCCAAAACGTGGTGACAGACACAAAAATAAAAAAACACACATTGTATAAAATCAATACATTCATCACTTCGTTCAGAATCTAAAATGGAGTCGAATATAGTCAAATAATAATTATTAATAAATTAACAGCTGATCATCAATAAACTCTCAAACATTTTATTCTTTAAATATATATATTTTTTATAGAAGATGTTTTTACTTTAAAATTTGCCAAAAATCATAAAAAAAAAAACAATTTTACATAAATGCATTTTATCGATATTGTGCGCGGGTCTAAGCTAAGAGACAAAACAAATACTGCATTGACATCCTCATAACCAACAGTTGTTCAAATCATAGTAATGATTTATAATTTGTTGTAGGTAATCTTTATTTCAAATGTTCAATGTTTATTTTTCAATAACACATGAATGGTAGGAAAAATTAAATGTATATTATACAAACCAGTTATCAATATTTCTATTCAAATTATCAAATAATATTTTTTCTTATATTATATTATAATATTACATATTGGTGTTCATACAAATGTACTGTATACATTATATTTTAATTTTTAAATATATTGTATAATGTATAGTTGTATGTTTATTGTTTGATGTCCTCTCCAGAATCCAGTCTCTTATTTCCTCTGGTTGTATATTATATTGTGGCTGGGAGGTCGGTACACTAGCAGTAGGTGTCCTCGTAATCAGCAGCGCCCACCGCCCTCTCAATGGTTTTGTTAATGGTGGGGAGTCCGATCAATCTAAAAGCTCATGCGTGTTGCGCCCGTCAAGACGCGGTTGAACCGGCAGCAGTGCCGGCGTGGTCGGCTTTTTTTATTACTACGATTGAACACAGCCGACAACTAGTACAGATATTCTGAATTCGATTTTCAGGTGGAATTATAGGAACCCAATATTAAATTGATAGTTAATTTAGTGTTTACTGTTTATACTCGTATCACTGTATAATATAATAATATGTATATAAAATACAAATAGTTATGTATTGTATATACTATATTATATTATTATGTACCAACTGTTGAAAAAATACTATAATTATTTTACAGATTTAAAATCTTTAGAATTAGTACCTATCTAATTTTTAAGTTGAATATATATTTTATACCATGTAGTAATTTTTTATTCTGCAGTAAATCAAAACAATCAGAATTAGGTAGGTAAAAACCATATTTTAAAATATTTTAATGCATTTTTAAGATGTCTACATTAATTTTGTAACATCAGAAAATTAATCAATATGAAAAACTATAACGTCTATAACTAATAATCTATTACTTATTATTAAAGATTTAAGTTTAATTGTACTGTATTTATTTTATAAGACGTCTAAACGTCTTTAAGAAATATTAAACATATTTTATTCATTAAGAAGTTTCATAATTACGTCTACTAATTCTCGAATGTTGCCCTAATAAAAAAAAATAAAATAAATAAAATCAATTGTTTAAGTGTACTTTAAGAAATATAAAAAACATATTATTTATCCATGTAATATCGTAATATTATAGTCAATTTTAAACAGAAATATGTCAGTTTAGTGTAGAAATGCACTTACTACTGATTTGAAAATTATTTAATACCTAACTCATTTTGTATATTTTTTGTACATATTATTGTAAACATCAGAAACATGTTATTCAATTTAACAAGTTTGGTAAAATTAAGATTAAAACTTAGAATACTATTGAACAGTGTTTATTTCAGGGGATGATTATGAGGGGGGTATCCCCCTGGAAGAAAAATGTATACCTACGATATTTTTTATTTCCTTCGTTATTTACTCCTGTGGCATACTCCCTTGAAAATTTACGATACTCCCCCCCCCCTAGGGTAAAAGGTCTGAAATAAACAATGCTATTGACTATTGACGAGGTTCACCAGCAAAAAAAGTAGTATATCAGTTTTATTAACTCTCCATCGGAGAATTATGAGTAATAATATATATAAATACATTTAATTATTTTTTGATATTATTGTCATGTTAAATTATATATTATTATATTTTAATTCTGGATTGTTTTGATAGTATTTTATACATGTCTATTAATATTAATATCGAATATAATATGATAATAACTACAAATTGAATAGATACCTATATTTGATTATATAAATTACTTATTTTATTACTGATAAATAATAAATCATACTCATTGATTTATTGAAAAAAAATTGAATAGCTGAATTTTATAAATTAGAAATAATATTTTTTCCTTGTGAATTACAATATGTATACGGAAATAATTTTTTCTTTAATTTTAATAGATGTGTTTAGATTTTTCCAACAATTTGTGTATATTTTTGTTATATTACACACAAAAAAAAAACGTTAACAAACTTCGACGTTAGTGTTCATTTCATTTCATTTATTTATGTGTTCCTGGTTTTCAGTAGAAAGATTTCTTATTTGAGCTGAGAATTCAGGATAAAGATATCATGATTTCCAATGCTTTCTTTTTTAGCTTACCTAACCAAAAGGTAAAATCCATTTTCCAAATATTCGTTTAGATTTATGTTTTATACACTTTGATTTGATGAATTTATTTATTTGATTTGTGTAGTAGGTATAAAATAATATACCTAAAATAATATTCAAAGTTAAAGATAAATTGATTTTTGTTGGTCAACTTTTTCGTTTCAATCTTTTAATTATACCACATTATTTAATATGATTTATTATCGCTATTTTTAACTTTAAAAATCACATTATGTATTTTGACACATTAATAGATAAAATATAAACTTAACCGTATAATTGTGTATAGTGTATTATAGATAAAGTATATATAGAGCTACTATTATTGGTGTATGGATGCTCAGAAAGAGTATTAGTTAGAAACTTAAACGAGCAGCTAAAATTATTATTTTTATTATACTCATACTATGTATGTTGTATATCTATCATAAATCATACTATTTTATGTATTATAACATATTACACATATTTTTTTTGATTAAATTATTTCAATGAATGTAAATATAGTTGTATAGATAACTTCTGCCTTCAACAGTTAGTTTAATGGTATTTAAAACATTACAAATAAAAAGGCGCAACTTAAAATGTCTACAAATACTATAATTGGCTTTACAATACGATTTTACTTACTTATAGTTTCCTACAAACACAATTATGTATTTTTAAATTAAATATTTATACTCATAAAATAATATTGTAATATCTACCATATTTTATATATATAATTATGTAGCAAACATTGAATAGACCGTTAAAAAAAATATACAGTTTTTTGTTTTTACTTTTGTCTCATAGTGTAGTAGGGGAACAAGGAGTGAATGTCGAAATCAGGGAGAGGGTATTGTATAAACGTTAGTATGATCAGCGCTGCGAAAGCCTCTCCTAAAGCTCTAGCGTGCTGCGATGGAACTTTACATCCGCGCTCGACAGGCATTCAGTACGGTGTTGGGCGTGGTTCGCATAGGAATGAATACAACAGCAACCGATGCGATATTTTTCATTAATTTTTTTTACCATCACTAACCCTATGTATTGTAATATTAGCTTTTAAACATAATCACATTTTTTTTACATACCGACCAACGCTTTGTCTGTGCGTTATTTTATTTAGATAAATCATCCAACATTTTTACCCATTGTTTTTCAACTCGTTAGTTTCGCGTTAACAGTACGACGATGTTGAAAGGGGTGTCGTGCGTTGACAGTGTGTTACCATTGCATGCGAGATAAGACCTTCATCTTAGTGGTGGTCATTTAATATTTTTACCGCGATGTTCAGCAACCGTTAATAAAACGCACACTTGGATATTTACGTCCTGCCGCTTAACCTGACGGATACATCCATGTCTTGACCTTAAATATTTGATTTATCTTGAGGTGAGTAACAGCAGAAATAGTATAATTCAGTATATCATGTGTATATAATATTATCTAATTTCTATATTATCTATCATCTGTAATATATAATATATATTTTAGTGTAGTATTGTATACTATTGTAAAATAATAGTTTTTACTTTCATTTTAAACGTTTATAGGTAAAAGGTACCTTATGTGTCATAAAAAAATGCTGCTTATAACACATCTGTTGTATAAAGAAAAATTTAATATTTAATAATAAAAAGTTTTAAGTATATAATGATGTATGTTTAATAGTTTGTGTAGTTTTTCTATTGTAAATCAACTAATTTTATAATTTTAATTAACAAAAGTGATTTCCCAGAGTGTCAACTAATAATTTTTGTTAATATAAGTAGTTACATAGTTCACAATAAATATTTATTTGAGTTTTTATAAAAAAAAGTAGGTATTTATATTTATATTTTCTGACATAGCTGGATGAATTACTGATAAGTAAAATTTAAAATAAATTTTTTAGTATAACAATGCAAACCATATTATATTTTCCCAAATAGTATAACTAATATTTATATGTATGCATAGTGCATACGCATCTATTTAAAATATGAAGATTAATTGATTAATTATTATTAAGATATTACTTTTTTGCTTATTCAAATATTACGACAGTTGAATACTGGTTAGCTTCTTGAATTGTAATTGAACAATATTGATATACATAGTCGACTATTATTTTTTTAATTTTCAATTTATACTTTCAGAAATTGTTTTTACATTTTAAAAACTATATATCAATTAAAATACAATAATATTTTGTATTTTTTTGGAGCTCATATAATGTTTTAACAAAATAGCTGTTGCTTATATCATCTTCTTATTCAACTATAGTACAATAAATAAATTTTATAAAATATTTGAAAACTAAAAATAGTAGGTACATGGATAGATCAGGGGTAACCATATATCAATAACACCCTGAAAATGATTAATGTTATTTTACTTACTGTTTATCAATTGATATAATGAATATGGTCCATATACTAGATATCTATAACTCGTAGTATTTTGAATAACGAGGGCAAAGTTTTCCATTGACGTCATTGTAGAGAATGAATTATACCCGGGACGAAAGTGAATATATTTGGATGTATTGTAAAAAACATTTGAGGCAGTCGTCAGTCACCCATATTCAGAGAAACAACGATGGTTTGTTGACATATAATAGCTTATAACAAACTTTTTGCTTATACCTACTAGTTACCACTATAAATAATAATATGCTGTACTTATTATGTATAATCAAATGTTGATGATTTAGAGTGCAGCTTGCTATGGTTGCATTAATCATATATTAAAAATATATGGAGTGTTAGGAAATAATACATTATGTTTTACTGGGGGACTTACTTACCCATTTATACCGGATCTATTTTTTTTTTACTTTTTATTACCATTATAAAATTATCACCTTGCTATATTGGTTCGAGTTTCGTATATAAAATTAAAATAATATAAAATGATGTGGGTATATGATATATATCGTACACAATGGAACCGTGGCGGACATTTTTAAAAATAATTGGATACTGGGCCATCTACGGATCACTTCTTTAATTTTTTCTTCTAATTATTTAAAAATTGTATTATTATAAACACTCAAAAAATCAAAAGCCTAGATGTTACTCTCATTGAGGAAAACGATCGCCTACACTCAAATATCACTGGAGTGCCTTCGAGTCATTGTATCGCGCGTGGTCACATCTAAACACTGGTCCTTGGATTCGAAAATGATTATCGCATCTTCGTAATTAGTGGTTCCTTATCCAATTTGTTTGTTATTAATTGAGTCATATCCAAAGTTGTATTATCAATTGTGGTGACGGCTACGACAATAAATATTCCTGTAGTCCTGTGATCGGTAAACAAAATAAAGAAACCTAATCTTAGCTCACTGTTACATATATTATTTCTGCAGGTTAGGCTCCTATGAACAATATAATAATACATATTGGAATCAGACCCATGCAACTGTACAGTTTTTACCATGCTATAGAAAATTAAAATTAAAGTAGAGTGTATTTTTATTGTAGACACAACTTCAAGAAAAAAATTTACTAGGGAACTATTAGCTACACTGCTCAAACGCTTGCGTTATATCTATGTATTTAATAAACTATATGATTTTTATGACATTATAGTCGTACTTGTATTTTGTTCCGCCATCGATAATATTCCTATCACCTAACTTAACGAATTTTAAAAGTACCATTCAACCCCTTCATCGTGGACCACTTTTATAATATATATATGCCAATGCTTAAAGAATGTATTAATGTATTTTTTTTTATTTCGCGCGTTTTCGATTCTATTGCTGTTGTTTTGATGACGGGCGACGACACGGTGTCATCGTTCATTTTACCGGCGGCAGTGTCAAAGGCGTTGTCGAACTGCTTCGCTGAGGCAGGGGAGAAGTGAACGAGAGAACACCGCCGTGCCGTGTCGCCTTCACGGTGCATAACGCGGTGGGTTTACCCCGGAGGAAACGTCGGTCGGTCGCCACGGCAACATCCGCGCCCCGACGGTAACGTTGACCTTTGGCGCGCGCGATGTATGTGCTTGTGTGTGCGTTTATATGTTCTATACGGATATTACGGCACTAGCCGCCGTGGAAAAGACAACGCCGCAGCATCGCGCGAGTATATAAAACAAAGAGTGGCCGACCGGTCAAACACTTCCCACAGCGTTACCACCCCCATTCCCTAACAGGGTACCGTGTGTAAGTCGTCGTATTTCCCTCGTGCAGGTTCACGCTCGTTTGCGCTTATACCCTCGACCCCCGACACTTCATGATAACATGTTTTTATATTACTCAACATTAACTAATACAAAATCATAATGATAATGATAATACTAATATAATGGCTAGGCTCATATTATATTACAATAAAAGACGTAGTCTGCGACTCTTGTTGCCGCTAAGACTACCTATATCTTTTCTTTTTATATTTTAATATTTAAACTGTCAATATTTATTTGTAGGCACGTTGACAAAAACTCGTATAGGTAGTTACGTAACCAGTCTTGTTTAAAGGAATCATCCAGTAATGCGTGGAATTTCATGCGTACAATTCTTAGCACAATATTATTATGTTACGTACTTAATATGTACTAAATATTTCAGTCAAATGACTTAGGATTGAAATGAAGTTATCAGGAAGTGACAAGTATGAATGAAAAAATACATATTTTGAGAAAACTTTCATTACGTACTTGTTCAATATTACTTTATTTTTAAAAATAAGTTTTGAATAAAATTGTTTTTCTAATTACATAGATTATTTAAGTGTATTAAAACTTCGAATCTTCTTGTAATCTATTTTACACGTCTTCTTTCTTTTTGTAATTTAGTTTAAATTTAAACGTTCATTCTTGCGAGAAGATATGACAAAATTTAAAAGATTGATAAAAGTTGACACATTAATAAGGTGTAATTATTTAGATTTTATTATTTAATAGTGTTAATTTACGTTTTTTCTATATACATATAGTATTTAACAATATCAAAAATATTTTAAGTAGTCGAGTACAAAAATAATGATTAAAATATCGTTTAAAAACTAAATTGGTAGTAAATTTTAATTAAAAAGGTTTTTACACAAAAATTGTTCTTCAAAAATTTTTTTTTTATATTCGCCTTTACATACCGTTAAAGTTAAATGTTCTCAAAATGTATTTTCGGTGCTGCCTTTTATCTCTCAAAAACCACATTTTTATCCAACCTCATCTAGCTAAAATATTTAGTGATACGTATAACAGGGTCACACTGTATACATATAATTTAAATCATATTATACTAAGTATTTAATTATTATATTATATTTTGCCAATTTCTCATTTGTGTTAAATAATATTATTGTGTTTAGAAAACGTTCATAGAGTTTAGGATCATACTACTATTTATACGTACACACAAAACCATACCTTGCATATTAACAACATATTATAATTAATTACAATTAATTAATATTTAAATTTATAAGTACCTAATTTTTAATCTTTAAATATTTTTTCTATATTAATTATTCCCAATATATCCTACTATAATAGGCGTACGAGAAAGTTTTATTTTTGTACCAGTTTAAACTTAGGAATAAATAAAGTTATAAATGTCCCGACCATATGGCTAATGTAAAAAAAAACTGCTTGTATTATAGTTTGACGCGTGTAAAACGCGTTGGGTGAGAATGTCATTCCGCTTCTACTAATTATAAGCTATAAAAGATAAATCCATAAGAATGTTGAGTTTCATCTATTCTTTTTCTCTTAAATAATCGCTTTTAAATATTTTTTAATAAGAGCATAAGCACAACTATAATAGAAAATAGACTTGTTCAAAGCCAATAATTACATGTGTATCTTGGCTGTTCCATAATAATTTCTACTGTTTGCTGTTTTAAAATATCATAAATAACTTGTAACTTCATAACATATCACGTTATTATTTATTATTGTTATATGTTTTGACAACAAAGTAAAATTAATTATCATTATTTGATATTGATGTTTTTATTCGTCACATAATAATTCGAAAGCGTGTTTTATACTACTAACTGACATTAAGTCAAATATGGGTGCTATTCTATTATTCAATGGAGATATACGCTATCTATTGTGCATATCTAAAATATTGATATTATATTTTATAATAATCTATCTATTTTGCAGTAGGTATAGTTGAAAGTTGAGATGAATTAAATATTTAAATTTTTTACTCAAAAATTATAATTTTTAACAGTATACTGCAGGGAATTAAAACACCTGAGTTTTATCTATCTTTATTTTCATTTATTTTAATTTAATTTACTCCATTTTTATTAGTTTTACTATTATATATGCACGTTAGTTAAATATTTATTTAAAATTAATATATTATATATTATTTTTAAGTTATGACTAAAAAGTAATAGATATAGACCACCTAACGAATAAAACTAATGAAAAATTAGTGTACTTATTGTGTAATCAAATATTAAAACTTATATAAACGACCTAAAAACTTTTTAGTGCAACAAATCTTCAATCTTTATCAACGTTTGCTTAGAAAGTATCATAACGTTAGAAACGACCTAAACTGTTGCTAATTTATATGTAAGAAATAGGTACATTAAATTGCGATATTCATCTATCGTAGTTCTTGAAGTATTTTACATCCAAAATAAAACAAAAGATTACATTTTACTTAATTATTTTAGCTAGTGTATGTGCGGTGCGCGTGCGTTTGTTGGATGAGCTGTGCGCTTGCGCGCGGGCGAGCGAGTGTGTATATGAACACATGAGCGTGATGCCGGCCGGCGGCGGGTTGGGTAAAAAACGAGCACGCGGCTCTGCGCCCGATGATCGATCGGCTTCGCGCTTGCGCTTTGTACCCCTTACTCCAGAATGCGTGAGTTAATCATGCACCGAGGACTTGGATTTTGTCCTTTTTATTTTATATGTACAGAGAAATTATTATTATTATTTTTCCATGCCCGCGTGTCGTGAAATTATTATATAATGCCAGTTGTCGCACAAACTTTCGGGCAGGTCATTCGTGACTCTGACTTGCACGCATCGTCCACCGGGATTGTCGTGGCTATACCAATCCGGTCACCGGTCACAACCACTATACCGATTCTATACAATATAATATAACCCCTCAATTCCCATCGGATTCGATGGGAAATTAATAATAGTAATTCAATTCATTTTCTATACATATAGAAAATATACACACTTACGATATTGTATCTTACGAATGGTACCTACTATTATCTATATAAAATACGTATAAAATCCTTTGGTTTTATTAATTTAAAATTAGAAGCAAGATCGAATTCAATCATGCAATAAATGTTTTAATATATTTTATTCTTGTATATTAAATACATTGAAGAACAAGATGAACAAAAAACCAAATATTTTTCTTTAATAAATTGGTTAAAACAATTTTATGTGTATGAAATTGCGTAATTGTTTTTTTATACGTCATTATGATGTAGGTAATAATAGAGAATATAAAAACATATTTTGAGTACATTTAAAATTTTTATTTTGAATTTTAATGAAGTATATTATATTATATCAAGTTTTAGGCATATAAGTTAAATAATATATTATAATATGTTAAGTCTAAATTCTGAATTATTTCTCTTACAGTTCGATTTTATTATTTGATAAACATCATAAATTATATAATGTACACGATTCAAATACATATTGTTAAAGTTTAAGTATAATATAAATAATAATAGTATTTTTATCTTAATTTATGAATTTGTTTAGTGTCTTGTAAAGATAACAATAATTGATTAAAATAACCTATTATAGATTTACATTTCTGGTTGTACACAAAGGTGTCAACGTGCACAATCTACCTAATAATTTCAATAATTAATTGTTAAAGAATTAGGTTTTTAAAAGAAATTAGTCAATTATTGTTAAGCCGTTGAGTTCTCGTGCTAAAATGTGCCGAGCCTTGAAAAACTAGACACATGAAATTATAAACTCATTGATAATTGACGTCACGTATCCGTATTTTGTTCCCTCCCTAACCCATTATCATGCCTGCTGGAATGTATTCATAGACCGTGTGGTCTATTGACGGAAGTCAATTCCGCTAGTAGTTAATGCTACCCTTCTCTTCATCCTGTCAATTACATGTGTTGATAAATAAACAAGTTAATTGCATTGGTTCTCAAACTTTTAAAAATATATTTTTTTAACTGTCATTAATGAAAAATACAATTAAATTACCAATATGTACATCATTTTTACCCTGACATTGAACTTCATAAAGTACCTATACGTTCTTCTTGTATGGGTTCTTGATTGTTATATCATAGCAAATTCTTAATATGAATGTTAAATTTAAATGAAATACCTACTTATATATTTTATTACTTTTATTCGACCTTTTCTATACATTACTTATACGTAATGCTTTAGTAAACACTGAAATATAATAAAATTTAATATTTTTCTATACATTATAATCTTACTCAGCATATTTAATATTAATACTAACTGATAACAAATATTATGTTTTAGCATTTGTGTCGGTCGAGACCGGAGGCCCTAGCCGTGCACAATGAATGAACTGGACTCATTAAGGCAAGAGGCTGAAACGCTGAAAAATGCCATACGAGTAAGTATCTTATAAATTTAATAAATAATAATAATTCAATAATTTATCATTTACACTAAGCTAATAAATAAATCAGTTTTAATACTATATTGTACTTCACTTCAAAAGCCTTAAAGTCAAAATGAATAATATAGATATTTTTTAGTACATTTATTTTTGTGTTATATTTTTAAAATATTTTTATTATAATTAATGAACAATAAGTATTCATTTATAAATGCAAACACAACACATAACTCAAAATTTATAAATACCATACAATTAACGCTGTTTGATTATTATCTCGTTCATATAAGCCTAGGTTGGTCCTTCCAAAGTACTACCAAGTCAATGATGTTAATTAATAATTAATTGTACAATGTAACCAGCCCACATTACATAAATTATTGAATTAATTTATTAATAAATCTAAATTAACAATTTTTAATAAATTTTACGAATGTACAATATGATGCATATAAGCATTATTAAATGAAATCAGCTATTAGTTTTTATCGATTTAAAATTGTCCGCATAATTATAATATAACCGGTGTGTTCAAATTTCGTTCGTCCGACAGTTTTATTAACTCGTGATTATTGATTTGTTTATTTTTAAATTTTTTAAACTAATACATCTTTTTTTTGGTTCAATTTATTTGTAGCTGGTTGACGTTGAATATAGTTTAATCTTCGTATCGTTATGATAATACGACGACGTATTGGTAGTCTGAAACTCTAAAACCTTCTAAATTCGACATGTGTTATTGTATGTAATGTTTTTTAATCAGTAAAGGTTTATGATAATAATCGTATTTTCTAATTCACCTATGATCAAAATAAAAAAAAAAATGATGGATTTTACATTTTCTCATCCTTTTCACTGATATAATATAACATTGTTATTATGATAATAATAATATAAATAAATTACTGAACAATATTTCCATCGTCACAATATATTATATTAATTTAAAAAGTGTGTCTATACTGCGACCACAAGTTGTACATCATAAAATACAACCATAAGATACATTTTTCAATTTAAATGTCGATAAATATATTTATAATAACAATATAATATTGTGATGTATCCGTCAAAAAACCCGTTCATCCCGTTATTCGTTGCGTATTCGTACGACAATCACGTGTTGCGCTCTCGAGATCCACTCGTAACCGTCACACACACACAGCTATCCCTTACACGCGTAATACCAGAATGAAACGTCTTATCCAGACGACGGTTGCACGGGAACAACATTTTTCTTTTCTTTTTTTTTTCTATTTTAAAAACGGAATGTAACCTAGTCGAATCGTTTAGACGAATAGCATTATATGCGTGTAAACGAGCATAATATTATGTGCAGCGGTCCTATAGATGGGAAAAAATGTAAAATCGTCGTTGCCCGCCCGGTTTTATGATATATATATATATAAAAAATAATAGTAACAATCGTCCTGTATAATAACACTCTGCGGTTATATATATATATGAGCACGGAGCTGCTATTAAAACGCCGCGGCGTTATTTTATGTGTACAAAAAGTATAATAATATACGCTGCGGCTGTGTGGCCAATGCCGCGCATACACTGCACGCACACGTCTACAAGTCGGCGCTCGTTTGGTGAATCGAGCGGGTCGGTGGCGTAGGTGGAGGGCGTTAGCGTGGTGTAGTGCAGAGAGAGCTTTTGCGGTGCGGCGACGGCGACACGCGAAGAGGAGAACGACGGCGGCGGCGGCGGCGGCGTCGTCGTAGTTGTCGTCGTCGTCGTTGGTGGTGGCCAGCGAAGGGGTCATGCGAAAGCCGGCCGGCAGTCTCGCTCCCCCCCAGCCACGCCACTCTGCTCCCCCATATCTGCTGCTCTCATATGCGGTGGCGGCGACCGACCTCTCCTCCACCGTCCCGCCGTTGCCGCCGCTGCGACTATCTCGCGCGCGCGCCCGTTTGCACGTCGATCAATATGGCGCGTAGCCGCCGTCTCGCGCGCGGGTGCGCCGCCGTCGTTGTCGTTTGACTATAACTGCACGACGAGGGATCGTTCACACTGGCCAATTTACCCCGTCTGAATAAAAATAATAATAATAAAAACCGTGTATATTATAGTTTGTAATCGAGGATGATGTATCATAAAAAAATCAACTGTAGGTTTTTTATTCTTCAAAATTTCGTCCCATGGAATCAAATTGTATAGAAAAATCGGATTGCAATATAGAATCGAATACTCTCGTTTGTTCGCCCCACGTATTAATCGATACATGTGTATCATGTGTACCCGAGAATTTCGTTTATACTACACCATAAAATACTTGAACATCGAATCCGTGATTCAAATCCCAATTATTTCCCAAAAAATTACTCTTGCTACGTCTGTTGACATTGGGATGAGGTTTTTTTTTATTTATTCGAATGATTTTCTTTTCTTTGGTGATTATTCTTGTGTATTGCAAATTTTATATCAATTGATATAGCTATACCAGTTAATCATACCTAGTTTTATTATTTTTATTGTTTTTATTACTATTATATACAATATATGTCTCTATTATAAGAATGATGACTGATGAGTTTGTTACCTATTGTAATTTGTATTATGATATAATATCGATTCAACTGCCGATCATATACATATTTTTTTTTTTTTTACTGATAATTATTTAATTATTTAATATTATTAGTCGTTACTTATATTTTTAATATTCATTAGTGCCTTTATTATTATTATGAAAATATAAAACATCACGAATTCACGAATACGAAAACGCCCTTTTAACTCTTTTTAGTGATTATTTTATTATAGTCTACCGTTACACAATTAATTCAAGAAGTAGTAATATTGTCATAGACTATTTTATTGTAAAATAATTAAGACAAATTTTTATTTTACAATTAAATATACATGGTATCAACATTTAACATATTATTGTACACTCTTAAAAAAAAAAAAAATATTGGATTTTGTGGTTGTTATTATTTTATTGTACCATATTATGTATAGTATCTCCAGTTTATTATTGTCCTTACAAAGACATTATAATTATTCTTTTATTTCTCTAGTAGTCTAGTAGATACATTTTATGTATTTATTAAATGCATAAGTTGTGTTAAAAAAATTAATTCAATTCAATGTTTATTCTATTTTCAATATTGTGTAATAAAACTTAATTAAAACCATTATCTGTTTATTCAATTGCATTGTAGATACTTGCTTAATATATTTTGGTGCATGTACGCAATGCAGAATGGAGATAATTATTTTCTTATATCTATTCATTAGTCTCTAAATAGACACTTGTTAGAATGTACCTATAATGAATAAAAAAAATAATTTCCTGTCAAAATTATATATATATATATATATATACCTAATATGTATTGTATATTGTGTATTAAATTCATTATGTATATTATAGTATATATCATATACCTAATACTGCTTTTCAATAATTTGTTTGACAAGTAATTAGTCATTGTGTATTTAAATTATGTAAACTATGAATCAAATGTTTATATTTATTTATAATTCCAATGGACAATGTGCAATTTATAATATAGTTATAAAGATAAAAATATTAATACTAAACAAAAATGCTTGTTATTATAATATTTGGTTTAATTATACCTTACTATAATAAACATGAGTTATTTTATTACGTTGTTATAATTATATTGCTGTATGTGTGTATCCATGTGTAAAACTAGTTTGATTAAAAGTTTTATTTTTTTAATAGGATGCAAGAAAAGCAGCATGCGACACAAGTCTGTCGCAAGCAACCACCAGCATGGAACCGGTCGGCCGGATACAAATGCGAACGAGACGTACCCTCCGTGGACATCTCGCCAAAATATATGCCATGCATTGGGGCTCTGACTCCAGGTAATTCAAGACATTAAAAAAAAAAAACCTGGCATATAAATATAGACAAAATTCTATAGTAGAATCAGTCAATTATTAGATCTAATTATGACTGCTTGCAATTGTCATATTTATAAATAAATTAAACATTATGACAAATTTACAACAACAAAAATGTCATATTGTCATTTTTGAATAGCTATTGTATAATACTATAATCAGTATTAGTGTTTATAATTTTCTTTAAAAAAACAACTTCATAGTTTAAAATGTTTTATAAAAGACTTTAAATACTAATATGGAAATACAATTATTATTAAAATATTAATTTGCTTTTTATTCTTTCTGTATTATATTTATTTTCAACCTCTGATGTACAATATATATTATATATTTTTAAAACTTATTATTTATTGAATAATTTTATTTCAGAAACCTAGTATCAGCCTCACAAGATGGAAAGCTTATCGTATGGGATAGTTATACGACAAATAAGGTACACGCCATACCACTTAGGTCTAGCTGGGTGATGACGTGTGCATATGCCCCATCCGGCAGTTTCGTTGCTTGTGGTGGTTTAGACAACATATGTTCAATTTATAGGTATCCTATATAATTTCTTAATAATTTAAGGCCAAATTAAATTTTTTTTTTTAAATATTTTTATTATTTTTTTATAATATTTTTAGTTTAAAAACAAGAGAAGGTAATGTAAGAGTTAGCCGAGAACTGCCAGGGCACACAGGTTACTTATCATGTTGTAGATTCCTTGATGATAACCAAATTGTCACCAGCTCTGGAGATATGTCATGGTAAATACTTAAATTTTTTTGATAAATTACATTTTATTCTCACTTAAAACTATTGTGTAATAGTGCATTATGGGATATTGAAACTGGCCAACAGTGTTCATCGTTCATTGGACATACTGGCGATGTTATGTCTCTGTCTATGTCACCTGATATGCGAACATTTGTATCAGGAGCTTGTGACGCTTCAGCAAAAGTATTTATAATTTATTGTTTTCAAATAAAATACAGCTTAATTATTAATATTTAATTTTCAGTTATGGGATGTTCGAGATGGAACATGCAAACAAACGTTCCCAGGACACGAATCTGATATCAATGCTGTTACGGTAATTAATTAATAAAATTATTAACTTTTTTTTAAGTAAATATTGTATACTATTGTTAATAGTTATTTATATAATATTATAATTATATACATCTTTGGTTTTATCATTTTTAAAATGTTCAATGTTTTTGTTTAGTTTTTCCCAAATGGCTATGCCTTTGCTACTGGCTCAGATGATGCTACATGTCGTTTATTTGATATCCGGTCTGACCAAGAATTAGCCATGTACTCACACGACAACATAATATGTGGCATAACATCTGTATCATTTTCAAAATCAGGACGTCTACTATTGGCAGGTTATGATGATTTCAACTGTAATGTTTGGGACTCGATGAAAGCTGAACGTGCCGGTTAGTTTAAATTTATTTTAAGTTAATAATTACAAAAAAAAATTTCTATAAACATTAAACATTTATTAAGGATTCGAAATTCATAAATGAATCATATCTTATTAATTTAAAATAAAAGATATTAGGTATTTATGTTCTCAGTATTTTATCTAGTTTAAAAATAATCCATGGTAAAAATATACTAAAACAAGAAATATCTTTCCCCTAAAAATATTTGAAAACATACATTTTAAGTTTGAATTTATACTGGTTATTATTTTTATAACTTATTTTTTAATTTTTTTTTAAAAGAATATTGCAAGTTTATTAAATAATAATTACAATATTATCAAGTATAAAATCATATAAATTGAAATTATTGTACCTAATTAAAAACCTTTTACATTTATGAATAATGAATAATTAAAAATATATATATTTATTTTTCCAAATTTCAGTATATGTACTGTATAATAGAGATTTATTTTCCCAGACGTCCTTTCTCATTTTTATTTTTATTTTTTTATATACCTAATTACACATAAATTATAATGCATGCCTTAATATATTATGTACCTTTATAAATCATTCTTATAATTTGGTTTGATTTCAATTGGTATATGTGTAATGTATGGCCCAAATATTTCCAATTGAAATTCTTGTTTACTTGATAACCAACCAACCTAAAGAAATTAATTAATGTTAAATCATTTATAAGTTCATAACACAGTGTACTCTCAATTATCCATAGTCTTCTGCAGAATCATCTACTTACATATTATATGTATACAAAAATTATGAAATTTAAAATATTTTCTTAATATTATATGAATATTTAAATAAAAAAAAACATCCTCTAATTTAATTTGAATTTTGCGTATTATCCGTGGAATTCATTTTTCCATGGATGCCAAGCCACCCTTCCCGCAGATAATCGATATTATACTGTATTTATAATTATATACTTCTCTAGATGTTGTATTAGGAAAAGGTAGCACACTTCTAAGATCTGTATTTAAATTTCCTTCTCTCATCATCGCATTTTTCTTTACTGCATTTAGTTTTTCATTTCTTTCTCTATTTTGTATAAATATTTATTAATAAATAAATTTAATATGATTTATTATAGCAATACTTATATTCATCTAATATCCACTCCCATTTATTAGGCCAATCATCAAAAGCTTTTTGTTCTTGGTCACAACGACTTCTGAAATTCTGATCGTCACGTACAGATACATTTGCTCTAGCCATCTTATAATAAAATAATAATATTGAATTTTAGATATTTAATATACAATAATATTAGTAACTAAGCAATATAACATCTAATTATTAAAACTATAGACATTTTAGTAGTTAGGACATTTTTTATGTTTAAGTATAAAATAATTAAAATATAAATCTGAATTTCAAAAGTATTATTTAAATTGCAAATTTATAGTAATGTATGTTTATAAAATTGCATGAACATTAGTTTTTCAATAATTAATTCAAATTAAAATGCAAATAGTATTATTAAGAAACATAAATAATCTATAAAAATTATATTAATTAAAACTTATTATTACACCTATATTCTTCCCAAATTAGTAATTAGAAATGAAACTTATGTGACAAAATAAATATCTAGACTAAAACTGTATTCAAGTGAGAGAATTTTTTTAAATAGGTAGTTTGATGTAGTGTTAAGTTGTTTTTAATTTTTATTAAAGAATTATTTTTGACATATTTTTAGATTCTTTTAAGGTGTAATAACACAGAGTCTACCTCTTTGTCCTAGTAATAATATATTTTATACATCCTTGGTCCAAAAACTATTTTAATTATGTTACTTGAAATGTTTTATACTTTTAAATAATATTAAATTACTATTATTTTGTTGTAGGTATATTGGCTGGTCATGACAACCGTGTCAGTTGCCTGGGAGTAACTGAGGATGGCATGGCTGTTGCTACCGGTTCATGGGATAGCTTTTTACGTATTTGGAACTGAGTTGGCCCTCTAATGAGACCTATGAAGTCAACGCCAAACGGTCCCTGAATTACAAAAAAAAAACCCCAAAAAACAGCTAAATAAATAAATAAATAAAAATACATCAAAAAACCAAATAAAGTAAAAAACAGTTCAAACATTTTTTTCTTAACGGGGGACCACTCACGCGAAATGAAATGTTTTGTTTTTATCACTATAAGTAATCTCTAAGTTGCATTATTCAAAATCAAATACCACCCGACTTGAAGGTCTTCCGTTTCGCGCATTTTGGGACAAGTGTCCGCGGCTGTTTAGGTGCTCAAAAAACAAAACCGTGGCAACACAAACTATCTATGAAAACGTAGTTTTAACAATTATATTTTACAACATATAATATACAGATGTGTGTGTGTGTGTGTGTATATGTATATATATACATACATACATACATACATACATACAAACTAAAATAATTATGAATATTTATATCTAAGTCATATAACTAGAATAGATCAGTATTTAAAGTTATAAAACGCTAAAAAAAAAATTATATTCCTAAAAAGTTTTTTTAACGAGTGTTCATATTAAAAATAATTTTTAAAACAACAAAAAACAACTTTATATACTTTTCTGTGTAAATACTAGTAAATTAAATCTTGTGTATAATATTAAAATTTAGTTCTTAGAGTTAAATATATAATCAGAACTGTGTGCATTTTTCAAATAAATCTGAACTATATATTATTTTCACCGAGAAGTTTTAGATTTTACACCGATGTTGGTTTTTAAAATATACAGGCGTTATTTTACAAAAAGAAGTTAATCTATTAACAGTTTGTTCTCAATACAATGGTCGGTTGTTTCTCTTTGCTGATACCCATTTATATTAAATTATTATACTTAATGTGTATTTGTCTATAAGTGAAATATTTTGGGTTGAACATTGAGATTGACTTCTTAAAATATTTAGAATCGTCTTAACATTTTGTAACACCACGGACGGCCTTCATGAGGGTTGTGCTCTGATCATACACATCTTTGGTTTTTATTATAAACAATATTCTTTTAATATATATTTTACTTTTAAATTTTTTTTTTTACATTCTAACGCACACATACACATTTTTATATTACATAACCAGTTTTTTAAAAAGCATTTATACCTATTAAAATATACGTGTGAGTTATTTGTGTTGTTTTTAAACTGTCAAGCATTCATTGAATAGTTAATTTTAATTAATATTAATTTTATTGTTACTTTGTAAACAAAACCATTACGTTAGCATTATGAATCTGATAAAACCATAAGTTTTGCCACTATATATATCTAAAGGTGGTCATTATTTTGTATTATTATTATTATTATTATTATTTAATTACTTAATTCTTTAAATGTCCACGAATTACTAAAATAAATTTTTGATTCCCTAAATGGATTTACCTACACCATTGAATATCCTACAACTCTTACTGATAATAATGGTGGTGGTCATATTTTCAGTTTCTTTATAATTTTATACGGTATAGCTAACACTCAGTATGCATATTTATGGCGAATTACACACAAAATTTAATATTTGCATTTTCCTATAAATCTGATAATTTAATTGTTAATGTATCAATACAAGGCAAAATGTCTATTAAGTCTTACCTAGATCTTTCATGGATGCGTTGTAATTTATGTTTATAAGAATGTCTTATTTCAATTTATCTAATCTTCATATACTTGTGTTTTTGGGTTAATTAAACATGAAGTAAGACTTTTTTGTATGCATTAGCTGTATACTATACCATGTGTTGTGTTCTAATATGTTAGCTATCTGATACAGACAATTTATCTTAATACCTAAAGAACTATTTACTTAGAAACCTTTTTTAGTTTTATGATTTAATATTTTTATAAATATATATTTTTTCCTAAAAGACTAATTATTTCTATTAAAAAGAAAAGTCATTGAATATGATGTTTAAATTCAATGTACATTGTCAACAACCACATGGTTAATTGTTAGAAAATACATTTTTTTTTCAACTTGAATGATCAGCTGTATAATAATTTATGAACATACAAAATATAAAATTAATTAAAAGTATTCATTTTACTTTTAGTTATTTAAGAATAAACAAAAAAATTGTATATTTATATGCATGTATGTAACATATTTATACATACATATATATATATAGATTTATTAATAATAATACTAATAGTATGTACAAAATATCAAATTTATAATTACATTTTTTTGCTTAACCAGACATCTTTGTAAACATTTTAATACATTCAGTACTTAGAGAATCTTATCGATTATTGTAATGATTTTGTGTTCTACTTTCATTTTGTTTTTGTTTTTGAGTGTGTGTTGCAGTCATTTTTTGAATTTTTTCTATAGTACGTATATTTTATAATTAAAAAAAAATTATCAATAGGATTACATCTTACCATCTAATATTATTATGTAAATATAAAATAGAAATTACATAATTTACAATTATAATTATAATTTTTTTTTTTTCGGCAACAGTTTGATGTCACACACTGTATCATATAGGTACTTTTACTATGGTTATAAATTATAATTATAAAATATTACAACTTTAGGTCTTACGTAAAGATAAGGTCTTAAGATTATCGTTGTTCGATAACTATTAAGAAAATAAGGAAAAAATATTAAAAAATATTGCAGTCAAAAGAATATCGCTGTTTTTGTCGAATTTCTAATCATATTAATTAATTTTAAGTTAAGTTATCATTATTAATTTTAATTTATTGCCAAAAGGAAAAAACACTAAAAACCAAGTAGTTAATAGTGTCTTGTATTTTTTTTATTTCCTTTTTTTTTATCGCTATTGCGTTTATTTATTTATTTTTTAAAATGTAAGTGTAATAAGTTTGTCATGGTAAAATAAAATAAATATTTAACATATTCAAATATGTTAAGTGTTATTTAATATGCTTTTTACACATTGCCATTGATTAAATAATTAAATACTTTTAGAGCACTCTTTAAATTTTAATTTTTTCTAGCAGTGATTGACCTCATGTGCAATGCATAGATTTTATTAAAAATCTTAAATCAATAAAGTTAATATAACTGGTGACCCAATAAACATACTACACTAATTTTTTACATAAAATTTTGTGTTTTTTTTTACGTTTTAAACTCAAGTGCATTTTATATTTAAAAATGAAAATTGTTTTCTGTTTTATTACAATGACCTTAAAAAATAAAAATAAATCATAATTTTTTTAAAACAGAAATCTTTATTTTCAATTAGTCTAATAGTCCTAAACTAAATGTTCTATTAATTATGTTAATATTGAAACCATATATTTTTTTTTTTTAATTGTTCCGACGATTCAGTGTTGAAGATTATAAATACCTATAGTTTAATATTCATAAGTAATTAAATTAAATTACATTTAAACAGATCTGTGACATAAGAGTCCATAAAATCCTATTGCATTATTTTTGATCCTCAAAACTGTAAATGATAATAGTTTAAAAATAATTAAATAAAAGTTAAATATCAATATCAAATTTTACATTGGCACAAAATATGAAATTAAAATTATATTTTGTGATTTAAAAAAAACTATGTTAAGTATTTAGAACTGTTGATATTGAAAAACTAAATCCATTCTATAGCATTATCATTTATGTATTTCTATTTTCTTATTTTTCTTAACAATCCTACAAGCTATTGCCATTAGAGACCTCTCATTAAATACCTATATAAGAAGTATTGCAAACCAACATCATTTGCTATTTGCATACACTTATTACAAGTTCAAAGTTGCAACATTGAACATACTTAATACTGAACATAGGTAGTAATAACTAATATTACATTAGGTATTACCGCTGATAAAATATCAAGAATTTTATAATATTTGATTCGTCTACAGTGGTGCCAAAGTAGTTTAAGGTATGGAGATTGGAGAATTTTTTAACTGAGTTAATTGAAAAATTCAGATCAAACAGTGGGATACTTGTACAGTAGTGCAGTACCTACATGAAACATAAAGATTAAGAGTATTAAACACAAAATAAATGTGTCCAAAAATTATGGATAGTGTCATTATGATTTGTATACCATAATAAGAATAGAGTTCAATATTTTTATTAATATAAAAATGACTTACATTTTATTAGTTACCTTAAAACAGTTTAGTAGGTACTTACTAACATTTATACATAAATATATTACAAACTCTTAAAAATATATTTTTGATTCTGATCAATGTTTCAATCTTCAACTTCAACAACTTTTAATGAATCTATAATGGGTACTTTGGGTAGTCAAAAGTAAACAATTAGCAGTACCCTTTTTTTTTTAATAATTGTGAAAAATCAAAACAAAATAAAATAGGTAAAGGAAAAACAATATTTTCTACAAATATCCAGTTTTTGACAAAATCAATTTTATAATTATAATAACTGTAATTATAACTCGAACCCGAATTACTGTAGATATGTGAAGTTTCACCAGATGTTAATGTTGACATTTGTTATCCATAGCATAACTTTCAAAACATTTTACTAATTAAAAGCTACATAATATAATATGCATTTCATTTTGAAATTTTCTAAGTCCATAAAACAATTTAGATTTAGATTAAAAAATTTGAAAACTCAATATAAGATCCCTCATTAGTAATATTAGCAACTTTTAATAATTAAAATCTACAAAAACATGATTTTTTTTCTATGAGCGTATGAAGTTCAATAAAAAATGTATAAATATATGTTCAATATACATAGCTAAAACTTAAAACTATAATACAAGTTTACTTATATCTATATAGTTCTTACTGAAATCTAAAGCTCTAAAAAGATATACCAGCACAATTTTTTATAGGCATTAATTTGTATGAACTTGCATAGATACTAGTACGTAGGTAGCTAGTATCTTCTAAGACCGTGGTATATACCTACCTATTATTTTCAGATATTATAGAATTACGAATTATTAACAAGTAGTTAAACTATTATAGAACCATGTAACTACAATAACTACGTTAAAAATGTCTAGTGCGGCATGTTCTCAAAGTTGTATATTATGTACATTACACGTTGAACCTCAATAAAACAGAACTTTCCTAATACGGAACAATTTTGTAGGTCTTGTGCAAGTAAAAACCTTGCATAAACTGGAAATATGACATGCATGTGTAAAAAATAAAATATGTTACGTAAATATTATTGATATGATGATATGTAGGTACATCCTAAAACGATAAATAAAATAAAATTGCACTACATACTAAGTTATTACTTATTTGTATGCATGGTATCGATCAATGTACACAAATTTTTACATGTACTTTCAAATTCTAGTTTTGTGCTTACAATTATTTACCGAAGACGATGTATGACAGAAAACTTCATGGACATCAACAACTGCAGTATAAATTTTATTATTTAAATAAATATTATACATTTACATTAAACATAAAAATTCTTATACAAATATAATAGTTAGATAATATGATCAAATTAATAATTATTTATATTCATAAAATAATCGATACAATAATTATTTCAAATAACAAATTTATTAATAATCCTTCGAGATCATTATGTATTATAAATCATATAACATAATAATTAGGTATTCAATACATGGTATGGCTACATATAATAATAAGGCATGATTGATATGGAAGACATAAAAAAATATAACAAATTTCAATCGACATTTAATTTAACTTATTAGTGTTAAAAATAAATAATAACAATAAATAATAAATAATATTTTATACAGGAATTTACTCCCATTCTTGTTTAATTTTTTCGAAAACAGCATCTTCTATAAAAGGCTTGTCGATAAGGCTAAAATGATAATAATATCATGTTATGTTTATTTAAAATTAATTTAATATTGCTTATTCTTGTAGAAATGTTTATTGCATACCTGATCATAATATCACCACAGAAAAAACATTCAGCTGCCAATAATTTATCTAAGGATTCTTTGACTTTATCACGACGATTGATTGCTTCCAATGACTGTGAAATATCTTTATTGTTTTGGTACAAAGTGCTGAGCTGATTCTAAAAAAAAAAAAATTTACTTCAAAATCAATAAATCAACCGCACCACAGCTACATACCTGAAGATCCTTAATAGTATTTATTATACTGGAATCTACATATGGTTGCATTTCTTTGATTAGACACTCTGCATGAAAACAATGTGAGCAAGGAAACGTATAGAAAGCTTTGGTCATTAATTGTTCATGACAACTACTACACTCATTTGATGGTTGGATTAACATGTACCCATTTCTGAATGACAAAATTTCAGATCTAATTACTTCTGCTGATTTGGTAGCATCTTCCATTTCTTCCTTGAGATTTTGTATATCTTTATTGTATACCTAACAAAATATATACAAATGCAATTATTTCCATAATATTCCTCATACAAACTATAATAACTATCACATTATCTTACTTCAAGAGATGAGCACACGGCGTCTTTAAAATGATCAATTGTTACAAAATCTGGGAAAAATGGTAAGATGTCTTCAATTTTTATAAACTTGCACTCTTCCAAAAAACGCATCGCTTGTTCTATGTCATTATTTTGTTTCACCACGTATTGTGCTAAGGAAAAGATGGATAATTAAATTTTTATGTCAAATCAATAAGTATATTTGTACAGTGTAACTCACCAATCTTTAGCCAAAGTTTTTTTGATAATTCTATGTTATTGTTGGGCAACGAAGCTGTGGTTTTAGCCAAATCAACACTGATTGTCAAAGCTAGATCCACTGCAGCTTCCCATAGGCCCAAAACAATGGACAATTGTACACATGCTTCTCCTAATTGATGTTCACGACACAATCGGAGAGCAAATTCTGGACTGTAGCTCACAGCTGTTATCTCTCGACCTTGTAGCTTTAAGTAATTCATTAGTTTGTCTTTATTGTACTTGATATAGAGAGAAATCAAATAGTTATGTACAGATTCTGCATGACAGTTCAAGCAATGAATACTGTACTCCAAGTATCTGATTATTTCCATAGCCTATGTAAAATATACAAACAATATGATTGTACAGATTTCTATGCAAATGAGCGCAATATTTGGTTCTATACTCACAAGTCTTTCACTTGGATTCGGAATTATCAATGCATTGATGACTTTTAATGGATCTAACTTCTGTCCTTGTTTTATCAAAATAGATACAGTTTGTGCCGGAGCTTTTTCAACAAGATCAGAGGAAAACGTATAAAATAGTTCACTAAATGGATGGTTGTCTAACAATGTTAATGCTACAAATGTATAATCATAATATTAAAATTAGTTATAAATAATATTCTAGAAACATCAATTTTATTTACCCTCAGCAATGTTTTCTTCATTTAAATAATGTTGAATAACACGTTTATAATCTTGATTTTCAAGTGCCAACCAAATCATAAAACTCACATCACCGTGACTAGCCAATATGTCATATATGCTTTCCCAATTTTTACGAATACAATCCTAAAAGTAAAAAAAACTATTAAAAATATATATATAAAAAAAAACAATAAATACAGTTGATGCAATTTATAAGATACATAGATATAAGTATAATATCACGAGCACAAGCTTTGCTTTTAGATGGTGCTGCAATATGTATCCTATGGTATTTTAATTATATTCTTTGTATTATTTATATTGTTGCAAAATAGTTATTATTATTATTAAATATAAGATTCAGTTGATTATAAGTTTTAAGACTTAAAACAAACCAAAACACTATCTGAATGTATCTAAATAGTTAATACTAAATACATTAAAACAAAGCCAATTAAAAACCCACTATATCAATTAAAAGGCCCAAATTAATGACTCATTAACTATTTTAGTAGTCATGTGTGTAAATATTTTGAAATAACTATTTTTTTTTTTAAATTTACTTGTGTTATAAATTTATAATGGTTTCGATTCATGCCTTTAATGCAATAACCGCAATCACATTTCATATCATTGGATGGAGTAATCATTTTAATAAGAAACAATATAAATACAAGCAGTATAAGGCCTAAATAGTCAAAAGTAACAAAAATAACAATTTTTTTAAAATACAATAAATAGTATTATGTAAATGTAAAATAAATAAATAAATAAATCTAATCCTAAAAGACATATTTCAAGTGTCTAGATTAAGAACTAATAAAATTAGGGAGTACAAAGAATATGGTTCTCTGGTAATAGAACATTTAAATAAAGAGAACCATAAGAATTTTTATTAGCTTGCATTTGAGACCCAATTGCTAAGGAGACCATATAATTCAACCATATTCACAAATAAAACATACTAAATAGCAATATATGGATTTAAGCATGAGCTAATTATTTAAGTGAGCAGAATTTTGATGAATGAAACCTAGATTCACTTAGTGCTGGGTTCCAAAGTGAGTCTTATAAGTGGCGTTCACTGTATATAATTATTTATAAATTAGTAGATATTTACTTGAATAATGGATGTAGATAAAAATTGTTTAAATGATTCTTGTAGCGTAGTATATTCTTGTAATTTTCCTTGTTTAGAATTTCTAAGTACAGCCAATTCATTAGCAAATAACTCAATCAACCACAATGTAATCATTGTTATTTTTGTATAATCCTGCGAGTTTAAACCATGTAGTTTCTGCAAGTAAACCAAAAAAAAAAAAAAAAAAATTTAACTTATTACTTAGGTACATAAATTTAAACTAAATATCATACTTTCATAAGAAATAATTTAATGGGTTTTTTTTCATTTAAATGTAAAAATTTCAATACAATTTCTTCAAATGATACATTTAGGTTAGCATATATCAGTGCACTATTTTCATATCTAAAAACAAGTGATACAATAAATTAATGACTAACTTATGTTTATATTTTAATTTTATTTATTGGTAGTATTTAAATAGGTAAATAATTAATTAATTACTGTTTTGAATTGAAAAAATGCTCTGCTTGTCTAACTAATACTTGATTTATCCTGTGAGGATTGTTAATGCATATTTCTTTTGCTTCTTCAAACATCCCTTTATCAAGATAGACCTAATTAGCAATATTATAGTAAATATTTTAAAATTCCAGAAAATATCATTATTTTATGATCTCAATCATACTTTCCAAACATGACGATCTTCTTTATTTATTTTATATCTAAAAACGGCACGTTCTGCATACAACCAAATTGTACCGGTCATCAAATCTTTTGTTATATTCAACAGTCTTCCATAGCTCTAAATGGCATATTTAATTGTATAAACAAATAAAATTTAAAATATCTAATTATTTACATCGGAACAATAATCTTCATCCATCACTTGAGATGCATTGCGATCAGCAGGGGCTACTAAAGAAACAGCAATAACTCTTTCTGGAAACAACAACAATACATGATAACGTGTAAATGTCATTGACAATGGTACAGTGAAATCATCATCATCTCTTCCATACAGCCGACTATACTCAATGAGTTCATGAGAACTAAAAATTGTTTTTTCATCTTTGTTTATATCAATCTGTAAATTAATGTTTTGAAATTAATTTAAATCACAGTATATTGGTATATTAAAAATAGTAATTTACCTCTGCAACAAATACTCCTAACTCTGTAAGAAATCCAAAATATTTTGGAGCTGTAAAATCATTGTTTAAGAAATAAAAATGTAATTTGCTATGTTTCACTACAGTTGGGACTTCATAAAACCGTTCTGTAAAAAGAAAAATAATTATTACAATATACACATAACTTTCTTATACTCAAATTTAACTATACTAAATTTAAATGTATATACCACTTTAGTAATCAATTATACAGAATGGATCACTATGTTTTGCTGTATGCTAGTAATAGTCATAAGAAAATTGTTAATACAGTTGCTTACACTCGCCGCAGAATAAGAACATACCTGGGCGGCAGACCAAAACAGGTTTACCGCACGCAGGTTGTCACTAACATATATACCTATCGTTGGCCAACTATGACAGGTTGCGGTGAGGAACTGGTCTGTTGACGGCGCAACGAGGTATGTTCTTATTCCGTAGCGAATGTACTCAGTAGATATTTTTCAAAAACGAATTGTACTTAATTGATTCCTCGTTCTTAAATAATACAGATATTAAATATAATATTAAACTAGCCTGGAATGGTCAAATAATTATTGAAAATTTGCTGTAACATTGGTCTTTCGTCTTTATTGAATATGAAGTCAATAAATTGATACAATTTTGTTGGTGTAATTGCTAGTATATAAAATAAATCTGATTTTCCGACTCTATGATATTGGAGTCCAATTATAGGAATAGGTTGTCCTTTACTTATATCAAATACCTGTAATATATAGTTCATAAAAATTTAATTTGGCTAGTGTTAAATAATGAATTGACAGCAATACTACAAACCTCTTTCCAATATTGAACAACACTGCCTTGGAAAAATCTATCAAATTCTGTTCCTAATTGTGTTTCAATTATTGCACCAGATGAATTTCCAAGCAGTATAGGCCCAGTTGTGCTGGATGTGGATTTCACTCTATAATCATAGTTCCAAGCCACAGATGTTATTTCTGAGCCCTGATATTTGCCTACCTATAAAAATTTAACAATAATTCATTATCCAGGACAAATGAGAAGAAACTTGATAATTCTAAATATATTAAATTTTTTCCTTACAGGTTTGAGTTTAGACAGTTGTTTCGTTGCATAAAATAACTGAGAACTACTTATATTACCACATGAAATTAATAAATGCTCTCCAAAGGGATCCAAGAACAATTGCTTAACTTTTAGAGATGAAGTTTTTAATGTATCAATTTCTAAGAACAAATTAAACAGGTTATTTTTATAATTATGATGAAACAATATATAAGTGAGGCAAAATATCTTTTATAGTTCTTAGTTTCAAAGGCAAATAAAAAAAGAACAATTTTATTTATAATTTTTTTTTTTTTACATATATTTATTATGCAATATTGGAAATTTTAATTTATGTAGTTTTAAATAAAATTTTGGTCAAAGGTGCCCTTTATTGTCGATGATTACTCCAAGCAAAATTAAAAGTTTTGGATAACTTTTTCAAGCATTTTCTGAGATATTTGTTAAATTTCTATAATAATTGCTTCCTTCAAAGCTTTCAGATTCCTTGGACAACATTTATAAACCTGATATTTAATATAACCCCACAGAATATCGTCTCTAATGAAAATCAAGTGTCCCAGAAATCTTGCCATGCTGAAACCAAGGAGGATGTTTTGCCACACTCTATATTAAAACTATATAAGTGAGTATATATTTTAACATGGTATTCAAGACCAGGAGTCTTCAAATTATAAAGTCCAGTGAAAATTTTAAGCCCACTAAAAGCGGGAAATAATCTAAAAATGAATTATTTTTATTATCTTGTTTTTAGTATAAATTTACCATAACATTATAGTTTTACATTTAATATTAAACTAACTACAAACACAAGAATACATTTTTTTTTTTTTAAGTAGTGGGAAATTATATTTAAACGTTACTTTCCACTGGAACCACGGCATTCAATGGCAACCATTTAAAACTAGCACTTATTTACTATGATCATTTCTAAAAAAATTAAAATTTTTATATAATTATATTTGTTTTGGTATTTAATTTTAAATATTTTCTTGTATGACCCTCAAGTAAAATGCTTAGACTCCTGCTCTATAATATAGGTGAGTATGTTTTGCTTGATAGAATTTACTTCAATTGTGGCATATCTCTCACCTTCGATATTGTCCTGTTTTAAGTTTATTCGCAGCAACACATTATTGACCATAACTAATACCACATATTCATTGCTTACCAGCAATTGAGCGATCTTATCGCTTGGGGAGAAATTGACTTTCTTCTTGGACAGTATGGGTATTCTTTGGAGATCTGTGTCTTTATCAAAACTCTCATCCAGCTACAACATTGAAGATCAAAATTGTGTTCAAATAGTTAAATAATACGTAATTTAAAGTGCAGAAAATGTTTAGGTACCAATTGTTTGGATGACGGCACAATTTTAATCCTACTTCCAACTCCTTGTTCAAATTGATCAAGTATTGAAATCATCATGTATGTAAATAAAAATCAAATTATCAAACACCAGAAGTTAACGTTATGTCCACTTTTATAATATTAAATTCGATTTAAATTTTTCAAACAAAATCACTTGCATTTTAATTTCACATTATTATAAGAAAATCATCAAACTTCAACTCATTAAAAATAAAAAATTAATAAAATAATTTGCATACTTGTGATTTACTGATTTATACAAGCTATTAAATTCAAGAAAACTCCTAAACTTTTTTAACTTACTTTAACAACTTTCTTTAGCGGCGATATGATAATATCAACGTAAATAATTGATAATAGGTAGATAGTAGAAAATAGGTATTATCAATAAAAAATAATTTTTGGCTTTATCAGAATAATAAAATAACTACCTGTTTATTTGAAATTTCAGTAATTTTTTAATTATAGAAATTTTGCTATTGGTATTCTTCATTTAAAGTACATCAAATTCGTCAAAATTTGAACTTTTAATACTTATAAAAAAAAAATCCTGCATATCATGAACCTTTAATAATTTACATTTACCTTTACCTTTTTTAATATTTCTATATATCCTTAAAAATAAGACTCAAAAATCGTTTAATAAATTTATTTAGGTTTTTCGTTTATGAACTACAAAAAAAAAAAAAGAATTCTGTTTATTTTTCACAATTCTCCTACCCCCAAAATTAAAATTATTAAAAAAAGTACTTGGGAATTTTTTTTACTTTTGACCTCCCAAAACACCGATGATACTACTACCTGTAGATTTAATTTCCTAAAAAAAAAAAAAAAAAATGTGAAAAACTTAAGCATTTGTTAATTTGTTATACATAATTGCACTGTTCTTAGAAGTGATGAGATACAAAAAAAAAAGCGGATAAGTGGGTACTGTTCTGCTGTACATTACGTGCCGTGTGGATCATTATGAAGTATATATTGTATATAGGAGTGTTGAATTTGAATCCAATGATAGGTGTCATTATGTATACGAAAAACGATTCTAAACGAAGATAATTTGTCAGCCTAGGACATAATTTTCAGTGGTAGGTGAAAACGGTGGTTTTTGTTTTAATGGCCTGAATACACCAAAATTTAAGTTCTTTATTATTATTGAAAGCTAAACTTATGGAAAGTCTTGTATTAAATTTTCAACTCTTAGCTACTAATACAAAAACTTTTATAAATTATACCTACAAAATAATTTGCAAATATTCATGATTTTGACGAATTATTGTCAATATTTGAAATTTTGAACTTCAAATGCTAATAAAAAAAATTGTGGCTATGTATTTTTGTAATTTTTTAATCACTTTAACAATAACTTCTGAGTTATGAGTAACTTTGTATTAAATTCTCAAGTATTTTGACTAGGCCAAAAAAATTTTATCGACATCTTAAAAAAAAATTTTCAAAAAACTTGAAAATTTCAGTTGTCTATAAATAGCTCAAAATAAATCAAAATATTTTGAAAACTAAATCATGTAAAAAAAATGCCAATTTAAATAACTGGTGAAATTTTCAAGTATCAACGATTTATACTTTTTGATTAGGTAATAACAAATATTTAAAATCGTTTGAGGATAAATTATTATCGTTACGCTATTTCGTAAAAAATTCAAATTCAAATGCACTTAACATTTTCCTATAATGATGCTTCTAGTTTTCTCTAAAGCTACTTGAAAGAAAACTCATGGAAAACTTAGTGTTGTATTTTTAATCCTTAGATATAAACACAAAAAATTTTATGATTTTTCAATTTCAAAATTACTTGCAAATTTTCGCGATTATGACATATTTCGTAAAAATTTGAACTATAAACGCTTATAACAAAAAAATTGTAACTAACGATTTTTTTTTAAACTACAATAAGAACAACTCATAAGGAATTTTGCATTCAATTTTCAAGTTTTTATGGACATCCGAAATTTTTTTATCGACACTTCAAAAAAAAATTCTCAACATTTCTACGGTCTATAAATAACTCAAAAAAAAATATCAAAATATTTCGAAAATTTAGCCATGTATTAATAACTGTAACATAAATGTGGTGAAAATTTCAAGTATTTATAGTGAGTTACAACCATATAAAAAAATCAATTTGGTCGAAAACTGGTTTTGCGTAAAAATTCCTGTTAGTTCGTCACTTTTTTTTTGTTTTTCTCGATTTTTTTGAAAACTGTTAGAAATTGTTTACTTTTGACCTGTATAGTACACCAAGGATATCCACTTTGTTATCGGAAACCACCCTCAAAGTTTAAAATTGAAGCATTATTTCAACTAGTTATGCTGTACACAGACACAAAAAAAATACACACATCATTGCAAAATTAATACATTCATTATACTTCGTTAAGAATCTAAAACATCATTGAAAATCAATACTAATTAAAATCATATCACCAAAATTGTTGAGATCGGTAACTTTAATAAAATGCTTATTGTAATAATTATAAAGTATAGTCGTGTTTAGACAATATTTAATTACTTAAGTATATTTATCTTTTTTAATAACCTAATTATTGAATTGCTTATTGAATATCGGATATCAATAGTAGGTATATTATTGTAACATGTAAAATTTTATTAGAGAATTTTATTTACCTATAACTACATAAGTAGGTTGTCGCCTTATTTACCAACTATATTATCTAACCATTGAATTGTCAGTTAGTAAGACATTTTTTTTAATAACCATGTATGTATGGTTTTTTGTAACAATGATTCGAATTAAAATGTATTAAACTCAACGTTTAATCAATTCGTTTAACCACAACATTTTCTAATTTAAGATTTTCAGGAGATATAATATACTAATTTAACAGTGATAAGTAATTGTACAATACATCATGGTTTATTTTGTTTGTGGAAATTAAAATTGGCAGCAATTCGAATTATAAAATTAGATTAGGTTATTGAAAATAAAATGAATAATTCACATCCAATTAAAATTTGTAATTGTTTTCGTATTGAAAAATATGAAAATTGGGATACTAAAGCGGTTTAGGGTTGGGCAGTTATAATATAGCGATAGGTGCAGTACCCAAGTCCCAATATAAGGTTAGTACCATTACCTGACACTAGAAACTATATAATAACCTAACCTTATAAATTATAATCTAGGCTCTCTGATCCACAGATATATAATACAACTATTTATATATATTATATATCTATTATCTGTTATTATAAATCTGTGCCCTGATCATAGAATATAATAAAATCTCTGACATGGTTGAACATGGTATTTCATCTATTCTGTGTTTCAACCATGGTCTCTGATATATCGGTGTTATCATTAATTATTATTTTGTTATCAGACGACCGTTATTATCAATGTAAACAAACAAAACATGAGCGTTTGGATGAAATAAGCAAAATGTGGTTATAAACTTATAACAATATCTTATATAGTTCATTCATTTCATTTTAGTTTATGACTATTGTAAGACTGTGTCATTGCTGTACGTCTAAGCGTGCAATTTTGAACTTTCAAAAGTTGTTACTTGCTATTACTTGAAAGCGTTTTCAAAAAAAATTCATTTATCAAAATTCACACTAGTTTTTATTTACTAACTCTGAGTACTTATAGTTGTTTTAAATCATTAATTATGTCAACTTTGAACAGTGAGTACTACTTTTATATTTACATAACATTTTTTTTGCATTATATATGTATTTTATTTTAGATTCCAGTACCAGTACAGACCAAAATGATCCAAATAAAGATAAATCAAAAACTCCAAAATCTAAAGATATGCATTTACCGATATCAAGAGTACGTACCATCATGAAGAGTACACCAGATATTGAAAATATAGGATTACCGTCATTGCATGTTGTCACTAAAGCAACTGTAAGAATAAAATCTTTTTATTTTAATATTTCAATTGGATTATACTACTTATTAACTTCTATGATTAATTTTATTATTTCATTATTATAATGGTGTTTACTTAACATATTATAATAATGGTCATTTCTTAGTTAAACTTTTAGTCTATTGCAGTGGTTTTCAACTGGTGTGCTGCGAGAAATGTTATTAAATATTGAAAACAGTGTTTTCGGCAAAGTTGCCAAAGTTGTTGTGGTTGTCAAGTGCGTGAGTGTGCCGTGAAAATGTGTGATGTATAATAGTGTGCCGTGAACCAAAAAAGATTGAGAACCACTGGACTATTGCATTATTAAAGTTTCTACTTATAAAATTTTGAATTTATTTTAAGGGATAATTTTAAGTATTAGAGTGTTAATAAATTATAGATATAATTAATTATAAATTAATGACACCAGATTCTCGTGTCGCTTTGGCAAAGTTCCCGAATTTGTTATTATAGTGAAGTTTAGGATTATATTTCATCTTTGTTTTGAAACTGGTTTATTTATGTGAAACAATTATTTATTATATTTTAGGAGCTATTTATACAAAAACTGGCACAAGATGCTCTTAAAGGACAAAGACACTACAGACATTTAGAATATAATGATCTTGCCAGAGCTGTTGAAGAAAATGAAAATATGTATTTCCTTAGAGGTAAATTTTGTTTTTATTTATGTTTTATAAGTAATTTTTTCACAATAATGAATTGTAGATACTAAAAATGAGGGTTTTATTTAGATTATCCTAATAAGGATTTTCATAAAAAGTGAAATTAAAGTTGACATTTTATTACTTATAAAAATTAAAAGGGATGCATGGGAGGTCAAATAGTAGTTTGCTTCAGATTTGAAAAATTTTCAGCATGCTACTGTATTTTATAATTACATGACCATCAGAATCTGTAAAAAATGTATCCGTCATTCGCCAGTTAATGATTCCTGTTTTATAATTAAAAAAATGAATGTATGTTTGTATGAAACTTCAAGGCGTTTAGATTACTGAGTCAATTGAAACCTAATCTTGTACATAATATATTCATTGAGATTTTGGATGTTTTCTTAGCTTTGTTGAGCTCAATACTTTTAAGGTAATTCACTCATGAACTTCATTTTAGCATTATTTTTCTACCTATATTCACCAGTGTTTAAGCTTGATGAAGGTCAATGTTATTGTTATAAATAAGTGGTGTAACTGTGTAAGTAGACAATTAATAGACTTTTTTTTATATTTCTTAAAAGAAGTTTTGAATATTTTATGAACATTTTACCATTGATTATAGATACTCAATGATTTTACTTAATGTGTGATATCCTACTGCTTTTATTCCGAGCTTTATTTTATTATGTATTGTCATTAGAGACGGCTTTATCGTAGTCGATTACCGGGATACTGGTAGGTGGTAGGTTCTTGGTGATATAACTTGGGATTTGTCATTGGCCTGACAACTATATTACATAATTTTTTTAAATAATTAGGTAGTTTTTACTTTCTTTACACTAAAAAATAAAATATTAATATGTCTAATACATTTTTTCAGTCTGAATTTTTATCCTTTGGTGATGGTTAGATTCTGGTTTTAGCAATATCACATCACTCACACCATACATTTACTTATAAAATATTTTATGTTTACACAATTATGTTATATTGTTATAATAGTTGATATTTAAAATATGCTATAATAAATAAGCCTATACAATTAAAATACAACATGAGAATATACCTATTTTATTTTCCAGAGGTTTTACCAAAAAAAATTACCATGGCTGAATACTACAAATTGGTTGGCAAAGAATCTTCAGAAGATGGCGAGGACAATGATAACAGTTCTCAAACATCACATTCTTCATCGTCTTCAGTATCATCAGACAATTGATCTATATTATATTCCTTAACAGTTAACTAACAGTATACATTGTTTTTTTTTTTTTTTTAATTTTTCCATTTATAAATAATTGTATAAATATTTTAATATTATAGCATTAATTTTTAAATTACTAATCGTGAATGTTTTTTTCTCTAAATCGTTTTACAAACACCAGTTTTGAGTGGTTTTCCATATACTTTGATATTAAATCATTATCATTCTTTAACTTTTGTCCATCACAACTTAACCAATACGTTTTCCATATTCGTCTCCAACTGATTTTTGCTCTTTCATCAGCTCTTTTTAAATGTAATGTCATTTTTCTTTGAATGCTGTTTTTCAAGTCTGTCACTTTTGCTCCATTCTTCTGTACCTAAAAATAACAGTGATCATAAATTATTATAAAAAGCAATTTTTTTACCTAAACACGATATTTATTTTCGTCAAATTCGAGACGTTTATGTTACAATAATAATATTATATTATACTGACGACGATCGGGATGACAATGCCGTCAAAACGTTCCAAGTGCACTGTTATCGCTCGGCCGTGTTCGATTGCGATTTGTAAATCGACTTCTCCCAACGTCACGTTGTTCGGTAGGTCTCCCAATACGCTGTCTTTTTCCAACACCTTGTTCAACACTTCATCCGTCAAGTCTTTGAGTCGTTCGTGACTGATCGCGGTGACATCGACGGCCTCCAGTTCAGACAGCGCGCACGACGACGGATCTGCAGGTTCGCCAGGCTCGCACATCGTCCCCCGCGCGGTTCTCGATGTTGCTATAAAATAAAACGTTATACCATTAAGGACGATGATGTATTACGATAGGTGTAAACTAGTAAGTACGGGACACGAGGTCGTCAAAAAATGTTTTTAATAAACGGCCGACAATTAAATAATCAAATCGCTCGGCATGTGGGCTGGTGAAAACGAAAATGGTGTATTATTAATTATAAATATATCGCAACCGGTGCCAATGTTCTTAGCTTGCGGTTATGCAGGTATAGACGACACGTTTTGTCAATTAGAGCCTAGAGGACCGTTACGTGTCATACACAAAACAATATCATTATTAATTAATAATATACCTTTTGTTTGTACAAGAAGGGGTAAGGCGTTGCTCAATATTATTATTTTATAATTTTATAGACATCGACGTCCGCGCATATTTATGACAATATGATGTCGTCCTGTATATAGGTATCCTGCAGCATCGCTACTCGCCAGTCACCAGTTAGTACATGCCTACTACAACTACGCACTCGGAGTTCATCTAAAGTACCTTCGAGACCGTACGATTTCGGTCTTCATAAAAATATGGTGTTGCTGACATTGCATGGACGAACGCATAATAATTTTTATTCGTTATACGACTGCATACTCACCGACTGCATATATGCAGTGATCGAACGATATATGTACATCGATACTGTATACATGAATATGGAGCACAAATTTGGAGGATTTAACTGTATTGATCATTTAGATATAGTCAATTCATTTGGATACACTCTGCAAACACTATACCTATTGTATTGTATGCGCACGTCAAGGTCGGAATGCAGCGCGTTCTAAGTTCAAACCATATTGTTTATTTTTTAAATATTATATATAATATATATTAATATAAAACGTTCGACTGCTGTACTTATAATAATTGTAGAATAAATGTTATATTATAGCTTTTCTGCGTGCGTCTTGTTTTGGGGGACAAAATGCGCGTAGAGTGGCTGAATATACCTCTACTAATATATTATACAAGTGTCGGACAGGCAAACGAAACCTGCGCTTGTTATTTGTATTTTTCCAGTTTCATAATACATAGTCGCAAAAATTTAACCACCACATTGGTTTACTATACATTGTAAATTAAAATGAACTGGCTTTCTAAACGATTTTGTTGTGATTTTCAGACCACCAGCAGCACGCTGTTTGCGGTACAAGAGTGGTGTCTCATCAGTTGAATCAACGAAGATGGCCGCAGACCAAAATTATTGGAGGCTCAACTACGCCATACGGGGCATATCCTTGGCAGGTAAAAAAAAAAATTACCTTTTCATACCAACTAATTACTCGCCCGTATAAATGTATAATATATTATATTATAACTTGTTTAAACCGATTATTGCTATTAGATATACGAGAAATGAAAATAAATTACCTACACTGGCTACACTAATTTAAATATTTATTGTGTCAGGTGTTTTGAAATTAGGGAAAGAGCTTTTAAATGCAACAATTATAGAATACCCAAAATAAACCATTTACATAGGTACTAATTCAAAATACCAACTCGTATATTGTGCAATGTAGGTATCTACATGTTATATCTAAATGTATCTACCTATTGACGTGAGTTCTACAAGGTTAAATTAGGTCGCATGCATACATGCAGGGCACATATAGAAACTTATTACAGATTACCTAAACTTTATAAAGTGTAGGTATATATTGGCATGTATTCCACTCATAGGTATTTTAATAATTTTAATACTTTTATTCTATTATTTATATTTTATGCATAAATACCAATTGGCACCAAGTATGTTTTCTAAATAAAAATAATATTCATCAATAATAACCTAATAAAAGCGTTGATATGTTTTTTTTTTAAAAAATTAAATTTACATTTTGAAAAAAAAATGAACTAACATAAGAATGGCGAACAGAAAAAAATTCTTAGAAAAGAGAGGATAAGAGATGATAAAACATTGCTTTTACATATAATTTTGAGTTGGTTCTGCCTTATGTTTTTATTTGATAGCTTTATACCTTTTTGGCGGCCGGGAGGAAGTAATGCGAAAGCAGTCCCCTCCCAGTCGTCGGTTCTAACAGCAAAAAAAATAAAGCTTTATACCTTTAACAACTATAAATACATGTATAATAGCCAGTAAGAGGGTATATCTAATAAAAATTCGTATACCTAAATTATCTATTATAAAATCTTGAAGTATAAATACATTTTTATGATTTATCATCATTCAAAATGATAATATGCAATAATTAATGACATAACACCATCTATACATAAATAAATATTGTTAATAAGAATAAATACCTGCCTAACAAACGAAAATTATTGTCGGCAATTACTATTTTTAAAGAGCAAAAATAAGCTTGCATTTAATACAGGACTATTATTCTGCAATTATTAATTGTCATCGCTCATCATTATGATTAGATAGGTACCTACTTTGCAGTTTGCATCTATTTAGTGATTACGTATATGTGTACATGATTAGTAATTTCATAATCATTGTGACAGGTGGAATTACAAGCATACAAAGATGGATGGGAACATCATTGTGGAGGAGCACTTATTTCAGAAACTATAGCTTTAACGGCCGCCCATTGTTTAAAGGACTTTAAAAAATCTCAATTGCGTATTATTGTTGGCAAACATAATCTAGCAAAAAACGATAAACATGAAAAAACATATAGAGTACAAAAGGCGTTAGTACATCCTGAATTTAGAAAAGGTAAGTACTATTTTAAAACTAAAAATAGGTAGGTACAATATTTATAATTAAAAAAAAATAATAATTGGTATTTAATGTATCTTTAAAAAGGTATAACTTAACCTAACCTTAATGTGCGTATTATAATATAAACGGTATTGTAATATTATAATACCTATATACAATCTGGTATTTGCTATACTTATATGACTAATTAATAACTAATAAGTCATTAATTATAAATAATTTTGAACAATAGTTTTTCTCGAAATAAATTATATTCAAAAAATGTGTGTATAATTTGTTTCTAATTATAACTCTATATTTTAATATTTATGTGCCTACCTACGTAGAAGTATTTGAATTTATTTATTTCATGTTTGCACATATTTAGGATGATAATTTAAATATTAGTTATAAATATTCATTAGAGAACATTTGACTAATGATATTTTAATTTGGGTAGAATAGGTATATACTATTTAATTCATGAGCGTATAGGTAAGGGGAGTGTTTTGGGTGTTCAAACACTCCCCGAAATTAAAGATAAAACAATTAAAAAAAAAAAAAAATTGTAGATTAAATTTAATGTATATCTGACCAAATCCCTCTCCAAAATATTTCCTACCTACGCCTATGATATTAATTAATATTTAATTTTTATAATTTATATAATTATATAATTATATATTGTTCTGTGATATAAGGTACTTATAACTTATACATAAATAAATAAATGTGTTACTTATAATAATATACGATTATGAAAATAAACCTAATTATGCAGATAATTGATAGTAACTAGGTATCTACTAATTAAAAATTACACATACACAATACACTGAATTATCACATTTCAGACGGACCGCATAGCCATGACATAGCAATATTAAAAATTAATTCATTGAACAGCAAAGGAGTGAAATTTGATACGCACGTTCAACCAATATGTTTACCAGATTATTATACAAAAGCCAACGACGTAGATTGGTGTACCGTGACTGGCTGGGGAGCACAAAAACGTATGTTTTTATCTACTCAACTATATTTATTACTTTTAAGGTTAACATCCAAGTTGTTCTGTGTGACTGTGTATTGTACTAAAAAGTCGAATATGCATAAAAACTGAGCAAATATTTTAAAAGTTGAATGTAGTAGGTTAATAACTAAAACAAATTGTATTTTTTTACACAAAAAAGAAGATATTTTTAGAAACGAACTGATGAGTGGTTATAATATGAAGGGGATGGGGACACCATTCTAATCGGCAGAATTATTAGCTTTCCGTCGAAAGTCGACATTCGTTAAATTAATTCAACATTTCAAAATCTAGTTGGAAATTTTAAAGACTATACTGTCCATCTTTTTAAGATCATTTCTGGGAATTTTCATATTTTATACAAACAACGAATATTTTCTAACATATGCGCACATTTATAGATTGGGTAGAATTGATATTTTAAAACAGTTAGAAAATGATAATGATTGATTATTCTGGTGAGAAAAAAATCTATGTAGGTACCTACCTACTTAAAATAGAACACAAAAACAAAACAGAGAAAAGTAAATGTACCTATCAGTGAAGAATATTATAAAAAAGCGGGTAAGTGGGTACCGCTCTGCTAGCTGTACATTAGGTGCCGTGTGGATCACTATTATATATTATAGGAGTATTAAATTTGAATCTAATGATAGGTACCTATCATTGCATACGAATAACGATTCTAAACGAAGATAATTTGTCAGCCTAGGATATAATTTTCAGTGGTTGGTGAAAAAGGTGGTTTTTGTTTTAATGGCCTGAATACACCAACATTTAAGTTCTTTTTTAATTATTGTAAGCTAAACTTATGAAAAATCTTGTATTAAATTTTCAACTCTTAGCTACTTATACAAAAACTTAAATAAATTAAACCTACAAAATAATTTGCAAATATTCATGATTTTGACGAATTATTGTCAATATTTGAACTTCAAATGCTAATAAAAAAAAAATTGTGCCTATGTATTCTTATAATTTTTTTATCACCATAAGAATAACTTATGAGGAACTTTGTATTAATTTTTCAAGTATTTTGACTCCACCTAAAAATTTTTTACGACACTTCAAAAAAAGTCAAAATATTTTGAAAATTAAATCATGTAAACAAAATTCCAATCTAAAAACTGGTGAAATTTTCAAGTATCTACGACTTATACTTTTTGAATAATATCAAATATTTAAAATCGTTGTCTTTACGCTATTTCGTAAAAATTTAAAATTCTAATGCACAAATTTTTCTATAATGATGCGTCGAGTTTTCTTGAAGGAAAACTTAGTGTTGTATTTTCAATTCTTAGTTATAAACACAAAATTTTTTATGATTTTTCAACTACAAAATTACTTGCAAATTTTCGTAATTTCGTAAAAATTTGAACTATAAACGCTTATAAAACAAAATTGTGACTTACGGCTTTTGATTTTTTTTTAAAATTACAATAAGAACAACTTATAAGGAATTTTGTATTCAATTTTCAAGTTTTTTTAGCAATTCCAAATTTTTTTATCAACACTTCAAAAACAAATTCTCAAAATTTCTGTGGTCTATAAATAATTCAAAAAAAGTCAAAATATTTTGAAAATTTCAAGTATTTATAGCGATTAGTTTTGAGTTAAAGCCATATAAAAAAATCGATTTAGTCAAAAACTGGTTTTGCGTAAAAATTCCCGTTTTTCCGTCACTTTTTTTTTGTTTTTCTCGATTTTTTTTAAACTGTTGGAAAATGTTTACCTTTGACCTTTATAATGCACCAAGGATATTTACTTTGCCATCATAAACCACCCCCAAAATTTGAAATTGAAGCATTATTTCGACTAGCTAGTTATGCTGTACAGACACAAAAAATAAAAAAAACACACATCATTGTAAAATCAATACATTCATCACTTCGTTCAGAATCTAAGAGTCAAGTAGAAAATCAATAAAAAATGATTAGAATATGAAAATCATTTTAAATGAAGTATCGTAGTCTCGTAAAGATTGGAAAAATTTAGGGGGGTTAATGATCCCCCCTTTTTTTCTAGTGGTCTAGTTCTTAAAAAAATTTCAATATAAAGTTTGAATCCTTCACCCACTCATCGGGAAAAGGCGACTATATTATGTAAGTCTTACATATAGGAAAGACAATATTCCGAATATTCGTAGGTAATCCGTATGTAATACTAATAATTAATAGTAATGTATAATTGGCTAAACGGTGTGTCTTGTTGAATTTGTGAAAGTTTAAATATTGTTTTTAGAAGACGACATGACCAGTTTACCTAAAGTTTTGCAAGCCGCGTCAGTACCCCTGTTGGATTTGGAAACTTGCCGACACGACGATGTTTATGGAGGTCGGCACCAGTTTATATTAGACAGTATGTTATGTGCGGGCAGTTTAGAAGGCGGAGTAGACGCTTGTGGAGGCGATTCTGGAGGACCTCTGGCCTGTCAAGTGAATGGTAGGTTCTAATTTTCCAAGGATCAAAATATTAAGTATTTAAGGAAGACAGTAGTCAATACATAATTTTAACTCGATCTAATAATATAGATTTGATACGAAATGAAAAAATAGAATTGTAGGGTGATTAAACATTTATTTTTAAATAATAAAGTTAGTGTGATATAATGAAGTCTTTTTCTCTTTCAGGAAAATTTATACTGACAGGTGTGGTATCGTGGGGCGATGGATGCGGTAAAAAAAATAGGCCTGGTGTGTATACACGAGTGTCTTATTATACGGAATGGTTAAAAAAAGTTATGACGGAACTAGAGAATAATTAAACTATACTTGATAAAAATAATTCATTATGATTCCATCAAGTAAATTTTATTATGTATAGTGTATAATGGAATTGTAAATAATAAACAAATTATGTATTGATATAATGTATATATTACCTATATAATTTCTGTAAATAATGTATAGTCATAGTCATAAGAATAATGTAATATATATATATATACATGAAATAATTAAAATTTTAGATGTACGATTTCCTGAATGTTTAAATAAACTTACAAGATTATACTACCATCACAATTGTTTTTAAATTTGACTAAATTAAAAATAAATAAAATATATTTAGCTGGTTGCTAGTAATTGTATGATTATAATTTATAGGATTACAAAAACAATATACTTTTGTATTGATATTGACTATTGAGGGTTATATTATTGTAATATATATAATATATAATTTATTGAATTCCAAAAATAAAAAAAAAAATTTAAATGTATATAATTTAACTCAAAAATCTACCAAGAGTGCAACACTATTAGTTATAAAGTTAGAGCCATTCTATATTATGCAATATATCAGAATCAATGTCTAGATAATAAAACATTTAACTATTTAAGTATAATTCAATTTTAAAAACAATCAGTAAAAATAATTTATTTTATAGCAAGACTCTTCATAATTTTGGCTCGAGCCTCACAATACTATATGATACGTAACATTATTATAAGAGTTGACATGCTTGATACAAAATTGTGATATGCTATTTAATATATTATTAATGTATTCTAGAAGTCCAAGTATAATAAAAAAAAATCTGTTGAAATTGTACTCATAAATGCCACATTATATTAAACAAGATAAGCTGGTAATTGGTTATATTTAAACAAGTATATATAATGTAATAGCACTATAAGATAACATTAAACAATTAATAAAAATATAAAAAATATTTTGAAAATGAGACTTAAAACATAATATTTGAGAACAAGTACCTCACAAAAAGTGTCTAATATAAGTGTGATTTTTTAAAAAAAACTTTATAAATTTATAGTTTTAATTTTAATTATAATTATTAATTACATATTATATGAAAATTAGCCATATATATATATATGATAAGAAATATAATTAAATAAAGTATGTATAATATATGTCTAAAAATGAATAATAAATTTAATCAAAATTGCTATCCAGTCATAAAGAATGAGATAATAAAAATATTAATTATTAGTGATTATTTATTTAAATTAAATTGTAACAGTATTGACATGATTTATGTGAATTATGATAATAATTTTGAAAATATAATACAATATTGTTTCATTTATAGAACTATGATAGCTGATTGTTTGTCAATTAGTTGTACACACATTATTATTTATTTACTATTTAAATTGATTATCTGAATAGAATACAATTATGTCTGCTATGAGTAGCTTAAGATTTGATTTCTGATGAAATAAACAATTTTTATTCCTTTATATTATATTTTTATGTTTTTGAATATTAATTAAATCATGATTAGGTTAGTTTATTGATTATATAATATTATGTCATTGTGGAGAAATATATGACATTTAAATAAGATAAAAAAAATAAGTATAACAATTTAAATGAAATATTCAAAATAATATCCATTTATATTTTTAAAGTGCAAACAAAATATTGATATAGAATAATAATTTAAATACTATGGCACTAAAACACTATATCTTAGTCTTTAATACACTAACTAAACTACTATGAGCAAACATTTAAATAAAATATGTCCAAAACTTAGATATTATAGTATTTACAATAATAATATATACTATTATTATTCTACAAAACATTTATTTTATCAATAAATTTTATTTAATATTATGGAACATTTAAAAATCAATATAGTCACACCAAAAAAAAAAAAAAAGTACAAACGAGTAGTTCGAGTAACTTATTTATGCACTAAACACACAATATTACAATTTCAGTACTTGATATTTTTATCACAATAAATAACCATAGCATTTTAAAGAAAAATGATTTATAATAGGTAATAACAAATACACTTAAGGTGACTAGGCTTAAATAAGTCTTTTATCATAAGGTTATTACAATAACTAATAACAATACAAGATCTGATAGTAAAGAACTCATAAAGGTAATATACATGTCCCATTTTTAAATAAATAAATATCAAAATAGTTATTTTAAGGAATAGGTCACATATATCGAGCTAACAATTTGTATGTCATTTAATGATTCTAATAGGTATTTATGTAATATTTGGCATCTACTAATCAACGTTACTTGGACAAATAAATTTAAAGTGTTTTGTTTTTGCCGGTTTTGTAGTCTTCGTCAATATTGTTATCGTTTGAAATTGAGTTTGGAACAACGTCTGCATCATATTTTTTCCCCGTTAACCAATCAGCCTGCCAAAAACCCAAAACACTGACAACGGAGAAAAATAGCATGATCATCAACCATACTGATATGTTAAAAATTTCAGTCTGCTGAAATAGTTCTTTTCCATTCTTTATACACAACAGTGATTCTGTGACCATTATGACGGCATAGACCCAACACTGTGTCCCAAGTCTTTTACAATTAGGATCTGTCACATATGTGTAATATTGTCGAGTGGATGGTGCAACTACTATACTCAGAAAGAAAAGTCTGCCAACAACTAGTGGATGTGATGGTGGCATTTCAAATATGTGCTTCAGGAAGAATGTGTTCAGTTCAGATACTTGCCACATAATTACCATTTGGCACACAGAAAAAAAGCGCATATATGATGAATTTGGATCTAACCATCGAACTTGTGTCCAACTAGCTGGTGTAAACTGTAGTGCCGCTCGCTTGATTTTACCTTTAGTTGTATCAATATCTTTAATACCAGGCCAATTATAGTCTCTCATTTCTAACATTTTGCAAATTCTCATTCCAACCCATATACCAAATCCGTTACAAAGTAGGACGTCCAAAATCCAAGCATCCCACCAACATTCCTTAAAATTTGGCAATAAATGAGAAAACATCACTTCAGTAAATTCCCACATCATACTCATTGACCACAATATTCCATAATGCCTTACTAGTACTGCTTTTGATACCCAACCAAAAAAGTGACCAGCAGCAAATACATCCAAATGTGCCCAAAATTTTTCCACATTAATATCTGAACAATTAACACCATACTCTTTATCCATATCAATTCGGAAATCTTTAAGATTAGGATCAAGCCATAATATCATTCCCTTAATTGTTTCATATTTTTGAAATAATAAAAATAACAATGTTAATGAATATAGAACACTAAGTCCAAATACCATTCGCCAGACTGCTGGGTGAGGTCTCACAAAAGGACCATTTGGGAATGCCAATAGAGATACAAGTAGCAAAAAAAATATCACACACCAGATTCCAGCACAGATATTGCTATCAATTGATTTATCATCTCGGATGAAGGACATAAAAATCACACCAACAATTGATAATATCAATAGAGTTATGGTATGAGGTTTGTAGAAAAACTCTAAAGTGATATCTTCCACTTCGCATTCGTTGAGTGTGTTGAACACGCTTTCTTTCTTCTGGACTACCATGGCGTGACTGGTAGTTTCTGGCAACAAATGAGAACAAATAATGAACTTGGGGACAGTGTCAGGCTTATAATTAAAAAATGTAAAAAACTTTCATTGTATGTATACACACACACGTATATTATATATAAATTTATTATAATATATTTAATTTAAGCGGGTTTTTTTTTGTATTATTATTATTATCAAATAATATGCAAATTTATAAGCGTAGTAAATGTTCAATTTAAAAACCATTGTACTTACCAGGGATATAAATGAACAATATACCATTCACTCGTACAGAATCGTACACCTACTGTTTTCGATCACTCATATTTTGGAATTTTAAATTTAAAGAATAACTAATAAAAAATTTTAAGCACATCACGTGTTTAAATGATTAATGAATAGCAGAACAGCCAGTGGATTCAGTGGAGTGATCGCCTATCGGGCCTCGGCTCACGGCTGGTCAATCATTAATATTGATAAGGTTTGTACGATAATAATGTACGCATAAACGGGATACGGATTACTACCTTTTGTTCCAAAAGATGGTTGTTCCAATGTGACAATACTAACAATATTATCTCAATTTGAATTATTGCATTATCATGTTCATGTTTTAATTTCTTATTCTATGATCATGTTCTACACTTATACAATCCGACAGCTACGTAAAAACAAGTAAAAATGAAGAATAGTCAATAAAATAGTTATAGTATAGTATATTACCTAGTACGATAGAACGTAAAGACTAGAGATTGGTGGCTTTGACTTTTGAGTACGAACGCTATAAACTTATTCAGTAGTCAGTACTATTCTGTGGTACTACCAAGTGGCTAGTGGTCAAAGTGACAAGTACTACTGAACTAAAGTCGCAGAAGAAAAGTTATTTTTATTTAATAATTTAGTAGACTATTAAATTATGGATTTTGAAAAGGTAAAGGAAAAAGCTTTTGAAGATGCATATAAAGGTAATATCGATCAAGTTATGAAAGCAGTCGAAGAGCATTTGAGGCTGTTAAAAGAAGTTGATGTTGTATGTAATATTATGATGATTATAATTTTAGTTTTGAAACATTTTTAAAATAGATTTATTGTTTGAATGTAATTATAATAAAGTTTTACTTTATTTTATTTTATAACTTATTATTCAATATTAATCAAACCAATTTTTTGTTCTTCTACATGTTTAGAACAATCGTTTGCTTCTTCATTGGGCTGCGCTTGGGGGCCATGATCAACTTGTACGATATCTTCTTGAAAATGGTCAACCAGAAGATTCTCTAGATGACGTAAATATATAAGCTATATATCTAATAAGTAAAGGTAAATTTAAAATTATTGTCATGTCATTCAGATGCAAACTACTCCTCTTATATTGGCAGCATCAGGTGGACGTATTGACATAGTAAAAACTCTCATAGAATATGGAGTAAATATTAATGCAAAAAATCAAGAAGGACATTCTGCACTTCAATATGCAGCTTCAAAAGGTTGGACAGAAGTAAGTCAATACTAAACATTAAAAATTAGTATATATTTAATTGTTATGCAAACAAATATACAATATATAATTATTTAGATTGTCAGATATTTAGTATCAAAAGGCGCTGATGTTAATATAGCTGATAATAGAGGAGCAACACCATTACACAGATGTGCATCAAAAGGAAACACAGCAGTACTAAAAATTTTATTAGACTGTGATGTACATGTAGATGCTAAAGACAGTTATGGAAACACACCACTGTATAAATAATTAATTCTTGATTCTTGATAACCAACTTTTGATTTTTAATGTTTACCTTTTTTTATAGGCACTTAGCTTGTGAAGAGGGACGTGTACAAGAAGCTGGATTATTGATTAAAAGTGGAGCTGATAGTACTCTTTTAAATAAAGAAAAACTGACTCCTTTTGATTTAGCACCATCCGATGTTCAAGGCACTTTGAGAAAAATCTAAAATAATATAATTGTTTTTGGTGAGGATTAAAAAACATGTACTAATATTAAAAGTGTATTATGAGATAAAGAATGAGTATTTAAACAATCTTCTTTTGTAAGTGATAAGAAAGACCAAGATGCAAGTAAATTATATTTTATTTGCTATACTATATACTTGAAAATTATCTGAAATATATAGACTATACCAATGTAACATCCTAAGGATCTTTGGAGTAAATACAAATTTTATAATGGAATATCTTTTTGAGAAATCTATAGAAAAAATTCCAATTTAATTTAATACCATAATCAACAATATCAAATGTATAAATATATTTTTATATTGTTTTTTGAAGCTTTCAAAATAGCCATATTTTGTTGTTTAAAGTCTATTAATATCTACCTTTAAATATAGATAGTATCAATGTGAACATTTTTTATTTATTTTTTTTTCGTTGGATAAAATATAGATTTTCCACGGAGGTCCTTATGGATGTACGGGTTATTTGGGGCATATTATTTATAAACATATCCATTTGACACTTGATCAATACTTATTAAAACAACATTTTCAAAATTACAATCCTCACTATGTGCTTAAATCTGTTATTCCAACTATCACAAGTATTGTTTTATGTTTACCATTACTTTGTATTCTATCCTACTGAGTTAATAATAAAATACTTAAAAAGTTGTACATATTTTTCTAGATTTGTTATTTTGATTGTTCCTTTTTAACTAAATAATTACTAAACATTTAATGAATTGATATTGAGCTAATCGTCCATAATTTAGTAGCCTGTGGACCGTTAATGGTCCATTAAATTAATCAATTTTTTCATGGAACCCAACATGAAACTTAAAATTAATTAACTTACATACTACATAAATATATCTAAGTACCTAATACATTTTGATTGAAATATTTTTTCTTGAAATTGTTGTATAATATCGGTGCAATGCTGCATTATAAAATTATTCTAAATGCTTCATTGAATGTTATTTATTAACAATTTAATTAAAAATTCAAATATAATATTTTGTTTTTTTTCAGAATACGTGTGTTTTAAATTGAAAGTAATTTGTGAAGTTCAAAACAAACATAATATTAATAAGTGTCTTTAAACTATTAGCATTTATATTTTTTGAATCCTGTAAAATACTTATTTATTATTAATAATGATACTATTTTAGTATTTTTGTAAAAATAATTTTGATTTGTGTGTGATTATTTACAATTAAACTATTCATTATGTGATCATATTTATATATTTTAAAAATCACGAAAGCAGAAATTATAATAATATAATATATACAATTTAACGAGACATAAAATAAAATAGAAAAAGTCTAATTTGATGTAATTATTAAGTGTTAATAATTTTAAATAATTTTAAAACAAAATGTATTGTTTATAAAATACAATACGGAACTGAAGATAGTCACTTATACTCCATATTTATTGTAAATAATAATAATTTAATATAAATCTAGTAAAGATTCAAAAATAGTCTTGTTGTGTATTAAATATTAAACTATAAAAGTATAATTAACTATTTAAAATTGCTTGGTGTTTTTATCTAAAACTTATACACTTTCAATCTTTAAACAAGAAATACTTGTCAGAGTTTAGCCTTTCAAGCTAGCTTTCCTAGTTGTATCTTATGTGCATGTGGCTTATACCTTTAAATGTAAGATAAATATAAACTTAATGTCACCATTGGTAAAAAACAAGGAACTAGGAAGGGCAAGCATAACCATTAAATAATTTTAATTTTTCTCATTATTAATATTATGCAAAATGTCTACAAAAAAGTACTAAACAAAATATTTTCAATGAATGTGTAATTATATATTTACATGCTGAAAATAATTCTTTATTTTCCACACTAATTTTAATAATTTATAATAAAAAACTGGAGATCTATTTATATTACAGTTGGTTCAAATTCAATAAAGTCAACAAACTGTTGCAGATAAATGATATGAAAAGTTAATTCTGAACAAAATTGATGGACAATTTGAATTTTAACTACTTACCTATTACCTATAGAGCTATAGAATAAAGTTATGCGTCTATTTTTGATATTTTTAAATTTTTGCAAGAATAACCACGAGGGGACATAGTATTGCTTTTTAAATCCTATAATATTTATATTATATTTAATATACCAGATTTCCGCTTAAAGATGAGTACCCATAATTATTTGATAACAAAACCCGAACATTCCTTTCTTCTGTCATGAATTATTAATTAATTAATTAATTTAAAAACTATTTAACATTATTAACATTTTTGAAAATATTTCTTTTATATGATTTATAGTCAAAATAAAACAATTTTTTTTTTTCGTTACCATTTCAGTTTTTTAAATGACTACCTACATATATTTTTAATTTCATAATCTGAAGCAGAATATTTTAATACATACAAATTGAAATTTGCATAATCGCACTAGTAGTTGATGCATTATTACTTATAACTTTATTAGTAAGTACCTACTTAAAGTTAAGATAAACAGAGTAGTAGGTCAACATTTTGAGGGGTATCCTCATAATCACTTCAATCTGATCACCAATGTTTTAAATAGTTTAAATTCTTATAAAGTTATAACTTTTAAACTACTTTTCCGAGTTTAAATTTGTATAGGTATGTACTATGTAGGTACATTGAAATAGACCAAAAAATATTTTGCTTCAGAATATGAATTTAAAAATATATTTTACCATTTAAAAAAATAAAACGATAAAAAATTAATATTTTCAACAATTTTAATAGTTTTGGAATTAATTATTGGTTTATGAAATAAAAATCATTCTGTAATGAAGTGAATTTTTAGGGTAGGTAGGTATCTATAATTCGTACATGTTTATTAATTATTTTGATTTTTAAATAGGTATTTGCACTCAAAGTAGAAATTACCTACTAAATAAATTAGGTAGGTTGGTAGGTAACTCAAAAGAGTACCTAGGTATTTTATATACCGTTGTAACTTGCAGAAGAAAAGTAAGTACCTAAGTATTAAATAACTGGGTGTTAATAATATATTATGATTATTTGAAATTTTAAAAACTTAAAACACGGTTCTTCGATTACAATTTATAAGAAATTTCAAATAATTGACGACAGACGCTAGGTACATTTATTTAGATGATTTATACACAAAGAATTACTTAATCATAATTCACAGTAAAATATAGGTATAGGCGTATAGCCTGCCGTAAACGATTCGTATTACGTATTAACATAATAAACGTACCCTAACCTGTTTGATTATTCAGCAGTTACTCGTCATCAGGGCTCTATGCATAATGCATCTACAGCTATGTTATTTAGCTGTTTGCCTCATAATGATATATACTCAAAAAGCATAATCAATATTGTTCAAATATGATCATAGAACTACAGATAAACCACGTGTTTAAATTTTATCTTTCTGGATAATCTGATAATATTATAATTATAGTAACTACTGCCTGTTAACTGACTGGTTGTTGTAAATTGTAAAAAGTATTAAAAATTGAATAGGTATCGCTAAAACATTAAAAAATGAATAATGACAAACAAACTGAACAGGTTAAATGTATTGTGTTGGAAGGTTATGGCGGGTACGATAAAATAAAAGTAAGTATAAATACTAATACAGTATGGGTGCTTAAGTTATAAATAATTAGGTAGGTGCCTAATAAGTTTGTTTAAATACTTCTTGTAGGTACTCGTCATTAAATACTGTGACACTTGCTTACTTAAACTATTATATATATACTTTTATGTGAAAATGATTTAATGATTGCTTGGTAGGTACCTATTTTGTATATTATAATTAATTTGTTATAAATTATCTATCTAAAATCAAATATAATAATATTTTGGTTATTATTCAAGTTGATGTTTAAAAACTCACACATATAGGTATCTAAGATAATGTGATATAAATTATATTATATAAAATTTTTTAATGTATAAAAATAAAATTATATAAATTGTATCATTTAAACTTTTAAACATAATTTATTTTAGATAAGATGTCAACCACTTGAATTTTTAGGATCAACAAGTGTATGTGTTAAGGTTCAATTGTGCGGTGTCAACTTTAGTGATATATATACTAGACAGGGTTTTCTTCGTCAATTAAAAACTCCCCGTGTGCTCGGAGCAGAATGTTATGGCACAATAGAATCTATTGGAAATGAAGTGAACAATTTTCAAGTAATAAAAATTCTTAGCTATTTATTGTTATTTGTTATTTTTTATAATAATTATTGATTTGAAGTAGTGTTATTGAAATCCTCTATCAATTGTGTCATTCAGTTAAGTAACTGTAAATGTCAATATTTTATTCAATGTATTTATTAATACAAATTATATAGATAATATATTTCATTGTTACAAAAAAAAATTATGATAATTATTATTATTGTTTAGATATGTTGTCATATAGGTACAAATTCAAAACAAACTTTCATTAATTATGTCCTATAACTTTATTTTAATGAGGTTCATTTCTTATTGACTTTTTATACAGTATGGAGACCGAGTAGTGTGTTATGTTTGGACAGGAGGACTGTTTGGAGAAAAGGTTATAGTTCCAGCAAAAAATTGTTTTTTAGTTCCGGAGGGTATTAGTGGTCAAGACGCTGTTGCTCTACCAGCCAATTATTTGACTGCATACTTGAGTATTTTTACTATGGGTAATATACAACCCGGAGATACTGTTCTTATACATTCAATTGCGGGTATTAAGAATTTTAAAAAAGACATTTCTATATATGTATATATATTATTTATAAAGAATAGTACTTAATATCATTTTTATCATGATGAATTTTAAATCTGATTTTTATTTTTTAGGAGGTGTTGGATGTGCTGTAACTCAATTAGCAAAAACTGTGAAAGATGTAGTTGTTGTTGGAACTGCTTCAGCATCTAAACATGAACAATTAAAAGAAAATGGAGTTTCTCACGTGCTACACCATGAAAACTATGAGACTCTGGCTAAAAATGTATCACCACAGGGTTATGATTTAATTATAGATAGTATTGGTGGACCAAATATTGAGATTAGTCAAAAATTACTTAAACCTTGTGGTCGTTTAGTCATCATTGGTAGGTTACTTTAATTAAAATAGTATAAATAATATAAACTTTATATACCAAATAATGTAACACAAGTTACAACTTAACCTGTTAAGTGTAGTTTGCAATATAGGAGTATAGGATATATCTATGAAGTAAGTTTACTTGGCAAAGGTGGTTACAGTAGTCCTAAACGGGGGGAAGGGGCAATTGCCCCCCTTGTATCTGCCCTTGTTACTTGCTAATAGAAAATTATGATTAGAATAGAAAACTGATTACTAATATTTATTAATCTACTTAATAAGTTTATACTGTACAAAGCAGCGGTTTTCAACCTATTTGGGTCCATGGCTCTTCTGATTCTGTAAACCAAACAAGTGGCTTCTTTATAAATAATGATAATAATAAAAATTAAAATAAATAAATTGCTGTATTATTTTACTTTATTTATTGTACAGTGTAATATATTATTTAATAACAAAATAAATATGTAATTATTAATGAAAAGAATCTTTTTGTTTTTGAGCTTTTGAATAAAAAAAATGTAAATAATGGGGATGTGGTTTCTTTGATAATAATCCATAAAACCCCTGGGAGTCATGACACATAAGTTTAAAACCGCTGGTGTGTAAAGTATAGACTTATAAGTATGTTTAGTTAATTTAAAAACTAATAATTTATTTTCATTTCCTACTCATATTGAATAAAAATGTATTTTTTTTTTTTAAGGTGGAAGTTGTTATATTAATGGAGAAACATTACAAATTGTAAGATCATTAGCTATGAAGTGGCAAACAAAAAACTTGGTACCTCAATCAATGATAGAACAAAATATTACTGTTAGTGGTCTTCATTTGGGTATGCTGTTTGATTCTAACCCAAACAAAATTCATTATATCATGGAAGAATTATTTAAAATGTTGAAGAATAAATTAATAAAACCAACAATTCATGAGATCTTACCGTTTGATAATGTAAGTAAGAAAAATGTATACAAATATATGTTCACTATAAATCAGACTTAAAATTAAAGAGAGAATGTTTGTAAGTTTGTAATTACACATTTTTTTTTGTTTAGTAATGCATATTGTAGATAAAATTGTAAGCCAGTTTTGCAATTGATATGACGTAAAAGCAGTTTAGTAGTTTTTCTACTTTTAGATAATTAGTTATAAGTACATTTTTTTGGTTTTTAACAAAAAAATATATATTATAGGTCATTGTTTCTAAATTTAGAATAAATCTACAAAAACTTTCATAATAGTTACTCTTTACTATCATATTTGCTCAATTGTACAATAGTCACAGTTTTGCAATAGTTTGATAGTTAATAGTTACTATCGGTCTGTGTATATGATAATATTCTCATGATAGCAACTGTTGCATTTTACTATCAATGTGAGAATATTGTAGGTAATTTTTCTTAAATTTCAAATTTCAAAAAATATTTTTAAAAACTTTACCTAGTAAAATAAAGTAATAATATATTAAAAATTAAAAGTCATTTTTGATAATTAGTTATTTGTTATTATTAAAAATGTATTGTATATTTTGAAAAAATAACAAATAATACAGTTTTAAACACATTTTATGATGCCACATTTGATTGTACAAAGGCATGTATTGGTATTTTTTAAATATATCTGCAAATATTTTCATTTCAGATGTTTTCACATTTCACAAATATTCTAACCTTACTTACAATACTTTACAAGTATACTATACAAGATACAACTATTTTAACTGTATATTAAACTGAAAATTAAAATTTGACTTTTTTAGTTATATACAATATTTTAATAGTTAGATTAGGTGTAATTTATGTTTATGTTTTTAAATATTTTTATACAATTAAACAATTGTAATATTGTATTATTAAATTTCTTCAGGTTATTGATGCTCAAACAATATTAGCAAAGAGAATGAATTTTGGAAAAGTCTTATTAAAATTAAATCAATAACAAGAAAATATCTTCAAGTTTATTTGATTTTATAACTGTCATAAATGCATATCCGCTCTTTTCATTATATAATATAGGTATATTTTATTTTAAGTATTTATAGTTTATAGTTTTCTAAAAGAATAATCATTGTAATTTTAAAATTGGGTTATTTGTTTAATTTAATTAATAGATAATTAATTAATTTTTTATTTTTACATAATTTGTATAAAAAAAAAAAATTACATTCATCTTTAAAATGTAAGACTATAATTTTATTTGGAGGCCAATTATCTCTGTTCACTTTATTTCAAACTGGTTTGCTCTAAGTTAGAGTATGGTGTAGAAGTTCGCACCTCTACCGAGCCAAAGACCAACTACTAAGGTTGAAACGGGTTCAAAATAAATTTCTTTCTTATGCAGTTTTCTTATCGAAAATTGACCACAATTACTCACTTGTTTGTCAAGATTTAAATATGCGAACACTATCTCTTCTAAATGACTCCCTTAATGCTCCTATGTTTCTATCTAGCATCCAGTTCTGTATTCCATTCTATTCTACCAGAGATCACATTTCTGTTTAAGTTCCATTTTACTCTTCCTCTTATAAGTGCAATCACCCTATGCATTGTATGCTTTGAAATTTTAATAATGCGTTGTAACTGTTGCTTACTTCTTGGGCTACATATGTACATATATTATTCATATTTATAATTATTTTATTATTTCTGTCTATTTTTATCAAATTTAACTTTTGTTTAATTGCTATATAATTATTTAATATTGAAAATATTGTTAAATTTTTTTTTGTCAAATTTCCCATTTGGGAGTGAAAAAAAAAACTTAAATATTAAATCATATTTTATATTTTATATAATTATAATAAATTATGTTGGAATTGTTGTACACGATACATATTATAATATTCGTATGCAAGTTACCTGATCTCAAATACATTTGGAATGTAAGTGGGATATAATAATTCAATAAGTTTTGTTATGTAGCCCCTAATAGGTATCCATGAGATACTATACCTTCATCTAATTTCCTTCTACATGTTTAGATTTATAGAAAATTTTTCTTTAATTTTTATAGCTTACTGTAATGTCACATTACTATTGTGTATGTTAGTATATTAGATGATAATTTTTTTTTTTTTTTTTATTAAAAATCCTATTTATAAGCGATCTTAAAGCATTTTTGTAGTCTTCTAAAATAAATTGTATCGAGTTTATTAAAAAATTTTAAATGTATTCCTTGTGTAGTTGTGTATGCATATTAATTTTATATTCATATTTTATACATTTATAATTCCTATATATAATATATTTATATATATATTAATGTAAAATAAAAAATATTTATATATTATATATGTATACCAGCAAAGTTTTTCATAGTCAAAAATATCATTTGATTGGTACTTTTACATTTTTAAATGAGAATTTTACTTGGGTAAAAATCGAGTAACTAATAATAATAACCGTTAAAATTTAATAGTTATAATTATATCTATTAGGGTCTAAGTTAATAATACTATCAAAACAATAATTATAGATAGAAATTTGGGTGTGGGGGGGGGGGGTAAGTGCCAATACAAAAGTTTAAAAAAGAGTACATAGAGTTTCAACAATAACTGTATATTTGCAATTGTTATTCTTCAATGTAAAAATATTTCAGTAAATTAACATACTTTTCATTTTTTTTTTTAAATAATTACACATTTTAATAGTTTTTCACACTTTATTGCAGTTATTGGTACTTGTAATCATTATTTATGAGAGACTTATTGCAAGTGGTGTCTAATTAAATCAAATTATCTTAAAAACAATATAATAGGTATGTTAAATGTTGATTAATTTTTACAGAAATAGCATGTATGAAGAGCCAAGGGACTATTTAACTATTTATACTATTACATGAACATTCTTTATGTGCCATCTATATCAGTGTTTCTTAAACTTTTTGCAATGGTGACCTATAAATTTAATCTTTATTGGGTACGCAACCCCCTACTCAAAAAAGAAAAAAAAATTCAAGTATGCCATAAACCAGGGGTCGGCAACCCGCGGCCCGTGAAGCGATTTTATGCGGCCCGCAATTACAATTTATAATTAGTATAAAAATATAGAATACCACATTATGTATTTATGTTATTTGATAAACTGTAAATAAAATAAAGTGTATGGCCCGTGAAAATTTTTTTTTTTTTTTTGACCCCTGACACCAAAAAAGGTTGCCAACCCTTGCCATAAACAAATAATATTTTTATTATAGGTACCTAATCAATTTTATCATTCAATTTTTATAAAATATAATACTGAATAATAAGTACATAATAAATAAATAAAAATTAGTAAAATATGAAAATCGTAATCTTAACCGCGAGTCGCGACCCATGGTTTAGGAAACGCTGATCTATATTGTATAATAGGTAATAGGTACTGTTACCACTTACTTTAATATTATAACAGTATAACAACAGTCAACAAGTAACTGTTATCTGTTATGAGTTCATGATGTTATTAATATACCACTGGTACCTGCTTATAGTATAGTTAATTATGTAAATTATACATATGTTGATCACTAGAATCTAGTTTTAATCTACTTGTACTTACAAGTTAGAAATAATTTAACATTTTTTTATTTTTAATTTAGGTTAATATTTATCATTATTATTAGCTGAATACTTAAAATACTATAAGTAAGAGTTAGTATAGGGGTTTATATAGAACTACGTAATGTATCTATTTACATTCTACAAACTAAAATTTAATGTTCGAATTACTCTTAGGTTAAAAAAAAAGGTAATATTGGAATTGAACTCTATTCGATCATTCCACAAAACTAATAAATATTCATTTTAATTGTCACAATTGCTTATGTGTGTTAATTGATTTAGTATTAACAATGCCGTTATTACTTGCACAACGCACCTAATTAATTTGGAAATGAATAATATAATCATTTAGTTAAATATTTGTATACTATATTTTTGAAATTATAAATATGTGTCTTGTGGTTAAGATTAAAATTGTAGCTTTTCATTAATTATTTTTTAAATAATAAACATTTTGTATTTAAATTAAAAAAAAGGCCAAAAGTTCTGAAAAAGTATTATAAAAATATTATAGATACTTTTATTTTATCTGTAATCAAATAATTATTTTTAAATAGGTATCTTTTCTTTTTAGTTTATATAATTATTCCTATTTTCAATTTAATCACGTAAAATAATGAGAAAAAAAAATAAGGTGTATTTAGGATAGTCGTAAATATTATTATATGTGTTTTTTATATAACTTATACTCAACTACCAATTCAAAATATCTTGATAAAAAAAATATATATATCAGAAGAGTATAATTTATAGTTAGTTATGTCAAATAATATAAATATACTCTTTGTATAGAATCTAAGAAAATTAGAATCTATTGGAGTTGAAATGATAAAAACCAAATCGTCTTATTGGTAGAAAATCTTAAGAAATAAAACATAAGCCAGAACCTTTTTATAGTATTCTATATCTGTATTGGTATTACTCGGCGTTGCTCGGATTAAATTGTATTTTTCTCATATAACTCTGTTTTTTACAAATTTCAATTCTTTATTTTATCTCTTTAGAGGTTGCATTTTTAAAAATTCATTCTTAACGGATAACTACATTATAATTATAGCTATCTGTATGCCTAATTTAAGCCCCATTCATTCTGTGGTTTGAGTTGTACGTAGTGCTAGAATAGATCAGTCGACTGTCAGTCACGTTTTCTTTTTATATATTTAGATTAGTAGAGATTAATAGGTACTTATTATTAAGGTTTAATAACTTAATATCTGTTTAATTTTATACACCCTTATTGTTACTTTTTTTGAATAATTAAGGACTTTCCTTGTATAGGAATTTGTATAAATTAACCATCCCTCTTTCAAAATATAAATTCATAGCATAATATTGTATATTGTCATTATATATTTAACAGTATGTGTTATCGTCTTAATTCTTAATAAAAACGTATTGTAATATTCCTCCTGTAGGTGTATATATTATTATTTGTTTCAAAATATAACCCAGTGTTACGTGTAAATAATGTATAATAATTTATATTCGTCTAAGTTATTCCAAATATCCCTGAGAATTTTACTAATTAGATACCATATTTCCTTGAAAATATTAATATTATAGGTGTTTCGTATTGCTTTATAACAACTATATGTTAAGACATCAAATTTTCGTTGTAAGTACTGGATACTACTATGAATAACTCATTAGTAATTTGACATTTCCTAGTACTTTTCTCCTTGTTTGATATAAATAATATATTATGATATTCATAAGCATACGAAATAATATGATGACCTCATCATAATCTAATTCGTATTCACATTCAATATTGATCATTTAAGTGCTATATATAACCTCGCTTTCTAAACCTGCAATTTAATCAAATTTATCAAATTACCAACCGTATAAGTTATTTTTTTAGAGTTATGAAATTTATCTTCATCATAAACGCATGTATAGTCATGCTTATAGAGTAAATTAAAATATACCATTAAATATTAATATAATACTATTATACCTATAATAGGTATAAAATATTATTATATGGCTTAAAATTTATACGGCAACTCATTGCCGTAGAGTTGGTTTTTAATGATTTTATAAATAGGTATCATTATTTTGAAAAAAAGTTAACGATTTTTTGTGTGAACGATTTAAAAAAATGATATTTTATTACACTACTATACTAAGTACTTGGTACAATATTCGATAATATTATAAACAAATTAACCAAATATGTTTATATTTTGTTATTGTTTGAATAAATCGATGATAATTTCGATTGTTTATCATACTTAGGTATTACTGGTATTAGGTATCTATATTATTTTAATAACTACAAAATAATTAAATCGATTTCAGTTCAACTATCTTATCAAACAATACAGTTTTCTAGAATTTATTAAATTTATTTCTGATCTTTTATTAGTACCTATATAATATTCAAATAAAAAAATTTATTTTATTTTATTGAAAGTTTACCTCCATAACGGCATAATCAATAAATAGTATTATTGACATATTTACGTCATGTTATATGTGTGCGTGTGTGACAACAATTCAAAAAGTAGGTATACACTAAATAGGTATTAATATAATACCTATTACGTAGGTATCGAACATTTTAAATGGCCAACTCCTTTAAAAATTAAAAATGTAATATAATTATTAATTATATTAATCAACTATAAGATGACATAGACGTCATACGAGTAAAGTACCTACATGTTTAATCTATGAGTTAAGACTTGTTGTAGGATTCTGAAGTTAAAGCACTTAAAATGATGGGTATTCATGATGTAAGTGAGTAACTATAGTGATTATCACAAATGATTTATGTCATACGCCCTTATAAAAACAACAAAAGTTTTCAAAATAGATTTATTTTACGTACAAAACATGATGAAGACAGTGACGTTACAAAAAAGTTTAGGACCTCCGCAAAAATAAAAAATGGGCCCCTAAAATATTGTTATACTAAATATAAACTCTATCTAATCAAAGGTCCCAAATTATCATAGGCTCCCTCGCAACGTAGGGTCTGCGGGCTCTCAGTTACACCACTAAATGAAGTGTATGTGTATCAACAAACAAGGTAATTCAAAGTCATTCATTCAATGATTCAAAGAAGAAATGGATGTCAATACCTACCTGATATAAATATTTAATTATTTTAAATTCAGAGCAGTTATTATTTTTTTTAATGTATGTATATTATATAAATAGAAATAGAAAAATGTTAATGAATTTTTAAACAATTTTCTAAAAAATTTTTTTAATAATTTTTTTTTTTGTCAATATTCTAACTTAAAGTACGTATAAAAATATTGTGATTATACATTTTTGATATTCTTTAATTTAACAACTTATGAGCAACCTTTCATTAAATTTCCAATCATTTTTATCTAATGAATATTTTTTTATCAATATTCATTAAGAACTAAAGCTAAACAAATGAAAAATTTAAAATATCTATAAATAGCTATTTAAGTTAGCTTAAAAAGATTCAAAATATTTTTAAAAAAATATTATACATAGGAAGTGATCATATAAACATTTCGAGAATCTACGGACTATACGGTTATTCGTTTTCGAATTATACCATAGAAATTAATTTTGTCAAAAACGGAATCTGTGTAAAAATTTAATTTTTTTTTTTGTTTTTCTCGGTTATTTAAAAATACTAGAAATTTTTATTTTTTTTTTTAAGTATAAACTAGATCCAATTTTTAATCTTCAAAGTAGTTTTTTAACTGCTTATCGTATAGGTATACACGTATACATAAATGATAAGAACACATACATCAATAAAAATGTATACATTAATAAAATCAATACATTCATTGATCAGCTTTGAATCTAAAACAATTTATATTTAATATATCACTCCCTTATTTTTTCGTTTCTATCGTTTTGAAATTAATACATTTTATGTAGGTACTCGCTTAGAATCTAAAATTTCTGATGTATATATGTACCTACCTTAATACCTATAGTGGGTGGTGACGGTGGTGTAGAGTGTGTTTAATATTCACCCTATATTTCCACTTATGTTATTTTAAGTTAATAGTTTTGGCCAGGGCTGTATACCCCTACAGAATTTTCCCAAGTTGCTCACTTGCAACCATGGAAATTAGAAATGAAGGTAAAAGAGCTCGTGTTTATAAACATACGTAGGTATAGGTAAATAATAAATCGTCTAAAGTATGTTTTTCGTCGAATCTTCATTGTGTAAAATATAGCAAATATTGTATAATATTGTTTCAGTGACTAAATCTGTATACATAAATTATACAGGAAATCTCGCAGAGTACTGTAGAGTATAATACTGTATAAGAATTCTAAATATATATTTTTAGACTTTAAGTTAAAATTTGATTTAATTTAATATTCGTATATTATATAATATATCATGCAATCTACGTTTCAACGGAACCTAACTAGGAATAGATTTCACTACGCTTGTAGTAAATATTTTAGCTTTTAGCTAACCGTTCAATAGAAACAGTTATCTACTCATTTAACGTGGGATCCTAATGTAAACGGAAGAATGTGTGCTGTATTTAGTGTATTAGCTTTTAACTTTTCGAGATTATTTATCTGTTATTTATTTCGTGCATGTATATTTTAGATTTAGTCATACATAGTCTTTAGCCAAATCGGCACCTATGAGTGTACATTGTACGTGTATTATTATTTTATATTTTTATGACAGTTTTGTATACATTTCTCGTATAGTTACACAATAAACTATGCAACTGAAGTGGAAGTCATACTTTCGTGGTCTTTGCCTTTTTACCTTACAACTATATAGTGGTGATCGATACCACACGCAAAAAAGAAACTTTTTGTCAAGTAATATCATTTGTAGCTTGCATTTAAAATGTCTACTTTTCGAGTATTTATAGGTTTTAACTTTTAGCCATAAGAAAAATGAGTGAACGTATTAAAAAATGTTTTTCGTTCCGGTCTACCGGTAGACATAATAATATTAGTACATAATAATGAACCTATATAGAGATGGATTACTTAAATTATCAAGTACCTATAGTGCCTACCTATTTCCAACTATTACGCAATCAGTAAATATAATACTTAACAAATGACAATATACCTGTATCTATAATATATATCTAAGGAATATACGATACAATCGTGAATCGATTTAAACCGTGATGACAACACATTTTTGTAAGTAGGTATAATAATACTTAACAAATAACAGTCCAATATCGGATACATCACACGCCACTGGTCGCACTAACTATACAAAATGTATACATATAGGTAGTCCATGACAGCAGTACATAATTTTAAAACCATGACCCAAACTGGCAACTATAATATGTCAGGTATGACGTATGAAGTGTGTGCAGTGTACACATTTTTGTGTGCTCATATTATATCCCATACACCATCGTGTCACGCGAATAATAAACATCTCTGACACGATTATAACAATACGTACCTATTATAATAGTTATATAATTATACTGCACACTGCACAGCAGCACCATACGGCGCGTGATCCAAAAAATATTAAAATAATATTATATAGTCATATGTATAATAGGATTTCAATAAGTACATAGGTCGTAGGTAGGTTAGGTACTTATAATAGTGTTGTAAATGTTGAAATAATTGATAGTAGGTACCTATAATATCTATTATCGTATTTTAGATATAATATAAATTCGTCGTGACTTATTACTTTTTTCCAAAACACATTTAACAAAATATTAGTGTCATTGTATTTTTGGTTTTTTTTTCACGTAGAAAAAGTGATTAAATTTTTAAGAATGTCTAAATTGATCAGATACGCACCGGTTTGATAATAACCTACCAAGTGAATGTCAACATTCACCTACAGCCGCGATCACAGTTATTGACGGTCTTCTTTTTTCCGACTTTCGCAAAATATAATAAGCGTATATTACACCATAACACTATGTCTCAGCTATAGAGAGTTGATGGGAAAGAGAAGACGCGGAGAAAAATTGTTAAATACAAATTTCATTTTGTTGGAAATAACTTAGTAAGTAAAGTAAAATTTATGTTATAAATAACTTTTTCAACGTTTCTTTACGATTATATACTTATATTAAAAATATGATTAAGAAATTGAGAGAAGTTGAGATGGTTTTTAATTTTTTTAAATATAATTAAAAAAAAAATAATATCATACTATAGATAAAAGATTATAGATATAAGTAGATGTATATAAATAACTTATTTACAATTAAGTACTGATTTCAGAAATATCTATATACATAACCTGCAGTAATGATGTTTTGTTGAAATAGTTGATATTATATAAATAAAACAAGTTGATCTATTAAAATATTTCAGAAAACTTAATATAATCATATTCAAATTACTTGATTTTAAGCATTTCAGCATATTTTTATGTTTATGAGAAATCTAAAAAAAATCAAATCATTTATAACTAATTTATTATAATCTATATTGATCTCCATACAAAATATCTGTTAAACGTAAAACGATTCTATAACTAAATTTAATATTAAGTAATAACTTTGTCCGTTGTTAAGACCAACAAGTAAAAAAATAATTAATATTTAATTGGTAAAAAAATTGTAATCGAACTGTATTTGCTAACTTTCAATATACGATAGAGTATAGACTCGATAGAGTAATTCTCTATTCTACTAAATATAGTCCCTCATCATCAATGAATCTTTTCTTCAGTCATATAGGATCTATAAGTTATAACAGGTTACAAATTAGTTATGTATTCAGTTTCAGTTTAATGTGTTATTATACATATTTTACGGATAAATGTCTCGTTTGAAAATAATATATTATATCGATTTTATACGATGATATAATGATTAATTATTTTTTAATTGATGTGCAGGTAATAATATTATTATTTGCTATGTCAACCGCTTGACCTGTAAAATCTTCTCGATTATACCTAACTGGTACACACTACGTTGATTATTTTATATTTACCATTATTGAGTGCTACCGTATTACAAATCGTTTGGTAAGGTCACTATACAGATGCACTATAGATTCACCAAGTATCTATGCTTATCTGAATTTTTTTTTGTTAATAATAAGCTTATTTAAATTCAAACAATTAACAATTTTTAAGGACTATAAATTATTCTTAGTAGGTACATATACATTTTAATAATTCAGAAATCACTTGTTCGAATTTCAGATTAGATACGTCAACATTTTCATAAAAGTATTTCCTTAGCAATGTAACGATAGCGCCCTTTCCAGCCGTTGACTATAAAGGGTGGCTATCGTTACAGCAATTTACATGAAAAAAAGTTTTTATTTGGAATAATAAGTTTATATGACATAGAACACTCCTAGGTAATTTAAATATATATATATAATTTAAAATATTTTCCTCAAGTATAATTAATTAGTAATTAGTTGAAAATTCCAAAAATCAGGATTTAAATAAATTTATTACATATTAAAGGAAAAGATGGTGAGCATATTTGGTGAATCACTTTGTATAAATAGGTTTATAGGTACTGCGCAGTGCATACTTAAACTTACATAATATTGCATTCACCGATTCTTCGATCTTGTCATCTTGACACTAAACTTCGACCTTGACTTATTGTGATCGATGAGCATGCCGAAGCGCGTGGACGAAATTCGCAAACATCTTTGTCGTCACAGAAATATTTATTTGTAATTTGATAGTATATAATATTAATACATATATTTAGATTATTTTTATATTCCTTTGTTTATTTTTCTCCACGACCATCACAGTGTGATTACTCTTGGGAATTTTTTCTTTCAGTTCAGAATGTCTTAATTACTTTAAACTTCAATTTTAGATTATAATTATGTATATTATACATTTATTATGAATTATGATATTATATACCTACTATACTCCAACCTTCATGTCTGTAAGTTTACTAAAACTGCAGCTGCTTTTTGCATTTTGCGAAACAATATAAATATTTAGAACGTTTCGTCATGTTCGACGCCTATATTTTTGTTGAGAAATTACTCTATAATGTATTAAGCTACACTCTTTTCTGAAACTGAAATTCTAACTTCAAATCATTACCAAGTAAATTATTCATGCTTCATTCATAATCGTTTTTCAATACTCAATATTTCAGGGGTTGTTTCAACCCAACTTAACCGTGTTGAGGGATTTATAATTTTTTTAAACATACTTGTGTATAATTGGTATAATACTATTCAGTATAAAATTATATGTAATATTACGATATTATTCAATATATTAGTACTTACGCGTCTATTCCTAATACACGTAGGTAGTATAAAATACATTTTATTAGTTAACGCAATTATTATTTTAAATTGTCGTGTCATTTGACTTGACCATTTGTTTCAATTAAATACTGGCAGTTTCTTTTTTATTATTGATCAATTAAAAATAGTTAATTTTCTTATCTCCTAAAAGTCTTAACTTGTCGTTTGTACGTAAATGTGAAAAATTTTGGTTTCACAAACGTGTGGATTATCGTTTTTAGCAAACAGGTTTTGACGAATTTTAATTTAATATTGAAATAAATTTCTACATACTCAACTAGGTAAGTACATTTATATATATAATATATATAAATATTTAAATTCAAAATTTTTTTTAGTTTCTTTTGTAAAATAATAATATTATTCAGTTTAAACGAATTCGATTATTAATGGACTATGATGTTCAGCTATTTATTTATAATTTTACAGCTAGATTCAGTTATATAAAAACCATCACTACTCAATAATATTTGACTCTATTCTAATAAATTGTCCAATAATTATTAAAAGTAACATTAAACAACAAAATATTCTTATCAAAATAAATATATATTTATTATAGTTTAAGGTTTTTATCCAAAATTTCTGTTACGAATATTAGAATAAGGTAAATAATTTATACTGCTTCGATATACAATTTTCATAGAAAATGGAATAACAAATTATTATGTACATGAAAAAATCATTTTGAGAATTCGTGTCATTCCAAAAACAAGTGTACACGATCACCACGAGGAAATGAGGAAATGACAACGTGTTTCACTGAGTAAAATTATAATTATTAGATAAGTGATGCACTTAATCTAAATTCTTAACAACAGTTACTCAGTTGTGTTAAAGATTTTTATCTTTCACTGCTCAAAAAGTGGCTTTGACTTTTTCGAGTCTATTACATATCTGATTGACATCACGTCCCATTTCTTTACATTTTGAGGAGCATTCTCCTATCCAACTCGCCTCACCACTTCTATGAGACTATAAAATAAAAGTTAAATACGTTAACATGAATGCAAATAAGTATTAATGTGTGGATTTCTATTTTTTTGAAAACTCACTTCTTCAAGATCACGTTTCCAAACATTTCGACAGTGACCAGCACAAATAGGACAAGGCCTCTCAAGGGAATATCCACCGCATTCTAAGCAATCTAATGATACGTGTCGTTGCTCCCAGTTGACTCCACAACTAATTAATCAAAAATATGATTAGCCATTAACCATTTTATAAAAGAAAATGATAATACTCAATATTACGTCTTGTTGAACTAAATTAGTTAGTTATTATTATTAATTATGATCAATAGTACCATGATTAGATTAGTATTTATTTCTTTTTAATTATCGCGGAAAATTAATTATCAAATAATATATTATAATATGTTGATACAAATAATTTTTAGAGGTCACATTACCTATAGAATAACAATATTTTAAAAGGTGTCAATAAAAAAATTGAAATTAATGCAAATTATGATTTGTATTGTCAGCATTTTAATTTCAGTCGACTTTTTCTAATCAACAATAAATATTATTAAAATAATTAGAAATATTAAAAGGAGATGCTATTTATAAATGATAGCCTTTGAAAACAATATAATTGTATAGTACAATAATTGTAATGAACTCTAATATAACTGAAAATCTATATAGGTAAAATTATTTATAAAAATATATCAGCTTTTTAAGTTTAAAAAACTAGTTCAATTGGGTTTTAAAGTCAAAAAATTTATTTATATACTAGTTTAACTTGCACTACATACCGGAAACAATATTTAAAAACTTCTTTGAGTTCTTCTAAAGTTACTGCCTGCTCAATATCACTGACTAGATCGATGTTATCGAGCATTTTGTCATTAATGTTCATCAAGCTTTGGTTGTTCATGGACTGGACACTAGTAACTGACATCTTGTTGTTAATATTCTCAACTAAAATAAACAAACAAAAACTATTGTTAAACACTTTTTTTTTATTGATTTTTTTAATTGTATATATAATATATTATAATGAATGTTTAGATAAATAGGATGACAAAAATACTGTATTATTTTAGGTATTATTATTCATGTATGATTTTAATTGTAATAAATTAGAACAATGAGACCTAATATTTTTGTCATACCTGCAGAATTGCAGAGCAGAGACTTAAATGTGCAACAGATAAAATCTAATAAAATGAGAAATAAAGTAATAAAGATATTATTGAAATATTTTTATAAAATATACCTAACCTAAACATTAAATTATATATCATTTACGTATTTGTAAAACATCCGATGATCATCATCATCATTTTACAATTTACATAAAATTATTGTTGGTAAGTAGGTATGTCTATAATATAATTTTTTGAAATTTAAAATGTAAAAGATTTAAGTGGTAAACGATTGTAGGGCAATATAGGGGATCATACATTTTAACACGCAACGATTAAATATTGTGGCAATCGATAACATAGAACAGTTTAATCTTTAATCATTATACGAGGTCCTTAACAGGCAACACGTGTTTTGATTTTTAAGGCCGATCGTTGATATTTGACTATGCAGGATACAATGAGACATGAGTATAATATATTATATATACGTATTATGTATTATGTATACAGCATATTTGCGTGATTTTGGTACATTGGTTTTGCGACGAATGACAATGGCATTGTCATGCTATATTGTTTCTGATATATTTTTTTTTTTGGTATTCCAGAAAACAGACAATAATACTTATGAAAATAATTTATAAAAAAATTCAAAACAGCATTCAATAATTAACATATTATATAACTATGTTATTCAATATCGATTTATAGAAAAAATTTACCTATCTCTTTATGAATTGTGTATTAGAAATAATACCAACTTATGTTTAAAGTACTTAGATTATTAGTATAATGTAATACAATTTAATGTATAATATTATATATTATTTTATAAGGACAACTAGATACAACAATAATGGGACGACATTCTATTTTGATCATTTACCCCGGAAAGCATTATAATCCTGAAAAACTGGTCCGCGTGGCCTTCATTTAGTTTTACATTCGTAGACCGTTTTTTGTTCCTTTATACATAATAATGGCGTATTAAATAAAATATAAATTATTGTAAAGCAATTAACACAGTAGATTATTTTAATTTTGAATAAAGTAATATAATATTATATATATAATATAATACAAGATACAATTTTTGTATGAAAACTTATTCATAAAAACTTAATTAGTTTGGTAGTAGGTACTTAGTGATACTTCATTGATACATGAATTACCAACATTATAAAGAAATCACTTTAAATAATTTATTCTTAATTTAAAAAAAATTACTGTATGACTTTATATATTATTGAATTGTATTATCACAATTAATTGAATTACCTTTATGCATTTACTTTTTTTTTTTAAATAGAATATAAAATTTACAAAATTACAATGCTGGTGGTTCAATTTTATAGTTTCATTTTTTGAACAACTGTGAATTATCTTTGATTACCTACCAACTTATTAATCAGTAAATAACTATAATAAAATGCATAAACAAACACAGTTTAATGACCTGTCATATAAAAGACTCAGATATAGACATTTTAAAGAACTGTTCACCCCAATCTTACCTAATGCTTCTAAGTTGTTTAATAGTTTATACATAGTTTGTAGTATAATAATATTGTATATTTTTATAATATTATAAATTATGTATTATAATGTAATACACGTAAGAATAAAACGGTAGTTATCGTGGCGTATAAATTACTCATTACAGATTATTTTATATGAACTTTAACCTGTTTTTACAGTTTTATAGTTTTTTCGAATAAATAATTTTTTTAAGTATTAACACTAAAACCCAAATAATATATTTACACTATTTTAAGTTTATATCATATAAGTTATAACTTATAGTCCTATTTAAATTAATAAATAATATGCATCATCCATTTAGAATAAAAATTTAATTTATTTTGAAAAATTAACCGAAATATTTTATTCTTTGTGTTCTGGTAATTTTGATATAACAATAACAATATTAATCCTTTATCACTCGAAGAAGTTCTCAACCAACAAAACACTGCCAATATCTTCAAATTTTTTAAAGAATAGACTTAACCAAAAATATTAAATTCCTATAAGTAACGCATGCCATTTCTAACATTGTAATAATTAATTTTAGTTTGTAAACTAACCGTAAGCAAATAATCTATGTAATTGAAGCCTTAATGTTATTAAATAAACAAATAAATAACTATATTATTGTTTTTTACTTTTATATTCATAATTAATAATTATACACACTTGTTAGTTGTTTCATATTTATAACAAACCATAGTTAATATATTGTACACAATGAAATATACTAATGTTATAATATCGGTATTATCACCACCTACAGTCCATCATTGTAATTTGTTATATTATTTATTGTATATTATTACAGTATTAACTTGTTGATAAATTGTTTTAAAATTGTTCAACATATTATATTGTGTTATTACAAGTGTTATTGGTATCTATATTAAACAATATTTATATAACCAAGTAGTACACAATTCTTTCTGAATATATAGCATTTTTTTTTAATGTATTGCATAATAATTTAGGAATTGCATTTATTACCTACCTACACGTGTAATGTAATACTTGATATCAAGGCACGTTAATCAATACAGTATAATATTAACACACCGATTTTCCTAGTTGATCTATATTAAAATATAAGATGGGATATTTTATATATTTTTATTTTATGTGCTCAAATTATTTAATGTTTGATAGGCCTTGTCAAATAAGACATACTATGCTAGTAATGGTTTCAGGGTATCCGTATTCCAGTGACCATGGACAGGCTGACACTGAACGTAACAACTTAATTACTAATTAGTAATAACTAGTAAGTATATAATTACACTAGGAAATTTCCGCATTTCTAAAAGCAAATCAAAATTGTTATGTTTTCTTTCAGTTTTGTTTACTTGAATAAAAAGATAATAAAATGGGAGAAAGCATTCATACTGTAGTAGTTGATAACTTTAAGTCTTTTGAAAATTCGTCGAATTTAATAAGTTTTTTAATGGTTTTCTTGGAATAAGTTAATTTTTAACGAAAAATATGCGGAAATTGAGATCATAATTTAGACATGGTTTTATACTTTTATAAAGCTAAATAACCTTGGACATGTATAGGTTGGTTGGTGGTGTTAATGTACAACAACAATATAATATGCACGTGTCATCTTGTTTGGAAATTGAATATCTTATGTATTGTATATTTTACCCTGGGTGTAATTTATGAAAATAAAATAGAAATATAACAAGGTATAGCATAAGTATAATATTTTATTTTATTAAATTTTATATATTTTTATACATAACGTTATTTTCATAATGAAACTTTTTATCATGTACCTATTTATAATTTATGTCTTTCGATGAAATAATAATTTTTATTGTTTTACAGATTAATTTATTATAACATTCATAATTTTATTAAACTTCTTTAAAACTCAATTCTTTTATAAAAACCCTAAATTTCTATAAAAAATATTTTCTAAAATCTAAAAATATTTATTCTAATATTCTGTGACTGAGACAGGAGTAACAATGTTCTTTTCTTTTATTTATAAATGTACTAGGTGCCTAGTCAATTTTCATTCGGTAAATACAAATAAACTACATAGTGGTGAAGTTATCAAACCTAATTACGCTATTAGAAAATATTTTGTTCTATCTTTAAATGCAATACTGTTGGGTTTATAATTCTATCTGTACTTATATTATGTTTATGTTTTATGATGCTAAAAAACCCGTTCGCGCTATATTTCCTTATTATAACTCCTACCATTATGAACAACTGCATATCTGGTTTTTCGTTATACGTCGGAGGAATTCCCAGTATAATCTTTTTAATTCTCAATACATTAAAAATCTTGTCTGCTGGAATATCTATACACGAGAGTTGCTGTTTACAGAACTGACCTTCCGAATCAATAATAATATTATATTGGATACATAAAGTAGACTTCAAAATATGTCGGAATGCCCGATTGATGAGTTTTTAATTCATAACTAATTTCAGTCACTACTCTCCCAAATAACGTTTATTTCTATCATTATTTGCTTTATTATTTAGTAGATAAAATGACTATAAAAAACACTACAAATAACTTAAATTGATACCTAGCTATAATTTAATTAATTATTTCATGTTTGGATAAAACAATATAAATATTTTTCTACAAATTCGAGCCAAGTAGGTACTATTTACTTTTATTAATTTTATGATGTATTATTTATTTATTTTTTTGTTATATTTCTCATTGATATACTTTTACAATTATAATTATGCACAATAATCTTAAATATTTTTAAATTTAAATATTTAAATTGATCGTAAATGTTGTAATTAATTTTGATAATAAAATAAGTATTAATACAATTAAAATTAAAATTAAAATATGTAAGTATACCTATCATTAAGAAAGATTTATTATATTAAGATAGATTTTATATTTACTATTGGTGAGAAACGCAAGGTTAAGTTTTGAACTTGATATAACGGGCTTGTAAATGTGAATTCCTCTAAAGTAGTGTCATATTATATTAATCATAGTAGGTATACCTATTTGTTGATGATTGTTGAATTAGTTAGTAGTCGTGTCATTGAATGAAAAACATTCTTCGTTATTTTATGGAATCAATGTCAAAACTTCATTTGATTTGACACGTTTGTTTGGACAGAGGATATATAATATATGGTAGTAGCATACTTTATTTCTTAAGCCCATCAATTTGTAGATACTGGATATTTGTGTCGAAAGATATCTGCATTATTATGATTTTATTTTTCCTTGAAAAATATTATGTTTTAGAATACTTGAAAAGTTAAAAATTGATTATATTTCCCATTTATTTGTGTAATAAATTTTATAACACGGTCCACATAAAAAATTAGTCAATGACACCACAATAATTTGTAAATTGTATTGCATTGAGCAGAACTAGCCAATAAAATTAATGACGACAATATTATTCAATATATGTATAATATAAGGAAAAATTATGAATTTTTTTCGATAGATAAATTTATGAAAAATTAATATACTGACGACACATAACGCTGTGCAACTGCCATTTTGACTAATTCTGCATATTGTGCTAATGATAATGATGATAATTATACTGCATAATGCACATGTGTATGTATAGTGCAGCTTTATCAGCTGATACTTATTTTATTGTTTACACTAGTATTGTTCATTTCATTAGGTAACCTAATAAATCCACACCATATGTAAAATATTACTAGTTAGCAGTTTTTGTAAAATATATTTGAGTAAAAGTATTCAAATACTTTTTAAATGCTCAAATACGTATTTTAAATGCTTTTGGAAAAAATTGGTACTTGAACAAAATATTTTTAATATTTTTTCAATGTATCTGTACTTATTTAAAATCAAAATACTTTTATTTTCGATTTAGTCATATGAAATAAAAAAAAATATTGTAAATATAATATAATATAGTCGCATAAAATAATTAATTTTTGTCTTTGAATTTTGTATTACCAAAAATTTAAATACCTCCTAAACAAAACACTTGAGTAATTTATAGTTACGCCAAATGATATAATGTAAAACGATTTTTTAAATTAATATAAATCATGAAACGCTAAAACAATCTGTTCAGTTATTTAAAAGTAGCGTAATTTTTTTTATTAAAAAATTGAAAATGATATATATTGATATAATTTTTTTGAATTTTGAATACTAACTCAAATACCTTTTTAGTAAGTATTCAAATGCATTTATAGTAAATATCTGTATCACTTAGTAATAAGGAAGTAAAGAAGTATCTTTCACAAAACTGTGCTAGTTGAAAACCATAATAAATAAAAAACAATATGTTTACTTTATCTGTTAAGTTTCGTATCTTAACTGTTGGAACTGAAATATTAGATATAATATTCACCGTTTTAGAAAGTGCATGATAAAATTGATTCGAATTGCATCGTTTTTGGGACAAGACAATAAAGCATTCATAATGTAACACATAGGTAAGCGTTTACATGAACTACTAGACCAAAACTATTTTTTAATATATTTATATATACAACATACCTACTGGTATTTTAATATGTTTCAATTATAAACTTTGTTGATACTATATCTTTTTTTGAAAAATATAACTATTTATTACAATTGCTTTAAAATTAATATTTGCTGAGTATTTATTTTTTGGTATGTTGATAAGATCTGATTTTGATTTCTTTAATAAACATTAAAGGAAGGTCATTTATGTTTATGTTTCACATATTAGAAGCTAATAAAGCCTTGAAGTTAGAAATGTTTTTCTCGTGTTTTTAAATATAATCGAGAATATAATATTTCTTTAGTGCCTCTAAAAATAGAAGAGAATAGTGAATAGGACTACTATTTTATTTACTTATTTAATAAACTACGACTACCAAAGTTTGTATGCACACAACAACCTTGTTGTGTCGTCTACTTACTCCAACCCATATTGTATTATATGCATGCAATAACTACCATATAAAATTTAAAATTAAATTTTTTTTCAAAATAATTTAATCATAGTCATTTTATTTTTTAATAAAAATTCATTAAAAATAATCAACCAAGGTCTTTTTGCAGCTTATAAAATGATAAAAAGTTATTTTTTAACTAGAATAATATATGTTCTTAATATTAAAATAAATAATACAATTATGTGTATCTCAACTATTCAAATAGTATACATGAATATAAATTTTAATATACTTATTCGAATAATTATAATTCATTTTATCAATGTGATTTAGTTTTGATAATATCGTTATTTTCAATTTAAAATTTTAATGTTAGGTAGATACTTTAAGGTTAAATAAACTCATAATATTGCAGATACATTATTATAATTTATAATACAAGCAATGTGTTATTAAATAAAATTGAAATTATAAATTTAAAATGTACCAATAAATTGCATAATAAATATTATGTAGGATGAATGTATGATATTATGAAACATGAAATAACTAGGTAAGTGAATAGGTAGTGTTTTAAGAAATAAAAATAATTTCGTGAAAACTATTGAAAAATAATAATAGAAATATTTGAGTCCTAAGATTATGCTAACCAAATTTTATTCACGCAATCACGTATACATACAAACTATGTATGATGTGCTTAAAATTATAATGAAACGATAGCAATACAAATTTTTAGCTAGGAATTGTTTACTCCACATACGAGTATGTGTACGAATTATATTTTGTTTTTTAGACACATCATAATAATAATATTAACATATACATTACTGAGGTAATGTAGAATACTTACATTTAACTCCAAAACGAAAACAATGAATGAAATTCGACTACGGCAGTTTGTTATTTTAAATTTCAACCACCGCGCTGACGTGTCGATAAACGTGACGCTAAAAATTCTTAAAAATCGTAACGTTTTATGTACCCTTTGGGAGAGGATTTTTAACAATCTCGACGATACTATATATAATAATGCGTTATATCAAAAATAGATACTTTACGAACGCGTTTTCGACTGTAGTGATAAAATTGATCGACGCAAAATTATTGTATAATATTTTAGGTATCTTGATAGGTACCGACCGAAAAAGGAGAAAACTTGGGTGAAATAAGGCCGACAGGAGTGTTGAAAAACGATCGATCGAACGATATTCGAACACTCTTCTTCGGATCTAATTAAGTCGGGCAAGACGACGTGCGTGTATATCTACGCGGTCAGACGGTCGTTGGCATACTGAATACTAATACTAACGTCTGGTTTGACGCGGCGTGTCGCTCGGTGATCGGCCGGCCTATTCGCAACGATAGCGAAAACGTCACGCCACGGAGATCGGTAGATACCATGACGTATCGACGCTACGCCGATTGAGCGCATGCGCGCCGGTAGTCTATAAGCACCTTCGTACAGAACCGTGGTAGCATGCCCACCACACAATTATACCAGTCTTGGATAAAACCGATGTTTATAGTCGTCAGTTCCGGGAAAAGCCACAGTGTCTTTAGATGACCTTCGTGTCGGCGGATCTTCGTTATACGCGTCTTTCTGTTATTGTGCGGATCGTAAATAAAATGTAAAATTTTAGTCGTATTATCCTGATCATACCAATTACCAAATACCTATAATATCTATTGTACCTATATATACAAGCGACAATTCGATTATGCTTTTATGAGTAAATTAGATGAACTTAAAAGTAAAATAATATTACAACCGTTCTTCTTATCCAGCTTAGGTTAGGTTAGGTTAGGAAAATTGTTTTTAAAATAATTTATTATATAAGCACAGACAATAAAAGCAACATTTGGAGGGATATAGACTTTAGAGTTAGGATGTGCGATTATTGTATCAAGGGCATTTAAAACGGTTTCAAGCGATCAATTGAAATCATAATACCTATCATTTAAGTGTACTGAAATAATGTTCGCTAATACACTGATTATATACTTGATCATTTGCATATTATGAGTAACTAGATACAGTGTTTTAAAAATATTCATAGTTATGAACCAAGCATTCTCATCCCCGTTTTTTTAAACAATGAATTTATTAAAATTTTGATTTTCCAACATTTTTGAATCATCATAATCTCTGTATATCTTTCAAATCTATTGTTATGGACCTATTATCCTTAGTATCCATACTTAAAAATTTAGAAAACTATGAGTTTGAATTTCGAAAGAAGTCATCTGCAGGTTAATATAATTTATAGGGGAAAAGAGCAATTTTAATTTTAAATACATAATCAAATTAATATTGCCACTGAACATTTATTAAATTGTATACAAATTCTAAGTACCTATACATCAAGTATTTTAAAATATTGTACTTATGGATACATAAAAGTTAAAAAATCAAAATATGAATATATATAATTTATCATTTGATAATAATACAATTATATAATACCTACTATTGAAATAGTTAATTTAATTATATTAGATTTGATAATAATATATTTATTGTTAAACGAAAATATTATGTGGGTGACCAATGACCATGCTTGACAAATCATCCATTTAGGTATAAAGTAAGAAAATATTTTTTAAAAGTAACTACTAAATTTCTTGTTTATTGCAATACACCGCGTAGTATGTAACATTTTATATTTATAATGAATTTATAAAGTTTACCTATTAAGATTTTACTCACAAGTAAACAATACATTTTTCTAGGCCCTCCCTATAAAAAAACTTATAATGCCTTCTCGAGCGTTTCTCCTATATTGGTCAATGACGTGCACATTTTTTTCTCATGGTAGCCAGAGTAGAATAGTATTATAATCTCATTATAAAAGTCTATGAGATTTAAGCGTTATTCGAGGGGAAAATAACTATGAATAATTATATGGTTGAACTTCTCAATCGTACAGCTCCCATTGCTCCCAACCTCTTACAAATTGTTTTGGATCACTTTCTATTAAATCTTAAACGAAGTTAAAGAAATAAGTATTAAATAAAGTACTACATAATTAGAAAGAATGTTAATATCATAGATTTTAAGTACTTGAAATTTTACAAAGTACCTACCAATCAATGGTAAGTAGATACTACATACCTATATTTTATTTTAACGAAGTAAAATTGTTTTTAAAGTGATAATTTTAATTTTCATTAATATTTGTAAATTACTTTATAAAACTAAATAATCTTTTCTAGGCTTTTAAATTTGAAAAGCCATTATATTAGGCATCACTCAGACTTTCCGAAGTTGCTATGATACGTTTTTATAAAATAATAATTTAAAATATTTTTATTTGTTCATCGTCATAAGAGAGGGAAATTATATGAAATTCTAATTACCCCCTCCGATACTGCTTGATAATGTTGTTAACTGGACAACTGGCATCTTGATTTTAACTATTTGTTTTCAAAATCCAAATTTTCATGCAAACTACGTGATTGTTTTCTTTACAAATAACTATATTTTATTCGTGCTTATATCTGTTACCGTCAATATCGACAATAAGTCCATTTTTAGCACAAATTACTATAATCATCATTGTGTTATTGACAATAACTATTTCTGTTAGGTACATTATTTATTTCTGTATGCCATATGGCAATCTGCTTATGCATTTTAGAATCTGAATATGTACTCTCACGTTGATATGTTGAAAAAATTCATCGAATTTTTAGCAAGTATGACGGTACCAAAATTATATCATTATCAGTATTCATTTGTAAGGACCATTTTTGTAATATTCGCACTTCTCTCCAGCCTCTTTCCTTTCATCACAGGAAGAAGTGGTAAGAAAACAATTAAAACCAAATAATAATAAAAATTATCATAACCGATAAGTCGATAATCAGCTTAAGAAATACCGATAAATTAGATTGCTTATAAACTAATCAGTCAATTACAAAGATATATACCGATTATATCTACCATGAATGGTGTCCTCCAGCAATAAGTAAGTACTGAAATCGCTGAAATGTTTGACATTAACGGTAACTATTATATTCTTAATAATGTTAATATGTTTTATGTAATATTCATAATTTAATATATGTACACGTGAAATACATTATCTGCAATATACATATATGAACACGGAACGTTTTGATGAAAATACATTATACTGCAGGCTTATAAGGTTTTAAATTTGTTCTATTTGTAGTTATAAACCATAATTTAGCATAGGTACACTATAGATACAGTCTATTAAAATATTTTAAATTGTAAGTAGTGACGATGTAACGATTCTGTTAGAGCTATAACAATTTGAATGTAATTAAAAATTGTATATTACTATACTATTTATATGTCAAATAATTATGCAGACTAAGTAACTGCTAAAATAAAAAAAATTGCATAATATTTAACAAACACCTATCGCGTGGCTCAAGTAACATTATACACTCTGTGGTCATTACATGACATTGATATGTTATATCTTCCTGCCAGTCAATTAAAAACCATATCTTAAAAAGCAACATAATTATTATGAGCAGATAAAATAATTATTAACTATACGGTTACATATACTTGTACTTATAACTATAGTCTTTTTATTTCATTTCTACAAATTTACCGAGTTTTCAATTGGTAAAAATGTCAATGACACTAAAGATACGATGCATCTTTATATTAAGACTATATTATTTTAGAATTTTTTTAGTTTTTACTTCTTCATTAAAAAGAAGAACGTATAGAATGTATATTTTATGTTTTAAATACTATTTTGTTGAGGTAGGTAATACAATTTCTATAATTTATTATAGTATAATACAAACTGTATTTTTTACAATTTTATTAAAACTACAGTTTCTGTATTAGGAATATGATCGAATTGTATACAAAGTTCTTATATCTCAGCCATATTTACCCCTGACAATATAACTATTTTATTATATATTTTAAGTCAAATTATTACAAATTATATTAATATAGTGACGACTGACGATGTGTATATTTAAATATTTTAATTTAAACATATATGTTTTGGAATGGGTACAACTTACTTTATTTTCTGATAAATTCAACGTTATAGATTCACAAGATATAGAAACACAGTTAGAATAAACTGATGAGTGATGACTAGACTAGTAATGTCTATAGGTATATAATGTAGTATAGTAGTAAGTAGTATACTTGTATAAGTATTAATTAATGATAGAAGTACAAGAATTGTTTTATTATTTATAACATAAATGTATAGGTAGGTAGGTACACTTTGTTGCATTTTCAATGTGTGCTATTTACTATTTCAAAATATTTAATACATTTCGAGTGGAGTACAATTCACGTGAAGATAATTAGTAATTAGTAATCACAACTAATATAAACTTTAAAATGAAATTAATTATAGAATACATTTAAATCTTGCAATATTACACAAAGATAAGTTAAATTTTTATGTAGGTGGCTGTATAAGTAATATAATATTTTATAATGATTACCAGTTTTTTTTTTTGAAGTTGAAATACTAATAACAGATCAAGTTTTATACATTGACTAAAAATTATTCATTCAACCACATATTTGACTTCAAGATTCTTGAATAACAAGATTTATCTGAGCAGCATTTTATAATATATACTTATTATGAACTTGAATTTTCAGATAGTTTTTTTTTTTTATGAAATATTAAGAACAAAATAATAAAATTTATTTGAAAAGAGCCATTATTGCGAAACCTGTAAATCGTAAGTATATTTAATATATTCTCTTAATTATACTAAAGACCAATCGAAATATATATATATAAATAGAAGGTAATTAAAAAATAGGAATTTATTTTCATAAATTAATTGAAATAAATAATATCTAAAATCAAATAAAACGAATTATTAAAAATAAAAGATATGTTGATGATTATTCAATTGTATTTAGCTTAGGAGGATAAACTTATTTTATTGGTATACTGGTATAGATTATTTTAAACTAAAAATTCACTCCATTAAAATATGAAAACGTGGTGTTTTAGTTTTTTTTTTATAAATTATAGTTTATTAATAAAAATAATAATTTCTAAATTATCATAGCCCATATAATATCTTTAAAACCTAGTTATTATCATAAATTATTCCTGGTATTAAATGTTTAACTTAAAAAGCTAGTTCGAATTTCAATGTAAAATTAACCTATACATAATTTCAAAACAATAAACTACTATTATAATAAATAGTTAAGGGTTCTTTTGATTTGAAAAATAAAAGTTCGCATCTCTACAGAATACTTCATAAATGATGTACAAAATCTAAGTAGGTACCTACTTGATTTCTAAATAATCTTTTTAAAAGTTCCAGAGTTTAGAATTTATATAAATGTATAATTAAAAAAAAAAAACAGGGATGGGCGTACTTGTTAAATCACTGCGTAAAAAAATAGATGCTCATAATATTATAAGAAAAAAGTTCTGCTCAAGTAGGTTGAAGAATGTGCACCAATGAGTTATTTAATTGTTTGATTCTTATATGTTCAGACAGGCTATTATTTTTTTCAGTTAAAATTTAATAAATATGCGCTGAACAGGTTACGCCCATTTTTTTTTTGTCGCATACATGCTTTATTAGTGGTTTATACTCGATAGACTATATCCAGCATCACAAAATAATAACTATATAATATATAAACCAGTATATAATATAATATTATATTTATCTGTAGTTTTAAGTTTATACGTCGTAAAATGGTCTTAATATTTAAAAAATATTTTTTTTCTTTTTAAGATATATAGATTTAGATTAATTTAAAATATTATCTATATTTCTAAAACAATACAAAGTATCATAATTCTTATTTATTTTTCATTGAGGTTGCGAAAAAAAAATCTATAAATAATAATAAGTTATGACCATACTAAAACTGTAGATATTACTAAATTGCAAAATAATTCTATTGGTAGGTAATCTATTTAATGAAACAAATTATGAGTCCTCGTAGTGTTAATCAAATAATTGATTAACTAAAAGATGACAACACAATGGGTTTCGATAAAATATTAATCAAACTTTTAAAGTAAATATAACTAAAAATATTTCAAATCTATTAATACATCTACAAATTTTTATAACTTTATCTTAAATAATTGTAAATTTAATTCTACAATACTAAATTCCATTGTATAAAAATAGAAATAAGCGATTTTTATAGTGAAAATTATAACATTTAATAAACTGTTCGATTTTAGACCCGGTATGAGTACCAAAGAGGCTTTTTATAATATTACTAGATAAATTAATAACATGAGAACATGAGCATTTAACATGAGAATGAAAACCTTGAAAATTGTATAGATCTTGTTAAAGCATTTGATAGAATCTACGTTACAAAACTTTAAGGAGTTCAAAGATTTTTCTATTAAATAAGTTTATAAAAAATTTGCAATTCTTTGGGTAATAAAGAATATGGAAAGGTAGGTAGGTCAGTAGGTATAATGTGAATCACACTAAAGAAATTAAGGGAAGTAAGGTATATAAAGATTTTTGAATTATCTTGATCCAAAAGTAAAAATTCTTTAAATATAAATTTAAAAAAAATAATAATAATACTAAAAAAGAAACGTGCGAAAAATATTAAAAAGCAAATGGTCATTACTGAATATTGAATAATTTTTATAATATATCATATTAAACGTTAATTATCAATCTCTAGTATTAGTTTAAGTTATTAATTATCATCAGTTTTTTTTTTTAATCTAATTTTTATTTCAATTAGTTTGTATGTATTTAATAAATGTGTTTAAAATACATGATTATCGCAATCTGTTAGTGTAATAAATTATATTATGATTTATGAGTTTATGACTATTAACTCCCTACTTGCATAGTTATTATTTGTTGTACATAAAGAAGGTAGATATAAATTTAAGAGAAATTATTGTATTGTATTTATTTATTTAAAAAAAAAGTAATAAACAATTTTCGATCCTATGTTTTGTTTTTATGAGTTTGATTAATTTTATTTATGAGTCAATCAATTATTTTGATAATTTATATATGTATTATATTTAACACATATTTTTTAAAATAAATAATACGAGCTGACTGTATATAGGTACCATGGCGTTCAAATACCACTAGTGGTTATAGTTCCCTCTGTATAAGCATTAGTCGTATACGACACATAACTATAAATAGTATCAACTGTATACTATATTGTCTATTTGTCTATATCATATTATTTTATTAGTTTAACTGACAGATAGCCTAATAACAATTTATTGTGTATTTGGTATTTTTATAATTATTGCATTATTATATTTTTATTATTTCTAACAGTTATAAATGATACAATTATTATTAGGTACGTATAATATTAGTTAACTAAACTACCGTTAAATTATATAACATAATATAATAAACATATTTATATTGCTTCAATAATAAAGGTGATATGATACAACAATAATGTTAATTTAAAGAAGCCACTACAAATAAAATAAAAAATTGCTTTATACCATTACAGAAGACAACGCGATAATGCAGACAAGCAGGTCAAAGTAGCCATTATCCTGGAATCTAATCCAAAAGGCAAAAGTATCAATATCGGAATAAATATCTACAACGAAAATTTCATCAAAATTACACGGATCAGATTAATGACACAGAAGTTTTCTTCGTGGTGTTGAGTTATTATTTTATATTTAAGAAGATCATGAAAACTTCTTTAAATGTCTTCTGGGGTCGCCTAACTGAGCTTGGGATAAGTAAGATATTAGAGAATTATTCAGTTTGAATAAATCATAATGGAAGCGTTTATAACCTTTATAAGGTTTTATTTGGTGATGTTTTTATATGTCGAAATATTTCAAATTGAGAGGACGTAATATATATTACTTGAAACATAGAAGGAATTACTGTTAATTATTTGACGAAGTAATTCGGATTTTTAGGTTTGAGTAGTTGGCTGAATCCACCAGTTGAATACTATGTGATCATATTAAATTCAAAAGCAACTTACATAAATGTATAAAAAATTAAAAGAGTACTCTATTTTAAGAAATAACGTGTCACGATATTAAGAGAGGTCATTGTTAATTGAATCGTTTGTTCAAAGCCAGTCAATTTATGAGGATATGAGAAATCCAATTCTGTTGGCAGTTGAGGTATATAATATATACTTAGAAGTTAGAATAACTATGTAAAGATTGTGTAAAAGCTAGGAAGGATGCATATATTATTGAAAGCGGAGCAGTTTTTTGGTGTGTGTGAAAACATATAATGAATGAACTTGTATCCTTCTCCAGTTCCCGCACAAGGTAGGTACCAAATTTGTTTTAGTACGTTTAAAAAGTAAAATTTATCTAATATAATTATTTTTGTATTATTTTTTCTCCATACTGATTTATTGTAATAAATGTAAAAAATTAAATCTGTAGCTAATATATTCACTACAGCCTAAGTTGATCGATAAAAAAAATGTTTATTTATTATTTAATGCTACTTTAATTTAAAACAATAGAACATAAAGATATTATGTAAAAGAGGTAGTTATAATTTCAAGTATTTCATTTGTTTCATACCAGATGTTTAGCATGATTTTTACACGTGATACTCAAAATATAATAAATAATTTGCATGTGATCATTTTTATTATTTTAATATTGATGTTTTGCCAATAAATTAAACATAATATCATAATATATTATAATGCATATTTTATGAGTTTGATTTCATTAACTGTCATTCGACTTAATTTATTTTATATTAATAATTTATTACTAGCTTATGTTTAATATTAAAAATTATATTATTAAAAATTTATTCTCAGATAATAATAACAATAATAATATATGTATACTATGAACTATATAGCCATAAAGGTGTTAAAAAATGGATTTAATCATCTAAATAACATATTTAAACATATACTCATATTTCAAACTGAGATGGTCTGTCAGCCTATAATAATTATTAATTATACTCTTATTTCTAAAAATATTTTATTTTGTAGGTATTCAGTATTTATAATTCAATTAGTATTTTTTTTTTTTTTTGTATTATAGTAATATGAAAAGTTGGAGTATTTAAAATTATAGATTTTGTTAAAAATGTACATAATAATTTACATATTCTCGTGATTTTAACAAAATATAAACTTTAATTGTTTAATAAACACAAATGATATGAATGTTTAATTGGACTTAAAATAATTTAAGAGGAACCTTGTATTAATGATTAGAGTTAGACTCAGAACAAAAATTTATCGATGTAAATAAAAAACTTAAAAGTAGAAAGTATTAAATATCTAAAAATAGCTAAAACATTTCAATTTATTATAAATTAATACATTTAAATATTTTGTAAAAATTAAAAATATTTATTATTAGAAGTATTATTATTATTTTTTTTTTTTGAACTACGAAAAAAAAATTGATTTTCTCAAAAACTGAAAAGTATAAGTAAGTATTCTCGTTTTCTCCGATTATTTTGAAAATATTGATAATTTTTTTTTTAGCTCTTAAAGTATACCTACATGGTGAAATACTAACCAAATCCAATGTGTTACTAAATATCATGCTTAATGTTACGGTATTTTTTTTTTCATTATAAACGATTTATATTATAAGAGACATCAAAATACAAAAAATCACAAATCATTGTAAAGTTAATACATTTATCGAATTTAAAATGCTAATCAGTCACGTGATCATATGGAATTACACGTGAATAAATACTGCCATTGAACTTTTACCTACAATTTAACATAACCTAAATTTTTTTTTTATTATCATTGCTAAACGATTCAATAATTATTAATAGGGGAATAGTACCTAATAAGTGGTATGTTTTCTTTATTATATTAATTCATAACAATAACAATACATATTCAAAATAAATAATTATAGACACATTATATATAAATATACAAGAATTAAAAGTCAAGTTAACGATTAAGCTTTAAATTGAACTTCGGTGCTTTAAGTTTCAAAAGTTAATTTACTTTATACAATGGAATATTTAATAATCTTTGAGGACGCTACAGTAGAGTATTAAGAGAAGGTGAAGGGTCATGATCCACTCTTGAACTGGCTAACAATATCATTTTCATATTTTTTTACTGTTATTGTAAATGTGTTTGCGCTGTATTGAAGTGTGTGATGCTTTATAATTAATGCTTTAGAAATCTATGTTAGGTAAACAATTTCTTGAGACTAACTTTGATAATTTTTATTTAATTATATTTATCATAATATAATTATATAATATCATGTCAATTATTTTAAATAAATTAAAGATTTGTATTTTACTATAATTTATAACCATTTTATTAATTATACACAAATATATAATAGCTAACAACATTTTGGGGTGTACCATTTTTTCACTTAAATTCCACTCATTCAAATTTAAATAGCTAAACTTAAAATGTATAAGATATTACTAATTATTTAGTCATTCAAAATTTGAGTTTTATAGATCGATAAATAATCTAATTTAAAATACAAAAATCAAAACTGTATGCTATCATTAAAAAATAATAGTAACAACAATAATAATAAACTTAAACAATGTTAATGATACGAAATTATAAAAAAGTAATTTGTTCTCAAGACCGTTCTCTTACAATGCTATTAAATTAAGAAAAGCAATTATTTTTAAAAATGTTAAAACTTTAATATACCTATAATTAGTGTGTGACCTATCAAAGATAATTTTAATATGATTACCTAGTTAACTTCTTTAACTTTATCAATATTTACAACGTAAATTATAAATGTTATTAAAAGTAATAGATTTAAATTTTAAACACAAGAAATAAAAAAATCTTTAGTTAAATAGATTCCTTGTTTTTTAAGTCTTAAAATGTAACCGTTCAGCAAAATCAATTTTGTAATGTTAGACTTAATATTAGAATTATTATGATTATTATGATCAAACTTAAATGTACTATGTTATCTAAATTCTATGGCTTATCTAGGTTGTTAATTTATTACCTATCTAGCCTTTTATTGATATTTTAATTTTAAAGTGAACTATAACACTTATATCATGTAATCTATTAATAATATTATTATGTTTATTATATTACATTTTTTATAATGTTCATTATTATATTTATAATTTGATAATGCTGATTAAAATTAAAATATTAATAAAAGAAAAGCTCATATGAGATGATCTAGAATCTAGATAATATTTTTAACTTTAAATTTGATAATTGATCAATTCACTATAATAATATAAATAACCTAACAAAATAACAAAACATCTTGTGGGTTCGTTATCCTATTAATAGTTTTCGTAATTGGGTTATAATAAATATTGCTTATCTTCGATTAAGTAGCAAAAATAGAGGATAATCCTTATAGTTTTTACAAAGAAATAATAATTAATTTTTTTATTACAGTCAATAGTGAAGTTGAAATAAACATGGATATTAGCTGCAGTAATTATTACCTATAGTTAATAGTTACTTATTAGTTATTAGTAAAATAATTTATGTAACTATTCACTATTAAGTTTATAATTTTAAAAAAACTATCTTTGATTTTCACTTAATTTAACAAATTACATTGAATTGAACTAGTCAGAACCAGGTTCATTCAATTGTTAGTGAGTGTTTTAGCAAAATATGGAAAACATTAGGCATTTTTGAATTAATTTATTTTATAGTTTATAGTTTATGTTTAGATTATACATCAATATAAACTGTCAAGGTTGGTGATTTATGCCACATACATAATTTTTTTTTTTTTTAGATTTCTAAAGAATACATGTATGACGTATTGATATTAAATAATTTTTAATGTTCGCACTTATGTTTAAAATTGTAACTTAATTACTCAAGATAGGTACCTAGCTTATAAGTTTTATTACTGAAAATTGAGGAAAAAATGTGAGAATATAATTTTTATAATTAATTGACGTTTAAAATTTAACGGCATTAGATATCCTGAAAATGTATAAGCAATAACGATTTATATTTAAATAGTTTGTGTTGTTTTGTAATTATTCAATAATATTAATTACAGAAACATGAAATATCCGCTGTGGTTTGAACAATCGTTTACTAAACACAAAGAAATTTTCAAAATATTTAGAGTAATTTTAAGCTATTTATAGCAGTATAAATACAAAAATTTGTTTATGAATTTTCAACTACAAAATTTTCGCAGTTTGAAATATTTCATAAAAATTTGAATTTTAAACGGTTTTAAGAAAAATATTGTGACTAACGATTTTAATTTTTTTTTTTTTAACCACTATAAGAACAGCTAATAAGAAATATTGTTAATAAATAGCACCAAAAAAATTGTTAATTATGCCTGCTTCAATATCTGACTTAAATTTAGGTATAACCTCTTTTTGCAATTTTGCAAATACACTTAAAAATTAGTAACAAATAATAAGATTCGCAAAATATTTTTATAGGTGGAAGTATAATAATACCTTGTATAGAAATATTTAAATTTAATGAATGTCTGAAACAATGTATATAAAGTACATGAAGTTATTTTCAGTAAAATTATTATAGAGTAGTCATTTTGAATTTAAATTGAAATATAATTATTTTTATAATAAATTTTTTTATTTTTACTTTTTATATATGTATTGAAGTAACAATTTTTTTTTCATCATTTTGGTTATAATGAATTATTTTCCTTCGTTCCCTGAACGTCATTATAAACGGTTCTTACAGTATTTATTTAAACACATAAAATATGTATAATTTCTTAACTATTTAAATTTGTTTCTTTAATTATTATAGTTATAATAGATATTAATTTTATAGTTTTATGTAAAATGATAATAAAATATTGCATGAACGTGATTACCTTGGAGACAGACGCATGTGCAGTATTTGTAAACTCAATGTTTTATTCTATTTGACACAAAGCTTACAATAAATATAGGTATTCATTTTTATTGTGAAGGAATTACCAAACGCTATATTCGTTATGAGTGTTATGACTTATAAATCATAAAAAATGTATAACTTGCTAATTTTTAATTATTATATTTAATGAGAGTACAAAATATTATTCAGAATTAAAAATCAAAGGGCAAATAAGGGATCAATAACAAAATTGAATTGTATTTATTTTGGCATACATATCCTAAAAATTAAAAATAATTATCAATAGGTACACATATATCATAATTATACGAGTACCTATTTTATGAATTATAAACGTAATTTATCAACTATCGCTAGAAGGTTACCTATACAAATTTAAATTCTCATTTACGCGTTATATTATAGTATGTTAATTATACTGTAAAATTTAAAATTACCTTTTTACAATAAAATATAAATATTTTAAATGTATTAATTTAGTGATATATTATGATATGCTGCAGTTGGTAATTACTAATTAATAAAATATTAAATAACAATATATACTATGTACACATAATAACTATTGTATAATCAATGACATACTCAAATTTTAGTGAGGGAGGTTGATTTTTATACATTTTTAGCATTAAGAAACTGCTACTCTTCATATGTTATCTTGTATTATAAAGCTATATACAACAAAACAAATTTGAGCTCAAAAAATAATCAGTTAACGAATTTGTAATGTTGGTTTAAATTTAAAATATACATTTTATAACAATTTGCTTAATACTTAGTATCATATTTAAAAGTAAGAGTATTACCCAAGGAATTTTGTATTAAGCTTTAATTGATACATTCATATTATGTAAAATATTTCACTTTAAAATTTAAATATCAATAAAAATTAGATGTCTTATAGATAATATGCTTGACTTTAAATTCAATATAGATTATAGGTACGTACACGGTACACCTACTAAATGATTTCTACTGAAGGTTCACACACTAATTATACACTCATTAAATAGATTAATAATTCTTTAATGATAAATGATCATCTAAGTCTATTATGGTACATTGGTACCTATTTAGTTTACATATTTTACCGCATAAAATCTACATTTAATACCTATGTAATTTTTCGAGGTTCGGAGGTTATGTACTAAAAAAATAGTCATCTTCACAATGTAGATGTTACTATACTTTGATAGGTTAACTTTTTTTGTTAAGTAGTCTTTAATTTGACGTTTTTTAATGGTTAGATTTTAAAATATATATGATTTTTTAGCTTTATTTATTTCTTTCCGAACTTTTTTTTGACCGTTGCAGTTATCAGGTTCAGCATATCTATCTAATAAGTATCTAGATCCAAAGCCGTAACTGGTGGGTCCAGGGGTCCGGACCCCCCCCTCCCCTCCATAATTTTTAAAAGTAGAAACATTTTTAATGTAAAAATGATAAGTGTGTAGTATTTATATTTAAAAAAAAATGTTGGGCCCCCCCGTAATTTTTTTCCATTTACGACCTTGACTAGATCTCATTGCTATAGCTATAATACTCCAATACTACCGAATAATTTATACACTAATTCCTATTATATTGAATACATTTACCAATCATTACAAATTATTTTAATACGTTGTAAGTATGATCTTATAATATTTTATTTAAGCACATTAAAAATCAAATGTTAATTAAATGTTTAAATTTCCTTCAGTTATATGTTATTATTTCTACTTATTTAATGGTAGGTTTGTACATTGTACACCTACTTAAATGTTTGAGGCCTACTACCCATTAAGACCTTAATATTTTAAACGTTGAATACCTACAAAATATCAAAAACAAAAATTTCAAATTAAATTATAAGTACCTAATGACATTTTAAAGTTATATTTTGTCTGAACAAATCAATAATTAAATAAACTATTATAATAGGTATCAAGACAATTGTATCTTAAATAATGTGAAATATATTAATTGAATTATTTAATAATAAAATGTTTACACAAATCATTTCAATAATAAATAAAAATAGTGTATTATAATAAAAAAATATTTCAAATTTTAACTAGACACCTAAACAGACAACCAAAATTGTAATAGTTCGCTATACCCAAAATCGTTATATTATTCTTAGCAGATCCATGGTGATTATATCCATTTGTTTATAATTTAATTTATGTATTAAATGTTTCAATATAAACTTAAATTTAATTTAATAATTATAATTAATATAAATTAATTTAGATTCATTAAATCTATTACATAATTTTAATACCTATAGTGATTGTAATGATTTTAGTCTGTATAATACGTATGTAAATATTGTTGGAGATGCCTTAGAGCTTGAACTAGCATATTGCACATGAATAAGACGTGATTATTATAATATCCTAGAGGTATTTCTATATAATTTAACTTTAGACAAAGTTTGTGTTATAAACAGCTGACGATGAGATTTATACGATCATGACTCTGGGTCATGATTTCAATGTCTAGATAAAAATTAAAGCATGTTTTTATTCTGGTGGGGATCTATAAACCTCGCTTAACTCCCGGATCTTTTACTTATTTACTATGTCACAAAGATGATAATTATCATGAGCCAATAACAGTAATGCCTAATATTATGTATAAATATTATAATTGTTCTAAATACCTAGGTATTGGTAATGTACCTACTTATAACTTATAAGTATTTGATTGATACGAAAAAAGTAAATAATAAAGATAACAATATTCGAACCTCTAATAATTAACTTATACATCCATAATATATATACATTTAACTACTAAGTATAATATTATACTTATATCTTTGTAGTATTACTAGTATCTAATGTGGTAAAATAATATGTAAGTAGATAATATATAGTAGTATAAACATAAATATACGTAATTTTAAAACGAGTGTATGGTGAACAATTACTAATAGGTAAAACGCTATTTCCTTACTTAAAGTTATTTTTAATTTTAAATAATATTATGTTACTTATATAGGTTGAAAGTGATTAACCTCTGATATAAAATATATGCATTTAAAAAGTTAAACAAGTATACGTTTAAATGTTTCTATTCCATTGCAATTTTATCTCAACTGTATCAAGCTTTTGAAGGTTACCTTGATTTCTTACTATTTTAATAATCATTACCTATACAAAGAACTGTTTATTAATAGTAATATTATGTTAAACTAAGGTGCCTCATTATTCTCATGATAGTTATAAAGATATGTTAAATTTTAAATTAAATGTTCTTTTTTTATATTTAAATCAATAAATCCTATTGTCTCTGTCTTATTAATGAATAAAATGGAAAATTTTTCGTTTAGAAGAAATACAAATCTATTTTATTTTGTTATTTTTAATATTAGAATTAATTGATCTATTATAATATGTTAACGGAAAAAAAATATCTTGAGTTCCACGTATGATTCTTATCATATTATTATTTAAAAGCAAATTGAGAGCGTTTTAAAATTTGAAATTTTTACTCTTAAATTGTATTATATAGTTTAATTTACTTTAATAATAACAATGTAGAAAATAAGGTAACGCTCTGCTGTATAATAGATATAGAATAGGTAATAGATGCGTACAATTTGAATTTAATAATATATAATATCATTGTAAACATAAACGATTCTGAGCGAGTGGAGAAGATCTATCATTTTTATCATTTTAATCTATCATATTTGACAGTAAAAAAAAAATTCAATTGTTAATAAATAACTTAATAATATTTTAAAAATCATAACATATTTAAAAAATTATAATAATATAAATACTTAATGAATATTTAAAGTGGGTATCTAATATTATTTGTTTTTTGATTATGACAAAATAAAGAAATCATTTTTGTAGAAAATTATAGCAAAAATTCTATTGTTTATTGTTTTTTCCTGATTATTAAAAAAAAAGTACTGAGAATTTTTTTATCAAAACCTCGGTATAAAATAATAATTGAAATATGAAATTTTTATTGCACAACTAAAAAATCAAGTAATCACTATTCTAAATTAGGTTTAACAAAATATTGATTTAATAAGTACCGGAATATTTTTACTTTTGTCACACCCCTACACTTAAATTAATAACTAGATCTAATTTACTATTAGAAACCATTTCCACAGTTAAATGTCTATAATCATTTTTACTGCTCTGCTCTACAGTCACTAGATATTGTCGATATTACCTGGATAAATTTGAAATGATTAGTAAATACCCTAAATTTAACACAAATCACTTTCAAGGGTAATGTTGTATAAGGATAATGTTGAATTGTAGAGCACCAGGAAACGTAAACATTACCCGGACATTGAGCATTACACGTAACTTAATGTACTTACATAGCTATATAATATAAACACGTAGGTATTCATATTAAATATATGCTAGGTACTTTAATTTTATCAGAATGTGATCATTTTTAAATTTTGAAGTTAACGTACCGTTTTTGTCACAACTGCATTCCAAATCATCACTAGGTTTAAAATCAGGATCGTCTTCATCGAATATTATTGATTCTTCGTAGTCATTAAACACGGAACGATCAGATTCATCACACACGGTCCTCATTTTTATAATTAGTGTTATGTTTAAACCTAAAAAAAAATTTACTTTATTAATATGGAGCTTTTACAATGATACTGATATTTAAGAAGACTTTAACCACGATAATATTGACACTAAAAACGAGGTTCGGTCATACACATTTTAACAGTGCTATAATAATTTTAGTAATTCAAAATGTTTACACAATATAATATCCAAAAGGGAATTTAATTTAGGACTTAGGGTTTTTATTTTTTTGTAAAGATTATTTTAAAAAAAGTTATAAAATCTTAAACTTAAATTATTTTGTATTATATACAATAACACTCGGTCTATTAAAAAAAAAATAAGAACGATACACCTTAGTTAATGTTAAAAAAGAAAATATTATAAAAATGTATGTAAAATTAAAATTAAATAAGCATTTAGAAGATGCCAATGCACTATTTGTTTTCTCTCTCTGGCCTATGCGGATCATAGACAAAACGCATTTACACAAAATCATTTTCTTAGAGTAAAATCACCCATTACAAAAACGATAGAAAATAATATTTTTGAGAATATGATACATCAATTTGTCTAAATATTGTTTCAAAACAGTTTAAATATAATTAAAATTAAAATTAAAGTTTTATTTTGAAAGTCAAATACAAAATATAAAATATAAAATCGATATGTCACACCCTCAATAATTTTTGTAATAAGTGATTACTCAAAAATCATAAAAAAAGATTTTAGGAGAAAGTGTTTTATCTACATTACACATGTGTCTGCAGAAAATTGCCTTGACATCCTCATTCCTCTTAGTAATATTTTAAAATTCCTGACACTTTCTTATTGTTTAACAAACAGAAAAGTCGTGCTGAAGGGTTATTTAATCATGCAATTTAAGTATTTCAAAAACGATCTCAAACTCAAATAATACAATAAAATTTCTCAATAAGAATAATATAATAAGGTTAGGTTCAGGTAAACTTCAGCAGCCTAATGTATTAAGATTGTATATTAACTAGATGACAAGTCGATTAATTTAGCACATTTTTATACAATTGCAGTTGCAATGTAAGTTGATAGAAACTAAATTATACAAAATTAATAAAATTAATTTAATTAAATGAGTGTAGGTAAATAATATATGCATGTTTTCAAACAAATCAAATGGAGTATGGACCCATATTAATACTTTTAAAGAAGTTACAGTAAAAGTAATTCAATAAACTAACAAATTTAAAAAGTCGAATCAATTCGTCTACCATACTTTTATGTGTATAGTTTATAAATTTAAAATAACATAATTAAACTGAACTTTTTACTCTGTTTGTTCATAAAAAGATCTACTCAAGTCTAAATAAATGATTTATATGAATTTGATCACATAAATTATATTTTATATTTAAATTAATTTATAAAATGTAATAAATTATACATTGATTCGTTCCTGGGGAAAAGAAAAGTATTTTCATCGATATTCTAATTTAAAATTGTATAAACTTAATTCTTTAATTTAAAATTCTTAAAATTGTATTTAGAAGTACGTATGTACAATTAAAATAGCAGCTAAGAATGGTTGTAGAAATATCAATTAGCGAGACAAAAATAACCAAACTTATCGTATATTAAAAGCCATACAATTTTTAAAAAATTCAAAAAATATTTAATTTTAGTATTTAGTATTTACTATATTTAAGATTTATTGTATGGAAACTACAATTACTACAATAATAAGTGTAAGGAAGTGCCTTATCTTAGAGTACACAGTTTTTATTTAATCTTAAATCACAGAAAATAGAGAATAAGAAAAAAATTTAGAAACTATTATTTGTGTGCTAAAAGTGATCAAAAACAAAATGTTATATTTGTTTAATGAATATTCTATATTTAGTTTATAACTGTATATTTGATTATTAGCTGAAATACTCAAACCTTCAATGAAATAGTCATCGAAGTAATTAATTATAGAATATAATATGAGATAAATAATTAAAAAATTGTAATAATTATAATAATAATTTATTATTCAAAAGCATATAATATGTTACTAATCTGTAAACAATTGATAAAAAAATTCAACTATAACAAAATATATACAAATATATTATAGGTATTACAAATTTTTTTAATTAGTAATAATAATAATATCTTACTTTGGTGTTGGCACTTATTCAAATAGGATGTAAGATGGAACTCAAAAAAAAATATAATAAAATATGTAATATTATTTTTTAATTATTTGCATAACTTGTCCGCTTAAATATTAACATAAATATTATAGAATTAACATGTAAAAAATATATTAAACTTATTTAAACAAAAAAAAACTAGAATATTAATACATTTCAAGTCAAGAAATATTTTTATGTACGATTAAATCTAATAAATAATCAGACGAGAGCACATAATATATTATATTATGTACAAGCGTTTGACTACATGAACGAGTTTTTTCGACTGCTCGCTTATACGAAAATTACGTATATTACTCGTATGTTAGATAATACAAATATTTATTTTTATCTCTGTATAATTATATCCTGCTATCAATTATTTCTTTTAATGTTTATTTACTTGTATTTTTAAATTAGTTAGTAAAGCTAATAGAGATAGAATAAATATAAATGCTTAATAGACACAAAAAAAAAAATTCTAAATAAAAGAGGTTAATAGTGATTAGTGATAGTAACATTTATGTATCAATATTTAATAATTATATCATTATTATGATAAAAAAATATATTAACATATTACAAAACATCATACTATATTATAGTTATTAGATTTGTATGAACAATATGAAATCAATAATATAACATAATAATACACTTTTATTTTAAATTTTTTCAGTAGTACTTTAAATATTTTAGTTTTTATTTATTACTTATTAAAATATATGATTATCAAGACCATTGTGTTCATATTTATACTCTTCCAGCTTCCGAGTTAAATAAAAATTCGATTTTGAATTCCGATTACTTTATAAATAATATAAATAATGGTTTGAATTAATTAAATTCGACATTTTTGTAGTAAATACATTGCATAAGCCTACTTAAATCGTAGTTCGCATGTGCATTGTACTTATAGAAATTATATTATTCAAATAATAATTAAAATTATATCTATAATTTAGAAAGAAAATTATGTATGACGCACACATAATGTACGTACCTATTTAAAAACAGTTAATAGTTTACTCTTATTATTTGAAAATTAATAGCAAAGATGTTATTTTTGTAGATTTTTACATATTTAACAATATAATAATATACATATTAAGTTTGCATGATTTAATTAACAATGACCGATTATCATTGGTGTTTTTTTTATTTTATACACGATATGTCAATATCAATATACCGCGTATTTGTCTCACTATTAAAATAATCGATTATCACTAAAATTTTACCCGCGCATAATACACATTGAATTGGACGATCATTAAACAATATATACACAGCAGTAGAATATGATATATTATATTAATATTTTAATCTCCCACTTCTCAGTCGTTTCAAACGCGAACAAAGAACACTTGCTTATTAACATAATATAATAATATGAATATACATTATATGTATAACAAGGTCTTTTCAAAGACAAACGTAGCAATTTCTTGTTTCCCCATAAAAATAGCAAAAAAATAGACGGTTAACCCTATTTAGATACCTAATATATAAATAAGAATACCTGAATACATACTAAAAATGTTGAGGCGTTGATACTAACATTTTATTTTTCAATGTAGGTAGATACATTTTAATATCTAATAAATTGTATTAACTATAAAATTTAGGTAATTATACAATAGTTGTAGGCTTTTACCTAGTTAAACGGCTAGTAATCAATATTTCATTAAAAGAAAGGGCAAATAATTAAGTGGTATGAGAGTATCTGATCAATGTCAACTTAACAATGAAGTATTTAGTATGTAATAAGTTTACATACGAGAAATAATTCACTGAGCAAAGATAGTCAACCTATAATATTATTAGGTACTAAGTTTATTTTATAATATATTTTAGATTCTGAACGGAGTGATGAAAATATTGATTTTACAATGATGTGCAGTGTTTTATTTTTTTTTTTTTTAGATTCTGAACGGAGTGATGAATGTATTTTGTATTTATAATGTACTATTAGTCGATAAAATTTTCAATTTTGAAGATGGTTTTAAATAGAAAATTGGATCTAGCTGGTACATTATACAGAGGTTAAAATAAAAAATCATCTGTAATTTTTTTTTTATAATTGGAGAAAAATGGAAAAACAGATATTTTTACGTAAATCCAACAAAATCTATTTTGGTTTTTTTATGTAACTCCCCCGGAACGAATAACTGTGGATACTTGAAATTGTCACTAAATTCTTTTATTAACATTTTCTGTTTACAAATTTAATACATTAAATATTATATTATATATTTAATATATAAATATTTTCAAAATATGTTGAATATTTGAGAAAATTTTTTAATTTTTTAGTTTTTTTTTCTAAAAATAAATTATTTGTTGGGTAGAAATACTTGAAAATTGTATACAAAGCTTCAAAACTCGATGGTCAAAATATTTTTTATAAACATTTAGTTAAAATTTTCACAAAATTTGTCAATATCCCTAAAAATTATGAAACTATTTTATACTTAGAAATGTATAAAAAAAATGTCTTTTAATAACATAAAAAATACTATATTTTCGGAAAAATTATATCAATTTACCTTAATATTAAAAGTAAAATAAATGACTTTAATATCTATACACTATACAGTATGTTTCTGAAATGGACGAGGTCACTTATGTATAGTTGTACTCACTGTGATGGCCCCATGAAATATTTTTAAGTTTATTTCTATCTTAAAATTTGGGTATTTTAAATTATTTATAGAATATTATCTTATGTGTAAAAATAGATATTCCAATAATATTTTTTGCAAAATTCTTAAACAAATCAAGATGTCATATCATTTTTGCGCTTATCGTGCGGTTTTTACGCTCGAATCGCCGACTAAAAAAAAAGTGATGTCACATCGATTTGTATCATTGAGAACACTGTATAAGATTAACAGTAGTAGTAGTTATATATTTGTTGTCATTTAACGTACATGATTAATTAACTCATAGTTTTACATTGTTGACTAATTAAAATGATGAAATAATAACAAAATTAAGGTTAACAGAACTTAAAATGATCAAATGCATTGCCAATTGCCATGTTATGTGTTTTAGATGTATTAGGTAATAAAAAATAATACATTTTGTTACAAAGACATAACATGGGCCATGGCCACCTCGCACTCCTGATTTTAATCCATGCGACATTTTCTCATGGGGTCTTATGAAAAAACAAGTTTATTCCAAAGAAGTAAATTATAGAATTGAACTTTTGATGAGAATTAATAATATAGCTGATATCAATCGTCAAACATCAAATTTGTTGAAATAAACGTTGAGTTCATTACATCGTTATTCGTTGTATGATAAAGTACATTGAAGTTAATGAGGGTCATATTGAACAACTTTTGTAAAAAAAAATTGATTTTCAAATAAAAGTATAATTTAATTTGATTATTTTACATTGTACAATAGGTAAAAAAATCATTCAAATTTAAGTAGTTTTATTGGACTACTCCTTCATTCAAGTCGACAGTCGTCAATAGTTATATTAAGTCCATTATGTATATTTAGATATATGTACTACTTATTTTACTGCTGTATAAATATTGCAAATTTAATTTTTATAAATAAGATTCTGACATGTCTAAGAATCTTAAGAAACAAAAAAAACCACATCATTGTAAAATCAATATTTTTTCTCGCTTAAAATCTACAATAATCAAATTAACATAAAAACGCTCGTCTAAACTTTTACACGAACGTCTCAAAAATAGGAGCATCAACTAAAAAATGACTGTCAAATAAATTCATAATATAGTTTTGAGTTTCGACTGTTATTTTATTTAGTGTCAAACTGAGTGCAATGATTAAATGTTGACAATTTTGTGTTGGTATATTTGTGAAAACTATATTTTATAAATATAAATAATATTTAAGAATCATCTAAAAAATGAATGTATACAAAGTGTAAACCATAATTAGGTACCAATAATATTGACAGGCATCAAAAATATGTCTGATTTAATTAATTTCATCTCATTGTGATGTTAAATGATCAATTATAGTAATAGTCGTAGCCCGTAGGCGTCCTTGTATACGGTCAACGCGCGTGTTCATTCAGTGACGACCGTCACCGATTAATCGTCGTTTTCGACTTATAAGGGGAATGCTCATCAAATTAATATGACTTATGATATGACGAGTGACGAGACACATGATTTTATAGTACCTAACGGCTAACATGTTACCCCGAAATTTTTAACGCACAAATAAGAAACCACTTAGGGCTCGCAATGACTACTCATCTTCGTTATAATCATTCATCTAGTCATCTGAATATCTGATGACATGCCGTACTCGAGGTTTATTTTTTACTTTATAAGTTTAAAATATTTGGTTTCAAGCCCATTGAACGTTCATTAACGTGATTTATGACGATACATTTTAAAATATTCTTACAGCTTCCTATATAGTACGGACAGGGGCTATTATACTATTTAAAATAGTAAATATAAAAAAAACAAATCAAAAACGAAAGGGCTTGCTCCACTTAGGGAAATAATTAATTCTACCCCTAATGATCTAATCAACCAATATACTAATATAGGTGATTTATTTCAACTATCTTACGACTGCACGTGTATAATACTATAATATTAACAAAACATGTTCATACTCATATATAATGTTTATAAGTAAAAGTAAAAGTAAATTAAATTAATAATTTATTGACACTATACAAAATAGCAATCAACCCCATTGTTTACTTAAACTTTAATTTTCCGCAATAAAAAAAATTGAATATTAACATTAAAAAAGTTACAATTTAAAATTTAAATAAAACATGGAATACATAGTAGGTAACAGCTCTGTTGTACAGTTGTAGTCGTTGAAGGTGTCAAATGTACATTAAACAGGAGTAGCTCCTTAGGTTGGACCAACTTAGTTGGAGGAGGCCAAGTCGCTAAGTCATAATAATATTCATAATATATTATCAAACTATAATATATAAGGTATTATTTAATATTATTATAGTTCATTTATACTTTTTATAACCATTTTAGTCATACCTCCCCCTCAAATAAATCCTAAATACACCACTATACGTGTTTATTAATAGTTCATAGTATAATATGTTTTTTGTTTTTGTTTTTTTTTATTATTATACACATTTTAGAAATATGGACTTAGCGGGACGTGATCTCTATAGATCCCATTGGAATCACCCCCAGTCATTGAATAAGTCACTACAATTGATGTGTACAATTTGAATTCATGATAAATCATTATAAATTTGTAAATGAAAACTGATTCTGAGTGGAGACGAGGAGACGGTCTATTGGTTGTTATAACTTATAAGTTATATTAATAATACTTATTTTATATTTATATTGCTAATTGCTATTATATATACAATATAAATAGGAAATGTCAAATGGCTGATAATTGATAAACTAAATAGTAAATATAGGAATTCTAATCATTAATGGCATGCGGTAAAATATAATAATTTTGTTAACATTTAACTTCAAACGCTTTTTAAAAAAATTGGTCCTACATAAATTATATACCATATACCTATTCTCAAAAACTTTAAACTGCTGTATGAACAATTTATGTATGATTTTGCATTTTCAAACGAAGCACAAGTTTTTATCAATACAAATACCTACTTTAAAAAATATATTATTGGGGGGTAATTTCAAATGCCTTTATATAGCTTTAGATTACTGTGATAAGTCTATTTTTAAAATGGAAAGAATTTTGATGTTTCTAGATTATTAACTAAATTCAATTTTCTATTAGAAATCACACATATCGTTAAGCATTTTTTTTCATTTTTTGTTCCTACCTATACATACACAAACAACACACATTATTATTGTAAATAATTGTTCCGCTTAAAATTAAAAAAAACCGTTTCAAATTTAGATAAACAGCTCAAAAATAGTATACGCTTAATGTGTGTATGAATGTATGATAAACCTAGGCATAATATTTAAAATTATAAATAAGTCGTCCTATCTATTTTCATAGATACCTATCTAGTATCTACTTATTTTAAAAAATTAGGCCTACATATCCTACGCCTACAGGTAACAAAATAATTATTTAAATATTTAGATTTTATTCGATTACTATTTATTAGATTAATTAAAATATAAAGCAGATGACTTACTAATACTTTATTTTAGAAATAGCAAAACTGATTCTGAAATCTGGATGAATTTGAAGAAATGAACTTAGAACTTTTTGTTATCTTTTTAGTTTTAGTAGATTCCTAGGTACTGTTTCTAGATATCTTTAATTATTTTACTAATACAAAAAATAAAAAGATTTAACTATCGAATTTAGATTAAATATTATTATGAATCTATGATTCTATTTTTTATAGTTGACTGTGAAAGTTTATAACTTCATCAGTATTACCACGTTCGTGATATTACCAAATGTCCAATTATAAAAATTTACCTATAACATCTTTTTTGTGGAATTGCACTCCCTATGAGCGCGGCGAACGTAACGCAATGTAAATGATAACAGAAATGATAAAAACAGTATCACAAAAAAAAACAAAAACATTCAAAGGAAGTCCACCTCCACAGTCTTAAAGTTTCCTAACGTTAAGATTTTTCTTATTGTCTCCTTAGTCCTCACTTGAATCATTTTTTGAATGATGCCAATTTCCGTTCCGGCGTGTTTGAGACATACTAAGTGACGAATTTCAAACCAATTTCCAATCTTTTAACACTTAACAATCGTTGTTGACTCAGGTGCAGGTGTATTCCACGCACTGCGTTCGTCATATAATTGAAGAATTGATATATTAATTTTTGGAACATCACACAGGAATAAAACATGTCCGTAATATTATAATCCGAACATAGTCAATCGACATGGAAGATCTACTAATTCAAATATCAAAGGATGCAGCAAATGCAAAGTTAACCACCCTGAGTCAGTCAGCAACAGAAGCATATGGTAGCGTTTTGCATTAATATTCCAAGTCATTTAGCTCGATCTTCTTTGTTCGACTTTTTATACATATTAAATTAATATTAATATGTCACTATTGTAGATGTAGATGAAGTATTTAAAAATGAATTTATTCTCCCATTTCAGTGTTTTTAGAAAAACAACAGGGAACTTTGCGTGATCCGGCTCATGAACTGAGAGCAAAGTGTTTAAATGTTTTTAAACTGGCTTTTGAAACCAGAAAAAGCAAATTAGTGGCACAAGCTTTATGTGGATTAAATGTAAAATGCCTATTTTATAAGTTTAATACTAACTGACTATTACTAAATTCTTATAAATACTAAACATGTCTAGAAAATATTGAGAGACGATCGTTTTCAATCTAATTTTGAGCCAGAAGATGATTCATTATGGTTGCCATCACAGATTTTGCATACAATTAGTTCTATATTAACGCAGTCAGATGATACTCAAATAGATATGTTAAAGGTGATTTTACTTAATATTCATGTATAAATGGGAATATTTATTTAAAATTAATTTATAGGTGTTTTTAAATGTTGCGTGTTCTTCATACTGGACAATGAATGGGCGTATTATAATACAAATACTTACAGTATCCTGTGAAGTATATGAAAATGGAAACCAAGGAATTAGATCTGCTGCACAAGCTGCTGTCAGTCAGACACTACGATATTTTTGCAACTTTCTCGGTAAAATAGGTATCTTATTTCTATCCAAGTCAGTACAAGACTTGGGGTAGTAACTTATAAGAGATATTGTTAAAGGTTCCTTTAAAAATATATTTTTTAGATCTTTTTATAAAATTATCTTTGACTGCAGTAATGTCAATGAACCTCATATATTATATCACTATTTGTATACATTTTTCATTTAATATTTTTATTAACTTAATATAATAGTATTTTAAAAAACAAAATCTCTACTCTAGAAATTAGTATTAATATAGTATTTTACCAATTCTTATATTGTATTCAATTATTTTTTTAAAGTATTGTTAATCATTTGTTTTATTTCCAGATGAAGAATGTGAAGAAATGAATAAAATAAAAGACAATGGGGCTGGTGGAGTATTGTGTTTTAATGAAGCATTACCAATTTTGCAATTTATTGTTAGTAAAATAGATGAGACTCAAAAGTAAATATATTGTTCAACTTTTTATTTATGGCTAAAATCTGAGTTTAATTTATGTTTATCGCGTTAATAGTGGAGACCGTTGCAGTCAAGCTGTTGTATTTTATCTTGAATGTCTTCACACTCTTGTTGCAAGTTTACCTCAAAAAGTACATGATAATCGTCACTTCACTATGTTCTTATGGCAACGGCTATGTCCAGCTATTATAGCCTTTTTAGGATCACCTCGAGTAGATAAAAAAATAGTATCACGAGATGATGACAATGTCACCAAATTTGGTAGAGGGTCTGGTGTCTTAGGAAGTGCTCCTAGCTTCAATAGCAATCAATCTAAAATAATATATAGGTAATAAAAATTGATATATTTATTTTGTTTTTAATAATATAAACTCACATGCTTAAACTATTACTAATTACTAATCATTAACACTACTAATATAAAGCATGCATTTTTATTTTAGTATTGGAAGTCAACTAGTGAGACTGGTTGGATGTGTGAGTTCTCTTAGACCTGTTTTGGAGTCTGTCTTTCATAGAATGCTTTTGTATCCACCGCCTCTCTATAGAATAGATGCTTTAAAAGCTTTAAAAGAGGTAGGTATTTAGATTTATTCTGGAAAAAGAGTAATGTATAAATTATTATTTAATGGATTCATGAACTGAAGTTTTCAATATTTCATATTTTTTTACTGAAATGCAAATTGAATAGGAACAATTTTAAATAAACTTACAAACACCAACATAATCTATTTAAAACTATTATTTAATAAATATTGTCTTTGATTTTTTAAGAATTTAAATCTATTCAAATAACTTGTATCTAATCAAACAAAAATGTAAAATTCTGTGAAGTTTTATTAACTGGTTAGTGATTATTATTTTTTTATTTGAGCAGTATTGTAATCTATCAAACATTGATTAAAATAATTTTTCTTAGTTTTTAACTTTTTCTAAGTAATTAAGTAAGTTATTAAAAGACAAACTATTTTATATTATTTATTTAACATTTAGTAAATTAAATTAAGAATTTTTATTAAAGTTTTATATCAAAAACTTTTAACACTTATACAAAAATGTTTAGTTTTATTATATCAAACTATTATCATTCACTAAAATTTAAAAAGTTTTTAACATGAATTAATATGTAGGTTAACATGTTTCTTTTTTTCTTAATTGTATGGAAAATATTTAAGACATCACAATATTACTTAGTAGTATAATCTGTTGCACAGTTTCCCATTTTTTTCCAAAGCTTCTTAAATAATTTATTTATATGGTTAATGAGTTAAATTTAAACATATTATTAATATATATTCTTTATTTTATATACAACCTTTTATCTACTATGGACTTCTCTTTTGTTGACACTCTTTATATCAAATTTAGAAATGATAATTTGTATGGTCCAAATAATATTCTTGTATCCTTACTTTACAACTATCACTAATCACTAATGAATCCTTCTTTCACTCGTGTTTAAACGCTCCAAGGATGAGATCTTGTTCTGTAATATCCGTTCTTAAGTCAGTTGTCTTTTTCAATGTTAATAACTATAGGCCCATTTCGATTCGTCCCTATTTATCCAAAATTAACAAAATAATAACCTTTACCAACATGAAGTATTGGGCTTCATTGAGCAAAATACCAAACATTTTACTTCTGATAACTGCCTCAGAACCCTTTATTTTTCCTAAATTCAATCCATTTTAGAGTAGCTTGGTAACGTTATCTTAAGTTAGAGCCTGTATTAAACAAATTTTTATCTTATGCCCTTTCATTCTTAAGATCGAGCATCCTACTTACAATTATACCCTGGTCAAAAATACTTTCAAATTTCCTTCTCTTTGTTCTCTATATGTTGACATTAATTCTCAATTAATTTTTTTTCCTTCTTTATACTTCAATAGATGTGTCAAATCTAATTTCTTTAATTTCTTATCGTTTTCCTAAATTTAATCTGTAATTTTTATATATACCTTATCAAAATTGTCATCTAATTTAAATTATAAAAATAAATAAATATATTATAGTTTATAATTTTAACACAAAACATTTAAAGTTATGTCAATCATTTTAAATTCAAACATACATTTCTAGAAAAACACTTCTGAATTTTATTTAAGTTTAATACTTGAGTATATTAATGATTGTAATAACTAAAAAAAAATTAATAAAATTATTCTTATTTCATTAAAATTCAAAATAATTGATTAAAAACAGTAAATTTTATTGTATGTATTCATCATTTAAAACATTTTTAAGTTTTTGACAATTATAAAAATGTAAGCTTGCACCATGAATAGTTGAATGTTAAAATTGTCCCGAGTATTAAAAAAGTTATTAATAAGTATAATAATTGATAATATTTGTATCCATAAAATATATTGTTCTATCTTTTTAATTATATAAAATACATTTTATTTCAGCTATTAAGTAGTCCAAATAGAATAGTGGATTTTGCTGGCCCAATACTTGTGGAGGATGATAAAATGTGTCAACAGAGTGATATGGCATTGACTCGTTTGTTAGTATTTAATAAAATATATTTTTCATGTACCTATAATATAAATGTTTTGTTACAATTTTATTTTATGGTGTAGAGTAATGGATTCTATTGAAGAATGTTCTAAATGTACGGATTGGGAAATAGTTTTTACTAGTGTTTCATGTATACTTTCTCTACTTTCAACCCTTCTTGAATTATCTACTGGAAAAGGGATTAATGATGTGTACACTGACAAAATAAATGAAAAATTCCAGTCTTTAGCTAGTTGCGACTACACGGGACCTTTAGCTTATGAATCAATGAAGAGATTACCAAATATCTATAGAGAACAATTATCTTCTTCTTCTGAGTCATCTATTGGAAATCGAAGTCGTATTAACAGTACAAGCAGTAGTAGTGGAGTTCCCAGTAGTGGTAATACAGAAGGTCCTGAAGGAGGATATCAAAATGATCCACAGGTAACATATGTACAAAACACCAGTCATCAACATTCATTTTTTTTTTTTTTTATTAAGTCTTAAAATATAAAATATAATATTAATTTAATTAATTTAAGTTAATTATTATTATTACTTGTAATTTAGATTGATGAAATGGAAGCAGCGGTTGAGAAAAACCTAAAAGAAGAAGCATTTCATTTAGAATTAGTAACAAAAAAGTTGAATACTTGTAATGTGTTTCAAGTTACTCCTGTAAGTTTTATCTTCCTATTTTTTTTTATATAAAATAATACAAAGTATTCTTTTACTGTCATTCATCAACTATAAGTTCTATTTTTCAGACATTATTTTAAAAATATTTCTGTGTTAATATTAAAAAAGATGATCTAAGCTCTATTTTTTTTTCTGATACTCAATACCATGTGCAAATATTTACTATTATAAATTTTAATTTATATCAAGAATGAAAATATTTTTAATTAAAATTCATTTTTTTAATTTGCCTTAATGTTATGAAGGTACTTGTGCGTTATAGTGACTAACGCATTGCGTGCAATGCACGTCTTTTTAGTACGTTTATAATAATACAAAACTACTCAAAGCTAACGTCAATGTATTTATTGATAATGTTCTTTGTAAAATTATAGGCTATGAGCATGTTGTTTTTAACCCTGTGGCCTATCTTAGGTGGTGTTGCATAACCTAACCTAATCAAGGGATATTTTCGTTTTGAATGTCTGAGCGGGCGAGTGGCAATGCTGGCCCCTAATTAGAATTCACTTACAAAATGCAAGATTAACACACAGCATCGCTATAACCCATTATATTTGGTAGTCACGATAACGCACAAGTACCATTATATATATATAATAGTAATTCAATTAATAATAAAATGTACTATACATTATTACTATTATTAGGAATCTGTAGAAATGTTGGATTTAGAAAGAAAAAATGCTGGTAGTTTTGTCCAGACTCTGGTTAGTTTTTTACCTACATTGCTACCACTTCGAAGTACATTGCAAGTAGATGAAGAGATCCAGAGATTTTCTTCTAGTTTTTGCGAAGGTATAGCATAAAACTTATAAAATATTAAAATTGTGTTTATGATAATAATTCTTATATAGATATAAATTTACAGTCACCTTATTATCTAAATTTATTTATTGTTAAAACACTAGTAATAACCTAATGATCAAATTACTTTATTTTACTATTTAATAATGTTGACAATTTAGAAGAAAATGTATTAATTCAATTACATATTTTATAAAATGTCTTGTTATTTTTTATTTAATTTAGAAATTATACGACAAGATTATAAAAAAAATGGTTCAATAATAATAAATGCTGATGGTGTTTATGTAGCAACAATAATGTCACTATATGTTAATCTGAAATTGATAAATCAAAATTATTATGACGATTCTTCTATACTGCCCATCATGTCTGAAGTAAGTTTAAGACAAATATATTTTACAATATTAATAAGTATGTTAGTTGAATTGCCAACAGTTAAAACTTTGATAAATTGAAACACTAGTATTTATGTTATATTGTTATTAATACTAAAATGTAGTCAATATTTCTTATATTTCAACGTTTTGATCTATAAATGTTTTATATCAAATCCTAATGTAAAATGTTGAGGTTAGAAAATTCAAAATTAATAATATTAAAAAATAAATTGTTTTATATAATATTAAAATTTAAACTTACTAATAACACAATTAATATTTATATTAGAGTTTGTTAATTATGTTGTGATAAATTGTAATTTACTGTACATTATTATTAGTTAGGAAACTTTAAGAAGAAAGGGTTTTATTTGTACAATTGTATCAAAAAAATAGTGCTTTAAATCACAAAACTGTATTGTACACATCATTATTCAAGATGCAATATAACCATTGGGTGGGTTGTTCTACAGGATCAATTTGTTGAAGACATTTTTAGCAGTGGCATGCTGATGTATGTTTCTAGAAGTTGGTTAGCTGAGCTCTATCAACATGTACTCGTTACTAATATTTTGGTATTATCCGGTTACAAGACTCAAGCAACTGGTCATTTGGCGCTAATAGATATATTAACAGGTTCATATGGGGTCTAACTTCATGCTTGATTTAATATACATTTATAATTTTGGCTTGGTTTTGTTTGCAATGCTTTCTTTTATTTTGTTTTGATTTATCTTTTTTAAGTTTTTAACAGATTATTTGAATTTTTTTATAGAATATCTTTTATGAGTATTTCATTTCATTTTGCATTTATATTTTTTTAACATAGCCATGTTATGAACTGTTTTTGTTTGTCCAGCTGGCACAGATATCTGCTTCTAGGCATAAGTTATCACATCATTTTTATTTGTAAAAATAATATTCATTGATTATGGACTATGGTTTATAATCTACTATTATGCATAAGATTCATTATTTAATCAATTTTGAGTTATTTGAAAATGATGAGAAATTATTGTGTGAAAAATTGGTTGTAAATAATGTTTATTAAGTAAACTAAGCTTTTAAATTTTTAAACACATCTATTTCTATTTTTAAAATCACAATCTTTAAAAAATATAGTATAATATTATGAAGTATTTGTATTTAAATTACAGTGTTATATACTTATAAATTAAAATCTCAAATAAAAGTATTGTATTATAATAGTTATTGAACAAAAATTTCAAACTTGGTTTTTGATTTCTTTTGTTACGTTTAATTTTATTAAACTTTTGTTTATAATAATTTAGATATTGATGGCTACAATTCTGAAAATAAAGTCAATTGGTTATTATCAGATTGTCTTCGTCTAGAAAGAACTGTCTGTAGATCAGAAACAAGTCCTGATGCTGATGCAGGTATGATTTTAATAAACGTAAATAAGTTTATTGACTTCTATTTATTTACTTGAAATATAAATTGTAAAATAGAACTAAATATTTAATATAATGTAAAACTGTATCTTGATATTATTATGATCAAACAATTTATTTTTATTAGGTATAAAATTAAGTAGGCGAATCGTTACATGTTGCTGGGATACAATGATGAATGTTTTGGCTGTTCCTCTTGAATTTGATTCGTCCAATGATTCAAAAAATACTCAGGTTAAAAAAATGTTACGAAATGAACTAAACAAAGATTCTATTCGCCAGATGTCAGTTCAACATAGTCTAGATGCCTTACAAAAAGCTGCTACTCTTGCAAATATTTTAGGTGTGTAATGAATACTGTGTAATAAAATACTCATACATTTTGGTAACTGTTTTTAATATTTATACTTAATTAAAGTTATTATTTTATATTTCATATTTATTTCCATTAGGCATGCATAATCGCTGTGAAGGTATATTTGCTCTGCTTGTAAAAGCTTCTTGTGCTCAGAATGGGAACGTGAATTGGTTTTCAGGCATAATTAAAAAGCAACCAAAGTTAATTACATCACATGTTTTGAGTATGGATGTAATGCTCTCACGTGGCTTAGAATTTGGATGTCATGGACAAGAATGTTGGCCACATATTTTCAAGTATATTCAATTTATATAACTTATAATTGAAATATATGTATATACTATCTTGAATGTTAATTTTACAGCTGTGCACTTTATGTTGGATATCTTGAACAAGTATTTTTTAGACAGACTTGTTCATCAGTCTCTGCTTTAAAGATGGTTAAACCCAAGTTATCAAATAGTAATACTGAAAATTTAAACAAAAGTTTTGGTACTTCTGTAGATAGTGATGAAGAAGTTTGGTAAGACATGTATTTTATTTTTCATTTTTTGAATTAAATTATTTTCTATTTTATTAAAATATTATGACTTATTTGTAATATTAATTTAAAATAAAAATGTCTAGTTAATAATGTTTGAAAATCTATACTGTTTTTAATTTTTAGCATGGATGTCTATAGTTTTTTGTCTTCACCAACTTCTCCTAATAATTTGACAGAAACCATATCAACTTTGGTAAACAAAAGTAGAGCAGATATTGAAAACAATGGTATATTGAACCAAGAGTATGCTGCACAAATAGTCTGTATTCTGTCTCAATATGTTGATCGGTATACACTCTAATCTTTATTAAAATTGTTTTATTTTAACACTTAACTCAAACATATTTTAGATTGTTTGAAGACGCCGCATTAAAATTGAACCTGAGAGCTCTTACTGAATTTGTACGTAGTTTATGTGAAACTATTCGACATGAGTTGTTTAAACCACTAGATCAGAAGAAATCTAACAGTACTAACAATGTCACTCTTTTAACACGATTATCTCGACTTATGTTACGATGCATCAAAAGTGGGCGCCCATTGTTTCACATGATAAAAATATGGTCAATTGTTTTGCCATGTCTGATGGAAGTAATGACATTATTTTATTATTTTTATTAATATTAATTAATATTATTTTATTTTATTATTATCTATTTAACAACAATCAAAAGCTATATTTTTTTAAATGTTATATCAGGTATCATGCCATAAAGATTTGACGTTGTCTAAACAAGCTATAGCTTCGATTCATGATACAGTTTTAGCGTTCCTTAACGACCAACCAGAACTTTCTCATTTTCATATCAACGAATCATTGTTTAAGCCTTTTGAAAATCTTTTATGTTTAGAACTATGTGATATAGAAATTCAAGACCAAGTAATTTAATTTTTACTTAGATATTACTCATATATATTAAACATATTAATTTATTATTTTTTCTTAAAAGATTGTCAGTTGCTTATGTGAATTTGTTGAAGCTAACCGTTCAGATATCAGATCAGGTTGGAGACCTTTATTTGGTGCTCTAAAAGTAGTCAATAGCAGTCATTTATCATCTCTGTTAGAGGTATTCAGAGTTTTTCTGAATACTGATGACACATTAGCTTTCTCAAATGCAGCTGTTGATTGTATAGCTTGTCTCATTAAACACGTACGAGGAACTAGTAAGTATTTTATTCTTCATATCATGTAAAATAAAACTGTCATTAAAGTTTTTTTTTTATTCTATTAGATTTTGACAACTCTGATACTAATACTAGACTAGAACTGTGCAAAGCTGCTCTTAAACATTTACAACATTGCAGTTTAATATTAAGATCAATGTATGTTATGCCAGCTTGTCCAAAATTTCATTTACCTAAAAGGTAAGTTATTATTATTTCTTCTTTAAATATCTTGTACATAAAAAATAAAAATGCTTTTTAATTTTTAATCTTTGCTAATTATATTATAATCATGAGTTATGAAATAGTTATTTTTGGTATTTATTTTAAATTTATAATTTATTCAAAATTGAATAGATTTTAAAAAAATTTCTTTACATTACTTCCTTTATATAATATCTGTATTCATTCTTAAAGCATAGTAAAAATTGATTTACAAAAATTTGTCATAAATAAATATTTTGAATTGACCTTAGAACCAAGTCTCTAATTATTATATGTATTTACAATATAAATTAATTAAAACAATATTTTTGAAAATATCTGGTAATTTTTGTTTAAACTTTTATGGTTAAAAAATGTTTGCCTATCTAGAGTATTAAAAAAGTACATAAAATATTATTACTATTAATTTTGGCAATATAGGTACTTAGAATTAAAATATATATTCATAACATCTTCAGAAATATTGTTATTTATTATGAATAAATGGGCTGAGCTTTTTTGTACAGTTAACGAATAAGTAGTAATAGGTATATAATATATATGTTAGAATTACAGAGAAAAAAAGAATATAGATAATAATATATATTAAATACTTCAATCTATTTATGATCGATTTTTGTAATTGAGATTTTGCTATGTTCTGCAATTTTAAGTCTATGATAACAAACCTTGATGTAGTGTCTTCTTGATATTCACATAAATTTTATTTAGAAACCATGTTTTCACTTTGGTTGATAACGATGTGCTTGAAATACAAAATATTCAAAATGAAAACTATAATCAACTATCTATTGAAGATTCAAAAAATGAAGCTATGCTTTTAGAAGAAATAGACCAACCCTGTGGTATACTGAGAGTATGGTACTGTATTGTAGAAGGACTTTGTACTGCAATTACTGGTACAACAGCTATATATCAAAGGCAAAGTCTTGAATTGCTTTTAGACATATTACAGGAATTTCCTGAAACACCAGGTTAAAATTATTTTTGATGCATGACTATTAGTATTTAAATAATAATGAATATTAATAATAAATTACAGGATATATATTTGGTTGTTTCTGCATAAATCGATTACTTCTTCCTACCATACAAACATGGGCAAGAAAGATTGTGTCAACACATGACCTTAGTGACTTACAAAATTTTAAACAGTTGTGTGGAAATTCAACTGATCTTATTGTCAATTACCTTAAAATGGATAAGAATTATGAATTGAAATTTGAAAAAGAAATAACACTTATGATGAAACAACTATTATTTGTTTTAAATGAATTCTGTGTTCAACCCTTAGAAAACATTGTACGCTTAGGATGTGCATGTTTAAGACATTTTGTTTTGGGTGCTGGAGATAACTTCACTACAAACCAATGGGATCTAATCAGCTTTAGTTTACACAGAGCTTGTGCTGTTTCTCTATATCCATTGACCAGAGTATCAATGACTTACAGTCCATTTTCAGATAGTTTTTATGGTGATTTAGCAGCTGGTATTAAAGTTGCTGCGAGGAGAGATAGTACAATAGATGACAATTTGCATTTGAAACAATTATCACAACAGGTAATCTGCTTTTATTTTAAAAAATAAATAAAAATGTATTAACAAACAACCTTATGTAAATCTATTGTAATCTTATGTAATTAAAAAAAAATTATTTAACATAATTATTAAATTAAATACTAAAACAATAAACATAATTCACTGCATCTTTTTATTTGAATGCAACATTATATTTGCATTGGGGTATTAAACAAATAGTGTGATTGCAGATTATGCAGCAATGTGTAAAAACTTGAGAATATTAATACATTTCTTAAAAATACATGCATTTTTAAACTTGAATATTTAGTACAATTAATAGTATAGAACTGCTTGATTAAATCTTGTTATATTAAGCAATTTTGATACTATATTTTATATTAAAATAAATATTATGTTACTATTTAGTAACAATAAATTTATAAATGCTACTTTTAAATCCGTGGTTGAGAACTTTTTTTTTAATTATCTGCAGTCCTCAAAAATCCCTTTACCCTTTCATTAGTTGAAATATGTGATGATTATATTTTATTAATAATAATACTGTGTTCATCATTTGATGATGGCATAGCAACATGCAACTAATCGCAATATTATCTTGATTAATTACAATAGCGTATACTTGAGTATTTAGTCATTGAACTTTTACGATATGCAATAACCTGTTATTATTTGATTTTTCCGCCTCTTATATAAATAATTTAATAAATAAAAATATTAATTTCCTCCCTTCTATGGGCTTCCGTTCACACCCCCATATTGGGAAATATTATTTTAAACAAACAAATTTATATATAGCTTTTATATATTAAATTAGTGAATTATATATTCATTTAATTTTACTTAACCGTTAACTATAATGTTTCAGGTGTTTTTGTTAGATCATCAAAGAGTTAAAAGTGATACAATTGTTGACGATGAAAGAAGTTTTATATTTTTGTTATGCCATCACTGGTGTAATTTAGAAATTGACAACCAATGGCAGAAATCACCAGAACGTGTTCCTTACAAGAATATAGTACTTGGGTTGTTTGTAAATGAAATGCTATTACAAATGATTGGAAATGTGTTAGTAAAGGGTACCAACAAAGCTATTCCGAGGTATTTATTTATAAATATGTCAACAATAATATTTTTCATTATTATTATTGAAATAATTTATGTCATTTAGTTTAGCCAATATTCTTCTCCAGTCGTCTTTGATGACACCAATGGATGAACAATCGTTTAAATCACACAAACAACATATGCCTGGATATTTATCCTCACTCACCGAATGTCAGATTCGTACATTTATATCGTGTTTGAATATGACATATGATATATCATGGGAATTTGATTCAAGGCCCGGTTTAAAATTTCTTATTCAAAAAGTTGCTGGTTTAGAAAAAGCAGCTAATTTATATAAGCAGGCTGGAGGAGCTTGGACGCTCTCATTGGTTGCACTTTTTGAAATATGTATCAATCGTACATCACAGTTGAATTCTGATCAGATTAAACATATTGTTGAAAATAATTCTCCTACTAATGATACTGAAAGTTTTATACTTGAACTCAAACGTATATTTGATGATGCCTGTCAAAAATATGTTGAAATAGTTATGGATAAAAGTGGTACACATTGCGCTATTGATAGGGCAGGAGATAAACCAGTATTTTTTTTTGTTGCACAAAATGATGATATTTTTGAAACTACTGAAAAACCTGCTGCTTTTAAATTTGAAGATTTTAAAAAGATTTATCCAAACGCACCATTAACATCTAAAAGTGAAGATAGTGGAAGTGATGATGACGATGATGCTGTGTATGCAATAGCAAGTTGTAAAAATTTAGATAATTTAATTGAAGAATATAAAAAAAGAAAACATGCTAATTCTATGCCAGGACAACCCGATTCTGTTGAAAAAAATGAAGAAAATTTACCAGCAGAAATCGAAGAACAAAGGCAAACCAGTATGAATAAGGTATTATTTTATAAAATATTTTAATAAAATCTTTGATGTTGGATTACTTAATTATAAACCTCTGATATAAATGTTATAATTAATTTCTAGGACAGTGAAGTGCACGAGTCAGTTTGGTCTGAAATGTTAATCTCAGTTTTCGATTTATTGGCGCAATTAGATGATGACTCGTTTAAGTTATTATTACCAGTTTTATTCAATGGAGTAAGAGTTTTGACAGAATCTGCTACTAGGCCTCTGTTGAAACACATTCTTGGGGAATTTTACCAAAGGGTAGCTTTCATTTACGGATTTGGTCCATAGTAATTATCTACTTGTCAAACTATTGATGTGTTTTGGTAAGTTTAAGAACTGCTGATTTTTATTGGGAGTCTTATAGGATCAGAGACTGAATATTTCTTTTAATTAATTAAGTAATATATATCTTAACTTTTAAGCTAAAAAAATATTTATAAAACAAATTTATTATATTAAAAATTATATCTGAAAAACATTTAAATACTTATATAATATGAACTATCATTTCTTTAAGAGTTTGTTTATTCTATTGATATGTATTATGTATTATTTATAGTATATTATTTTGAGAAATTACGCTGATATTATAAATTAATAACTTTCCTAATAAATGAATAAAAACCTTTTAACTACTTAACTTTATGAAATCCTAAAATATTGTTATACATACATGTAATATTTATTACAATATACTATTATACAATAAATAAAAACTTTAAATTTTCAGTACTTGTTTGTTTTTACCCTGCCTCCTGGTGACTATTGTACTTGAATATTTTATTCATATAGTTAAAAATTTTTAATAAAATAACAGATAATATTGTATTGTTTACCATTAATAGTAGGTTATAAATTATAATTAATATTTCATAATTAAACATAAGTAAACTCAACAAAATAAGACAATTTCTCTAATCTTAAAGATTACTTAATTTTACAGTTTAACACATATGTTTTTTTTTGTAAAAATTAAATTTCAAAATTTAACATGTACGGTATAATTTTACAAATACACAATATAGCGATAAGATGACAACATACAAACATGATTATTTATACAATTTCAAAATTTATAAGTATTAATTATTTTACTATAAAATTATCATATCATAACCTAACTAGTCTTATTTACTCATATTGAGATACCGAGAATTATCAAATGTTTAAATTGAATACCGCTAACTTAAGGTTGCATAGTAAAATAAATAAATAAAATTAATTATTTGTATACTGTTTGGTGGTGGGCGATTACAAACAAGTACCAAAATTCTTTGGTCAATTAAATAAGAATTATTAAATAATACTTATATCTTTATAACAAAATATATAAATGTAATTAACTTATTTTTTTTTTCTTTACTTGTTAAAATAAATCTGCATATTTGTGTTTTTAATTATATTACAAATACTAATTTATTTATAACTTATGACATAAATTACAAATCTATATGGTTAATTACATAACATATAATAAATTCAATTGTCAATGATATTATAAAATATATATTGTTGTATGTCTAAGAATATCAACGTTTTGATGGTATAACAATCACAGATCAGTATGTATTATGCATACTGTACTGTTTGTATTTAAAAATCCTTCTTCCTTCACTCATAAAATAATAATTTTTAAAAATTATTTATAGTCTATGATATTGTATTTGTATAACAATGCTTAAAATAATAATTTATATTAAAAGTTAAAATATTATTATCTTACATTTTATATACTTACATATCATGTTGTGCTTAATCAAAACCATGCTATTTTTTTTTTTTTTTTGTTACTATATAAACATAATTAATATCCTGCTCTATAGGTACCTGTTATTCTATTAATATCTGTTTGACCTCTTAAGACTTTAATATAAGGTCAACACTTAAGACTAAGGAAACACAAATAAAAACCAGATTTATATATTTTTATTAGACTAAACAAGTTTTAATTTTTAAGTATAAATTTGGATCCATAAGTAAAAAAAAAATATTAGATAAGCCTTATGACATAAAATAGTACATACTATAATATAACATAATATAAATTATATTATAAATTTTCTTTAACACACACACACACACACACACATATATATTGAAAATATACTCATTTTGGGTTTGAATAAAAATTATTTATTTTTTATTTTTTATTCATCGTTTCCCACGATTATTTTGAAAAATATTGGGGATATTTCATTTTTATATCTTTTAAAATCCAAAACCAATTTGCTATTATCAGACATCCTCAAAATTGAAAATAGAATGTTTTTTATTAGGTACTATTACTAATCGTGTATTCATACAAATAATTATTTATTAATTTTGAAAATGCCCTATCCGTGATCAGTTTCCTTCAGGCTTCAGGGAACAGAATTTCATTCAAATTGCTTAGTACTGCCTCTATTAGTTATTATTACTCTTATTCTTTTGAATCGTGCGCATATCATAAAACTGTGACTACCGACCCTTTTCTCTGTCGTAATTTGTAAATAAACTTATAAATGTTTTATTCATAACATCAAATTTCAAAAATTCAAAACGCATTCAGATCACTTCGGTTTACCCTCATCCTGGCACCTGCGAGCCGTTGACATTAAATGTTGATCGGTGGTCGCACTGTTTTATGTGCGCGTGTATCGTCGTCAGCTGCTGCAGGCTGCCCTAGAGTAATTTTTTAGATTTTGCGAGTCCGCGATCGTCAATTATAGCTATAACGAATTAAGATCCATAAAGAATAATTATTTTTTAATTATAATAATTCTTTATAGATCTTGATGACGAACATCATTGACTATTTTTAAAATATTGGAACCTGCGCAATCGCAATGCAATATTAAAAAAATTATACCCATGAGGCATGAATGGCCAATTATAGAGCAATCGACGTGATATGATATCACCATTCGATTCTATATTCTTGGCGAGACAGTAACCACAATCACTGTCTATTGAGCAATATTATAACATGCTATACCGAACTCCGGTTAACCTTGCGTAACCAGAATGGTTAGGAACTACGTTATAATCGTCAAACAATCATGGCGGCACGTACATTCGTCTGACGTCGTTAACGTAACACAACACGATTGTTGTCCTACTACTACTCGCGTCGTAGCGGTCAGCGATTCAATAACATTTCTGAAGTTACTAACGCGTTTAGGCGGTACATTTTAAAAATTCAGGTATATTGGATATTTTCCTATAAATCCAATTGTAATGACGATGGTTTTTTAGTTTTTATTCACAAAATTAATTGTTTTATTAGCATCAGTTCCGGGTCATTGGCAAGTTGTACGTCCGAACTTCTTAAACACAAAGAAGGTAACCCACACAGTAAGTTTGTCGGTTTATATAGATCAATATGATATAATGTTCGTCGACGTTTGTCATTATTTTTGGAAATTTACGTTTTTAGATTTATGTTACTTTAAAATTTGATTCGAACGAAATCTGATTTAGGGTTTTCATGGAGAGCGTTGCGTGTCCACTTTGCTGCGAGGACAAGTTTTCCAATCAAGACTTATTGAAATATCATTTATTAAGTTTAACTACAAATATTCAGTGCCCTTTCTGTGGAAAACAGTGTGATGATATTACTTCATTGGTCGCGCATTTGGATAAAATTTGCACAGATAAGGAAGATGAAGCTGAGAAATCCATGCAGGATAACAATGAAATGATCGTCGTATATCCAGATGGCAAGTCAAGTGTTCTAATATTATGCATCTGAATATACATATATTTTTTTTAATTAGATGACGAACCAGAACCAGATAATGAAGTTGGAGATTTTGATAATCTTGTGGGAGAAGAAGATTACCAGAATGATGAACGGCAAATTGATACTGATACTGAAACTGGAGTTAAGAAATTTATTGAAGAATTTACAATTGATGATCCGACGAAAACATTGCGTCCATCAGACTTAATAGAAACAGAAATTATTGAAGAACCACATCTTTATCACTGTTCTGAATGTAATATAAATTTTCCATCAATTCAGGAACATATAAATAAATGTCACAGAGATCAAGAAGTTGTGTTTCAGGTTGGTGTTTTCAAAAATAATTTGTTAATTATATTATATCATATATAATGCCATAGTATTATGTGTAGGTAAATGAAAATGAAAATCTCAATAATGCATTAAAAGATATTCCGGGTACCATTAACGAACAAAATCCTGAGATGGGAAATTGGATTAAATGGGGAAATGGCTACTTTTTTACAAACCATAAAGATGTGGCAATGAAGCATTTGGTTAATATTAAATCAGAAGTAATAAAAGATGAAGATAAAAAAATTAAAAGTGATGTATATCAAAATAACACAGGCAAGTTTTCTTCTAATGTTTATTCAAATCATTGCATCACGGATTCATATGGTGATCGGTATTTTGATGTTCCCGTTTATTTACTTCATCAAGTAGCTATAGCTGATAAAGTTAATGATTATTTCCAAGTTGAAGCCCGCAAATTAAGTTTCAAGAAACGAATCCGTGTTGTGCGATTAAAATCCAATATTAATCAATTCGATATTGAGCAAATATTATTTCAAAATAAACCAACTAATTGCAACATTATTCCAATATTAGAAAAATCATCTGAATGTAATGAATACTCTCAGTTAGAAAACTTAGAAAATTGTTTATTGTTAACTTGGAAGTGTATAGCATGTAATATAAAATCTGACCATTGGTCCAAGTTAAACAAACATAACTGTATAGAAGATGATGCAATGACATCTAAGTCTAAAAAAAATGTTGATAACAAAAATCCAGCCATTCGAAATAATAATCGCACAGTTCCTAATGTCCGATCAAAACATATTTGTCCACATTGTGGTGGAGAATTTGATTCAGAAGGTTATTTAAGAACACATCTTATGGTACATATAAATGATTCAAATAAATGTCCATTTTGTGATCAACCAGTAGCACCTGAAATGATGGACACACATTTAATTGCTCATCAAAATCCTGAATTTTCTAATCTAAAGTTTTTATGCAAGTATGATTTATTTTTATTGTAACTTTATTTTAAATTATTAATTTTTAATTATTTTAGTGTATGTAATAAATGTTATGATTCGGAATTTCGTCTACGGTGTCATCAAAGAGCACATGAAATGCGACGTAAACCACGTGAAATATTAGTTTGTGATGTTTGCAATGCTCAGTTTAATGATAAAAACTCTTTGAAACATCATGCCATCACACATATTGAACCTCCTGAACGTTTACGCCGATTACACGAATGTCGTTTCTGTGGAAAGACTTTTGTTAAACCTATTGAGAAAGTAATTTATCATATTTCCATTATTTAGGTTAAAAATTATTCTATATAATTCGTTATTTTAGGTTAATCATGAAAGAGTGCATACTGGTGAAAAACCTTTTGCCTGTCCAGTATGTGGTCGTTGTTTCAGACTTAAGGATCTCGTACAGAAACATATGCGTGTACATACCAAAGAACGCCCTTACAAATGCCGCCATGAAGGTTGTGATAAAACATTCAGTGCATCAAGTAGTAGAGTAAATCATGAACAAGGCCATTCCGGTATCAAGCAATTTAAATGTTTTTATTGTCCTAGATATTTTAAAAATTGGGTAAGTTGTATTTAAATCATAATTTTTAAATTTACTTTCTTTATTGTACATTTTTTTATTTGAAGGTGTCAAGAAGTAACCATGTCCAAGAGCATATGGTTCAGCACAAATGTGACATTTGTGATCGTTCTTTTGTATCATTTTGTAATTATAAGAAACATTTGAAAATGCATGCAGAAGGACGGCTCAAATTTAGTTGTGTACTATGCCGTCAAGCATTTGGAAGACAACTGTTTTTAGATAATCATCTAAGTAAAGAACATGAAATGAAATCAAATAAAGAAGAAGACAACTGAATAATTTTTAATTTTCTAGGAAAAATATTATAAAATTCTAGTGAAAATAATTAAATATAATTTGTTGAATAAGCTTGATTGGCAAGTATAAAAATATAAATAATTTATTAATTAAAACGAAATAATTATTACAAGATTTGTACAATAATAAATTTGTTTAAACTAATTAACAAGTAGTAATAAATTTAGTGCAAGTTATAGTTTAATTTTCTTAAATAATGACTTAAATATAACACTTCTTAGTATGTATTAGATAGATGAGATGTCAAATATATTTGTAATAATTAGATATAAAATAAAAAATGTTACTAACTAAAAGGTCAGCATAATAATACAAATTAATTAATCATAAATACTAAACAATTAAGGATTGCACAAGACATTACTTAACAAAATATAAATTTCCCTAAAACATATCAAGTGCATGCTTTCACTGACTAGTACATAATAGAAATTCAAAATTTTAACTTGGCCCTCTTGAAGTATAGCACATTAGGATTGTTCTTAAATGTACAATAAAATAGTGGGATTAAAATGATTACCGAACATAGCAAGATTCTGATTCTTCTGAACTATCAGTGAAACTTATATCTGAATCATCATGATATGGTCTCGTCGCAGAATCTGCAAATTAGTTAACAAATTTCATTATTAAATATTACGTTTTTAATCGAGACAATAATTTGAAATGTGACAAAAATAAAATTAATAATCTACTTCTTAATAAAATATTCTTTTTGTGATTTTTAAAAACATAATAACTATTAATAAATTCATAGTATGAAATTTAAAGATTTGTTAGTTAATAGTTCTTAAATCTACATCAAAATAATTATAACATATTAGCTGCAAACTCTTGAAGCACTAATTCAGGTGTTACTCAAAATTGTACGTATAGAAAAAAAAAAATTCCATTGAAAAATAAAGGTAATACTATTCAGTGTAAAATTCTATAAAAATCTAAATGCTTTAAAACTATATTCTATTTATCCACAAAATAAGTTCAGCTTAGAAGCTGTTAAATACATAATATAGCTTTTTAATTTCAAGGAATAGTCTTTTACTAGATATTTTCCTATTTCAAAATAAAAATAATGCACTGTATGTAATATAATACATTGCATATATGTTTCAAGAAATTAAAATAAAGTATATTTTTACTTTGCAGACTATATTTAAATATTTATTAATAAACTTAGTACTTACCTTTAATGACTGGGTTGCGGAATAGTTCTACTTCATCATCGTCATCAAAAAGATAAGGTTTTTGTGGTAGCAACGCAAAACCATTTTTATAGGCAAATGATGACGGTCTCCCTGTTTTCCATCGAAGGTAGAAATGATACCAACTTACTCCAATAATAGAAATTATAAAAACTAAAAACATAAGAATTAAGGTTAAAATTTTTATTTGAAAATTTTAATTTTTTAATTTTTATCTACCTGTTAGAACTATAAACATCAACCTTGGCATATTAAAAACCCTCTCGTCTTTAGTTAATTTGAAAATCACGGTCTGAGGTCTGTTATCTAGAATATTTATGGACTTTACAGAAGTATAATATCCATGAGCACTTACTCGTAAAGTTCTGACACCTTTAACATTTAATATAATTAGATACAAGCAATTAATTAAGCTTATATATAAATAACAATAAAATCACCTTCTCCAACAGGTAATTTATAAGTTCCATTATGATAACTAGTGGAAACAGATGAAGATGAATCGTCAGTTATGATTGCACCCTCTATTGGTTTATTTTCAATATCCATAACAGAACCTAAATCAAAACAGAATTCATAATGTTAAATGGTTTAAAGACAATAATAGTTAAGTATAAAAAAATGTTACTTACCTTTAACGAAAGTGTTTAATTCAAGAGTTGCGGAACCATGGCCAACAGCTGATGACATAATAACATTGATCTTGGTAACATTTCCACGGTGTACAATTATTGGAATACTTTTTGCCAAGTATCCAGTTGCTTTGACCTAAATAAAGACAAATCAATTATTAATCATACTTATCATAATCTAAAATAACTTAACTCACATGAATATTATATCCACCTATCGGTAAGTGCGCTTTGAAAACGGCAGAATTAGGAGTGACTGAATAAATGTCAGCAAACATATTAATTGTTACGATTGCGTTTCGAATAGGTTTGCCAAATTTGTCCACAACTGATCCTTGAACACCTTGAATGTTTTCTATGATGACTTTCAGCATGTGGTAACTTTCCATCCAAACAAACACTGTTTCCAACGGATTAATATAATTACAGCAGGTTAAACGCAATGCCATCTGAAATAATTTAATTCTTAGATTTTTCTTTATTAAGAGGACATCCAACCTATATGACATTTTACATTTGTCATACAAACGTTCAACATGAGAAATCTGTATTCAACAAAACCAATTTAGTGTTTTTAGCTGGTTTAATATTAGAGCAAATTGACTTATTATCAAATTTAAAGATGAGAATAATATCTAGACTAGATTCTAGAGCATTACATATAAAAATATTAAAGTGAGTTATATGTTATAACTATGAAAAATATTACAATTTTAAAATCAATAAAATTATATGAGATTCTATAGATAATATTTTTACTTTAAATATGATAATAGGTTATTTAATTATTATATTAAAATGAACAACATAAAATTATTTTTGCTGAATGTAGATTAACCGTGTTGTACATAATTGGACAAAAATAACGTGCAGGTTTGGTGTCTTACTGTTATGACTTGTATGAGATTATATCTTTTTATACGTACAGTTTTGATTTTTAATACATTATTGAATGTATCCAAAACATTTTGTTTAACATCATTAATTTTACGGTCTAATGGTTCGCCGCAAGTCTAAAAATATATTATGAGGAATAAATAATAAATAAAAATACTACATTTTTATAAGCATATTATAAGTTTACTCACGTTTTTTAAGTTACTATAAAATAACTCTTCGTAATCCTGTAATATTATGGAAATTGTGTTCCTTGGATGAATTGTTGGACCTCTAAAACAATTATAAAATATAAATGATGTTACTAAATGTAGGTGCTATAAATAATAGACATACATAGGCGCCACCAGGATTTTTATTATTAATAACATTGTGCACATTGTGCATGTACGCTGACTTTTAATTGTGTTATATATTATATAATAATACTATTCAATTTTTTTATTTTTGAAAAGCCAAGGGGGTGCAAGTTGCACCCTCTCGCAGCGCCCATTTAGACATAATATGATTTATAGTAATGAATTACACTAACTTTATTTGAATAGATCCACCTTCCAGACTGAACATCATATCGAACTGTTCACGTTGTAACATTTTCCACAAGTTATCAGTGGTCTTCTGCTCATCTTGTTGGTTAGTGGCTATCAATAGTGGTGAGGTAACTACTGCTTGATCATCGGTCGAACATGTTTTTTCGTAAGAATTCTCATTTTGTTCGAAGTATGGTATAAAATGTAGCACAACTTTTGATAAAAACGAAACTATATCCTTGTCTTTTTGTCTGTAACCCTCGACGTAATGTCTAGCCAAAAATAATAAAATCTCACGAGTAGCAGGTTCATTGACATACAATCCTCCCAAAATGGCAATTTTGAACTTCAATTCGTCAGGCGATCCTACCTATTTATTTTATCACATATTTTTATTATTTATTATTAAATACACAAATGTGTTATTCTTACATTTTCAGTCACTTTAAATTGAATTATTGAACTTTCCGCCGAATGGTAATCTAAAGAACTAGGCGTTGTAATTAATTCTGCTACACTTGACAAACTAGTTTCTAGTTCCTTGAGGTTACTTAGAAACAACGCTTTTGTATTGTATTCGTTCATTTTAATCACGTTCGTTCTCAAACCAAAATCGTTGACTTGAGACCATTCATTGAGGTTTTCCTTGATCAACGTGAAGTTCAACCAAGTGGGTGTCGTAGAGTTGTAAACATGGACGGACTGGGTTTTTCTTTTGTATCTATAAACACAACAACGAAGAGGATTCTTTAATTTCGTGGACATTAAGGCCTCAGACCCTAAATTGATATTTTTCAGCATACATTTTCAGCGAATGCATTAGAAAAAAATATTATTTATTGCATTAGTATAAAATTTAGGTAGTAAATAATAATCCTGAACAACTGAGTATAACTGATAGATTCATGTCTCCAAAACTAATATAATGTTAATAAAATATGATTGTATAGAAATTATGCTTGTATGGCTGTACAAATGTAAGCGTGTCATACAATAAAAAAAAATAAAATAAACAAATAAGAATAAATTTAATTATTTAATATAGGTAACGACCGTTACATATTTTGTTACTTCGAAACATCGTCAGAAAAATGTGTAATGATTAATTTGACTAGGGAATCGTGATTTTCTGAATTTAAGACGATTTAAACTATACAAAAATGTATAACACGTGAACAATCATTCTATATGTAATTTCATTAAAATGCATTGAATTTCTAGCAAAACTATACTGTTTTGTCTTACCCATATGCCGTCACCGATATTTCGTAATCTCCCGGCACCAATATCCGCCAGTAATCACCATCGTTCGCTGATTTCACGGGGTGTTCAATGCCCACGACAGAAATATCCGCGTTACGCACACCCTGCCCCTTGTCGTCCAGTACGAATCCCTTCACACCCCTGTTGACTTGTTCCATAAATGTGAGCAACGACTCGCGATTGTCTAGCCAGTAACCTTCCAAATCTTTCTGAAACGGAAACTTTGTGCAGCCCAGCTCGAACGTTAGTTCGAAGCAATTCGTATTTAAGTAGTTGAAATCTTGCATGCCGCCGACCACGCTATACCATGAGGCACCATTGACTATTCCATCCTTGAATGACGTCGTGTCATTTGCGCACTTGTTTCTATCCAAATGCATTTTTGGATGATTCTGCAAACAATCGATTAGTTTATTTATGATCGATTTAAAAAAAAACCTTAAACTATACTACTAAAAATATAATAATAATAATAATAAAAAGATTTGACTAGTGACAAGTAACAGTGTAACACTCTGCAGCATAGTAGGTATCGAATAGACCTCGGACATAGAGTAGGGCGTAGGTCATAATAATGGTTGTGTTAAGTTTGAAGCAACGTTAGGGATCGCTGTATACGAAAAACGGTTTTGAACGGAATTCATTTGTCAGCTTAGTACTCGTACATATTATTTTCCACTAGATGGTGAAAAAGGTGATTTGTGTTTTGATGACCTGAATACCCTAAGTTATAATTACATTTAATCATGTGCAGAAAATGCCAATTTAAATAACTGGTTTATGTTTCACATTTCTAAGACGTAATTTTTAACTATAAAAAATGTATTTCCCGATTTTTTTGAAAAACTCCTGGAAAAAACTTGCCATCGAAAACCACTTCTGAAGTTTTAAATTAAAGCATTATTTCGACAAGTTATGGTATATACAGACAAAAAAAAACATATCATTGTAGAATCAATACATTCATCACTTCGTTCAAAATCTAAAATACCACCAAGTATCGTTCCAATTATTTTTTCACCAAAATCGTCAACATTATATACTAACCATGGAATATGTTTTGGCCAACAGCACGAATACGTCGTTGTCGGGGGTATAAGATGCCTGCGGAATGGAATTACCGTCAATCGCACTGCTGTCGAAGGGATAGTTGGCTACGAGGGCTCCGCCATGTAGATTGGCGCTCAAAACGAAAGGAATGCTTTTGATCCATTCGACGATTGCTTTGGTTTCCGGTTCTTGTTTCTGTACCTTTAAATCATAAGGAAATTTAAAGTTTTACGAGAAAGATTTATAAATTATAATATTTTAATATGACACAATAATATATTATATTATTTTCAAACTTTCTAAGTATATGATTTAAAAATGTTAGAGTAAATTTTCAGAAAAACGGGCTTTAATAAAAATATATGCATACAACGATAAATAATTAAATATAAAATAATTTGGTTTTCTTATATTTGGAAAATCTTTCAACATATTCATCAATAATTTTTTCTTTTTAATGAATACTTATGTAATAAAAACATTAAAATACGAAAAATTAACCGACAGGATGGAGTGCATTCATAATTTTTATAAAAATGTAAGATAATTGTAAATGGCCCGAGAAAGTTAATTAAATTGATGCTTTTACTGATGGTTTTTAGTCATTTAACTATTTAAAATTAAGTATCATCACATAACAAAACGATTAAGAAACATCAATATTTGATTTCAAGTAAAAAATACTAATACAAACAATAACAATAAAACATAGTAAATTATATTGATACCTCCCTCCACCCAACATAAAAAAGTTCAGCTATATAGACGCCTGATGTTGTCTTAAGTAATTATTCTATTGAGTATAAATATTACATTTTAATATTTATAAATATGACATAATCAACGGAAAATGGTTGCACAATATGTGTCTGCAAATAAAAATATAATAAGTGCCAATACCCATACCCACAAAAATGTATAGATTTTATAAATCAACGGATTCAGATACATGAACAGCATTCGGTGAGTGATTTTTACTTGTTCGTAACTTATTATAAGTATAACCTGTATGTAAATACTCACGTGCAAAGAATGTCGATTATCCGGAAAATTGCGATTTAAATCGACTCTGTTTGCGTTGTCACGGCCCACCAAGTCGTTCACGTCTTCGATTCCTGCGATAAACAACATTGTATATATTATACTTATTAGTATAATACACTAAATACTAATTACAAATACTCGTCTATTTTAATCTGCTTAATAAGTATTGAATAACTTAGTGCAAAAACTCGTTTTTGAAAAGCAAGGTGACTAAAATTGCAGGTGCAACTCGTTAAAATTACAAAAACATTTTAATACCTTGTCTGGATATTTCGTATCCGTCAGGGTTCATCGTAGGCATTAGATGTATTCGTACGCTGTCCACCAACCGAGTAACGCGTTGATCGATACCGTAGTTCTGGCACAAGTATTGAGCAAGCAAAAGCAACATTTCCCGGCCGATCACTTCGTTCCCGTGCATGTTAGCCACATACTTGAACTCCGGTTTGCCTAAATCATAACACTTGAGTCTTAGTAATATTCACATATATCAGATACATAGGTACATTATTACAATATTACAGACCGATTCACCGGGGCGCATTTATCACTAATTTTATAGGGGAAGAAGGAATGTATAGGGCTTAAAAATTATGACGTGTGGGATTTTTTTTTAATCTAACAAAAATTTGAAGGTTTTTTCTTGTAAAAAATTTATTTAGTTGATATTTTACTAAGGATAATATATTTTCATTGCTTAAACTTAATATGGAGTTAGTAGTTTTAAACGTAATTAATAATTTATTAAAATTGTCCGAGTAATTTAGTATCTTGGCTTATTATATTTGGGTCATTAATAATAGGTAGATATATAAATATCGTTTAAATATAGTTTATTAATGTATAAATACAATTAGATACATAACAAAAAATGAATTTTAAATATTTAGCTTTATATTTTAGATTCTGAACGGAATGATTAATGTATTGATTCTACAATGTGTTTTTTTTTGTCTGTAAACACCTGTATAACTTGTCAAAATAATACTTCAATTTAAAACTTCAAGAGTATGGTTTCCGGTTGCAAATTAAATATCCTTGGTGCATAATAAAGTCAAAAGTAAGAAGTTTCTATTAGTTTTCAAAAAATTGATTATTTTTTATACAGTTGTAACTTGTAACTCAAAAATGAATAGCTGTAAATACTTGAAATTTTCAACAAATGTTTATATTAGCTTTATTTTTACACGGTTAAATTTTCAATTGTTTTAAGTATTTTATTTTAAAATATCGATAAAAAAAATTATAAAAACTGTTCTTTTGTAGTTAAAAAAAAAAAAATCAAAAAACGTTAGTTATAATATTTTTTTGATAAGAGTTTAAGTTCAAATTTTTACAAAATATGTCAAAATCACAAAAATTTGCAAGTAATTTTGTAATCAAAAATGCTTAACATTTTTAATATTTATATCTAATAAGGTAAACAAATTCAACCCAAAGTTTTCCTTCAATCAATTATAGAGAAAACTTGAGCGTCATTATAGAAAAATATGTTATGAGCATTGAATTTTAAATTTGTACGAAATTGAGTAACGATAACGACCTATCCTCAAACGATTTTAAATATTTGTTATTATTCAAATAGTATAAGTCGTAGATACTTAAAACTTTCACCAATAATTTAGATTGGCATTTTCTTTACATGATTTAATTTTAAAAATATTTCGCTGTTATTTTAAAGTTATTTATAGGAGTTTTAAATATTCGTTTTTTTTTTATAAATGTCGATAACATTGTTTTGACTAAATCAAAATAATTGAAAATTTAATACAAAGTTCCTCATGAGTTAGTCTTATTGTGATTCTAGCGTTTGAAGTTTAACTTACTTAAAACTTACTTAACTTACTTACTGACAAAATTCGTCAAAATCATGAATATTTTCAAATTATTTTTATTTTGTAGTTAATTTATAATAAATGTTGTATATAAGTAACAAATAATGGAAAACTTAATACAAGATACAAATCATCTCTGTTCAGAATTGTTTTTCGTATACAGTGATATCCATCATTACATTCAAATTTAACACATCCATTATAGTGACCTATTCTATTATGCGCAATAGGTACACTCGATACCTACTGTACAGCAAAGCGTTAGGTACCTACTTGACCGGTTTTTTTTTTTTTTAATAATTTTTATATCTGTTACTAATAAAATTTTAATTAAATTATCAATGAATAATGAATATATTATTAATTAATAAAATGTCTGTCAAAAATTATTATGATTTGAAAAAGAAAGAAAAAAATTAAAAATTATCCAATACGATTCATTCGCAGCTAATAACTTAAATTTAAAAGATATACAATAAATGCTACAAATTTGTTTTTTTTTTGAAAGGAGAAACTGTTAACTAATATGCTGACCTCCCATAGTTTAAGTTAAAATTACCAGGTTCGTGCCGTCCGGGACTGGTGGATATTTCGAGTACATATAGGTCTCTCCCTTGCACACTTTTGCCCACAGTGTACAGTCTGGTGATGTTTGGATAGTTGACATTAATCAAGTTCAACGCAGACACCAGACGATCGTAATTGTGGTGCTCAAAAGTCACAGGAATTGGGAAACCATCAATGTCTCTAGTTCCGGTCTTCACCTCTATCATGCTCAAATCAACAGCTGAAAAAAAAATATTACCTGTATATATTATGTAACTTATATAGTTATTTAGAAGGACTTGTGTTCGACTTTTACACTGATTCCAGTCTCGTATGTAATATTTTTAACATAGAAATAAAATTATTAAGAGTGAAGCTCATTGATACGTGTATGCGTGTTCTACCAATTTTCGAACTACTAAATAAATTGGGTTTACCCCAAGTCCAAGTCAAATATATATTGGCTAGACTATATAATTTTTTCTTACAAAAACTGTTCGTTGAAGAACTGTAGAAAAATTTCTTTTTTAATACGCGCCTTAATAGCCTAAGTAGTATAATCAATGTGCATGTCTGCAATCAAATAGTAAGTTGTTTAGTGTCTTGCCCATATCTCATCGTCGACGAGTAAGACTACAACTCCATCGAATTACAATTTTATCGATGTATAAGTATAACATTATAGTTATTTATTTGTAAACACCTTAATAATTATACTATGGTTTTGCTTTATTTTTTTCGTCATTCCCTGAAGTAGCGTAGTAACGAACAGCTTTTTTCTATACTAAATTTTATGTACGGTTTTAAAATATACAATATACAATGTAGATGCATTCTACTCAATGGTGTTGGAGTATAATATATGGGAATTCATTTCAATACATGGATCAAGTTTATATTTTTACGGTTGTGTATGATGCACATAATTCAAATAAAAATACTTAAGTATTTATATTTATACAGACTATTGAGTATTTCAAAAATGTATAGAACTTTAAAATATATTTATTTTTTATTATAAATGTTTAAAAATTTAAAAAAATTAATTCAGATTTTATTAATACTGAATTGTAATAGAATATTTAGAAAGTATAATGCACTACAAAAGTACAAAAAGTATAATTATTATTCATTTAACTATGGATAGGTACTCTATTTAATGATAAAACGCGCTAATTCTATCTAATTCCACTATGGTAGGGTGTCATGTGACTATGTGAGAATGAGCAAAAGAACTGATTTTTATCAGACTAACGCATATTCTCAGCACGGTTGACAGAATATAATTAATTATGCTTTATTCAAATAAAATGTAGTATTATAAAATAAACGAAGTATGTTCAATGCTGAATGGAAATCACTTGTAAAAAGTAGCACGCAACACAAACGTATTTATGTAAATGATACACAATAAAGGTAATCAGACAACGTTAACATAACTCGTTCTCGGCAATAAGCAAATTTTAATTTTCATAGACCATCTTAAAATTACGAATAACAGGTACTTTCGGATTTATCATGTTAAACTATACTTGAAAGTTTAAAATTTAACCTGCAATATCACTTCGTTCAAGTCACTAATTCGAATTTTTTATAATCTAATTTTCAATAGCGATGATGACCGTATCATCAGAATTCAAACAAACCATAACAGACCTCTACTGATTAGATAATATTATATTTATTGTAATTTAAATTCGAGAAACATCTAAAACAAATTATACGCGTGATGATAAAGGAACACACAGTGTTTTAATAAACATTTATTAGAGAGTTTGATGGTTTTCAATCTCAAAACATCAGCAGCTTATACCATCATCCTATACTGTAGTCGTAGGTATCATATTATTGCAGTGGTTTAATAAACAGACGGTATAGCTGTATAATAGATACGCTAACAAATAAATAATAATATACTTAAAGCATGTAACTTCAGGGCTAGTGTTATTTAGTGTAATCACTAATATTATAATCAATCAAAAAAACAATTAAAAATAATGTTATTTTCTGATAATACAGGTATTTAGGTAAATATAAATACAAGCGCATTTTTATTTCGCATATGAGTATACGACTCGTATTACGTGTCATCGTGTGATCGTCCAACACACCTTGTCGTATTGCGGCCGAATACTTCACTTCATCCCAGTTAACGGTTATTTTAAAGCAATTACGTGCGACTTAACAATATGTATATACACAAGTGTGGAAACGACCAAATTACCTTAAAGAAAAAAAAAAACAACTATTTGCTACAACAATAATTACTCGTTTATTAATCATATATATGTATATATATAAATCTTACAACCGTTCCGAGCAGTTTTATCACATAACACGCAATAAGTAAAATAACATTTTCTTTAAAAATTTTGAATTTCAATAAAAAGTATATAATAATAATACATTTAATAATAATAATAATAAATGTCTACATCACATAATATATATTATATAATACACATATACACGTATGTATATGAAAATTGCATAATTATATTATTACTACAAATTATCTGAAGACTTATAAGTTATTTAATAGATAATTCATAATATAATCAATAGAGATGTTATAACAAATAAAATGTTGATGATTAACATATAATTAACGTAAATAGATTGCAGATACTAGTAATATGTTATATACATTTATAATTTGTTAAAGTTGGCCTAAGCCCCTCCACCACTTTTTCAGGTCTTAATTAAAAATAAATGTGCAGTGTATTGATATACTTCTACTAAAAGAGAAACTTAAATTGAATCCATTGTTGTTAATAAAAATACAAATAGCTAAAAACTGTTAAACATACTACATCAAAATAATATCTCATATACATATGACATACTGTAAGAATAAAAACAACTAAGTAATTATTAAGTCATGCATTGATATTGTTTTATCAAATGTAAATCTGTATTTACTTAGTGTGAGGTAGGTTAAGTAGGTTGTCAATGATTGCAAAATAAAAATAACAAAAAGTAAATATATTTAACCAGTAGATTAAATTAATTTTCTTGTTTGAAATGAATAGAATGCTTATAAAAATGAGATGGAAAATTAACCAATTTCAACAAATGCAGCTTTCTTTTCATATTTTTTTCAAATAATAGATTTAGTTTTATTTGCTAGTATGTTTTATTTAAAGTAACAATCAAACTAAAATGTCTAAATAAAACCTTTTGTAAGTACATTGTAAAAATAGAAAAATAAGAAAATTAACAATAGAATAAAAAGAAACCTACCAATTATAGATAGAGCTTAATCAAACTTTTTTCTCTTTTAATATATTTTATGGAAACAAATTAATTATATGTAGTATTAAACCTTACCAAGGCCACAACTAGAATAACTTTTTATTTTTAGGCGGGGGGTTGAACCCCCCAAAGTTCTTGTATTTAAAAGGTAAATTTTACTAATATGATTATTTTCAAAATATTATATTGAAAAATTAAGTGTTAAAGTAGAAGATCTTATTAAATTTTACCTATCTAAGTATAATAATTACTAATTAGAAACAATATTAAATAAGCATAATATATGTATTTGTGTATAGATAATATTTTATTTTATTTCATATTCTGTTAGTCATAAAATTCTTGATCTACATTTAATATTGACTTAAGACAATCATATGTTTATTATTGAAATAATTGGTTAGAAATTATAATTAAGTAAACACTAACAAATTAAATCAACATAAAAACTACTATACGTGATATAAAATATACCTAAACTCATTAAAGAGGCAAACTTCCATTTGGCCAAAATGCTCTGAGTTTATCAACTGAACCATTAAATTTATTTCTATCACACAAGCCAACTCCATCTACTCCATGAGGCCATAAACCCTTTTTTCCATCTGTATATTGCCATAAAACCCATTTATTCCAACTTGGAGGTAATTTAAGTGATTCATTATAAAGAGCTATCCATAGTGGAGTTTTTAATAAAAATGGGGTAGTGTAGTTTTTTAAGGTATTATAACTGGCATATATCATAACAAAGTTTTTAGTTGTATTTTGAACAGTTATTATAAAATCTTCAATTTGCTTTTGTGTCATTGTTTCATTTATATAAGACTCGACATCTAAAACTAGTAAAGTTGTTGATGCATTTCCAACTTTCTTTAAAAAGTGATTAGCCTGCATGACACCATTTGTTTTAGTACCAAAATGATATGCTCCCCAAAGTAGTCCTTCTTTTTCAGCTTCAATTCGTCTGGTTCTATAGTGAGAGTCGACATATTTAATTCCCTGAGTTACCTTATGAATCACAGCAATAGTCCCATTACGTTTAGCCAATCCAAAATCAACATTAACATTCCAGTGAGATAAATCAATTACCACGTTTGATATATTAACACCAATGAGCTCTAAAGAAGTATTGTATAAATAATTAACAAATGAATGTAGATTTAAAATATGTAAAATTACATACTGAGAAGACGAGGACATATTTATAAATTTACAACCAAAAATTAGTAAAATTGCATCAACATATTTTTAGTCACTTTTTCTCGATTGTATGCACTATAAATTAAAGTACTTCAAAATCAAAATCAACAACTGTACATTTTTAAAAACATTAATTTATTTTTGTTAGATATTTTAATATTAGTAAAAATAAGTAAACCAAACACTTATAAAATACAATATTAAACAACATATTTTATTTATAAAAATGGATAACATGCTAATACATAAGAATTAAAAATAGTTAGTTCATTGCAAAAATAATTTCTTTTGTGCATTCTTAAAATCTTATACTTTTTTAAGAAACTCTAGAGTTTTGAAAATTGAAGTTTTTAATATTTTTATTTGATTTAATTTAGAATAAAATTGAATGTTTTTAGAACAACAAATTTCAAATTAAATTAGTATTCTGAAATTTTTAATTTAAGTAGAATAAATTATAATTTTATTAAGTAGTTGGCTTGATTATGTATTTTAGTAACAATTACAATATTTTACTGATTAAAATTAATTTATTAATTAATTTCTAAAATTTATCATTAGACGCTTGCCATTCAATGTATAAAAAAACATAATAAACCATTTTTATCTAAAAATCTATATAATAGTTTCATTTATTCACTGTTTTTTAATAATTGTTTTATAAATATTTATCAATCTTTTAATTTAAGTCAATACAGTAAATTGTCATGATCAAGGGCAACCGCAAAAATTTTCACCGGGGGGGGGAGGGGGCAAGGTGTATATTATACATATACATATAAAATGTTAGATTAGGTTAGGTAAAATACTGTACAAGCATTGTCAACAAAATCGGGGGGCATGGCAGAGGTGGCCCCCTGTGGGCGGCCATGGTCATGATGAACTTTCATTTCATAAAAGCAGCATATTTATTTTTAGTAACGTTTGTTTAAAATTAATATGACGACAAAATATTGATGGATATATATTGTAAAGTATGATTGTTTTTTATCCATATATATTATATAAGCCAAGTAGTTTGTCAATTTTTTAAAAGAAATTACCTCCCATAATGGCTGTATATTAAATTATATTTAGATATATAATATAAACTATCAGCTGTCCCTGATATCAATTCAATTTGACATCCTTATCTCTATTTAAAAATGTTTATGTTCAATATGTTCATACTTAATTTTTAATATTATTGTTAAGTTTTAAAACAGTTACTATAAGGATAGGAGTCAGTTGACTAACCACATCTAGCAGCTTCTCTCCTAATTATGCCACTGACACTGATATACAATTTTTAGAACAAAATCCAACTTAAAAAATAATGTTTTTAAACAAATAAATTTATAATTGTGATTTTAACAGGCTTTTTGAAAATGAAATAGGAAGTACATTCAAATTTTGATAACCCTTTAGTGGCTAAATCAAACTTATCTAGTTGTATTAAAATTTGTTCTAATAGCCAGTATAAATAATCAAGTTAATTGTATATTTGTAAAATAGACTTATTTTTTTCAACCAATACTTTGTTCAATAAAATTACCTTAAAAAGTGGATAAAAAGGACCAATGGTAAAATATTAAAAGTAATAAAATACATAAATGTAATAAAAAAAAAATAATAATAATAAATAAATATAAAAATAATAATAAAAAAAATTTAAAAATGTAATGATTATAATTACTGTGAGCAATTTTAGTAAAATAATTATCATTGGATTGTGCCTGATGATATCTTAAATATTATTATCAAATACAATTTTCAATACAATGGTATTAACTGCGTGTGGAAAACACATTTAACAACCTAACATTAAAATTAAATTTTAAATATAGATAAAGGGTTCTAATTTTGCTGGTCAAAATGTGTAGAACTCTTTGAAACAATTTTACAATCTGTAATTTATATAAATTTATCATATCAATATAAAAATTAATCTTTATTATTTTTGTTCACATACTTTATCATATATCATTACGACAATCATTTGAAAAATTTAATTTAATTATAATAATAGGACAATTAAGTGATTTCCACAGCATACAAAAATATACACAAATACACAATATATAAATAAGTATAAATGTTAATATTATTAATATATCTAAATTAAGTAATACTCATTGTAGTAGTGTTTTATTATTTATACACAATACATACTCCATAACTCAAGATTAAGGAAAGTTATTATAAAGACATTAACTAAAGTAAGATAACTTGAAAATGGATAGAAATTACTTTCAGTAGTTACCATATTTCAAATAACTATAAAACAATACAAACAGTTGTAACCATTTGTATGGTAAAATTAAATTAAGAATTTTGGCCAATAAAAGTAGGATATTATAAATTTTATAAATTAAAACTTATAACCGGGGAAGGATTCTTAATCTAAGGTTTCTTATACCTAATTAAAGCAGTTAGACAAAAAACTTGGTCATCAACCAAAAGATACACACAAAATATGAATAAGTATTAAATTGAATACATGATTGCATTGTAAAAATATGGAAATTACAGTCATAATGTATCATAATGGTTTACCGAGGAACAATATTAGAAGATAGCAAGGATAAAAATAAATGATAGAATGTGATGGACAATGGTATACACAATCTCTAAGACTACATGCTGTAGTAGAAGATATTAATTTTATTTAACGCTATATTAATTTCAAAAGAATTTATTTATTTTTGACTAGTTAAAATTTGAGTTACAGAGATTCTACTGTATTATATATCACAAAATTAATTAATTTGTTCTTAAACTATTATGGACTAAAATTGTTGTGACTAAGTTCATTGGTAATATTATGTTAAAAATGTTATAAAGTCACAATTTATTAATGACACATGCAATACCAATATCAGCATGCAGAAGACCATTGATATTTTGTATCTGTCAGCTAGAAAATATACACAATATAAGCTTATGTAAAGTGTTCTTTTTCATCAAAGACGAATTAAATAAACATATTGACTTAAGAATTTACTAATTGGATAACACTAATCCTGATTTAATAAAGTGATCAATTTGCACTAAAACTAGAACATTATGAGACCCACCAGTTAAAATTTTCTAATCTTTCAATCCGCCACTGATTTTCATAATTATTTTTGTTAACATAAATCTACTACTTAATTATTGTAACATATATGCCACCACCTATTAGTAATCCCATGCAAAAACTAATAAACATGTAAATCACCAATTTATATGTATGAAAAATTTAAAGAAGGTAAAATTGAAAGAAATAGTATGTTGAATAGAACTTATTTATGAAGGAAAATGTATATTATCCATTAAATTACCTGACGATTGTTTTAATGTATGGAGTGTAAAGTTGACAGTTGTAGAGCGTAGAGTGTCATTCTTCACTATAATATTTCGATATACTGATGAATTATAACTAATACAAAATAAAAAAAAAATATCTTAGGTAAAAATCAACTCACTGAACATAAATATTTATATTATAATAGATAATATTATATTTTAATTTATGAAAACGATATATTAAGAATTAGTTTAAAAATAATAACACATCCACATCTATTATAGTATTTGATTTATAAGTGTATTACCTATAGCAATTTATAAACAACATTAGTAGTAAAATTTGATAAATAAATAAATTTTTGTATGAGATATTACATACAGTTAAAATATTATTTTTATTTTATCATAAATAATAATAAATAATCGTCGATTACAGTCAATCAGAAGCCACCAGAACTGAATACAAAATTCCAGAATTTCTATACCAGTAACTAAACTGAGTATGCTAAGAGAGCGCAAGTCGGGCCGTGCATCCTACATCTCCTTGCTATCAAAACCGGTTTCCCTATGGCAGAGTGAAACTTGGGAATGCGCAGAAAAACCGATTTTGGTCGCAGCCGACTTGTACTCTCTAGGCACTCTCAGTATAGGTCCAAACATTTCATCAATCAAGCAAACACTAAATTTCATAAGAGTAATGAAAATTGAAAATCTGTTATAAAAAATATTCTAATAACTAATATGTTAACTATGTAAAAAAATAATTGTCAAATGTCAACCAATGGCCAAAGCTACCAAGGCTTAATTTAATAAAAAATAAAGCTTTAATTTGATAAAAGAATTGGAAGAAAAAAGAGGGGGTAAGAGGATACCACTTAATTATGTATAGTAGGAGTTTAGAAGGGATTTTTAATGGATGTGTTAAATTTAAATTCAATTATTTATCATTATATACAAAAATAATTCTGATCGGAGACTGTCAGTCAACCTATATAAAAAAGTATATTTTATGATATTGAATGTCATTAAGTTATTTATTTTATTATAAGTATTATGGTAATTTTATTCAATTTTTGTGAAAAACATTGCATATAGAAAAATTCATAATACATGTAAAGCTTTTAAATCTCCGCAAATTATGTTTTTGAATTATGACAAAAAAAATTAACATTTTTATTCATTGTTAAAATATATAATGTTATCCAAATTTGAACTTCAAATGTATAATGTAATATAAAAAATTAACGCATAAAAAAATATAATGTAAAAATTTGATGAAGACTTTTTTAATCTACTACCAATCATTCTTAGTTACACCAAAAAACAATATCCATTTTGTTAAAAATTGGTTTTATGTAAAAATTACAGTTTTTCTTAGTTTATTCCCAATTTTATTAAAAAACAAAAATATAAATTTTATTATATGATATTTAATAGGTATCCTTTGAGAAACCACCTTGAAAGTTTAAAATAAAAGCATTTTTCAACTACTCATTATAGAAATTAAAAAAAAAAACCATATCATAACCCAACCTGCTTTTGATTTATTTTAACTATCAGCTATTAATAAATCAAATATGTAAATTAGTTTGTTATAGAATACTATAATAAATAAATTATAATCTATAGTTGTACCTATTACTTAAAAAACAAAAATTAAATAATTCATTATGATAATATTAAATAGTTTATCTTACCCAGGAGCATTAGCTGTAATGGTATATGTACCAGGGAGTAACAGTCTCCAATATTCTCCTCTATTTGTAGTTTTTACAGTATGATTTATTCCTAAAATATGTATACTAGCCCCTGGAATTGGATTATTATTTTCATCTTGAACTAACCCTATAAAAGCATGTAAAAATTATAGAATATTATAATATATGTCATATTTCTGTTATAAGGTACAATCAAAAAGTAATTTGCATTGGATCATAATTGAAAAAATTCTAAATTTTTTTAAAAATAAATCATTTTATTGAAAAGTACTCATTTTCAAACTATTTTTCAACATGGTCACCTAACAGATTTCTACATTTTTCATATCTTTAAACGAGTTTGGAAATGCTTTGTTCGAAATACTTCTGTCCAGTTTGAAAACACTAATCGCTATTGACTTGTTTTACTTCTTCATCTATGTGGTATCACTTTTTTGCTAGCTCATTTTTCATGAGTCCAAACACATGAAAATCACAAGGTGACAAATCAGGACTGTAGGACGTTCCCAAATTTCTCACTAGAAGTCTTGGAGTAGTATCTTTGTAATCTTTTATAATGTGGAGTTGCAATGTCATGAAGCAGCACGACTCTTTTTGACAGATTCTCTGTATTTGTTGAGGACTGCCAAAAGAAATGGCCCGTGTCTTAGAAATTTCGTCAATTGTTATTTGGCGGTTAGTTCAGATAATATAATATAATATAATATATTATTAACATGTGCGATATTGCCAATTGCTTTTGACATGGACGGTCTTCCCACCCAGTAATCATCAATGACATCAGAACAGCTATTCCTGAACATATCGTACCACTTCTCAAATGTCCGCCTCAAAATTATTTTTTCGGCGTACATTTCATACAACTCCTTGTAAATTTGTACTGGTTTGCAATTTTTTTAACCATAAAAATCAGATCACTGTGTGAATTTAAATTTTGGATGACATAACTGTAGTAATAGCCATGATGATCAACTAATAACTGATAACCTTTTCAACTAAGTTAAATTTCACTATTAGTAATGCTATTAGCACTAGTTAAATATTGTTGCCACCAAAGTGTATTAAAAAATATCTACTTGGGACAAATATGTGGCCCAATGCAACTTATTTTTTGATTATCCCACGTATAAATTATACTACAATTTTACCTTTAATTCCCATATGAACACTCTCCATATAAGTCAACAAAGATTCACGGTTATATTCCCATTCTTTAGTCAACACTGATGGAGATGGAAATTTACAGCAGGTAAGTTCAATTGTAATTTCAAAACAGTTAGAATAAATGTAGTTAAAATCTTGCATTCCACCTAAATAGTGATTTATGATAATTAATAATAAATAAATACAAGCTAAGCCCTAAGAATCTATAACTCAAACATAATAACAGAATATTTTAAATAAATAATTTTAAAACATATTTTATTTGTAGAATAGGTTTCTGAGTACATGTTTAAAAAAAAAAATGTTTTATACCTATTAGTTTTACTGTTGTGCTCTCTTAACCATATACTGAATCAAAAGTTGTTTAAGTTGTAATAGAATAAGAATAAATATTCAAATCAAACTCAATCTATTGAGATAGTTAGTAAATAATTTTAACATTTTAATAAAAACAAACTTATACAGCCTGATTATATGATTATTATGTGATTAAAATCTTTATGGAATTCAGTTTAATTTATTTTGAATTTTACACCTGATATTAATTAACATGTTAACTGCCATATAACTGGTAAGGATCACTGGCGGTCATCTATAATTCTCAAATTTTACACGTTTTTGACTTAACGGAATCCATAGTTGATCATTACTACAATACCACATAACCTAATCGGTAACTGCCGTAAATTAATTTGATTTTATATTATTATTTTCCATGGCTCTACAATAATGTACTAAAAAAACCACAGTGGTGTAAGTGAATATTATTACAATTTATTTGATGTAATAAATGTATAAAATAATCATTTTTTTTTTTTTGTATTTTTAAATACATAGTTTGTAAAAATTTGGAATGACACTAATAATATGCCCAACGAAAAATAAAAATCAGAAATTTATTGTATTACTGCCATCAGTCATATGGCAGTTGACATGTTACACAACTCTAATATTTTGTATTAACAATTTAAATGATGGATATTCTAATTATACTTATGATGTATTAAATAAAAATCTATTAGGCTCTAACACATATTTAAACATTTAATAGTCTCTTTAAACACTAAATAACCAATGGTTGATTTATTTCATTTAATTTTAATGATCTATTAATTGTTTCAAGTGTTGGTGTCACTAGACTACAGACTAAATACTTTTAATTGATTGTTTAGAATGAACTGACTCAGAACTGACTAATATAAAATAAATGATTGCAATTTTATTTATTATTCAAATCGAAACATGCTTTATTTTAATTTTTTTATTATATGTATTTAAATAACTGCTATATATTATATTTTAATTAAATTAAAACTAAAAAAAAAGCACACTACTTTAATTTTGATCTTAGGGATTAATCTTTCTAATACATTCCTATGTCCAAGGCACACAAAAAATCCACGATTAAACATTAAAATAAGTAAACAAGATATAGAAAGAAATTATAAATAATCTTAGAATTAAATATTTACTAACCTTCAAGTTCATACCACTCAGCACCATTAGTAATGCCATTTTTGAAATGTTCTTCTTGACAAGCCGATCCATTAGCCATTTTAGGATTTTTTGAAGCGTATTTGATTGATAAATATCTAAACAAAGCATCATCTGGTGTTTTGCCTCCCTGAGAAGTGTTTCTAATATAAAAAGTTTAAAAAATTAATAAACAACATTATCAAGTAACAAGGTTGTTATATTATAATAACACTTAAGATTATGGTTAGTGCTAATAACAAACAAAAATGATGTACATAAATAATTGAAATTAACTACTTTTAATAAAATATTGAATAAAAAATACCTTAAAATATGTTAATTATATAATTATATAATATATTGTTATTCAGTTAGTGTGATAAAATCTAAAAGCAAAAAAATATTTTATAAATTAAAAATAAACTAACTTTTAGAATATTTATTTACTATTAACCCAAAACTAAATAAAATCTGTATTCCCGTGTTATTTTTAATTATTTAAAAGATAATTTTAATAACTTTATTATAAAAAGATGAACCATTAAATTATGCATTAACATGGTTTTTTTCCAAATCATGCCTTTACTTTTAAAAGTTAAAATACTGAATTATATTTATTATTACATAAAAAGCTAAAATATGAAAATTTTCTTTTAAATAATATGAACTTGTAGTATAAATGACCACACTTTTAAATTTTACATTTTAAGCACATTAAATATAACAATGAATATTACACTTAAAGAAATTCTTGGAAAAAAGATCATTATTTCAAATTGTATTTGTTTAACCTATTTATTATTGTTTATTAAAACTATATTCTAATAAATAAAGGTTTGATAATAACCACCAACTACAAAACATTTATTTGTATGCAAAAATAATATTAATTATATTTATTTGGTTTCATACCGATAAAAGAATAATTAACCATGAGAATGATTTTAAATGTATGAATAAATTTACATAACAAAAAAAACAAACAATCAATCAATTTAAATAACTAATAAGAATAACAAATTTTTGAAATTGAAAATTAAATAATCATTCATTCTCAAAATATATGATAATGCTGTAAAATTTCTTATCTATGTATATCATAAATTATTCAACCATTAACTTTAATTAACAAAATATATTCATACATTTTTATTGTAGATACTTTTATTTTTGTGAGGTACAGTTAGTCAACACAACAATGCACATCAAAACATAAAGATTTACAATATTTTAAAATGAATGATAGTTATTTTTAATGCTAAATATTGCTATTTGCTACATATAAACCATTAAGATTTAAAATCAAAACATTCCAAAATAGCATTCCAAATTGTATTTATAGCAAACAAATAAAAACAATAATTTTGTAACAACCTTCAAATAAATTTATGTTTATTCCCATTGGTACTTACAAAAAAATACACCAATCTCCTGTATGCTATAGATAAAAATATAAAACAAAAATTATTTTTTTAAACTAGAAAAAATATAATAATAATATACAGATTTTATTCACATTATTTTTGAATTGTAATTTTATATATTATGTGTCATTATTTCTAGTATAACGTAGGCAGACAAAATATCAGATCTGACTAATTATATTTGTATAAATAAACTACTTTATAATCATTAACTTTTGCAATACTAACTATAGCCTCTCTAGGGTTTATAATTATAAGTACAAGATAAATATACACATTTTGATTTTCAATATTTTTCTTAAAATTAAATAAAAATATTTTATTAAAAATACACATTTTTATACATCTTGTTATTTTCAGTTATAATTTTAAATTAAGTTAATATATTCTCATGTTATTTATTAATTTTAAAATACTATATGGTAAAATCTGTAGAAGACATTAATGTATTTTACTGAAAAATAATAGTATAATACACTTGATATATGTTTTCCAGTACACTTTGTCACATTGAAGACACAATAGAAATAATATTATCTTCATTAGAAAATGTCAGCTACCAGTTATAATCAAGTGCATTAAAATACTACCTACTGCAAAAACTTTCATAATGTATGTTAAAAAATGGTAGTCTCATAAAAAAAGTTGTAATTATATGTTATAATACAGATCAATGCACAACCATGTTAAAGAATAAGGTAGTTTATTGCAATTAAAAAAAAGGATTCAAGTATTAATCAAGCATTATTATAACATAATAATATATTATATTATTTACATCTATAATTGTTGATTATAATAGTATTTACACATTTACTTTTCTTAATAGTAATGTATAAATTAGAACTTTAGAAATAACTAAATTAAGTTAGCATCCTATTACTTATGAAGTTTGTAATATGTAATATTGTTTTTTTTTTATATAATTTGAGAAATTAATTGTTTACATTAAAAACACTATAATAATTAAAATTAAGTAATTATCAATTTTTTTTCAAGTTAATTAATGACAAAAATAATCATCTGTTGCAACAATTATACATATATTCATAGTTATTTTTTTAGTAATTTGTCTATAAAAAATATCACTACTAAATTACTTATTTTTTCTACTTTCCACTTTTTGTATTCTCCATTCTATACTTATGGTAAACCTTTTTTTAAAGATTGTATATTTTCTTAATAAAGATGTTTAAATGAATATTAATACTATAAATAGTATCTTTGCTATTTGATTTGTAATAAAAGAAGTCCTTCATATGGCCTAGATATGTTCTAATTTATACCTTTAAAAATACCTAAATGTCTTAATATAATTTAAATATAGATTATAGCTTTTATTGTTCCATAATTTTTTAAGTACAGAAGCTTAACAATTACAACATGAATAGTACTTTATGATTAATCCACTTAGGTATATTAAATGCATATAAAAAAATATTTAAGTAGTCTAGTCAGCTATTTAGACTCTTGCACTGAATAAAATAAACTTTATACATTAACACTGATTATATCTATCTTATAAAAATAATCATTATTATATTTTATCAAAATGTATAACATGCATTAATAATTATGAATAAAATGATTAAACAATTTATTCATGGAATATTAGCATATAATAATTTAGAAGTAACTAATTATAAAAAAATAACATTTTTTTTTTTGTTGAGTTTTATCAGAAAAATGTATTGAAATAAATAAACATCAATTTCTATTTAATTATAGGTACTTCATTAAAAATGAGCTAAATCTAAAATAAGTTTAATATAATTATTTGTTTATTACAATAATAATGATAATTACTTTTCACAGATCATTAGCTAGTTAACGTCTATTGAATATTAAATTTTAATGTTTTATACATTAATTTGCTGGTTACGTAAGTATATATAACTTTTGGGAATTAAGGATCAAGAATATTTTTGTTATAAATTTTATAAAATATGACAATGTACTTTAATCATCTCCATGAAAAATTGATAGGTATAATATTAAATTTTATACTTTTAACAGAAATTTATAATTTTAATTTTATGAAATAGCCTTTTTTCTTGACTTATTTTTATTTAATCAATTTAAAAATACATATAAAACTTAATTAAAAATCAACAAGTTTACCAAATTAGATCAGGGTCAATTTTTGACATTTCTGAGAAAAATAGTTATATTAGTAATCTAAATCAATCTCATCTATTGAATGTGGATTGTTTAATAATGATTTATAAAAATAGAAGTGATAAGGTGATAAGGTAATAAGAGGTATAAGTGGAACTTTTAACTTTTTTAATAAGGGATAATATACATTTTGAAATTATATGCAAACAACCTATTCTGGTAAAGCATTTTAAATAATTAAACTAAATTTTATCATACAGAATGTTTTTCAGTAAAAGATTTTTTCAAATAAATAATGGTTCCAAGAAAATATAATATTCTGAAAATAAACATAAACCTATAATAGATAAAATATTTTCCAATAAAATATAGCCGGATAGCCCTATTAAATGTAATTTAAAATGAGATAATTATACAAAAAACTGAATTTTTTACTATATTACTTAATTTTTCTAAATCCTCTTAGTAATTAAATAATATTTTTGTTAACATAACTATTATTATCACTAATATAAAAAACTTAATCTGCTTTAACTTGAACAATTTTAATAACCTAAGCTAATATTACAACCTTAAGGTTTAATCTGTTGTTAATAAAATAATTGTTAAGCTATAATAGTTTAATATGTTGGAAGTTAATAAAATATAGAAATTAAAATTAATAATATAACAACTCAGTTTAAAATAATATTAAATAAGTGTTATCATGCATCATTCAAACATAACTATATTAAAAATTAAACAGACACTGTTTAATATTAAGTATTATAACAATAACATTATTTTTAATTTTGTATCTATATTTTTTTTTAATAAAAAAAGTATATAGGTACTTAGTTATTAATTATAATGCGTTTTTAGGTTTGATTAGCTAGGTATACAATATTGTTCTTGAGACAATGTTTATCCAAATTGGCTATTAGTATTACCTACCTAGTATTTTTTTTAACTTTTATACATACTACTTTTATTGTAATATGTATTTATAAATTATTTTATTTAATAGACACTGTAGATAGATACTAATTAAATAAAAACATACCTATAATAATACTTGTCGAACGGATAGCTGGCCACAACAGCACCACCATGAAAATTTGCTGACAACACAAATGGATTGTTAAGAATCCAATCTATAACTGCTCTAGTTTCTGGTTGTTGCATATTAAACGATTTTTTATCTATTTGCGGAAAATTTCTGTTCAAATCTACACCTTTTGCATTATTTCGGCCTGCATAGCCTTTTTGAGAATAGCATTCACCTTCCTGAGACAAAAATATAAACGACCTAGTTATACTGACTTTACAAATAATTAATTTAGCCAAAAATTAAAAGTAATATTGTCTTACCTGTGATGCAGAATAACCATCTGGATTAAGTGTAGGCATCAGGAATATATCTGTTGAATCCACAATTCTAGATACACGATGATCTGAACCATAAAGTGACGTCAAATATTGAGCTAAATATAATAACAGTTGCAAGCCAACAGTTTCATCTCCGTGCATGTTTGCTATGTACTTAAACATGGGCTTCAAAATTCTTCTACTTTGTCCAACATTAGAAGTTATTTCAATAGCTAAAATACTCTGGCCCAATGATGATACACCGATTTCATGAACTCTAGCTATTGTTGGATTTTGTTTTTCAATTTTATACAGAAGATCAGCTATTTCAGTAGTATTGTAGTATCGTTCATCAAGAAATTCTTCATGCAAACCAACTTCACGAATAGACTTTGCACAGGCAGTGATGAACAAGCAAGTAATTACACTCAATTTCAATACAAATGAATACATTTTAATTTTAATGTTAAAAACTAAAAACTAGATGAGATTCACTAAATAAAAATAATATTAAAGCTGCATGAGATTCATTGTAATGAGAGATTTACAGTTACGTTTATAAAAATATAATATGAAATGTGTATGGCTCAACGATCAATTAGTCGTTATTAAAATATTAATCAGTAACCACACTGTAATACTATAGTAGTAACTCCTAACGACACTATATATAAGGACTAATGAGTAATGATGTGAGTAGGAGTATGGTAGGAGTAACGTTAGAATTAAACATAATAATATAAAACTGCACCAACCACTACTATTATACTACTACTAACTACTGTGTATTATGTAAATATGTAATACGTTGTTCTTGCTACGTATCCCCGTGATAAGTTACATCAGTTATCACAATTTACAAAAATCTGTACTTTGTTACCAACCCGTATTTTTATTTTGAACCATGGTATCCACATTCTACATTGACCATGAACAAAGCTTATTATTATTATTAATTATTATTATTATTAAACCTTAAACATATATACCTATGTAGGTATAATATATATATATATATATATATAACTAACATTACTCTATTTTGAAACTAAAATACTGAATTCATGATGTAGCGAGGCATTAGCTTAAAATCAATCTAAATATTTTGAAAATGCCATGTTAAATATATAATACCTACACAAAAAATTTAAATCCTCACGAATAATGGAATAATGATTTTGAATTACAACAAAATAACTAACATCATCATTCTTTGTTTAAATAGGTACATAGGGACGGCGTTCGTGAAGAAAGGTATAAGTCAGATTTAACACATTTTCAGGAGACGAATTAATTCTCGGTTTTTTGTAAGTATAATAATAATAGATGTATTTTTAATAAATTAAACTATTTTTATTATAATTTAAATTTGTATAGTTTTAATGAAAAAGTTCATTTTATTAATTATAGATGACTTATTCTCTATTGCACTGAATATATTGAAATATAGTAACTTATGTCCTTTTTCCCAATTGACTTATACCCTTTTTCACGAACGCCGTAATAATAGGTAATAATAGGTAGGGTTACAGATATTATTTTAAATAAAACATTGTTTTACCGAGAAACATAATTAGGTATAATAAATTATATGATACCTAGGTACAATAATTTTATAATTTTATATAGATAGGTAGGTACTACTTTAAAAAACAAAGTTTAAAAAGGTACCTATACTATTATATTTTATTAATAAGTTTTAGTGAATTAGCTAAAATATTAAATACCCACTCAACAACTGAGTAGGTACTTTTTGTACCTATATACTAAAATATTTAAAAATGATAGATATAAATACATTCGTAAGAAAAAGTGACGATATGTCTATAAATACTTGGATAAGTACATTTGTTTAAGTTTTTATAATAAGTACCTACTGAAGTAGTTAAGTTTGGTACCTATTACTACTTGTATTCCATGATGTTAAAAAAAAAAAATTAATATCTGAAAACAACTGATTAAAAGTTGTTTGATTAATAATTAAAATCATTCAACTATGCTAATTGAAAAATAAAATATTTACATAAGTGTAAATAGATACTTTGGAATATTAATTTTTAAAATATTTGAAACTTTTATGATTTTAAGTTTTTACAATTTAATTTTGACAGTATAGTGCAGGGGTGGCGAACCTTTTTTGGGTCAAGTGCCAAAATTTAAAATCAAATTTTTTGGAATATGCTCGCGTGCAAAAAAAAAAAAATGAATTTACTAGGTAAGATGAAAAGAAAAAGCATGCAATAATTACACACATTTTATTAGGTATAAAATTTAATAAATAAATAGTATATATAATATATGTAAAGTTTTATTACAAACTTATAAATTTGATTCTTAAAATTTCTCATAGGTTCTAAACTTTTAAATATAATTTTTTTTAAGATAAATAATATTTGCGTGTCACTGAAATTTGGTCAACGTGCCACTTCTGGCACGCGTGCCATAGGTTCGCCACCCCTGGTATAGTGTATAGCTATAGCTGTATAGGACGTACTGCAGGCTATATGTAAATCGATAGGTGCATTTAATAAACTAGCTGATAACGGCGATAACGAAAACAATAATAATCCAATATAACCATTTAGTCCGCATTTTTGGTTTTTAAATTTCTTTTTAATTCATTTTTTTTTTATTACAATAGCATAATAAATATATAAAAAATCCACAACTTAAATAATTAAAAAAAAGCATTTGCATAAAAAAAATGGTTTACTTGGAATCAGAATAACATGAAACGAATTTATGTATAAAAATTGAATGTAGGAAAAAAAAGGCCCATACCAATTAGATGTATTGTTCTTTTTTATTATGATTTATTTAATTAATTATAATCATAATATAATCATTACATTTTTCTATGTAACACACCTTAACATAACCATAACCAATTATTTTTCATTAATTATTAAATTATTTTATTAAAAGGTAACTATAAAAAAAAATATGTTTATAATACATTCGTAATAATATTTTTAGAGGCATTAATTACACCTAATTCAAAATCCAAGAGTAAGTATCTTGGAGCTGGATACATATCGTGAGTTTTACATTCATATATTAAACATTTCCTCGTATGTAACTTGAGTTTTGCGCTCAAGAATACAATAAACAGCTGTAACAGTAACAAACACTGATTTTTTTGTACACGTATCATATATAATTGTTCAAAAAATTCAAAAGCCAGGTGAAAGTTTCTATCGCTTATACCATGTATTCAACTCAACTAGTAAGCTATTTTTTATAGTAGATACTAAGATACCCACAATAGTTTCCAGATATCTAGAGTCTACAATAAAATGTAATACCTTCATAATTTTTAAGATAAAATCAAATGACAATTAATTTTATTGCTATATACTATTATCTTATACATTTCAAATGTATATTTATTTCTATATAGTCTAAAATATTTGGTGTATTAATATCATTATGAATTATGATATAAATGTACTTATATAGAAATTATTAAACGAATATTAAATATTATACATAAAAAAAGTTTTACATTGGTAATTATATTAAAATATAGATAGATATGTTGTTTAAAATTTTAAAACTATAAAATAAAATGTACACTATAATAAAAAAAAGTGTTATATATTTAGTAGGTAAGGGTCTTTTTTTACCGTATTTTTTTTTCTGAATACCATAAAAGTTATATAAAAGAGAATATAAAAAAAGAAGCATAGATATGCTTTAAAAGGTTGTAGGACACTTTGTACGGTCAACCAGAAAAAATGAAAACCGCGGACAGTTTGTACTATTTTAGAAAGTAATAAAATTTACATGGCGGACAGTTTGTACTATTTCAGAAAGTAATAAAATTTACATAGCGGACAGTTTGTACTATTACAGGTAAAAAAAAAAATATTGAGACATGAGATGTTAGACATAATTTTTTATTACAAAACACAGGTAGTTAACATACATAAATAATAATAATAATAATGGTAATAAATTCGTGAATATTTACAACATTCACTGTCAATTATAAGTAATGTACACCCACACTACGATATATATATATATATTATATTTTAAAAAAATGTAGTCCGATAAGAAGATATTATAATGATTAAAATTAAAAATATGATAATGATAATAATAGTTAATGCAAGGTTATTCAGCTTAAATATTTCATCACTCGAATCGTGGTTATGATCAGTCCATTTTGAAAATAATTCATACTATATGACCGAAACATACAAAAATTTTAAAAAAAATATTATGAAAATAATATGATTTATAACTTATAACTCACCGGTTCATAAAGGTTTGTAGTAACTTTACCCGTACAAGTTACTTTTGAACACTTCCAACGAATATTGAATTTATTTTTTCTCAAAATGGTATATTCATACCCATTTTTAAAAATTTTTGGATTTGATTTGGTAGTTTGGTTCATTTTATATTATTTTAGAATTTAGAGTGTTAATACTGTGACACCAAACACATGTCTCATACTAATCGCGATCATGATTCGCAATCTAAAGTTTTAATATATTTCCGGTTTATTTATATCGTACAAAACGTCCGCGATTGAATTTTACCAATTTATTATCACCGTACAAAGTGTCCGCGATCGATTTCTAACGCTTTATTTTCACCGTACAAAGTGTCCGCGATGTGCAACTTAAACAATAGATAGTACAAACTGTCCGTTTACCGCTTTAAAATCCAAGCCCTAATTATATATTATGTTATAGTAGGTACATAAACCTTATAATAATTATAATATAACATATTAAATAATGAATCATTTATTTTTTTTCCATTTTAAACCAACGATGCCGCGGGAACTTCTTTCTCATCATTAACATCATTTATTTATTTATCATTTACAATACAAACTTCAGCGCTTTAGGTCTTTTAGCTAAGTCGTCAAAAATTTCTTCAATATCTCATGTTGTTATGAATGTAAAGCTTTGTAAGTCCATTTAATATGGACTAAAATTTAAATAATATTCAAAATTTAAACAATTAATAAATACAACAAATATTTCATTAGTGAATAAGGAATATTTACTTCATTCATAGAATTTCTTAAATATATTTTTAATCTTTTCATATAAGCTAAATATGCAGTGACATAACTGATATAAGCTAAAAGAAAAGGTCAAGGGAAATATTCCCCCCCCCCCCGTAAATACGCTACTGATGTTAACAATTAACATAAAAAGAAAATAATTATTATTTTATTATAATTTAAAAACATTATTATTTTGTAACCTTGTAGGAACTTAAAACTTTTACATATATTATAATGAGTTATATTTTACTTACTCAATGACTTTTTTTGATTTATTTTGACATATTATATTATCGATAATATAGAATAAATAGATCTATTTATATTACATAAATCTTTTTTACTGTTTTATAATTTTATTAAATTTTGAGTTATATTATAAGTTTATATAATATTATAATAATTAAATACTAATAATATAATAAATGCCATGTTTTCAGAAAGGTTAGGTTAACCTTCCCGAACCCCAACCCGGCCAACCACACATACCGAATTGGGAGTATACCGATTCCGCCGATTTTATATCGATTACACAGGCTACTGTTTATCCCTCCTTTGTAATTTGTAAATGTATTTTTTAGATTCTGAATGGAGTGATGAATGTATTGATTTTACAATGATGTATGTTTTTTTTTGTGTCTGTGTACAGCATAACTAGTCGAAATAATGCTTCAATTTCAAACTTCGAGGGTAGTTTCCGATGGAAAAGTGAATATCCTTGGTGCATTATAAAAGTAAAAAGTAAACATTTTCCAACAGTTATCAAAAAAATCGAGAAAAATAAAAAAAAAAATGCCGGAAAAACGGGAATTTTTATGCAAAACCAGTTTTTGACCCAATCGATTTTTTTATATGGTTGTAATTCAAAAACTAATCACTGTCAATACTTGAAATTTTCACCAAATGTTTATGTTTGTGTTATCTATATACAGTTAAATTTTTTTCAAAAAGACTTTTTTTTGAGTTATTTATAGATCACTGAAATTTTCGATTTTTATGCGAATTTTTTTTTGAAGTGTCGGCAAAAAAAATTTGGATGACCAAAAAAACTTGAAAATTTAATACAAGGTTCCTTATGAGTTGTTCTTATTGTAGCTAAAAAGAAATTAAAAATCGTTAGTCACTATTTTTTTTTATAAGCGTTTATAGTTCAAATTTTTACGAAATCTGTCGAAAACGCGAAATTTTGCAAGTAATTTTGAAGTTGAAAAATCATAAAAATGTTTGTGTTAATAACTATGAATTGAAAATACAACACTAAGTTTTCCATAAGTTTTCCTTCAAGTATCTATAGAGAAAACTCGAAGCATCATTATAAGAAAAGTGCGTTTGAATTTTAAATTTTTACGAAATCGCGTAACGATAACGATTTATCCTCAAACGATTTTAAATATTTATTATTATTCAAAAAGTATAAGTCGTAGATACTTGAAAATTTTACCAGTTATTTATATTGGCATTTTCCTTACATGATTGAATTTTCAAAATATTTTGACTTTTTTTAGCTATTTATAGACAACTGAAATTTTCAATTTTTCTGAAAATTTTTTTTTTGAAGTGTCGATAAAATTTTTTTGGCCCAATCAAAATACTTGAAAATTTTATACAAAGTTCCTCATATATTATTCTTATAGTGATTAAGAAATTATAAGAATACATAGACACAATTTTTTTTATTAGCATTTGAAGTTCAAATTTTGACGAAAATTCGTCAAAATTATGAATATTTGCAAATTATTGTGTAGGTATAATTCATAAAAATGTTTGTATAGGTAGCTAAGAGTTGAAAATTTAATATAAGATTTTTCATAAGTTTAGCTTACAATAATTATAAAAGAACTTAAATTTTGGTGTATTCAGGCCATTACAACATAAACCACCTTTTTCACCAACCACTGGAAATTATATCCTAGGCTGACAAATTATCTTCATTCAGAATCGTTTTTCGTGTACAATGATACCCATCATTGCATTCAAATTTAACCTACCCCTTTTTTTTTTTCGGTTGGATCGACGACCGGAAGGGGACCGCTTTCGCATTACTTCCTTACACATTACTTCCTTGAATTTAACCTACCCTAGTCCGAGGTCCACCCCACCCCCTAATGTACAGTAGAACGGTACCCACTTGCCCGCTTTTTAAATACAGTTCTACATAAACATAATATACTATAATATATATATATATATATATGCATATAAATAAAATGATAATAATTGTACCTATAATAATTCAATACCAAAATGTATAATCTAATTAATACGTGTATGTGAATATTTTATAAAATGTATATCTAGTTTAAATTGTATAAAATAATAAAAATAAAACGAGTCAATATATTTTATTTTATTCCGTACGTATAGCTATAAAACGTATACCTACGCTACATATAAATGTCAATGATGATTTTGACTGAACTTTTATCTTTAAGATAGGTATGATATATAATTATATATTTTATATTGTTAAAATGTGGACTTTCCAATCTTTTTGTGTTACTTTTCGGCTAGTTACTATTTTACTAATCAGTATCAATTTAGTTAACGAAATTGCTCCATCACGTTCATAGTTTCACATACTCGTATTATTTTACTTATTAAAGAGTTACTAATTAATAATAAATTATAATGCATTTTACTATAGTTTCTAGTGAAAGAAAAAATTATTTAATTCTATATAATAATTATAAATACTATAAAAAAGACTATGTCAAATATTTGAATTCTTTTAAATGGCAGTGTATAAATAAAAAAGTGTACTGCAGAAATGTACCTATGTCAATCGAGCAACAAATCAAATAATAAAAAATGAAAGTATTCATAATGTCAACCATAGCGAAGAAATAAGTAACAGTATTATAAAAAAAATCATTTTCAAATGGACTTAAACAGAAATCGGAAGAAGAATTAGAAAGGCCTTCAAAAATTATTAATAGAGGCATTTTAAATAATCCAGAAGTGATGCAAACTTTTACAAGTAGGTAGGTACAGATATTAATAATATTTATCAATGTTTATACCGTTCTCGTAGATCATCATATCCTAAACTCCCAACAAATCTCACGGAAGTAATAAATATAATGAGCGAGCGTCAAATTAAAACCGTCCAAGATTAATTGAATCGATGTGTAAATATTATAAACAGTATAGCCAGCGGAATCGATATGTCGTAGATAGGTATAAGATATTTTAAACAGTAGCTGGCGGAACCAATACAAACCTTTTTTCTTAACAGGTAGTTTCGGCGGAATCAATAATTCTCCGCCGCATTAGTTCCCGTTTAAAAAGGTTTTATTTTTTTATTAAGGTAAGTAATATCGGTTCTCGTTTAATTATGCACATTTTTCTTCTCAATTTTATAGGCTTATAGGAGTTACTATAGTTAGGGCTATCAACTTAAAAGCAAGCTTGGTTAAAAAATAATAATCAACAACTTAGTTCCTTTTTCTCTAAACATAATAACAAACAATTAAAATTAAAAAATATAAATTAAATTATGATCGATGTATAAGCGTAAACAAATTTATATAGGTTCGAGTATAAATAACAATGTTTTATTCGAGACTGTACAGTGCCCAGTAATATCATTTTCTTATAGGATACATACGATGTATGATATGTGAATATGTCCATTGTCCATACATTATACAGCGATATAACTATATAAGTACTAAGAGGTATATTTCAATTATTAACTTAATCGATCAGGCTGATCGGGGTGACAGGGTATCAGCTATAATTTGGTAAACCTCCAACAATCTATTGTTATACTATAGAACAGTAGTCTTCAACTTTTTTGGACTCGCGACCCATGTAAGCTTTGTTATTATGTTTTACCTTATAAACCTAAATTTATAAATTAAATTTTTATTTTAAAAATGAGTCACGACCTACTGGTTGAAGATCACTATTATAGTGCAAGTACGTTTATATTTTATACTAATTATTAAAAATAAAGTTAAAATTATAATTATTTGACCTCAACATAAACAGGAATCAATTCGGCTCAACTTAATAAAATATCTTTTTTTATATAATTCGATTACTTCCCTTCGCTCAGAGTTGTTTTTCGTGTACAAAATTATGTATCATTGGCGTACTGACGGGGGGAGTTAGAGTAGAGCGCTGAGAGCGGTATATCCACCTGCCTATTTTTTTTTTTTTAATTACCCAATATTCCAAAACAAGGCGGGACTATAACGAAGTTATCTTCTAGAAATTAAAAAGTAGGTCAGCGCATATATCGGTGGTGGATCGTGGATGTTTGTTCATCATCCCTTCGGTCCTCGGACAGAATAGTGTAATTTTACTGTAGGTATTCGATTTGAATGCAATATGATTGCATTTGATAAAAAACGATTCTGAGCGATCTTTTATTTAATTTTATTTGTTTCTATGATGATAAATAAAGCCATAATTATTTTATACTCCACATAATCGTGAAGTTGTACATTTTTTCTCCTTTAACCGTTTTTATTTCAAGTACCATTTCGAAAATCGAAAAATGACCTCTCTAAAGTAACAGATCAAGAACATTATCTTTCAGAAAATATGCTATACTTGTATTTTTGAGTAAGTTTAGGGGGAGAAAAAGTGTTTAAAGAATAAAAAAGAAATAAACATCATTTTAAAACCAATACATTCCTCGCTCCGCTCACAATCTAAAAAAAATATATTTAAGTTATTTATTAAGATATGTACAGGTATTTACTAACAAACTCAAAATCGCTTATATCATATTATATAGTTATATGGATTATAATAATATAATAAATTAAATATTTTATGTACTTATGTCTTATAGGCTATATTATATATATTATATATATTATATATATATATATATGGTTAAATCGCTATAACATATGTAAGATTTAAGATAATATTACCTATCTTAAATCATATTGTAATGGATGTGTTAAATTTAACTTCAATGATAAATCAGCTACTTATATAACACGTTTGGGTAGGTACTAATTTTTTCTGCTTTAACACGTTTTGGTATTATAATAATGTCTATGATAAATATATATATGTAATTTTTTATGGTAATAAAAATTTAATTAAGAATAATCCAAGGAAAAACATAGTTTCAAAAAAAATAAATAAATTTTTTCTTTTATTTAGGTATATAAAAATAAAATTCCAAAGAGTTACGTATTATAGGTATAGTTATGTATTTGTTTTATTTTAGATTATTTTTAAATATACAATCATGGTTATGAATTTTAAGTACTTGATTATAATTTTTTTTATGCAAGTTATATAGGTTAGAATTTATATATCTATCTATTAATTATAAACATGAATTAATTGCTATAATATAATAAAAAATCATCAGCGTGTTATGCCGCGTTGCGTACGAACTATAACAATTTAAATCGAAAAACTCGTTGTACCTTCCATATTATGCGTCGTTGTAAAATACGCGCATTTTTTCGCGATTTTTAGTATAATAATTAAGAGTGAACTGCGATAAAGTGGTGCGATATTAAATACAATATCAAATAAATTTATCGTTGCGCTTAGAATCTAACATCTATCTGTAATATAAAATATTTTTCATAATTTATTATAAGTACTTAATAACATTTTTAATTACTATTTAATAGTTGTATAAGTATAATCCGACTTTGTCTGGAAAAAAATCAAATAAATACAAAATACGGTGCTTTATCGGCGTATCTTTATTTTATTTATTTACCTATACCATTTATAGTAGGTAGGTACCTGCAGCAGTGTTCAGTAGTATCTATCTCAGTTCATGTCGTTTTCGGACATACTGATGTTGGTGTATGTAACTCACACTGTGAACGATTACGATTGAGATGGGCAGTATAGAACTTAATTTATACCTATTCGTTTTTTCATATTCCATTGACTATTATATAAATATATAACACGGTACCTAGGTGTTTGTAAAAAAATAAAAACCCTGTCAAGATAAGTTTATCTGTTTCGAAGCCTTTTCTTGACAAACAGCCAAATGTATTATATCTGTACTCGTTTAATGCTACATTTAATCGTATTCTTATGTTTAAAAATCACAGCATACAAAATTTGAATACTTACCTAACTACTTTGTGTTTGTGATACGCAAGTAAAAAAAATATATATATAATAAAAAAAAGATCGTAAATAATTAGGTATTGAAAAAGAGACAATTTTCTAAAGTTTTGTTTTAAACAATGTTTTTTTTGTCATAATTATTCATGTTGTTAGTAGAAAGTACCGTAAAAACTTCTCTATAAAAACATCTAACAAATAATTGCCATAAAAAAAACCCAATATTTTTCCAAAAAATTCCTGCCACGTAGATTTATATCAAGTTTTCATGAAAAATAAATACCTATAATTATTATCATATAATTACATACTATTTTATTTTCAGTAACAATGGCGACCACTTACATAATGGACAAAAAATTGTTCGATTTTCATTTGCTAAAACAAAATTCTTGAGAAATTTAAAATTAATTGGTTGAAGACAGAAGAATTCCGTAATGTTATATTATGCAACATAAACAATCCTATAAATAGGTTATCTACCGCAAAATTTTTTTTTTAAATATGACGATAGTTCCTGAGATTAGTGAGTTCTAATATACAAGATACAAATTCTACAGCTTTATAATATTAAAAATACGGATTATAAACATTTTACTTACGATTATTTGAATAATCATATAAATATTATAAATAGACAAGTAGATATGTACTTATTATACGGGATGGGGGACATATAAAATGGTACAATGCACACAATATGGTCACCTAACGTCCTAATACTTCGTTTGTTACTATTTTACTGTTTGATTTTAAATGTGTGTGTATAATACCAGTAATACTACTAATACCTACTGAAAAGTTTATATTATGTAAAATGTAGTTCAATCAGCTGTGGTCTAGAACTTCGAGTGGGCGTAATCGTTGTTACAATAAAACACATTTTTATTATTAAAGTCATAGTTAATAATGGTTTTACACTTTTACACACCCCATTTTTTACTCGTCAAACGAAAGTTTGATACGTCACTGACTCACAGATGACATATTTATGATACAAAAATAAAACAATATAAATATATTGAATAATAATAATAATACCTAATTTATTGAATGCGTGTGTGTCAGTAGGTGGTTGAAATGTTGAATGGTATGAAAATAAATAGGTATTCGAGGAATGTGCAGTACCTATGATTATTGAAAATGTTACAGTGCCGCGGTAACAACTATTATCAATCTTAGATTAAAATTCTAGAGACCTCCATATGAAATAAAAAAAATATTATCTATAATTGTATATTTTAAATATATAACTTATATAGACTATGGTAGGTATATGTAAGTATTCAATTCAAACAATTCGTTTAGATTTAGCTATAGATACTGAATTTTTTTATCATATAGGTAGTTAACATTTTTCATAATACTGCAGATATTAATTAAATCTCAAGAAAAAAATAAAGTAAGAAGTATCTGCAAGTGTTTTCAAAATTATTTTTTTTAATTTCATTCATGATTGTAGCTAAGTTCATTACAAATCTGTTGCACGATGAAAGGAGCTAAAACATTTAAAACAATCGATTCAGCCTATTAGTTCGAACACACATGCATTTTTTACTATAAATTTGTTTTACAAGAGATGATGTGCAATCTATTAATTGAAATGAGTGATTGTGTACCAATACCACTGAATATGAAATGCGAATATCTCTTCTTCTGCTGCGATACATCTATATTTTCGTCAATGGACCTACTAGGATCATTAAAAAAAAACCCGTACCGTATTTTGATGCAGCTGATAATGCCCATATATTTTTCACTTTTGTAGTATGTTGTTTGGTATCTGAAAGTCCACTATGTTCTGTAGAAAATATCAATTTACATATTGTACAAAATATTTTTCATACTTCATCAACATATTTAAAATCAAGATTAAAAACGCACAGTGTTTTTGGCATTTTAGAAACTAATTAATATTACCGAACCATACAGTTAATATTTTAAATTAAGTCACTACGATTAAACTTAATGTCTGCTGTGTTCTATACGTATTTTAGCATAATATATTTATACATGGTCGATATACTACATAAAAAAGGTACACACTTCTTTAATTTTAATGTCCAAATGCTGTTAGGATTTTTAATATTGAATAAATAAAAATGCCAAACTGAGCTGCATTGAATACATCATTGCATTTGAAAAATATTTCGAGTGATGACAGTCATTGATTAAGTATAGGTACTTAATCAGTTAGACAGTGTTTTAAGTTCTATTTCTAAAGTATTATAGGTATTATAGTGAGCATATTGAACTAATTATTGGCTAAAACATTGTATATATTGTATAAAAATTATGTCATATATAATTGTTACTTATTAACTTACAGCTATTAGTTAACATTGTAGTACATAATTACATAAGTACTTATAGTATATATCAAAATCAAATAAACAAAACGAGACCTAGTAATAATAAACATATAATTTGCAATAAATATCACAAATATTTATACATAATTATAAAATTTTATCAGTTTTTTTAAAATAATAAAATATAATATTCATTTAATATTATGAACAATTTATTAATAATAACAAAATGAGATTGGTGTAATTAAAAAAAAACTTTTAACATTTTTAATTTTACTACTAAACATTCTTAAAATAAATGTATAGAGATCATAAGAAAGTTTTTATGTTAGATAAAGAAAACAATTTTCTTTTAGCTAATACCATATTGTTTAGCAACTTCTACTGGTAAAGGTACCAACCAATAGTCAGGCAATTGGTTATTGTGCTGTTTAAGGTATTGATTGATAAGCTCATTAGGACCAGGATGTTCTTTTCCATTGGGTAGTCTAATATAAAACTTAACTTCACCATTTAAATCTGGCTTTGAAATAATTTCACATTTCACATTAATTATTGAAGGGTTACTTGGTAGATAGCCATTTGACAGGTCTGACCTTCTTTTGACAGAATTGAAATGAGAATTTATTTTCTTTGGTGGTGTTTTAACCATAGTGACTTCAATACCTTTTGGTACATGAACATTTGCTGGCATAATAGTAACGTTATGTGAAAGTTTTTGTATGATAGATGATGTAACTTGAGGTATATTATGATTAGTAGGTGTTATTTGCCTATTTGTAGAAATAGAGTTGTATGATTTATTTAAATTTGTTTTAGAATTACAAGGATTTTTAATTTTTGAAGGTGAACTCTTGTGTGTTACAGTCATTGAAAGAAATTGAACATCATCTTCATCATCACTAATAATAATTTGTTCATCTTCAATTGAAATAACAGCAGATTCTATTTGTTTATAGTTATCTTGTTCATTGGTTATACTATTTTTATTTTCAGTACTACGGGTAGAGATTGATGTTTCTGAATCATCATTAATAATTTCACAATCATTTTGCATATCTTCATCTAAGTTTATAATTTCTACTGGTTTTAAGCTATCAGGTGGTTTTTCGTTTTCTTCTTTATCACTATCAATCAATACAACTTCTTCATAATTACAATTATTAACTATGTTTTTGGAATTAATCAATCTTTTATTATGATCTTTAACAATTTTATTAGTATTATTATTAATACATTTTACTTTATTTTGAGTTTCTAATAATTCAACTGATTTGATAGATTTATCTTTTTTATTAGTATCAAACACCTTAATTTTACTGTGTTTTGGTACTTTATCTTCTACTCTCAATAGCTTTTCTGATTCAGCAAGTTTAGGTGTTTGCAGTGTTTGTTTGACTTTATTTTTAGATTGGTTTATAGCACCCCATTCGTCTTCAGAATCAACAAAATCAGACATGGATTCAACATCATTTTCACTCATATTATATTCTTCAGATCCATAATACTTATCAGTTTCATCATTTTTTCTTACAACTAATTTACTTGAGCGTTTCTGTAAACTGATTTCTTTACTCGGAGCTAAAATAATAATAATAATAATAATAATATTGAATAATATCTAAAATATATTTTTCATTTAAGTAAATAGATAAATCTGATATAAATAGAATATTTAAAATAATCTAAACAACACATATAAACATTCAAAAATGTTAAAATAAAACGTATTGAAAATTGTTATTTCTAGAAAATAAAATGTATTACAAACTATAAAGCAACATAGAAAACTATAAAATAAATGTAATTTATTAAAATTAATATGAAAATACCATTACCCAAACCTGAGGTTAACACTAAATATTGGCCAAGTATACCCATCATGGGAATGCGGCTTTAGACATAAATTATACTAAGATGAGTATTTAATCTCTTTTAAGAAAGTAATTAATTTTTTTGTATTAGTTTAGTTTTAGCCAATATACGGGTCCTATTGCTTTATAAAGGTTGCTTGAAATTTTATATTTTTCTGAAGTCACATTTTTTTATTAAACTAAATTAGTTTCTTAAATTACCTAATTATTAAATAAGATAGGTGATCACTAATCCCTGATTGCATTAGCTTGTCTAATATGTGAACAAAATTAGACTGTTATACTTTATGTTTATTTATCTACACAAACTATTAGTTTTAACACATACAAAACAAAACAAAAAAGAACTGGTAAAAATATAACTTGTATAACATTTATAATATGATTGGAAAAAAAAATCGAATCAACCAACACACACTGTGAGTCATATTTAAAAGTAATTTATTAATGAGTAATGACTAATAAAAAAAATCATTTAAATACTATACATGGTAAAAAATTAAATAAGCTATTTTAGAAGAAATTAATTTATATTGATGTTCACAGTTTTAAGTTTATTTAATAAAATTAGTTTATTTTTTAATGAGGCGTTGTATAGGCTTTCACATAATATGAATATTTAATATGTTTTAATTCAAAAATTTTCCATAAACTTTTACTAAAGAAAGAAATCAGTTTTTTCAATACTTTATTCAAAATGAGATTAGTATTGGCGACTAAGTTATATAGATAAAGGTATAGCTTTATTCCAATGTCATTTAGCTTTGAGGTTGACTAGGTGAGGTGAGTTAAGTCAGTTGATATCATCATACCCTCACAAACTCACAACTAGGTACTGATTTTATTTTGAATAAAGTATTTTAATACAATACTATTTTAAAATTTGTGATTTTAAATCAACAAGAATAATTAAGTAAAAATAAGTATTACCTTTTATTATTGGCTTTGAATCTTTCTCTTCCAAAAGTGATTTATTATTTTTATTTTTTGAACAAACCAATGTTTTATTATGTTCATTATATTCATCACTCTGATAAGTATCTAACAGATTTTTAATATTATGATTTGGCATTTCCCCTTTTTCACATAATCGCTTTTCTAGTTCAAGAAGTTTAGAGTGAGTTTGCAGCGGTTGCTTAACTTTATTTTTGGGTTGATTTATAGCACCCCATTCATCTTCAGAATCAGAAAAATCAGATAAGATTAAATCATTTTCACTAATATATTCATCAGTTTCATAAAATTCATCAACATTCTGCTGTACAATTAATTTTCTTTGACGTTTCTCAAGAATAATTTCTTCATTTTGAGCTTAAATTTGAAAACAATAATATTAGCTTAGGTAGTTTGTAAAACAATAAAAAGATTATGAGTATGAAAACAAAGAAATTGCTTTGCTATATAGTAAGTATCAAGTGAATATTATCATTGAGTATGTCACTGAAATGGGTGTGTTAAATTATACAAGACAATTTTAAAGAGAGATTATGTCAGCCTAAGTTATTATGGATATTTTGATATATTATGTAAATATTCACCCCCTGTTGATGGGAGCTTTTGACCTATCGAATTGTATTAAAAGACTTAAGTTTTTGGTTTATTTTTTCAGTCTTTCAATGCAAACTTGGATTTATGGTTAAATTAAATACATTTCATTAAAAAAGTGATTATTGACAAAATAAACTTAATTGTATTAATTGCATGCTTGACCCAAATTAATTAAATTTATAAATAAAATGACAATAAGTAAAAAATAATGCTGATAAAAAAAGTAAACATGAAGATATAGATATAATAGCAATTATCAAAATAATGTTAAATAAATAGGAAACATTCAATGAGGACTTACTTTAGAACACAATTTTATTGAAATTGTTATTTAAAGATTTTTCAAAATTTTAACATAAATGTAGAAGCCTTGTATTTAATTTTCAATTTCCTAATATTAAAATTAAAATTAAAAAAAAATTCATTGATATATTTTGAAAATCATACTGTTTTAAAAATGATGAGAGTTTTTCATTTTTAACCCTTTATTTTCTCTCAAATATTAGCTAAATTTATTTTTCTACAAGAAAATATATTGGAGTAAAAATCCAAGCATTTTCTCTGTTCAAAAAGTGATTGTAAATAAACAAACAAACACATATAATCATAAAATCAATACATTCATTGATTTACACAGAACCTAAAATATTTACTACCTTGAAATATTGATTTTGAATCTTTTTCTTCCCAAAGTGATATATTATCTTCATCTTTTTGAATTCTATCTGGATATGATTCACAGTCTTTAAATAATTTTATTTTAGAATCATTGTTCAAGACAATTAAATTATATTCTTCCAATTCAATTTTTGTAATAAAACTCTCTAAAGCGCTTATCAAATTGTCAGGTACAAATGTTCCTTCCATATCCAATTCATAAAGAAAAGCTCGGAGACCTTCTACCGAATCAGCAATTAGCTTAAAATGTTTTTCTTTTTTAATTGTACAAAAACTCCCAGAAAAACCTTCAAATATGTTTTATAAAAAATAAATAATCAATAAAAAAGTTTAAAGAAATGTACTTACCATTCATAGGTAGATTATTTTCAACTTCAACTATTTCTTTCTCAGTTTTTACAGATTCAAGAAATTCAAGACTTGGCTAAAACATAAATAAAATAACAATTTTACTTTAAATGATATAAATTATAATAATAAAATTATTACTTCATCATATGGAATGTTATAATAATATATCCTTAAATCTGGCATTGACTCAAAAAAGAAATATTCTTCGGTTTCTAAATCATTTTTCCATATAGTGCATTGTCTTTCATTACAATTTGTAATAATATCATTTATAGTTTTATATTTAATCTAAAATAAATATAAATAAATACTTAGCAATTATTTTAATATTTTAAAATATTAATATATTAAATTTATAAGTTATTAAACTTACAGTAACATAATCACAAAGTCCTTTTACAAGCCAAACTTTCATAAAATATGAGAGTTCACAATAGTCTCTTTCAACTAAAGGATTTTTTTCATTCACAATAGCCCAAAAGTCTGGATGAATACCTAGTGAATTCATTACCTGAAACAAATTAATTTTTTTACCACATAAGACATACATATTCAAAAGAAATCTATTTTAAAGTAAAAATATAATACTAACAATAACTTTATTTTTTTTTTTTGCATGGTATACTCTACACCAGTCTGATACTCTTTTTGAAAGTTTTTCAGACCAAATCTTATATGGCATTATTTGACCAACAAATTTTGTTTTTTTGACTGGCATTAAAAGAGTTGTCATGATTTTACCCATAGTCGTAGATTCTTTAGGCATTAAAAACATTCTTTCAATTTCTCCTTGGTTAACAATATCAAGATCAAGTTTTTTAAATAAAATAGCCACAAAATTACCTATTTCTGGTAGCTAAAACATAAGGAAAATTGATTCAAACTTTTAAAGTAAAATACATGTATAACTTTAATGTTAATAATTATATATTAACCTCCCACATTGAGCTGATATATCGATGAAATATATCATTAAAATAAACTTCATTTTCCCAACACAATATTTTTTCTAAAATATGTGCATTATCTTCATCAGTGGTAAGAGTGGTAGACAATATTTTATGATACTTTTGTAATCGTTCAGGGCGACAATGTGCAACACTTCTTAATAATACTGAATCATAACAATCTAAATATAACATTACATTCATTCATTTACTAATTTTAACGAAGTAATGTTCAATCTAATTAATAAATCAATAACATACCTTTTGGATATCTCAATTTAGAATTAAGTTTTCTTTCTATGTTTAGTAAATTGAATGTAAGATTAACATTAGCCAATGATTTATAATCTCTAAAAAAAAATTATTTTATTTCTAAAAATATAATAATAAATATACGAAAAATTATTACTTGTCAAGATGACTAATTTTTTCTTCTAATAATTCTTCGATTTCTAATGATTTTTTAGTATGATCACTTCTAGTACCATAAAATGAATAACAATTTAAAAATACCGTCCTTATATCTTTTATTGCGTCAGTAATTGAGCCGTATTCTCCATTTTTAAATTTTTTATCAACTTAATATAAAACAAATAGTTAATAAACAAATTACAGACATAAAAAAAAAAATTAAATTATATACTTTTATTGAAATCTATTTGTTCTTGTACGGATTCTGTATAATCAATTTCTACAGAATTGTCTGATAGATCCTTTAAAATAGGAGGTGCTTTCAAATATATTTCTTTAAATATTCTATAAAACAAAAATATATAGTTTGTAAAATATATCAATACTATATTATTTTAATATATTAAATCATTCTAGATAATAATCAATCACCAATTAATAAAATTAAAATGTAAAAATGTTTTTTTATTATATTACAATATTTTAGTTCTTTACTATGTAGAAGGTAAAAAAAAATCAATATCTTTAAATTAATTATTATGATGTGTTTTTACTTGTAAATTTCTGATATTTCTTCATTTTTTACTTTTTGGGTATCGCTTGACTCGTCCATGTTTACCTTTACCTATAACATAGACATATTATACATTAAGAGATTTAATATAAGAAATTGATAGTACCTAGGTATCTATATTTAATTTTTTTAAATAACATGATGTTAAAAGTAATTTATACATTAAGTAAACTACACGTCATATAATGCTTAAACTTTGATAGTTAAAAATAACAAGAAATTACATGATATAGGTAACTGAATTATAATATAACCTCAATTTGAGTATAAGGGCTAGAAGTGTGCCGTGCAGTTGGTTAATGTTGCTATTTGAAGTTCTCTAAAAGTTTTATACTGGTTATTTTTAAAAAATGTACACTAAAGACTTTGAACCTTATAAGTATCCAATAAATAGAAATGTTCGTAATAATTTTGATATTAAGAATAAATCAAAATGGTTTATAAACAATAATACTAATATTCAGATGAAACCTAAATCTAAAAACAAAAAAATCGGTAATAGATGGAAAAGAATGTTGAACGATTATTCACAGAATACAACTTTACATGGACTTAGATATGCCGGTAATAATGAACTAAGCGCTAGTGAAAGGTATACTAAAAATAACAAAATAAAATATTACTAATTAATACAGTCTATTGATATAGTATTTTAAATTACACATTATTGCGTTTTAAGATGTTTTTGGATAATATCTTTTGGATTAGCAGTTATCACAGCAATTTACTTTATTGTGAACTTGGTCCATAAATGGCAAGACATGCCTGTAATTATAAGTCTATCACCAAAAGCAACTCAGCTTACAAGCATACCATTTCCCGCCATTACCATCTGTAACATGAACAACGCAAGAAAATCTGTTGCTCGAACCATTTTAGAAACGTAATGTATATGTTATTAACTAGCTACTAAGAATTTCTTAAAATACATAAATAATGTTTTGCAACTTATGTATATTTATTTATACATAGATCCTCAAAATTTAATAGCAATATCGACCGCCGCTTGTTAAGTGATTTCTGTGACGAAGATCCATTATTAATGGATTCGGCCATTGACAATTACACAGGCGACTGGGATTCATTAAAAAAATTTATGATTAAAGTATCTCAACCCTGCCATGATATGATTGTGTCATGTCAATGGGCAAACAACCATAAAGTTTGCTCAGAATTATTTAATCCTTCATTAACAGACGAAGGTATATGTTGTTCATTTAATAAAGTAAAACCGGATTACATATTTCGGAACCCAAAAGATTTATCAGATTTAAATATTACCTTTCCAAATCCGTCTGCAAATTGGACACCTGAGAATGGATACCCGCCGAATACGCCTGCTGAATATATACCTTGGAGGCCCTGGGGTGCCGGCAATCATCTAGGATTAACTCTTGTTTTGGATGCTGAAATCGAAGAATATTATTGTTCATCAGAAGTCAGTTATGGATTCAAGGTAACATTATAAATGTATAGGGTTCGTATCAATCTTAAACAACGATACTATATTTATTTGTATATAAATATTACTTCAAATAAATGTATCAGTACAATTTAAGAACAAATACAAATACTTTTTCTTTAATATTGAAACTCGACCATTGAGGTTAGCAACTAATTTAAACTGTATACTATATTATGTATAAATAACTACAACATGAGTATTAAATTGTTCAGAAAATATCATAAAATACACCTACGTATATTATAAATTTGTGTAACACACAGAATTGAGTACCAATGTTTGTTTATTGTATTTTCAATAATTATTTTTATATTTATCCCTAATACATACGCCGTGTGTGACACACATACGTACACAAAATTATAAAACCCGTAAACGATAGTTAAAAAAACCATATTTTTATAGTTTTAAATTTAAGTCAAAATATAATTTTTATTTTGATGAAAATAATCTAGAATTGTATTCAATTTTTTATATACGACTACCAACAACAGATGTTGAAAACGTGTAGGTACATATTATTTGATCTTAGTTTTTGTTTTATTAAAATTTAATGTTTATAGTATAGGTAATTGATTTTTTTTTTTATAAAACGAAACTTCTATTGTGTACCATAGGTTGAATAATGCTACAGTTGTATTGAGTTCATTTATGAGTCTCATAAAAAATATAAAATTACATTTTGATGATTTTATTTCTGTGTATAGAAAAAAAAATATTTAAAACCCGAATAAAAACAAAATATAGTATTCAAATAGAATTATTTGAATTTAAAAAACAATATGAATAAAATAATATATTATAAATTCCACTTAAATACTTAAAAATATATTGGTCTAGATTCCTATATTCAAAAAAGTTAAAAATATACGACACTGGTACGATAAAAAAAAAACTAAAAATAAAAGAAAAATTAGAAAAATATAATTGTTTTCAAACAAACATAATCATCAACGTATAAAAAAATATTGTTTTAATGTAATATTTTTTTTCATCCAAATAAAATAAATTATTATTTTCTCGCATAATTTACAAAAATGTGCAAAAAATACTAAATATTTTTAATCAATAAACAAAAATTTCAAAGAATATTTTTTTCTGTGAAATCTATAGGTATTTAATAATTCGTTTTAATTTTTCATTTCTATCAAACTGAATATTATATATATTATACTAAATAAAGATAATTATTATGTAGAAATATGAAAATCCGGTTTCTTAATCTATTTTATTGTGTTAACAGAAATCATATTATAAATTGTATTCTAGGTGATGTTACACAGTCCTGTAGAAACTCCAAAAATATCATCATTTGGCAGTTTAATATCTCCAGGAAGAGAAACATCAATAGAAATCAACCCAACAGTAGGGATGGCTACACCAGCATTGGCTGATATAAAAAAAGAAAAACGTCAATGTGTGTACTCAGCAGAAAAACAATTAAGATTCTATAAAACTTATACTCAAAGAAACTGTATACTAGAATGTGAAGCAAATTTTACATTAATGTTTTGTCAATGCGTCATGTATTATATGCCAAGTACGATATAAATAAATAAATTATTCTATTATTTCTATTAACATACGATTAGGGAATTTAAATTAATAATAATTCATAGACCACTTTAACTTCTACCATAATTTTATTTTAGATTCATAGCATTTATTATACAATGATATGTTTTTATTTAACTTTTAGGGTAGTAAAAATATTTTGTTCTTTTTATGTATAAGTAGGTTCTGATAAAAAACAGAACCTGTTTAAATTTTGAGATGTTAGAAGTAAATAATAAGTGCTTTTAATCATAGAAAATACAAAATAAAAAATCGGAAAACTTAAAATACTTACACAAACACCCAGTTTTTAATAAAAAATGTTTTTGGTTGTAATTCATAAGCAAATAAACAAATAAACTATTAATTTTCAATAAATATTTATGAAAGCAAATTTTTCTATAGAAAATCCACAATTATTTATCATTTGTATAGACAGTTAAATGTTTAAAACATATAGACTAATTTTTATAAATAATTATATCACAAAGTCACTTCAATAACTATACGTTTATAAAAACTCATAATTTACCGTTATTTTTTATCTTTTAATGATTTTAATTTTATACCTATACATCATATACTAAATTATTATTTCGTTGTCATTCTATAAATAGGGTAAAGATTAATATGCAACAGTATATTTTTTTTGCGACTTCTGGTTATTGCTTTAGTCCAGAGGTTCTCAACCTTTTTTGGTTCACGGCACACTATTATACATCAAAAATTTTCACGGCACATTCACGCACTTGACAATCACAATAACTTCGCCGATAATACTGTTTTAGAAATTTAATAACCTTTTTCGAGGCACACCTAGACAATCTCGCGGTATAGTTTTGTGTCGCGACACACCGGTTGAGAACCACTGCTTTAGTCAGTAATGTCCACGAATCATGATGATGTAAATGATGGTGTTTTTATTTTGCATATTATTGCATATTGTGAAATAAAAACGCGAAAAATATATGTTTTATGGTATATTTAGCTACTAAATGTTTTTACGTCGTGTGATGTCGAAGGAAGTTCTAGTAAATATAAGAATATATTAGGGTAATAGGGTCAATAGAAGATCATTCAGTTTGGAAAATTTAAAACACCATGTAATTATTTCTTGTAATATATTCACATAAATAGCGTTTATAGTTAAAAACAATATTTTATTAATTTTAAAACGTATTATTATTATTATTTTTTTTTTGGTATATATAATATTAGGTAATTGCATATTTTATAATTTTTTGTTGCATACAAATCCTAGCCCTATTAATTAATATAAATACTATTTGATTACAATAATATGTTTATAGTTGTATCATAATATTTTTAGAAGACAGTTTCTCGAGGATTTGTGGAAAAAAAGATGAAGCATGTTCGGATAAAGCGAAATGTAAGTTTTAAACATAATATAATAAATTATAATTTAATTGCCTATCTATTTTTTTAAATTTTTAGTTTCTGAATAAAACAATCAGTATATTGATTAGGTATACAATATGATTTTTTCTATTTGTAATTACTCATCACTAGAGCACGGATTTATATACATTAAAAACTAACCGAATATGCAGTGAAAAATCTTAAATATGCATAAATATATGCATACAATTTTTTTTTTGGTGGTATTGATATTTTTTTTTATCTTGGTATATGTATTTTATTTCCCAGATTATTGATCTAAGGTCATATTTGGGAAAACCGTTTATACCTTCAAGGTGTACTTATTAATTTATTTTGATATTAATCGAAACTATAAAAATATAATATTTTTTTTCTTATACTATAATAGACAATAGTTGTATACTGATTATATTTAAAAAATATCAAAAAATACAAAAACAAACATAGAAATATGCAAAAAGTGAACTATAAAAGTTTCATTTTTCAAATCGTTGTGTCATGAAACCAATGTTGTGCTCACTTATAGCATATCATATGATCAACCAGAATAAATATGCAAATGCATACAAATCTGTGCTATACTTAACACCTATCAAAACAGTTAAAGTGCTGAATTGTCTATGGATAAAAATACTAAGTAATTTTCATTAAATGTTTATTGTCATTTTCATAATACTTTGACTCTTTTTGAGCAACTTATAAATATTTAAATTTTCAATTTTGTTTCTATATAATGTACCCTCAATGTGGTGTTATTATAGTTATTTAAAAATATTAAAGATATATATAGGGACGATTTTTTTTTTTAGACATTCGAAGTTCAAAATTGGATAAAATCAGATATTTAAATGAAAAATAATTAAGATTTTAGGCAGTTATTATGTTTCAATTTAAAAAATATTAAGTATTTACAAATACTTTATGTACCTATAGTACCTATCTACGACCTACTTATTTGAAAACGATATATTCAAATTTAGTTTTAAGCAAAAATTAATTTAACTTACATAGGTATTATTATAATATTTTACTAATAATAAAATAAATTAAGTACTTTAATATAAATACGAGTTAGCATGGGCGTTCATAAGTAAAACGTTAGGGGGGTAAAGATAAAAAATTCTCAAATGTAAAATAATAAAGATTTAATGTTATTTTCATATATAATATATTTAAATATGCCAAATTTATTGAACTAAAAGTTCATAATATTTTTTGCCCAATAGAGAGCAAGTGCCCTATCTTACATAAAATAGAATTCTTCAAAGATTTTTAATACATTAAATTCATTACCTTGATTATAAAAAAAAAAAACGTTCATGTAATTTCACCTTAATTATATATTTTATTATTCTAATATAAGCACTATAGGTACAATGACCTGACTAATATAAATCAAATTTTTTCGTTTTTAAGTGGCAATAGAATTGCGATATAGTTCACCGTTAACGAACATGACACAATTATTAAATGGAACATATTTACCGAATTGCACTTGCTTACCAGGATGCTACTGGATTGGATATAATAAAGTACATTCATCATCACCTTTAGCCAATAGTTATAAAATCAAGCCAATATATTTAGCTGGAAAAACTTCCAGTTATTTTAAGTGAGTATCTAATTAATTTTTATTATTTACTTTCATTATGGAGTTATTAGTTCAAAACAATGAAAGGAGGAAAAATATACCATTTGTAAAATCAATACATTTATGATTTATTTCATTCGTGAATTTTTTTTTATACTGTGAAATCTAAAAAAACCATTTATTTATACAAATAAATACATACGAGACCGTCTTTAACAGCATTATAATCAAAATCTGAATAGTTAATGTAGTTTTCATAAATGTAAGGATGTTTTTTTATATACATCAAAATTAGAAGCGTAGTATTTGCAATGGTCTATTTATATGGTTATTAAAATAAAACTTTGCAACTATTTACTATAAAATATGTTAATAAAAAAAAAAAAACTATTGCAAAATCTGCATTTTTCTATTAAAGTTACTTAATCAACAATTTTCATTTATTATGCAATTCAATTATTTATTATTGCTTTTAAATATTGTATAATAATAATAAAACATTATTTAGAACATAAATTGAATATTATTTCATATTCCTTTAGATCTGATCGCAATCTTTAGGAAATAACACATCATTTGAAACGTGAAAAAAGCTAATAAATATTTTTTAAATAAATTGCAGGTTTTTTACTGTTCAATGGCAACCAATTACAAAAAAATAAATAATAAGCAGTACTTTTACTATTTTTAGTATATTTTTTAACATATTATATTCTTTTTTTTTTTGCACTATTATATTTACAAAATTAAAATACGGTTCTACTTAACCTAACCACTAGAAACATGAATATGATCCATAATTTTTCCCCAGTTCTGTGGAGTACGTCCCAGTTATATTTCAATGCTAGATGAATTGCATCTCAGTTGTAAAATACAACTTTTTTATTGCAAAATAAATTACGTATCAGTTGGATTTCATTATATGTCCACAATATTTTTTATTCATATTCAGCATTTTTTGGATAGGAAACAGAAATAAATAAATAGACATAATTTATCCAAGATTATGTTAAAACAATTATCATCGTCTGGCGTTTAGTTTTTCAATCATCATTCTATAACTTTTCGTTATTATATAGGTTTTTTTTTTTTTGAAAAACGGATTTTTCAGTGAGAAAAATAGTAAATAAAAGTTTTACTATGTTCTATGTAAGATGGAGACAACACTTGTGGGTAGAGAGCCTAGATAATATGTAAGGCTCTCTACTTGTGGGTGTATCGTGTATATGTAACATCGTTTTAAGTATGTTAAGGAAATGGAAAGCATTTAACACACACACGAACTTCTTTTTTTTATTGTTGACAAATTTACTATAAATAGTTATATACGATCTATAATCTTTATACTAACATATTATGTATATTTTTATATTTTAGAAAAAATATGGCTGTAATTCACTTTTTCTTTGAAGAAACTCAATTTACTGGTTTTATGAAAGGGGAGTTGTTTGGATTTACAGAATTTTTATGTAAGGCTAAAAGCATATTATAAACGATAGTATAACTAAATTATATTAAACGTACAATTTTTTGAATTAAGCTATTCATAAACCACAATTTAAAACAAATAATAATTGGTTTATCTTTTTCTGTGATCATTTTTTTACAATTAGGCTAAATAATTATTTTACAAATAAAACATAAGTTTTGAATAAGTGATAAAATAAAAATTAATAAGTAAAACAAAATTTTTTTTTCAGCTAACACTGGAGGACTTTTAGGATTGTTCATGGGTTTTAGCTTTCTCAGTGCAGTTGAAGTAATATATTTTATTTCATTGCGTTTATGGTGTGCAATACCAAATAAAAAGAAAGTATCAGATCAAAAGAATAATCAAAAAAATATTTCATAATTTAGATTTAAAATGAATACAATTTAGTATAAATAAACATTAAAGAAGTATACAAAACAAAACATTTTTCTTATTCAATTACCTATCATTAAATTTTAAATTATTGTAGTTACATCTATCAACAATTTTTGGGTGAAAATCGAATGAAAAAAGTTATTATTTTAGGATATTTATAATATCTACAAGACTTCATTTGGTTGGGTTTTTCCTGGACCTTTTCATAAATACCAATTTACACGTGTAAAAGTTGCTGGTTTTATATGTTCTTGTGAAGTATTGATTTATATATATTTTTTTATTGAAACAAAATGTTATATTAACAATAATAATTTGTATTTACACATTACAAAATGAGTAAATTAAATGGTATTTAAATGATTGGAAGGAGAAAGTCACTCTTAGGCATCCCGTAGAAAATATTTTTAGGGAGATAGTAAGTTAGCAGTTCCTTTTAAGGTGCATAGATAAGTTGTGTGAGATTTTTTTGAATGACAAATCAGTAATAATAGAATTTGTATGAGTACTAAAAGTTATTTGTGTGTTTTTGTAGGTGAGTGTAGCAAGTTTACTTTAAGTTGGAATACAAATGTCTTTGTTTAGTGTGCCGTGATGTACCAGGAAGCTCCTAATATTAAGCGTAGACATATAGACTGAAATGCCCGTATTGTTTTAGGTTGGACGGTTTAGTTAAGCTGAGCCCCAAAGTTGAATGCTATAGTTATAGTATTACATGGGTTCTAGAAACACTCATGTAGATTTTTCCTTTAGTTTTTAATGAGAGTTTAGTACTGAGAAAAGGTCTGAAGTGAAGTCTATAATTGAATGCTTTACGTTTGTTTATTAAGTGGGTAAGTACTCCAAGTAAGACGTTTATTAAGTATTAAACTCAGATATTATGTTTATGACGTTTATGTACGAGTAAAAAATGGAATTTGCACATTGTCAATAAAGATTGGGGAAGCGTGTAAAGAGTGTATAGGGTGAGGATATTTTTTAATTGCTCGGATTGGATCTTTGTCGATCGCAAGAATAGTAGTGTCATCCAAAATTTACCTTAATTTATATTAAAAATGGATGTGTGTATAGTGAAAAAAATAAATTTTTTCTAATAAAAATATTTAAATTTTGTTTTCACAAAGAATTGTAAAAATAATATTAAAAGTTATACGCGTATTCAAACACAATACAAATTATAAATACATATTGGTATAATAAAATTAATACATTTCAAAAAATTATATATACTCGTATAATATATATACATTGAAGTTTTAATAATTAAGTGTAGGTAGATAGTAAAAATAATTAATAGACTTTATTGAAATAATTGTTTATATCGAGAAAAGATAAAAAATCGTATTCGAACATTTAAACCACAGCTGCTAGGATAATAGAACTAAAGAAAATAATTTAAATATAGTCAACAATTTAAAATGATAAATTAAAAACAAAATTGATGAAAGTGGGCACAAACCAATATTTCATGATGTCAGTTTCATTTAACATAATCTTCGTATTGTAAAACACAAAAAATTGGTTAATCGATTATTTATAGACTTCTGAAATTGGTAAATGCGGTTATATAACATACATGGCTTATTATTTCTAAATCCAGATGAGGTTTTGTCAAACACTTTGTCTAATTAAAGGCTATAAAATCTTTCTTATAATTTTATAGAAATATATATTGCCAAAAATTGTTTTTATCTTTCAAAAACTTGAAGCATTTGCATCTTCCGAACTCTCGCAAAGTTACAAACTGTAAATGCTATAGTGAGTCATTTCATGCACATTTTAAATATAGTTTCAATTGACATTCACCATCTTTTTCACAATGAGCAAATGTTTTGATCAAATAGCTATATAAACAGAAATTTATGTTAAATTAAGAAATGTTAGTGAAGCAAAAACACCACGAAAACAAATTTTAAAACGACAAAAAAAACTATACTGATGAATTGAGCAATATAAAAGAAGAGATATAAACCAATATACGTTTGTCAAATCTATGGCGTACAACTATAAAAATTATTAAGGTACCTAGCTGTTAATAATGAAATACAATTTTAAATGATTTAAAAATCAAGGATTTTAATTTTTGACTTCTTTACTTAAATCTCTCATTTGAAGACTATATTTAAATTATAATCGATTAACTATTTTTGTTTAATTTAAAGTTATCTTGAAAATCAATAAAATTTTCAATAATTCTAGATGTGTTTTCTTATAGAAGGAGTTATCAAAATTTAAAAACGAAAAATTGTAGTGACAGAAAACGGAAATATATATTATTACACTGGCGGTAAATGTTTTTCTTTGTATACATTTCATTAATCTATACTATTATTATAAAGAGATAGTTTGTGGGTTTGTAGGAGGTAATCTCTGGATCTACTGAACCGATTTAAAAATTTTTTTACTAAAAAAAGCCACATTATTTGAGAATGTCATAGGTGAATTCGCACAGTATGTCGGAAAAAAAAGCTAGGGTTGAACGAAAACGTTTTTTACGAACGCTGTCTAAACGATGAGAGATATATAATTAAGTTTTACAGGAAAGTTGTAGGTTCGATAACGCCTACAAACAGTTAGGACAGCATAATATGTCTAACTTTTATATTTAAGTTACAAAAAGTAGTTTTTTTTATTAAAAAATAATTTAAGTCGTTAGTAATACATAAAATGATTCAAAAATATTATCTTTAACTAAAACTCTATACTGTAAGTTATAATTTAATAGGCTATATTTTGTTTTAACATATTTTCTCCGAGACATCAAAAAGCATCCAGTAATATAAAAACTGGTAAAAAAGAATGTGTATGTAAAACAAAAAAACGGTACACGGGCGAAGTACAGATATTATTGGTATTTAATTTTTCACGGGAAACGCCGTGTGGGATCAGTTATAGTGTTAAATAATGACGAAAGATATTTATACAGACAAAAGTAAATTGAATGCATACCTACCAATAAATAATCATTAATAGGGTAGCAAAAGATATGTAAGCAATAATGCCAATCATCGATATAAAAATAATGATTGAAAATTTGTCCACATTATTAGTATATTCTACATTTAAATTTAATATTTGTGTCCTGAATTTATAGTTTTTATTATTTTGTCTGCAATTAAAAAACACCGTTTTACACGTGTAAGATGAGAGAGCCTAGATTACGGAAATCCCAACTCAATGCTATCAAGGTATATATTTTTTTTAATCCCTCTTAAGAGGACGCAACACCCGCATGTGTTGTCTCCGTCTTACAAGTACGTAACATAGCAAATTTACGCTAAATAGATCACTTTTAGCTCCGTTAGTTTAAAAATTAGAGTGAATCGACCTATTATGAAATGTTATAGTTTGAAAATTATCTGTGTTTGTATGTTGATTTTTCACGATTATTCAGCTTTTAAGAAAGTTTTTTTTTTTTTTTATTGAACAAAATGTATATATTTACAATCTGTATTTACAAGTTATACAATAAGTAAATTGGATGGATTTTGATTGACAGGAGGGGGAAGTCACCCAGTGGTGACACCCCATGGAAAGCGAATTTTTAAGGAGAGAGTAGGTCCCTGCACCAGTTCCTTTTCAGGAGCCTGGGAGGATTACCTGGAATTTCTTTCTTTGGAAGAAAGTTATGAGCATTTTTAATTTACGCTTTATCATACGCACTACTTGCTAAAAAATTGAACTATCGTAAAAAACAAACATACAAACACAGATAATGTTTTTATTATCAAGTTTCATAATAGGTTGATTTACTCTAATTTTTAAACTAACGGAACTAAATGTAATCTACTGAGCATACATTTGTTGTATTGCGCACTTGTAAGACAGAGATAACATATGCGGGTGTTGCGTTCTCTTAAGAGGTTCAGAAGAAACGGTGATTTTACTAATTCAAATGTCAATATCTATTTCCAAAATGAATAATCGATGTTCAGTTTTATTGTCATGATTACAATAGATTGTTATTCAATTTACTTGTAATGTGTAATATAGTTAACACCTGTCTTTAAATATCACTTATTGTGATTAATCATTAATAATGACATTTTTGAAATTAAGGTAAGTATTATTATTATTAAACTAATATAAATATTATAAAATACCTTGTGCTTTGTTAGAAACTTTTTTTTTAATAATCATACCAAAAAAACTAAAAAAATTGAAGGATTAAAATATTAAAAAAAATTCTGATTAAACAATCATAATCATAATCTTAATAATTTTTATAATAAGTAATGATACCGTAATCTTTATTTCAATAATATTATCACATTGAGTGAAATACAGGCATGTAATAAGTATTTTCATGGCGTGTAAGATGGAGAAAAACAACTAAACCTATCCGATATACCCTCTTAACTAAAATAAGGATTCATATAAATTTATAATTACATAAAGACAAATTCCACATATATCTTATTAATATTAATAAAACATTAAACATAAACTATAGATTCTAACAGAGGGAGTATCATCAATATATTACTAGTATTTATAAGCTCTGTTGAAGTACTAAAACTATTATAAATTTAGGATAACAAATGATTCCAAAAAATATTTTTTTGTTCAGTGTTTCTTAAACTGTGTTTTATGCAGTGGCATCAAGAGCTTATTTTTTTGTGGCAATAGCCCCAAACAATTTTAGGCGGGTGGGTAATTTTGTTAGATTGTAACAATATTTTTATTTGGTTATCATTATAATGTATAAATATAATACTTTAATGTTTGCCCCTGTGAAGAAAATGATCATAACGGCACTGGTTCTAAGTGTAGTCTATGTTGCTGTTTATCACCATGTTTTGTTTTATGTAATACCTATCTTGAAGATGATTTTCATAGTGATTATGCATAAAAAATATTATTGTTTAATGTTCCATAATTTCAAAAAGTTTAAGAAACACTGTTGTAGTTTATTGTATAAATAAGATTTAATAAAGAGAATTCTTCAATAAATATTATGTCTATTATCAATTTAATTCTCATATCAATCCAATAAAATAATGCACTTTGTATTAGTATTGTACTCTAAAGCAAAAATTGTATTAAATTATTTAAATTACCTATATAACAGTATTCTAATAATTATTAATCATAGATTATAAGTTATAACTCATCAGAAAATCATAGTAAATATTTTATATTTTAAAAAAAATATTCAATTTTTGCCATAACTTACTTTATCATTAGTAAAGTTAACTAATTGTAACTCAATTCTTTCTGACTAAATTTATTAAGTTAATTAGGTAACTTGTTTTAATTAATCTTTGATTGAAAACTTTTCTATATGCGAGTAACCAATAATAATCTAATAATTGTGTAATATTAATATGCAGGCATATTTTATACATTTTAACTTTGCATCTACAATTCACTTAAAAAAATGATTATAAAAATATTAAAACAACTGTAAAAAGAACAGAGAAGAAATTCTCATTTCAAAGAAAACAAAATACAATCATTTGGCATTAAAAACCTTAGGTTTTCAATAAAGACATATTAATAGTTTAAAAAATCAGTAAAGGATATAAAAATTTAAAAAAAGATTATTATTCATAATTTTACAATAGCAATAAGTAGAGTAAATAGGATTTTTTTTCATTGAACACAACTTTTTTTTTACAAAATTCAATACCATTATTTCATTTAGCCTAATTTTGTAAATACATTTTTTATACCAAGGAACATATTTTTCAAACGATAGTGGCATTTATTAAACAAATACTAGGCATGTTCATTGATTGCTTAACCACTGGTCACTTCTCAAAATAAATAAACTAACAAATTAGCAATAATTTTTACATTTGGCTAATGATAGCTATATCAAATAATAGATTATAACTAATAAAATAATATTAAACTAAATATAATCAATATAAATTATAGTTTCTATAGATTCTTTGAGAAATATAGCCTGACCGCATAAGAAAACCTGATAACCACCCTTTGACTTGTCAATGATCATTACTAATGGATTTATGTCACTTACCAGTAGCAAATAAAGGAATAAACAAATAAATCTGTTTTCGGCTTATACATTTAAATAAATCATATTTTTATAAAATCATCAACATTATTAAATAATGTTATAAAAATCGATAAATTATTACTTTAATTTCACTTCTTTTTATATTATGTTCTTTGATCACCACTATAAAAACTAGATTGATGTCGAACCGAAATATACGAATATGAATGTGTTATAAATTAAATTATATTATTATAAGAACGTGATTCGCTCAAAATGTGAAATGATTCTTACTTGAAATCGCGAAACAACCGAAACATTCGAAACCGAGTCTTGATATCTCGATCGACATTGAAGACAAACGATAAATAAAACATAATATTATACTCTTATTATCAATGGAATGATAAAATGTTGTGATAACGTGCACGGGATTATCATGACGAGAATAGCGACATAGCACAAGAGTCGCACAAGTGCAAGACACTACTGAGCAGTGGCCAGTGAACACCGACAAAATGCTGTTTCACCCACAACTGAAATAAGTTGATGCGTTCTGCATAAGAATTTTATGCGCAGAGTTGTGTGGGTACAGCTGCACTACAGCGGTATTTTATTGGGAGTGGGGATAACACGGGTGCTTACTGCTCAGTGGATCAATAAGCGATAACAGCGCTCACTCCTCAGTTGGCGGAGAATAATATGAACAATGAACATAATTTAATGATGGGAAAACGTCCTACCAACATTCACCCACCATTTACTACAGTCGCTTGCGCAAGTGCTTAGACTAGGGAGATCATTGCTCACTGCTCAGTGCTCAGTGCTGATCTTTGTGTATCACTGGTGCTTAATGTCAAGAGTTCACGATGACGCATCGTCGGCCATGTTTAAATATACCACGCGTCGATGATAATACAATTTTAACAAACGAAAAGATCCTTCGTGAGTGACGGTCTATACGATGAGTTGGTTTTATTATAATAAACCATATTTTATTAATATGCGTATTTCTCGGATTCAAAAGGTTTATTTTAGTTTAACCTTATCGGTTATCGGTTTGGTAGATTTTTGTTAAAATAGAATGATTTTAGCACAGAACAGCTGATTTAATCTATTTTAGCTTAAGAACGGAACAACTTAAATCGTAATAAATAATCTATGTTGTCTCCGTTTTCCTAAGTTAAAAATGACGTACATGGTGAATTTGTGTTGAGCGTTTCTAATTTTGTATAATAAGTTTTAATTATTATTTAATTGATCTATAATCAAACTTTATAGCGAGATTATTATCTGAGTTTTCTACAAGCTACAGTGTTATTATATATGGCCCCAAGTTTTATGGACTTTTGATCTAAGTTTTAGTTAAATTTAGGGAAAGCCCAATAAGAAAACACAGATAATGTGCATTTGAAAGATGACGGTCTCTAAATAATAGACGAGGGCAAAATATATTGAAAAAAGTATTTAAAGTATTACGTATTTCAAATAATCAAATTTGTTGGGTATAATATTAATAATAATAATGTAATGTAACAAATATTTCACATTTCAAATTTCCGTATAAATGGATAATCCGTTTAATCGTGTTTTCAGTTTTGTCGGTCTTTTTTTTAAATTATTGTTTTGATAAAAACTTAAAACTCAATGTCTCAATTATTATTACCTACCTAATACAATATAATATAAATATATAACTGTCCCACTCCTACACGTGTCAAACATTTTATGTATCGTTAATCGGTGTGTAATGTTAAATGAATAATGATAATTACTCGGACAGTAACTCAGCTACAGCTAAAATATTATTTTAGTAATATTAGTATTTTCCCGAATATAAATAGTGGTTCGATAAAATTATAAAATTATTGTTATAATCATTATAATTATTATAATTAATTATTATACGGTGTATCAATTTATTGAAAATCCAGGAATTATCAGTAGTTAATTATAGTTAATTATCAGGAGTTTATATCCATAAAGAAAATAAGTAAATATTGTTGATGTTTTCGCAAGATCGTAGGTACCTATATGGCTATATCTATTACATTTTACCATGAAGTCATGGATTATTGTACTATACAGAAAATAAATATTACATTAAATTTTCAAAATATTATGGCTTTTTTAAGCTATTTATAGACAACTGAAATATTCGATTTTTTTTTTTTTTTGAATATCGATAAGAAAATTGTGGATACCCAAAAAAACTTGAAAATTTAATACAAAGTTTCTTACAAGTTATTCTTATTTTATAGTTAAAAAAAAAAATGTATTCATAATTTTTTTTTTTTTAATAAATGTCTTAAGTTCAAATGTTTAATATGTCAAAATCGCGAAAATTTGAAGGTAATTTTCTATTAGAAAATTCATAACATTACTTTTATTTATATCTAAGGTTAAAAAATTCACCACTAAGTTTTCTTTCAAATAGCTATAGAGAAAACTCTAAGCATCATTATTATAGGAAAAAATGTTACCCAACCCTATGTAAGTAGAAAATATAAAATATTACAAACGAAATTGGAAGCGTCTTACATTTTTATCAATGAAATAAGATTTATCGCAGTCCACGGGTGTCATTGTATCTAGACACGCGGTAGCGTGTCAAGCCAAGTTCTAGCTACAGAACTAGCGAGCAGCACCGTGTGTAATATTACACGAACCATTTGGAGCCACTTTTGACCCCCTCATAACTCAAAAACTATTCCACATAAACATGTCAAATTTGGCTCATATATTGAGACTTACGAGATACATATGTTTTCCAAATTTCATAAACATACCTCAAACCGTTATTTAGATATTAACGTCCCAAAATCGTCATTTTTATGACTGACTGACTTACCTATAGATCAAAATTCTAACCCAGTTCCAGATGACTTAAAAAGTTCAAATTTGGCATACAGATAGGTAGTTAGGTTAAAATTAGGAAAGTATAAATAAAACACAAAAAAAAAAAATTATAACCCGTACATGTAGGAAAATACAATAGTTTATTAAAAACCATTTGGAAATTATTTTAATATGATTTAATAGCTATTAATAATTTACTTACAAAAAAGTAATGATATCCCAACAAAACATATATGTAAAATGATAGCCAAGTTCAATTAAATAATATGCTTTGGTTGTTGACTTCAACGACAAAAGAAGTGAGATCTAAATGGATGCCAAGTTCAATGGTCAGTCCTGAAATTTATTTATAACAACATAAAATATAATTTCTTCTTATCACTTAGGATAATGTTTTGAAGCCTAAGGTCTGACTTGGCTAGTTTCTATATACGTATAAAATTATGTTATAGCCTTCGCAAGTTCTAAAGTTGTAAGTTCTTTTTTATCCTTCTAAAAATTTGGCTTGCTGGTAGAAACTAGCTATCGAACACAGTGCTCTTCCATGACTGTTTTGGTTGATACTTTATAATAATTCGTATATGGCAACTAGCCAAGTCAGACCTTAGGCTTCAAAACATTATCCTAAGGGATAAGAAGAAATTATATTTTATGTTGTTATAAATAAATTTCAGGACTGACCATTGAACTTGGCATCCATTTAGATCTCATTTCTTTTGTCGTTGAAGTCAACAACCAAAGCATATTATTTAATTGAACTTGGCTAACATTTTACATATATGTTTTGTTGGGATTAATAAATACAACTTGCATATTATTATTTAACATTTAAACATCACCGCGGCTAAATCAAAATTAAAAATGCAAAAATCAAAATAGATGTAAAGTTTATTTCAACAAGCGTGATTTCGGATTTCTATAAAAAATATACTAAAAAATATTTTTTTTAAGACGAAAATTATTTTAATGACTTTTAACCAACCAAACATTTTTTACTTTGTTTATTGCCAAGTTGTTGTTTATCTATTACCGAAGTGACTGTTATGTACTGTTATGTAGAAGTTCGTAATCAATAACTAATTTTATAATTTTTTAAAATATATATTATATAGTTTTATATCATTATATTATTATTCAATAAGTGTAAACGCTTATAAAAAAAAATTATGACTAACGAGTTACCCAAAAATTTTTATCGATACTTCAGAAAAAAATTCTCAGAAAAATCAAAAATTTCAGTTGTCTATAAACAGCTCAAAAAATATCAAAATATTCAACTGTATATAGATAACACTAATATAAGCATTTAGTGAAAATTTCAAGTATTACAGTGATTAGTTTATGAGTTACAACCATATAAAAAAATCGATTTAGTCGAAAACTGGTTTTGCGTAAAAATTCCCGTTTTTCCGTCACTTTTTTTTGTTTTAATCGATTATTTTGAAAACTTTTGGAAAATATTTACTTTTTACCTCTATAATGCCCCAAGGATATTCACTTTGCCATTGGAAACCACCACCGAAGTTTGAAATTGAAGCATTATTTTAACAAGTTATGTTGTACAGTGTGCACACACACACACACACAAAAAACATAATAAAACATAAATCAATTTAAAATCAATACATTCATCACTTCGTTCAGAATTTAAAAAAACTAAATAAATAATTATGTGAATAATATTATTTTATAATGTGGTAATTGCGTTTTATTTGTATTTTTTAATTATTCATCTTATTTGTAATAAAAAAGAATATACGTTATTTATATTATAAACATGAAAACCCCTGAACCTAATTGGTACCAAACTTTTAGTGGCGGATTCGATGGGGGGTTAAAGAACCTGGGGGTTCTACTAAATATTCTTAGTTATAACTCAAAAATACTAATCACTGTTAATACTTTTTGATCAAATGTTTATATTAGTATTATTTATAGGTATACAGTACATTTTTTTAAAATACTTTTTTAGAGCTATTTATGAACAACTGAAATTTTCGATTTTTCCAAGTATTTTTTTTAAAGTGTCAGTAAAAAAATTTTGAGTTTCCAAAAAACTTGAAAATTTAATACAAGGTTTTTTATAAGTTATTCTTATTGTAGTCAAAAAAATCGTTGGTCACAATTTTTTTTTTAAAAACGTTGAAAGTCCAAATTTTTAGGGAATATATCAAAATTGCTAAAAATTACAAGTAATTTTGTAGTTGAAAATTCATAACATTATTATATTATATTATATTAATATTTAAGGTTAAAAAATTCAACACAAAGTTTTCAATAAGTTTTCCTCCACATAGCTATAGAGAAAACTCAAATCCTCATTATGGAAAAAATGTTATGAGCGTTTGAATTTTAAATTTTTACGAAATTGTGTAATGATAATGATTTATCCTCAAACGATTTAAAATATTTGTTATTATTCAAAAAGTTGAAGTCATAATTACTTGAAAATTTCACCATTTCTTTAGATTGGCATTTTCTTTGCATAATTTAATTTACAAAATAGTTCGCTTATTTTAAGGCAATTTATAGGCATTTGAAACAATCGTTTTTGTTTAGGTTTTTTTTTTATATAGGTGTATAAATATCGATAAAAATGTTTTGGCTAAAAGTCAAAATACTAGAAAATTCAATACAAATTTCCTCATAAATTATTCTTATAGTGATTTATAAATTATAAGAATTTATTTACAAGTATAGAATAAAAGTCTAGTACATGGTTCCTTGTAAAGATTCTTCCAGAAAATAAAAAATATCAAAAATATAGTCACAATTTTTTTTGTAAACATTCCAAAGTTTGAATTTTTAGAAAAACTATCAAAACCATAAATATTTGCAAGCTAATTTGTTGAATAGGTTTCTGGATATTTAAAAACTTATATCATCTATAAGACTCAAAAAAATTAATAAAGGTTCTTTTAAAAAAAATTCTTATAGTGAAACTCAAAAATATAATAAAATAAACGTCAAATTATTTTGAAAGACCATGACGTATAGAAAATGACAGTATAAATACATGGTAAACATTTTAAGTTCAAGTATCTATAAGGTTATTTGTTTTTGAATAGCAACAAAAAGATAAAAATTGTTTGGAAAGAAATAGTTATTTACGAGTGAATATAAAACAAAGTGACATATTTTAAAAATTGAATAACAACAAAATAAAAAACATGAAATCCTCAAAAAAAAATAATGTGTCTATCCAAAAGCATTATATTTTTGAATTTTGTAAAAATAAATAGTTGTTAAATAAAAAAGTATTGTTACCATAAATTTTCGATATTATTTTATTTATCTAAAAAATATTTTTGAAATAGTGTTATTCAGAGCCGGCTTAATGTTTTTTCCGCCCATAAGCTATAAAATAAATTTACCATCTAATTTACAAAGGTAAAATTTGCTATTTCGTTTCGACCGTTAAAATTTGCCGCCCTAGGCTTTAGCCTATACAACCCAAGCGGTAACACGATCCTGGTGTTATTATCAAAAATTGGAAACCTTAATATATTTTCAAGAATTTTGACCCATTTTATTTTTCTATTGATGATGTTTATAAAAAAAAATCAATAATTTCAGTTGTTTATAAATAGCTCAACAATATTTTGAAGATTATACCATAAATATAAAATTATGATATGAACACTTGATGAAAATTTATTCTGCGGTTATTCGTCTTGAAATTGTATCAAAATAAATAAATCAATTTTGTCAATAATTGAATTAGTGTAAAATTCCTATTTTCCTTATATACAAGCTACACTTCCCATAGCTATAATAATTAATTTTTATATTAAAAAGACTATAGAAATACCATAGAAATACTATTGGAGAAAGTAAATAAAATAAATTAGCATTACCTACTAAATATTTATCGCGAAATAATTTTAACAACATCTGAAGTTTTTGCGACTGCGAAAGACTGTAAGAAAATAAAATTGTAATAACTTATATTTATAATGTAATTACAAATATATTTATATTATTTATAAAAAAAAAAAAAAAATTAATTTTTGTTTATGATAAGTGAATAAGTGTGTACTGCGTGTACAATAATTAGGAAAAATATTAACATTCGCAAATATCATTATTCAAATAACCTACCTCTCCGAGATAATATTCTTTTGAGGTCAGCCACAGTGGCGAGCCAGGGGAATCTTTGAGACGGCGACTTCCCGTAAAAATAAAAAGTAGTAACGCAATAAAAAGGTTTGAAGAAAATTGTATTAAAATTTAATATTTTTATGTTTTATCCATTTTGAAAATAGTTATTATAATATTATAGTTTTCGATTGATAATATTTTGTATTCTATTTTTACATTAATAATGAGAGGACGGGACCGGGTGTCATTCAATAACAATACGGGCTAAATATATCGATAACGACGACGGTCGCTAGTTCGAGAGTCTGTTGTCCAAGAGACTCAATTGTGTATACTAATTTCATATGCAAGACAAAGCGGAGGACGGGGATAGATTGTATAGATGTTATTCAGTACATTGAGACTAGACTTATTCAAAGTTTTTGCCGTTCGCGTCGCGGTCGTCACGTATTTTTCTGTGAACACAAAAACTGCAGCTAACTGGGTGTTATGGCAAAGGATCCGACATTTGTGGAAAGTATTATTGATGATTTTGCGAAAAAAAGAAAGAAGAATTGAATTAGAATATAAAATAATATAAATTATCTATTCTTATAATATTATTATAAAGGTATCAATTATAATAATAAAAAAAGATTTTTTGTCACTTTTGTATTAATTTTTTTTTATTATTAAATGTTTAGTTTCCCAATGAATTTACTTGCGAGCCGCCACTAGTGAGCCAAATAATAAAGGGGCGTTATGTTTTTGGGCGAATTTCCTTTTTAACCGAATAATAAAATTAATTTGTTCGTGCACATTTCTTATAATATGAGGGAGAGTTGTACTTGTTTTGTACTATATAAATGATAAAAATAAAATTGTAAAGATTAAAATAAAAATATAATATAAAATCAGTAGCTAATTTTATATCAATCTAAAAGACTTTAAAATTAAAGAATTATAACTTAAAATTTTCAAGAATAAAAATTTAAATAGGTGACAAAAAACATATCTTTTTAATTACATTTTTTTATTAATTAATTTTATATTTTTTTTTTTCATTAAAATATTTCGATTCTTTATCGCATAAAAAAAAAACTATATTACTCATAGAATTCAAGGATAGTCCTAAGTCTGTCAAATTAGAAGGAAAATGGATTGATAAAATATTATTCAAACGCATACTTAACCTTCTCCGCTTAGAGAATCCATGGCTACGCCACTGCTTATTGTGTATACAGAAACACACGAAAATATATAAACACATCATTATTAACATGTAAAATCAATAATAAATTCTTTGCTCCACTCAGAATCAAAAATTAAAAATCAAATACCTATTAAAGAATCATTAAATAACGCTACAGTTAATGTATTGAATAGGTAATATAGAATATTAATAATATTATTTTTAAAAATGAACAATATTTTGATTTTCAATACAATATGTGTAATTCAATAGAAACTATAATATTATTAGGAAGTATTTTAAAAGTTTGCAAGATGCATTAATGCATTATAATATAAGGATTAGGTAACAATCAAAAATAAAATAAAATCATTATTTATATTTTAATAATTAGTCCATCGTAAAACACATACATTTATAAAATATTTTTAAAAGATCTATAAGTTAAACAAAAAATAGCAATAGACAAATTATATAACCAAAATACAAAATACGAAATAACTAAATTTTACCTATTGACTAATTAAAGATTATTTTTTTTACTAATTCCACCGCATGAGAAAATAATAAAATATTAAGTGGGTAATAAATAATAATATAATATGTAAGTAATATTTTTTAGGTAGATATTTAAATTTTAAAACAAATATACATATAATACATAATTGATATAATTTAAATAAAAACTTACCAAGATTTATAGGAGATCTAGTATTCTAGTGCGTAGTTAGGTTAGGTCCGTGTCGAGTATCGAATGTCGATAACATTATTGGCAGTAATACTGAAGCGTCTGTTGTAGCGTTTTATTTTTGTCATAATTTATAAATCATAATAATCTGTGATGAACTGACGAATGGTGATAATGATTATATTATATACATAGAATATGCATTTATTTATCTTAACATATTTTGATTATTTGAATCTAAAAATATAATAATGTAAATTGTAAATATTATATTTTGAAAATTTTATTTCGTATTTTTATTTATAATAACTAATAATGATAAGTAATGGCGGAAAGTTCGTTTTATTTTTTCATGGATTAATATAACATTATACTGGTTATCTTTCCATGGCGTATTATATCCTCCATGTCGTATCAAACCAAAACAAAAATTGACAAAAAAATTGTTGATCCAAAATTCCACTTGTTTTTTGTTTGTTAAATGTTAATTGTTTTAATTTTAAAATTTTGAGTGCTCCACATATTTGATTTTAATTTATAATTCTTTTCTTTTTTTATTAGCTATTAGTTTTAATAAATGTTTCCCTCATGTTATAATTTGTAACACAAAAACTCTCCGACTAAATATAAAATAAATAGTTAAACTATGTAAAATAACCACATTTTACATAATTTGTATACTTCAAAGTTATTAATTTATAGTTTAATTGAGTTTAATTAGTTAAGATATTATGTAAATTATTATACATATTATATGTAACTCTTATCATGGAATTTATGAAGAAACATTATTTTTAAGTTGACCTAGGTAAGTTAATCATATATTAGGAATGTATATTGTTGATAGCTTCTATAACATAAAGATTGATATAATTTGTTATAGGTTTGTTATAAGAAAGTTTCAATGAACAACAACAAAATAAATTCCTGACAAATACCCTTAACATAAAGGTAAATATAATACATTTTGTTTTTATATTTAAATCTTATCATTTAATCGTCTTAAGTTTAATTTCTTACAACTAACATTCATAGATATATGATATAAACTTATTTAACTATTGCAATTCATATTAAAGATATATGTCTGTACTTTTATCGCATAATTAGTTATTTAATTTGTTAAAATGAATTATAATTTTAATAAATTTGAGCTTTTTTAAATACACTGAATTACTGAATAAAACTTAATGCATAATAAATTGTAAATTCTATCTTGTAGGATAACCAGCTGTACATATATATATATATATATCAATAAATTCTTTAAAATCGACTGGCCATCAAGACTCTTAATTTTGTTACTAGTTTATTAATTACATATTACCTATACATGTTTAAGACTAAACATTTATATATACCAATAATTTAGTTTAATTATAAATAAAGCAAATGAAAATATTAAATCAAGTAACTATTGTTATTAAAGTGTTATCTAGATAACTGTTATATAACAGTACAAGGAAATTTAGTTAAGTTGTAATGGATACAAGAATTTTTAGTTAGAATATTTGTATCAATTGCATGAAATTCATAACAAATAAACAATCACCCACGATTAAGTGATTTGTCATAAAGTAATGAACAAACATTTTATAGGATATTAAGGATGTCGATTAAAACAATTTTTTTTATGTAAATACTAAAAATAATGTATTTTTATTTGTGTTGAAATCCTTTATAATCATAAAATAAAAATAAATTGAGACAAATAATAAATAAACTTATTTCAATGTTATTAATATTTTTTATAAATTAAGTATGAGCTAATAATAATTAATTATGAGTTATATTATTATATATGACACATTGTCATTTTGAAGTTTGTGGCAAGATAAACATTAATATGATGCATAAGACTCAAATATATTAAAAAAATTATAATTACTTAATTAGTAATTAGTTACCTATAATCCATATAAAATAAAATTGTATGTTATATCAACAGCTGTTTCAAAATGTATTTACTATGTAGTATTTAAATCATTTAAAAGTTTAAACCATTTATGATTAATTTATAACTATTATATTATTACATCAAATACTTTATCATTTTAGACTGTCTATTATATAATAATATATTTAATACAAACATTATATATTATATGTTTTTATTTATAGATAGTAGCTGTATGAGTAGCAACAAGGACGAGGTAGTTACAACCATTATGTATGATCCGGGCATTCGGCAAGAACAAAACCCAGTAACGGGTCAGTTATATGCCACTATTGTCAAAAAAGATGATAAAGCATCTTCTGTTGATTTTCCATTTTACAATGTAAATATGGTACAGAAAGTTCCTGTATCTGGTAATATAGCTGTTCTTGCTGCAGCTTCAGCAAATGGAGTGACTCAAACTGATAAGACCTCTTACCGTTTTGATGTAACAGCACCCTTCAATTATAACTATGCTTTAGTTAATCAAATGTCACTCACAACGGCTGGTGCAGCTTTTAAATGTGATGTTTGTGGTGCTGGATTTACCCATGCATCAATGCTTGACCACCATAAAAAATCCGCTCATCCACAAGAACCACCATCATTTACTTGTTCAACATGTGGTTCTTGTTTTCCTCAAGTAAGAGATATGAAAGTTCATCGATCAACTGTGCACAAACAGTGTTTTTCATGTGGTGCTGATGTCGCTCCACAGACAGTTAAAGGTAAAAAGTCTAGATTTATAAAATGTGTAAGTTGTAGTGGTGGAAATTGTTCTAACTACACACCTCAAGAAAATGAAATAGAATCTAGTGACAATTTATCACCCGAGCAGACTGCTATAATGAAAGGTTATTATCCTGTGAAAAAAAGAGGAATGGCAACAGTCACCAAATGTTATAAATGTAATGGTTCTGGTATTATTTTTTTAGTTAATGGTAACCATGCAAATGTTAATATGAAAAATGATTCAATTAACAATTCAAATACTCCCAACAAACCTTTCCATTGTAATATTTGTGGAGGAAGTTTTTCACGTTACTCATCATTATGGAGTCATAAACGTCTACACACTGGTGATAAACCTTATAAGTGTGAAATTTGTGGCTTATCATTTGCAAAAGCAGCTTATTTAAAAAATCACGGTCGAGTGCATACAGGTGAAAAACCTTTTAAATGCAGTGTTTGTGGAATGCAATTTTCTCAGTCTCCTCATCTTAAAAATCATGAAAGAATTCACAGTGGTGAACGACCTTATCAATGTGAAGTATGTGATAAAACTTTTGCTCGCCATTCTACATTATGGAATCATCGCCGTATTCATACAGGAGAAAAACCTTATCGTTGTGATATATGTGGATCGGCATTTAATCAAGCCACACATTTAAAAAATCATGCTAAAGTACATACAGGTGAAAAACCGCACCGTTGTGATATTTGTGGAGTTGGTTTTAGTGATAGATTTGCCTTAAAACGACATAGAAATATACATGAAAAGTATGCTAGACAACAGAGTGATGCAGCTGCAGCACATACTGTAACACCACCATCACAAGATTTGGAACCAATAAGTGGTCAAACACAAATTGAGGAATGTATATATAGTGCTGACTATACTGTTGAAAAATATGATGCAGCAAATAATATTCCTACTGATATCGTAGAAGTAAAAGTTGATCAACAGAATCAACGTGAACATGATACACAACAACAACAAATTGAGGATTGCATTTATAAATAATGGTCAGTATATATTATAATCATTATATATGCATTATTTAATATTTTAAGTAAATTTTCATGTAGGTAAATTAAGATGATTGTTTAGCTAATTTTCTAGATTAACTATCTCAAATTAAATATAAAATAATCTTTCGATGAATGTATTTTAACTTGTAAGGATGACATTAATGGCCAATCTCTAGGATCTAAAAATTAAAAGATTATTTAATTCTATTTTAATTATTTGTTTAAATATTTGTACAATTTAATTTGTTTAAGTATTATTTCATTAAGTTTTTAGTAACATTTTTAAAGTTTCATTTATTGATACTATTGATTTTAGATTTATTTAATTTATTGATAGACATGGTTAGCCTTTTTTAAAGAATTTTTTTATATTATTGGGTAAAAGTAATTTTATTTATTTTAGTAATGCATGCATTAATATAATAGGTTAAATTAATTATTATATTAATTAAATTAATATGACATCATGGATTCTTGACCAACTCTGTTTTATACTGACTGAACAAACATTTTTCATCGATTAATGTAATCAAGACCTATTTTTTATATGGTCTACATCAAGCGATGTGAGTTTGAAGTTCAACACTTCTATAGGATTTGTTACACATATCTTTGTCTTCTGTTATATTTTTTAGTCCATAATTTTTCCAGATATGTATGCAATTTTTTAATCTCACAGTACTTTTGTCAGTAATTATTTCGCCAGCAAATTATTCTAAAAATCTAAATATTAGGATGAATAAATACTCGATATAAATAAATCACTATACAATGTTAATGAATTATTATGAGATGGAAAAAGCAAAGATGTTAATGATTATTATATATGTTTGATAGCAAAAACATATTTACTTATTTTAAAACACTAATTGATACAGATTTTTATTATTATATACTTGTATTTTCCCATTTCTTTAAAATGTTTTATTCAGAAATACGTAAATTTAAATTGCATTTGAATAATTTTTTTTTTAATGTTTTTTTTAGATTTAAGACAAATTAAATGAGCGAAGAATCTAATAAAAATATGTGTATCAGAAATATAACAAGATTTAATGGCTTTATGTATTTACATCATACCAAAAATCAAGCATCTGTTTACAACAAAAATTTAGAACTCACATAATATGATTTAAAATATGGTGCTATACATAGTTGTATTAGTTTAAATATTAACTTATAAGATTTAAAGACAATTAAATGAAATAAGCTAATATAAATAATTATAAACTTTGTTAAAAATAAAAACTGCATATTTATATATCAATCATGTGTACTGTTTTAAATAAATATGTATTAAAATTTAGAATTGTATTTATATTTGATAATCATTATCAAAAAATGATTCTTTACTATGATTAACATAGAAATGTTTTATTTTAGCAATCCTTACGTTTGTAAATACTATTTAATTAAGAGTATTATTAATATATTTATAAATTTAAAAAACTAATAATAATTTATTAATAATTTAACTGTACAAAACAATTATAAATATTATTATATTATTTATTTACTTATTTAAATTGGATTTGTATTCAAATATTCATAGTTTATATTATATACTCATGTTTTGCTCTTCAGTTATTGATTCCAGTCAAATTCAAGTTTAGATTTTTATTAATTTAAACAATTTAATTTTAATATCTACATTTGTGGATAATTGTTTAGTGCTAAACCGAAACAAAAATTAATGTTGATTATTTCACTTTCATACCCATATTATACACCACAAATCCAATTTAAAAATGAAATAGATCATAATTATTTTTAATCTTTTATTTATTAATAATAATCAAGTTGTACTATTTCTAATAACATTAAAATTCAATTTTAATAATAATTTTAATATTATTTACTTAAAGAAAATAATTAGATAACTTCTTCAATATAAATTATATTTTCATTTGAAATTAATCTATGGTTTATTTTATAAAATCAAGTATAAATCTAACATGTTACATTTTATTTGAGATATTATTTATAACATACAGATATACAATACTAATTATGATCTAATATTTAATTATTATATTATATACTGTATAAAATATATTTTCAATTGTTTATTTTGTTAGTATTATTTTTTAAATTATTATTTTATTAATTTATCAAATTACTGGTATAATATCATATTTGTTATTTTGTATACATATGTATATTATAATATGTAAACATTTTTACATTTTTATTATAATGTAATTCTGATGGTTTATACATTATGCTATTAAGTTAAGTTTAGGATTAGAAAGATTTTTGCGCAAATTATTTTTATAAAATTATAATTAAATTTACCTACTGACATTGATAATTATTTTTTTTAATCCTCTTCAATTATGTGTTCATTTAGTTGTGTAATGTTTGATTTTATAAAGAAATATTTTAAATGTAATTCATTTCTGTGGTAATGCATCAATAGTGTTACACAATTGAACAGTGAACACTATTAGTTTTCAATGTGTATGTCTTACAAAAAAATTGTTATTCTCTAACTATATAATTCCCAAAAATAAAAATTGTGTTTGAAATAGTTTTAGATTCTGAGTGGAGAGATAAATAATTTTTTTATTTATTCACTAATCAAAATTTTTACATAAAAACATCACAAGACATAACAATTTATGAATTTATAATATTTTTATTTGTCAATTAGTGTTAACTGTTGAAAAGCAAAATAGTTATTTTAAACATTTAAAATTAATGTTTATAAGGTCTGATTTCTGATGGCTTTCTTAATTTTTATGGAGGGTATGTATCCTACATAATGGATAAGTAAATTTTATACCCATACGTATTATCTGTTTTATAAACATAATATGGCAACATGTTTTTATTTAGAAATCCCCATTGTTAGTTTTGAATCACTACATTTGATATAACTGTAAATAGTGTAAATGCACCTATTATTAATTATTAAATGTTTTCTCTCATTGGAATTTGTGATAATTGAGTTTTAATGTAAATTATTTATGTGTATTATTATTTATTAAAATTCAAAAATACTCACTCATTTTTTCTAAATTAAAAAATAAAGAAACACAAAATAACACAAACTTTATTCTTACTTTACTTAAGTAATAGGTCAGTTTAATGGAATATTAAAACAAGCAACATAAGATGGATTCTGCTAAAAGGCAGAACATTATATATTTGAAAGACAAAAAAACACATGCAAGCATCACACTTAAAAGGATACCAGTACAACAAATTTTGAATGTTAAATGTCTGTAAGATAGTTGGTATAGTATCATCTTAAATAATAGAAAGTAGGTTTATTGCTGGATATTTTATATAATGCATTAATAAACATTTTATTTCAAACTTGTTATAACTATATTCATTATGTATATTAAACTATTAAGTCAAATTATAAAAATAAATTTTTAAAACAGTTTTAAAATTAAAAATAAATTATGTATTTAGTGATACTAATCAGTAATCACCCACTTAATAGATCCATTTTTTTAAGGTAATGACAAATCATATTTGTGACTTGCACATTACAATAATTTCTAAAAAAATTATATACTTCAAACTAAAATATTAATATGAGCTACAGTTTATTTTTCCATTTTTATAATACTAATGGGCACATAGTATGACAATTGTATATTATGTGATCATTGAGATCTAATATTTTTATAATTATGAACAATTAATTGTGAAAAATGTTTTCTAATCAACTTTTTGGTTAGAAAAAAATTTAATATACATAAATATAACTAAAACTTTAATAAAAGAAATAAAAAAATAAAATCATAATAAAATAAAATATTTATGATACATGAACAATGTTTGAGGTATTAATTTATAATTCCATTTATAATATCGGATATATTCAAGTCAACAGGATCACACTCAAAGTCAGACAATGTTAAACTATCGTCTTTAATTTTTTCCTTCATTACAAATCGATCCAAAGGACCTTTGATATTATCCTTTACTTCATTAATTTTTTTAGACTTTGCCGGTTTTTTAGAAATATTAATTGATTGCAATTTATTTGTAACATCAAATAGATTACTGTCATGGATCGTAACTGAAAACAATGCAAATTAAAAAAATATATTTATCACCATAATATAATGTAATAAAACATTAAAAATGAATATTAGTTAAAATATAATGAATAATTTAAAATGAATTGTACATCATTTTCTAAAGCTAGTTGGTAATTACTCAGTTTTTTTATACAACAAAATAAAATGGAATTGGACAAAAAAAAACCCCTTTAGTATCAAATTTTAATTTGAGATCATATCTTAGATACAATTATATTCTCTTATGAAAAAATATTAAGTTCTTATCAGTTATTATCGTGACTATTTTTTTAAGTAGTATGTTGAATATTTTTATTCAGTTTACTTAATTCAATTATTACAATTATCTACTACAGACTAATACTGTATAAAATTATTTTAAGAAAATTTAGTAATTTACTCAACAAAATAATAAAAGTAGGTTCGCCTAAAAAAAATTAAGTAAATAATATAAAAGCAATGTACGACTGTTAATAAAATAATTCTCTGGAACTTAAATTTTCACGTAAATAATTTAAGATTCACCACAAAAAGAAAAATAGCTATAACTTCTCTAGAGTATTGGATCATACCACTATCAAAAAGATAAATACATGGTCACAAATAAAAATAAAACCTAAGAAAAACAAGGCTTAGAAATGCAATGTAAAAATAAAAAATAACTACAATCTATTAGACTATTGGTTTGTTGGCAATGTGCTTTATACATTAAATTATGTTAAGCAGGCCTATTTTATCTTATTATATTATAATAATTGGTATACAAATTACGAAATTTACTTAAAATAATACAACATAGTATTATTCTGTAACAGTTATAATAACAGAATTGAGTTTACCAGAAAATTGTAAAAATAGTTGTGATACCCAATAAATACCATGTATAAATTACCTTTTTTTTTTATTTTTTTAGAAGACGTAGTATGCATGTCTTCATAGATTGAAACTTCATTTGGATACCTTCTTTGAACAGCTGTTTGAGGTTCAATAGATGTTATTTCATAATTATTCCACTTTATTTCATAACATTTTATTCCTTTATTAATACGCTTTTTAATAATTTCACTCATTAAAATATTGGCTTGGAACGTATCATCATACAATAAATGCCACCTAGTAAGTAATGGCAAAAATTTATCTATTGCGTACTCTCTTTCCCAACAAAGTTTGGTCGATGCAAAATTCTACAACATTAAACATACATATTTTATTAAATATAAACCTATGCTATTTCTACCTATTTTTTTTTTTCATAATTTATACCTACAATAAAAGCATTAATATCTGGTAGAATCCATTTTGCAGACACCTTTGGATAATTTGGTACTTTTAAGAATTCTTCAATAATATCTTCAGATGGAAAGCTCTCATTTTCTATAGCTTTATTTCTTATTTTTAACTCTAATTTTATTTCATTAGTCTGTGATTTAATATCCATGTTAGCAGAATTTAAAACTGTATCACTTCTCCAATGTCTCAACCTTGAAAAATCGATAATTTACTTAAATGAAAATAATAAATACAATTTAAAATTACCGATCAAGGACAACATCATCATCTAGTGCTTGAAGAAACTTAATTGCGGTATCTTTTCCAATACCCTTAACACCTTTTTCATCATAATCACAACCACAAAGCAATGATAAAGCTATCATTTTGTTACGTCCAATTTTTAATTTTTTTTCAATAGATTCCATGCTATAAACATCAACAGATCCATTTCCAGATGCATTAAAATTTCTGTATACAACTCGAGCACCATACAAAAAACAATCACTATCTTGAGTCACAATTCCATTCACAATCTGAAATTGAATTATTATTTTCTGACTAAAATACATAGCTTACAAAAAGAACTAAAAAGGACTAAGAAAAAAAAATAAACAATAAGAGTAAGTGTAAATAAGTGTAAGTAGTAAAAATCAGTGACATATGTAGAGATGTGCAATACATGAGAGGAGGATGATTATAAAAAATATATATTATATTATACTATGTAAAACAATTTTAATAAGATTTTATTAATTTAATATTATAAGATGACTATTATAATGAAATTAGTTTTAAAATGTTCATAATTATCTAATAAATAATGAAACCTGAGAAATCAAGTTATTAATACCAGTTAGTTGTATTTAATTAAAATATAATTATTAAATTATTGATAGTTTTAAAAAATAAATTAAAATTATTGGGAATCTTTAAAAATATTACAGTTCTGTCTAAGAATCAAATTTCTAGTTAATTTATTAATAACTATATTATAAGGAATAATAAATATTTTAAAATTAATAAAAATTATGTAAAAAATATTAAAATTTTTACCTAAGTATTATTGTATTACTTTTGATGACTGCAGATCTGTTATAACACTTATAACTACTGAGTGGCAGGTGTAGACTATAGCAGTATTTAACATAAAAATTTAACCTCTTTTTGCATATAGCCCCAAATTTAATAATTTGAAATTTAGTTTTTGTCTTTGATTATATTTTATCAAATTAGTCAGAAAAAATAAATATTTTCTAGGTTTTCATATTTAATAAAATGAAAAAATCATTTACTAGGAATGAAAATTGAATAGGTACTGAAGACAAGTCTCTTTCTTTATGTATGCCACTGGTAGAAATTGATATGAAATATTGGGATATATTAGTAAAATTATTATACTGTACGCAATATACATAATACATAATTTATTAATATAGATAATAAAAATAAAACATAAATTTTATTATTTGAGTACCTAATACAAATAAATTTAATATTCAAGTTATGTTTAAAAGCTAAAAATTATAAATAATTATGTTGTTTATTGACTATATAATACTAACCCCATTTTTATTGAGTATAGCACATAGCTGTTCAGCTTCTCCAGGACTGTAAACACAAGTTACTCCCATGATATTTAATAACAATTCACACTGAAAATAAAAAGTATATTATTAAATAAAATGTTTACAGATTTCTATTTCCAATTCAAGAGATTCTATTACTATGAACAGTATCGACCAATGTAGGTTAGGTTACCATGATCTACCATTCATAATTTAGTAGTTGTTATAGCTACTAAGTGCTTCACTATATTTTTCCTTTACATTTAAGCATCAAATCTATACTTACTTGTTTTTGAAATGAATTTAGTCGTTTACGAACAACATGAGTCTTTATTGGTGCTTTATTTCCATTAATACGTTTTTCGATTGCACCATATTTTAGAAGTGGTGCTTCTCCATCCAAAACAAATATTGGTATGGCACCAATTAACAATAAATTACTAGTACGAAAAAACAAGTTCCTAAAGAAAACATTTTAAAAATATGATTTGGTATAAAAGACAAACACAAATAAAATACGTCACAGATTTGTTATCTTCTTATGCATGAATAAATGATACATTTTTAATGTACATATTATATTATATTATTATTTGGTTTACCTTAAGTACATGTTTTTTTGGCTCGTGTTTTGATTGAAGTTTTCACTGTCACACACCCATCCACTTAAATCAATGCCAATTGCCTTGCCATGCAATTCCCAAAGAGGCATTTTTTCTGCCACTGGTGTTAACAGTGACCAAAGATTTTTTACACCCATTTTATAAAAGCAGCATTAAATTATTGATGAACTGAAAAATGCATGTCATGAGAGTTTTTTGCATTCTATACACTACTTTAAGTACAAATTTTTAAAAGCAGTAAATTATAATATGTAGGTACCTATCGAACAATTAATAACAATTACATTAGGTACTATTTTTATTGTATACTTACTATTTTGAATAAAATGTATTATTATTCTTTAACAATTAATATAATTCGAAAATTGCCACTCGAAGTCTTAAAATAATCCAAAAAATATACAAATTAGTAACACGGAAGTCTAGAATAAGTATATGAAAATATGAAACATATTTAATAGTTTAAAATTTAAACACAATTCAATTTTATAATAATAATTATTAATTAATATTACATAAAATTAATAATAATTATATAAATAGCATAATAGCCAAACAGACAGAATCACGGTCTTAGAAGATCTTCTAAGACCGGACAGAAATACAGAATTATCCTTATTCCTTATCAAAAATTTAAAATTAAACGGTTTGTGTTTACCACGGCTATATCTTTTGGTTACTACGGTCTAGAGTCTACGGACGAAATTGGATTAATTTTCCTGGAAGTAACCAAGTAAAATGTTACTAGCGCGCATTGTGGTTTAATTTTAAAGTATGGCCTAGATAATATTCTGGTATATTTAAAAAAAACCACTCTAATTTTAAATTGTTTTGTATTTATATTTTATTATATTTAACAAATCATAATAATTAATAAACATAATGTTCTGAATTAATAAACTTGTATCTAATTTTAATTAGACTACTGTTAGATATTTTTTAAAGTCTAGTTTCAACTATAATAGATAAGGAACTTTATATTAAATGTTCAAACCTTAAATATAAAAATTAAACATTTTATAAGTTTAGTATTACAAAATAACTTTCAAATCGTTTGTGATTTTGACGAATTTTGGCAACATTCGACATCATATTAATCGTATCGACTTGTAACTTGTAAGCTTAAAACAATTGTTTCTCAGTATCTTAATTATTTAAAATAAATATATTTACTTATAAAAATAACTCATGGGTATAGAATTTTGTGTTAAATTTGCAAGATTTTTAATCAATCATAATAAAACAAATGATTGTTTAAAATTGATGTTAATATTATTTAGAAATGTTAATAATCCTTTATAAATAAAATGGAGCATATAATAAGATCATCAATATTCCGTGGACCTGAACCATTTGTAATTTTAAAACGCGAACCAGAAATTTCGTTTTTTAGCCCCAACAAATATGTAATTATATTAAAAATGGAAAAAAACTACAAACAATATTAGTAAATTTGTAAAACAAAATATTGATGAAATTATTTTTATGTAGTGACTATTTTTATCTAAAAACACCGAAGGTAATATAATTACCAATTATAAAATATACCGTAGATTTATTCTTTGTAGTTTATTTAAAACCTATGTACAAGGAAGTTGGATGTAAAAAAAAATGCAATCTAAAAAACGAAATTATTTTAATTATTTTACCTTTAAAAAAACATTGGGGGAGGTAGATGTCAGGTGATTGGGGAATCGCGGTAAAAAGTCCGGAGTAAAAAAATCCTAAACCTAAAAAGTCCTGTAAATATTACATATGTATAAAACAATATTTAAAAAATAGATAATTTAACTATCTGACTATCGTCAAAAAAAAAAAAATCCGTTGGGTACCTATCTATAATATAAATATATAATATTATGATGTATATGTAATATGTATACAATGTGTGTGTCCCATCTTATATCTTATAAGTTATAACTTATATAGTTATATGTATCACTAAATATCTCAGCTCGATGGCCTTAGATTGAAAAACGGTTTACTCTGATACATAATACATAATAATGAAACAAAAGTAAATTACTTTGTATTATTTAATTTTTAAATTTTATTTAAGTGAATTAGTTTATCTAATAAAATGTTTAAAATTTCCTCTCGTTATTTTCTACATTTTTCCAGTCGTCGAGTTACTTCTCTGTAACATATTACGTATGTATCATGTATTCATGTTTTTTTTCATTTACCTATTCATGAAAAAAATCCACACAATACAAGTGTACCATGTTTTTCGAAAAATTGAACTATTTTCAATTTTTAAAAATCTGTTGACTTATAATTTGGTCAATTATAGGTTTAATATGGTTAATAGATCAAAATGTCTTAGAAAAAAATTATCTACCCATACTTGGTGTTAAAAATAAGAGTTGCTAGCTTAAAAAATTTAATTTGTTTTGTGCATGTGCATGTGCGAACCAAAGGAGTTTAAAATTTGAAATTTTCCCAAAATATGCATTTCAATACCACCTATCTATATAGCAAACTGTTTTTCAATCTAAGGCCATCGATCTGAGATATTAAGTGGTACATATAATACGGGATACACTATACAATAAAATTAAAAAAATAGCTTATTTAACTACAGGGGTATATTGTACATGAATAACCACCCACAATTATTTTGGTACCCTTTTCGTTGACTTTTACAATTTCTGACATTTTTCTTTCGAGAGCTTACTATACTCAACCAACAAAATGTCGAAATAAACTGACAAAATTGACTACTTTACTGTTCAGTTACCATTCATATGCTATGTACATGGTGGACATACCCAGCAACTTGAGCAACTATAGATATAAGATAAAAATATAGCCACTACTGATCATAAGCTATTATTTGAAGAAAATGTGAGTATAAATATAGCAGGGGCGTGTCTAGAAATTTTTTTCGGAGAGAGGGGTTCAATATTTTTACTAACACGTACCTATGTTAAGTGTATAAGTTTTATATAATATATATTGAATAATTTTTATTTTTTGAGGGGGGGGGTTGAATACCCAACCCTAAGTATGCTCCTAAGGTATAGTACCTACATATTATATTCTTATACAAGTACAACATACTACATAGGTACATTATATTAATATAGTATTTTACTGTAACTGCTACACGTAAGTTTCAGTTATAGATAGGTATAGATTAATAACAATGATATAAATAATAGTAAAATACCTACTTATGTTTAATATTTATGTTATATTTATATAATACTGATTCTAAATTTCGATGTCCATTGTCCATACATTTAAAAGAACCCTAAAGCGGATAAAGCAATAATTCAATAAGAAATTGAAATAAAAATTATTTATGAAACTAATATAGACTAAGTAGTCTATTAAATATTTAAATGTATAAAAACATCTGAAGTACCTACTATCTTTATTACTAACTTGGTTTTAATAATAATTTATTGTCGTTTGAATGTTTGATGTTTTTTTGATTATTTTTTTTTTGTTGTTAGCTTGCTCGAAGAATGAACTATATTTTTAAAGACCAATAGAATAATTTTTCATAAATCAAATTTTATTGGTGGTAATTTAAAGATTAATAGTCAATAATTAGTTTTTTTTAAATTACATTGGAAATTTGTTGGGAGTAACCGAATTGGTTCCCATTTGGCCGAATTGGTTCCCGTTTGAAAAAGGTATTTTATTAATTTGAGCCGAATTGGTTCCCGTTTGCGTACAGGTAATTTTTAATTTTTATAATTGGTACAAAATATAAATGTGCTTTCATGACAATATTCTATAGTCTATACTCTATAGTATAATATACAATAAGATGGCAATATCTTTAATATTTATTAAATCATCTAAAATTATACGCAAGGAGATAGCTACAAACAGTCATAGTGACTCACTACTTCAAAATGATATTAACAGAATCCGTAAAAATTTGAATGCTGCTAAATTAAGAACAATCCCCAAGTTACCTTCTAATCTTGAAGAACTGCATAAAAGTGTCAGTGAATATTCGTTAATAACTAATCTCGGAGAAAACTTATTTATGACAACGATTGTGTCAACAATATAATTACATTTACGTGCACGCAGAACTTGGAACAGCTCAAGAAAGCCACTACATTATTTGTCGATGGAACATTCAAAAGCTGTCCTAAGCAATTTTACCAATTATTTTCTATTTTTATCAAGGTACAAAATAGCTATGTTCCTGTCGTATTCAGCCTACTCCCTAACAAGACTACGGAAACTTACAGACTTGCATTAAATAAGTCTCAAATTATCTATCAGTTGGCACGGTTTTCGTTGATTTTGAAACAGCTATCCATAGTGCCATTACTTCACAGCTACAGCAAGTTACAGTTAGAGGTTGCAGATTCCATTTATGTCAGTCATGGTGGAGAAAAATTCAACAGTTGGGTCTCTCCAATGAATTTAAAGATAATACTTCAGAAATGGGGCAACTTCTGAAACTATTTTTTGGACTGCCCTTATTATCACCCGAAGACGTCGAAGACTGTTTTTATAATGATTTGATGGCCATAAAACCTTACTGCCCAAAATTGGATCAGTTCTTTGACTACGTCCATGATACATATATAATGTCAGACAGTATCTTTCCACCGAAAATTTGGGCTAGATTTGACAAAAATATCGATAGGACTACAAATTGTTGCGAATCGTTCCATTCAAAGCTGAATAAAGAATTTACAAGTGCTCATCCTAATATATTTTATTTTATGGAAACTTTAAATAGCATTCAAACATTAAATTACATAAAATTTCGAAGTAATAATACTAGAAAACTAACTAGCAAACAACAAAAAAACAACAAGTACTTGGAAAATTGTATGGCAGATTATATTAATGAGAAAATTACGCGAATTGAATATTTAAAGAAAGTTTGCTTCAAATTTGCAAATCAACGCTTTTAAATAATTGTACCTATTTATTTATATTTTATTATTTTTATTTTTACTATAATTGACTTCCAAATCAACGATTTAAAATTGTATATATTATATCATTTTTTTATAACACACATTAACGCACATTTTTAACCAAGCCTACTTTTAAGTTGACAGTCCTAAGCCTGTAAAATTGAGAAGGAAAATGTGTGTAATTAAACGGAAATCAATTCGTTTCAAATAATAAAATACTTTTTTCAAGCGGGAACCAATTCGGCATGTGGGGTTGGAGCTCGGGAACCAATTCGGCTCAAATTAATAAAATACCTTTTTCAAACGGGAACCAATTCGGCATGTGGGGTTGGAGCTCGGGAACCAATTCGGTACCAGCCAATTTGTTATGTATAATATAATTATAATATATTATAAATCATTTATCAATATTATGTATTGAAATTGTACATTTGCAATGAGCACTAAATTTGAATTCAGGGACGGATTGGAATTTTCGACCGTCCCGGGAAAATAATTTTTTAGCGGCCCCACGGTTTTGTTGAGGGCAAGTGCATCATACTGAAGGTATTTTTTAGTCCTTTAAGGAGCAGTAAATATTTATTTACATTTTTTGGTATATTCATTGTTAATACAAAAATTATCATATTATAATATATTAATGAGGTGTGAATAGATAGATATATCAATATATTATGATACCTATAGTTGTTATATTTGTTAAAAACCACTTGGCCTACTTTAAATATATATGTAATACTATTTACTTACATAGGTAGGTACTAAAACACATATCTTAGCAGTATAAATAAATTATATTAATTGTACATATTAGTATAAAAGAAACTGATCAATGCTTTATTCCTAAAACTGTTTTTTTTTGTTTTTGTCACGAATTTTTTCAGCTTCACCTTTTCGTTTTTTGTGACTATCATCATTATTGTTATCCATTTTTTATTTTATAATTCACAACTACAATATTTATATTTAAAAAAATATACCTAGTAAATACATTGTAAAATTATAAATACATATACTTGAAAATAATAACCTACTCTCTATTGAAAAACTGAATAGGTACCTACACGTCGTAATAAATTAAGTTCCAAAACCAAATGACAAAATATATGACAGACTGCTTAGTGCTGATTAACGAAGTGTTGACTGTCGAAAGACGATAGACGAATGAATTATTTAATTGGTAAACTAACATGTGTATTTATTTTATTAAATTTATTTATATATTAGACAGTACTTATAACAATATTATAAATAATCTAAATTTAAAATAAAAATATTCTTATTGTTCCATGCCGACTTACCTCGTTAAAATTCGTGTCGTCACCTGCCGACAGGTGACAATTCGAATACAGAATATCAAATTATTTATAGATTTTACTGTTCACGGAGATTGTTTTATTTTGGATAAGAATTATTGCTATAACTTTAAATTATTATTATTATTATTCAGTTTTTGTTAAATTTATAAGTACTATTATATTATGTGTTATAGATTTTGGTAATATTTATTATTCAAATTTTAGTAATTGACATATTGTTTTCTAGTTTGAAATTATTGATATGAATACAATTTTAAATCTTATTTTTAAAAATCTATAAATTTTAAAATTTTATTTGCGAAAGGCTACAACTATAGTTTGGTAGCGCACGCAGCGGCCCCGTCAATTAGTTAGCACGCGGCCCATCGAGAATTTCCCGATTTTCCGATGGCTCAATCAGTCCCTGCTTGAATTTTTAGTAAATTTAAGAGGTAGGTTTATGAAGGGTAATTAAAAACAGGACCAGCTCAAGTGTTTAAACACACCTAGGCAAACTTGAATTTTGCCGCCCCTTACATACTACATCAAACATTTTTTTTTATCTATAATACAAAAATATTAAATGCAGCCTTAGGCCTGGGACTATGTCACCTAACCCTTAAGCCCAGTAGCGTAGCTAGACATTTTTTTTTGAGTAGGCCCGATATTTTTTTGTAATAAAGATTATCAGTGAATATTTGTATTAAATGAAAAGCATGATATAAAACATTCAGTTTTGGAAAAAAGTGGGTAAGTCCGGGCCTACCCGCTGGCTACGCCACTGCTTAAGCCGGGCCTGATTAAAAATTTGAAATAGATATTACCGGTATTAGCTTACGACAACTTTTGCCACGGAATATGACGTGGATAAAATGATTTTCGTCGGACTACATAGGATGGTAGATTCTACCGGGTAGAAATGTAGAATCAGAATGCGACTAATGCGAGTGCCGACTACCGAGTATTGCGAGTACGCACTACGCGACCACCGACCGGAGCCCCGTCCTTGGTGAATAACAACAGGTAAAACTCACACGCCCGAGATATTGTTGTCGTTGCCATCGCGTTGGCCTCACTGCGGTAAAAAATTCCCTCGGCCCACGGCGACACGCCTGTGCACAGATACCGTGTCACCCGTTTGTTTTCGAGAAACTGTTGTGCTTGTGCTCGAGTTGTTTACGTTTCAGTATTCAGTAGTTGACTAGTTGTTATTACTTGTTCACTGTTGTGTCTTGTGTGTTGTGAGTCGTTCGTTCGCTATCGGTGTCCGCCTTTTTTTTTGCCGATCGTCCGTCAACAACAAACAATAATATTATTGTTATTGTTTCGCAAAAGTTAAATCGCCATCGTACACCGGGCAGCAGTCGTTGTTCGTCGTTGCTGAGGATTTTCGCTGAAAACTGGTGAGTACTCAACCGAGAAGCCGGTCGTCCGACTGCTGTGTAAAACGAGACATAGCACATAGGCATAATATTAATGCGATGACCGACGAAACACGATAGTTGTTTTACTCATCGTTGTCGTCCGCCCGCTATAATTTGTTTCAAGTAGGCCATGGGATTTGGCGGGCTCACAATTTTTCCTGCCCATACACTTCATTTTAATCGTTTATATAGATCTACATAATAGTTTATAATAATTATTATATTTAAAGCGTTAGTATCTGTGCATTTATCACCTTCTCGTTATCCTAGTGATGGCTTCCCTTCTGAAAACGAATATATATATTAGTATATTTTTGAAAATGTACATACCTATAATGTTAATCTTTCCACCTACTTGTTCCCTCCTCGACTGCTCCTTTTCACATTTTTAACCAGAGATCACGCATTGGGATTTTGGGAAATTTTTGTGGACCGTAAAATTTCAATCCATATAATTTAATAAAAAAAATAAAACAAAAAATTATACAGAAAATCTTTTTATGAAAGAAATTATACATGTCTCTTAATTTATTTTTTGAATTCTGGAGTTGGTATGATTAGTTATTGAATACTATTATCTGCATTACAAATTTTTATTTATTTAGAGTTTTTATTTTATTATCAATATAATTGATCTTTATAAAAGAAGCCCACAGGAATCTGTGATCTTGATAAAAATCATCTATGGATGTCAATTGATGATTCTTGCCTTACACTTATATAACTTTAAGGTTCATTCTTACATTGTCTGGTTAAGTGGGTAAAGACCAACTGATAGAATTCTATTGGTTAACACATAAGAAATTCTGCCGATTAGCGTTATCAAATTAACCGGACATTGTAAGAATGGCCCTAAATCGGGCTTTAAATTATGTTGTTTTTGTATGTTTAGACTTACTTATTTATTTATGATTAAACTTTTGCAAGTGGCACTTTGCCTGATTGATTATCCTTCCCTCCTAAATTTACAAAAAATAAATTTAAGTAGGTACCTATAGTAGGTATGAAGAATACTATAAAAAAATTAGAAATTCATTTATTCATATTTCATTTTACCAACCTACTAGGTATATAGTTAAATGTACCTATAGTAATTTTTTTATCTATTTATCTATTATAATTACATATTTGTTATCCCATAACCAAGTGGGTCTGAAGTCTGAACTATTGTTCTGGAGCGCGGTTCTGGGTTCGATTCTGAGGTAGCCATGGGGCATTTTTGTATGTGGTGACGTCAGGACTGGAGCAAATAGGCTAGTAATTACCTGTTGGTAGTTCTTTGTGAGTTTGAACTTTATTCTGTCCATAACTTCGGAGGAAATAAATTAAATAAATAAATGCATTTAGAAATCACTGGAAACCTCAAAAAAATAAAAAATATTAAGTGAAAAGGTAACACAAAAAGGTTCGCTTACCTGACTTGATATGCAATTTGTATGCATCAATTCAAAAGATATTAAAAATAAAACAATTAAATGCCTTTGACTAAAACTAAAATAATCAATAAGTAGGTATACTAACTAAAATATCACTAAAATATTTTTATTCTAAAGTTAGATAGATATTTATCAGTCAAAGTTTAGGTCTACAGTAAAAAAATAGAAATTAGAATCATACAAGTAAAATATTAGTGTTATGTGTATTGTTTACTGTAACAAAATATATTGTATTCTATTTACTTGTGAATAGTCCCTTTCTTAAAATATTGTTTGTTTGTATATAGTATTTATTGCAAAATTGCTATATTAACTACGAATCAGTAATATGTTTAGTTTAACATTTATTGTAAATCAAAAAATTTCTAATAATTATCAATGGATAAATAAAAAATATATAATTATAAATACAATTTATTTTTTAAAATTAAAATAAATAATGTCTGTATAGTATTTTATATGTTGATAAAAATATTGCATTGTTATTTTTGATAAATAACATATTATCATATAATATACGGAAACTGCTCTTACTTTGTAATTTGCTAGTAATAGGATTGTAGACCAGTCGCTAAAGTAGATAATAAGATATCTACTTATGTTATTAAACAAATTAAATAGGAATAGACATTTTAATTCTGGGATGCTCAAACAATCACTAAATATTTAATGAAATAATAGTAAGCTACCTATTTGTTCCTTAAAAATGATTTTTATGGACGATGTATGATCAATCAAGTTTTATTGAACCATAAAATTAATCAATTTTTCATGTAATCCGGCATAAATATGAGATGAATATAATGATATATTTAATTTGTTTATGAAACAATGTGTCTATTGGAATCCAGTATTCACCATGAAACAGTATGAATGTTATCAAAATATTTCTATTAACAAGTAATTGATTTAATTTGAGATTTAACTGGTACAGTATTAGTGTATTACTTAAACAGTTTTAACTTTTTAAATTTATTACAGTCTATAGCTAATAAATACCTAGGTATATTAGAAAAAAAGTTTTCCAATAGGGTCTTAATATTAAAAGGTACTTCTTAAACGTTCCATAACATTAAGCCTTAAATTATTGCAGATTATTAATATTATGCTGTGTGACTAATATTTAAAACATAATATAATTGTTTAATTAATGTCTAAATCTAAGTTAGTAACAGAAATTCATAAATTTAACACCATGGCTGGTTGTTAATTTTTTTTTAACCTTAAGTCACTTTTAGTCACTTACTATTCAAATTTGTCTAAATTTTAATTATTTGTTCATACATGAAATAGAATATTTCTATGAAAATTTTAATGTATGAACAGTTAATATAAAAATAGTTCATTTAAAATTTAAATTAAAATTTTGAAGTGGCAGGCAAATAATTTTTGTTGTTTTACTACACAACTCTGCTCATTGACTAATCAGTGCTTATTCAAGAAATTTAAATTAATTTAGATATTTTATTTTCATTTGATTGTAATTAATTTTTCCAATTATGTATAGTTTATCCATCAATTGTATTAATATGATAATTAATTGATAATTATTTGTTCATTGTTATTATTCTTACTAACTTCTAAGATAGTTTTTAAGTACCTAAATTAAATACCTATTAAAATTACAAATTGAAAAATAGTTTTTATTTCCTATATTATGTTCACTATCAAACAATTTTATTATTGTTTTGTCACAAATTGAGTGTCCGAGTACGTTTAAATTCCGTAGGTTCTAGACTGACCTACATTTGAGAACAGAAATCAAGAATTTACTATAGAGCTTCGATTGTTCATTCAAATTTCATACTGTAGTTATAATTGTAATTTGTAAGTAGGTGTTTCAGTACGCCTATCATTTACTAGTACCGTTGTTAAGTTCGTGACATTTTCATTAAAGGCGATTACTTCGTTGATAGATATCCAATATCTAATAAAAATCGGCAAATTTAAAATTAGACTATTATAGAATTGGTAATAAGTGTCTTAAAAGATAATACCACCTAATATTATGACGAATTTTTAATAAAATAGACTTTAGAAACCTTATTTAACATACCTACTATAAATATATCTTTATAAGTACGTATATCTGTTTACAAACTTACCTAGTTTTAAAAATAAACGTATTATGTGAATTTTAAATGAATATATAGAATAAAGATAATATAACCTAATCTTACCTTTAATGTTATTATATTTAACGATTTAAATATCTAAATTCTAAATGTATGAATGTTATTTAACGAAAACTATGTAACGTAAGAATAATTATGATAATGACGTTATTTCTACTTTCCAAATACTTCGTTATTTATCATTTATACATAAAAAACTTTGATTTAAATGTACTATTATTTTTTGGTTTATTATACTTAGCTAAATAGGTAAATTTCGAGGTAAATTTATTTTCAGTATTTTTTTATTTCAACAAAAAACCTTGATAATTTAATTTAGAACATGTTCAGTATATTAATTTTTTTTTAAAAAAATCATTTTAATCTTTCAACGTAATCAATTGTTTCGATAGTTTTCATAACTTCAACCTACGGAATCGTTTATATTTTTTTCTTTGATTGTCCTTTGTACATACATCTTATGTCTTCTACCATCTCCCGGAAACCGTACAGTCTGTCTGTATAAGAAGTATGACATCATGCATTCATGCATCTCAGGAACTGTTGACCTCACTGATCCTGAACAACACAGACCAGCTTCAAATTAGTAGTCCGTTTTAGCACGCGTTAAAACAAGTTTTCAGTATTTTTTTTTCTTCTTCATCTTTTCATACTATAGCTGCTTTCGTGCTATAAAATTTCTTGACACCTAGATCACAGATTTCACTTGCCTTTCCATTTAAAATACCCACGGGCTAAATATAAAAGGTGTGCTAATTTAATACATCTAATGGGTATTTGCTTAGAACGCCCATTATTTTATGTTTTAATTTTTGTTATTATTCTGTTATTCATCTGTTAATTTAGCTTATTACTTATCTATTTTTATTAAAATAACAATTTCTATTATAACGGCTGCCAGTTGTAAGTGATTAAATATTAACTACTTACTTGAAGAAATATTTTAACTAATCATGTTATGTTTTTCATAAATATTTTGACCATTGACAAATATTCTAACAAGCTTTAGTAAAACATGAATTGTTGTATTTTATCACTTATACTTTTTTTGTGCGATCATGACCTAAAATTTGTCACCAATTTGCCACACCCTTCATACAATAACTGCGAATTGTCACGCACTATTTAAAGGAATGAATAATGATGCTGATGTGAAGACTTACAGAATCGTTGTCGTCTTTTAAGATGTCTAAAACCACATTTATTAGTGTCATTGCTTTTTAAAATAAATCTTTCAGAGCGAAACGAAATGCTTATAATATTATTTTTGAATTATATCTAAATCGACTTCCATTTGTAAAGTAGTTACAGTTAATTTTTTTCCATTGTGTTTTAAATTGTTGTACATCGTATGCAAGTTCATTCATATTCAACAACTAGGTACAATTTTAATTGTATGTATCTTTTGGCTTCCTAAATATTTTATTATCTTATATAATGTGTGACATATATAAATAATTAATTAAAAACTTCCGTTAGAAAATTCTGTCTTATCAGTAATTTATTATGTTAAATTTTGTTGTAATAATATGTGCGTATATTAGAGTAACCATTATACGTCTTGTTTTAAACAGGATTGTCCCGTTGTTCGTAGTAATTATAATATAATATATAAGTATTGCATATTTTTTCTTGTTTTGATGATCAATATATTTTTTACTCATTGCAAAAAAGTGTCCTGTTTTATTTTTTATAATATGGTTTGTCTAGGGTATATTATAATAATTATTAGCTGTATAACTAATAACAATCACTTTATAAGTGTATATAAAATAACACTTTATCGATCATATAGAAAATATTCAGAGGGTTAAAAAATTACCCTTCGAAAATTATTTAGTTTCGTGTCAACCTAGCAGTATGCACAAAGAATACATGAAATATTGAAGCGGTTATTGACTTTAAACACGTGCGTGTGAGCCACTCCTTTCCTTTATGTTAGTTCTCTTTCATTTGTCCTCTACGTATATCGAACAAACTATTAGTAAAAGGTAAAAACTAAAAACATAATAGGTAGCAAAATTGTATAAGTAGTATGTAAGCATAATAACTATAGAGGATAGTCATATACCTATATTCTAGGGTTTATAAATTATAATATACGTATAGTTTGTATTTATTAATGATTTAGTAATTTTTGTAATTATTTCTCTAAAACATGATCTGAGTTCAACGATAAAAAAATCATGTATTATAGTTTTAAAATCAACAATAAAATATTTTTATTTATTGATCTTTTATTATATTATATACAATTATTTAATTGCGAAAATAATTTATTCTTATCTCTCGAGTTTTGCTACAGGTTTAATCATAAATCAATATTAAAATGCTGCTATAGAATTAAAATGGTTTCAAATTTTGTACCTTATTGTACGGCGTTTATTCATGACAATACATTCAATTAGATTGTACATTTGTACTTATATTGGGCTATGTATATGTTAATATTACAATGTTATTGTATTTGCTCTTCGTATATAAAATATATATGTAGTATTTAACTGTCTATTCTGTCATCTATTAATAGGTCAACGTTTAAAAGTGACTGCTGCTTAATATTTTTAACCTATATATACAATAAATTATTTTTTTAAATTGTGACATTTGTATGTTAACCGTGACTTCAAATGTTATTGGGGGCTTGTACACATTTTCATTTTCATTTTAAGCTTACGATCTTCAACTCTTAAAGTGTCACGCCAGTCGGTTTCATTTAATGTATTTTATTTTGAAGTGAAATGTATTGGCTAATGATTAAGTGGCTTAAAGAATTTAAATATATTAATAAATTGTAAACATCATTTTATAATACTGCTGAATATATTAAATTTAAAACTATTTAACACTCGGCAGTCTCATTTATGGAAATTAAATAATACGATAATTTATTATTAAAATAAAATAGTTTACCAGTGACATGCTTTATTCTATTTATGTAAAGGAGTTCATACAATCAACATATTTATAGACAGAGTGGCGGGTGGTTCTTAGTTCAACTGCTAAAGCTGCTTAATATCTTAAGAGGAATTTAAGTTAAAGAATGAAATTATTATTTATAATTTTTTTAGGTAGTCAGTATATGTATAGATTACGTAATTTTAACATTATTGTATTATGTGTTGTGTTTTGAGTATTTTATAAAAACTATTTCGTGTGAACTAACACCATTCAATAAATTATTTAAAATAGATTTGTAAATTTTTCTATAAATATTCAAATTTCATATTTATGTTTTATCATATTTTTGTAATCTTACATTTATTTTTCATCGAGCTCAATAATTATGCTTAATTTAACTAAACAATTAAACAAAAATGTACAAATGTATTAAATATACTATCGAAAAAATAAGTCCCTGATTATCATAATAATTTGGACCATCTTTTATAATATAATATTATACTTACTAGTTAGTAGTTACTACATTGTTTACATCATGTGTATTAACTATTAAGAGTTATAAATTGATTCTTGCATTTTAGGTATTTTACCCACGTATGACAAACCTCAATGTACTTATCAAGTTAGTTTTATAAATTACGTATCATTTAAAAAATATTTATTTATTTATTTAATTATTATCAAGTAAACAGTTAACGTATGCAGACAATGGTATTATTATTAGAATGATATTTGATAGATTTTGTGTTGTAATTTATATAATATTAAGTACGACGTACATATACCTACACATAGTAAGGAGTTAAGATGTAAAGTAAGTAACCATCTAGGTTTTAATACTTTTTTACTTTCTCACTTTGGTCATTGAATGCGGTATAATGCTTCAGTTATAAACACTATGTAGGTAAATGACAATAAACCATTACCGAATTTCCCCAGTTTTTATTTTTGAAGTATAATATTCATTAAATTACATTTTATTGTTCTATATTTCTATATTATGTGTTGAAAAATAAGTATTATTAGATCTACCTATTGTATTATTATAATAATTATTGTTCTACCTTATACCTATATTTGATAATGAAATGTGTTATTATAAACTATACTTATGTGCGTGTGTACAAACACTTTATGAATGACTAGTATATTTTTGTAGGTTTAGCATTTTAATATATTTAGTTTATAATACATTTTCATTAATTTCATTTTTTATTTTGATCACAAAGAGCGATAGCCTTCGTTTTATGTTGATATTACGTAAAAATATTCAGGTTTCATATAAAATTAACTGAAATATAACATGCTATGGATCAATTTATGAAATGAGGGTGAAATTGAGTCTTTCCAAGTTTCGTGACTCTCGTTTGATTGTACAAAATGTACAATGTACATGATTTAATGATTTAGTATATTTTTATAATTATGACTAATGTCTAATACTAAAAACAAAATATAAATCTGTTTTAATATTTATTCTTTGATTGTTATTTTAAAACAAATTATTATAAAATTAAAGCAATTATATTAAATTGTAATTTCTATTTATGCATTGTATCTTAACATCGCCTATGAATAAATTATAAAAGTATTTTTTTTTATATGTTATTTTGTAAATTATCGTTTAAAACAATTATAAAAGATATTCAATGATAAAACAATTAATACTATACCTATTGTTTTATTAGTTTTCAAATAATATTTCACTAATTAAATTGTAATTAAAATTAATAAATACTATCGATGTTATTTTTAATGTAATTTTTATTAAAAAAAAAAAAAATGTTAAAATCAAGTATATTGATTGCTTTGCAGAATTTAAAAGTTTGGGCTATTAGATATGGTTCGCTTTTTTGATTCAACTCAGTATTAATTCTATTGTGTTTGAAAGCCAACATAAATTATCACATCCTGAAAACGACTATGAATAAGGTTTCGTTTACTAATCCTATCGCTAATAAAAATTTTTTTATGGTGCGTTCACAACTGCCGTGTCATGTATGTTCGTACAGGTTTCAATACGCGTGTGATAATACGGTATAATAAATATGTTGGATGTTGGCAATATATATTACCTATAAACTCAAATACCGAACGATACCGATGAGTTGCGAACGTGCCTTGAAGTTTCTTGGTATTTTTAACTATTTTAGACAATATTACCTACAATATGTCTTGGAAAACGATACAAATATTTATTTAACTAACGTTATAACTTGTAGAATGTAGTTATTTTAAAATTTTGTTTTAGTAATGATGAGATCTATATGTATTTGATTAACTTAGTTGATCCATTTTTAATATTATGTACCTATTCTATCGACAAAATGTAATATGGGTTAGTCAATAATTCTTGTTGTGGGATCTAACCTAACCAACCTCACCAGTTTTGAAATACCTATTAATTTCTGTACTTTATACATTTCTGTAATATTTTAATTATAAAAAGCATAATTTTTTTAATTTGTTAATAGATATTGTAGTACAATGACGGCAATGGAGAACGAGTCATCGGATGGAAATGTTTCACCTAAGAAGAAATCAATTCGTAAAGGCAAGACTGCTCTAGCTCGTGTCCTTTTATTAGATGGATCATACTTAGATGTTCAAATCGATGTAAATATATTTTGTATAATTAATTAATTTAGAATATTATTTTTATTAACAACATATTTTATATATTAATGCATTTATTTATATTTGATTCTTGTTTAAAAAATATTTATATTTATAATTATTTACTTGTATGTTTTTATATTATAGAGAAAAGCTAAAGGTCAGGAGTTATTGGATCAAATATGTGATCGATTAAATTTATTAGAACGGGATTATTTTGGTTTATCTTATGAGGATAGACGTGATCCTCATAATTGGCTTGAAATGGATAAACGCATTGGAAAGTTTTTAAAAAGTTAGCAAAATTTTTAATTCAATTAAGCTTAAACTTTTTTTAAGTCAATATTCTAATTCTTATCGTTTTCATTTAGGTGAACCATGGTTGTTTAATTTTGAAATGAAATTTTATCCTCCTGATCCTAATCAACTTCAAGAAGATATCACCCGATATCAACTATGTTTACAAATTAGAAATGATATTCTCAATGGAAAGTATGTATATTAGTTAAAAATTAGTATGCAATGTTACAGATATTTAAAAATAAATTATTTATTAGGTTGCCTTGTTCTTTTGTCACGCATGCACTTTTGGGTTCATATTTGGTTCAGTCTGAATTGGGAGATTATGACATTGATGAACACAAAAATAACACAAATTATTTGAAAGAGTTTAAGTTTGCTCCAAATCAATCACATGAACTTGAAGAAAAAGTTATGGAACTTCATAGAACACATAAGTAAGATTAATTAATTCATTTTAAATCAAAATTTGTGTATTATTATTAAATTTTATAAATTAGAGGTCAAACACCAGCAGAAGCAGAGCTAAATTATTTGAACAATGCTAAAAAATTGGCCATGTATGGTGTAGACTTACATCCAGCTAAAGATTCTGAAGGTGTAGATATAATGTTGGGAGTATGTTCTTCTGGTTTGCTCGTTCACAGAGATCGTTTACGAATTAATCGTTTTGCATGGCCTAAAATATTGAAAATTTCTTACAAGCGAAACCACTACTACATTAAAATTCGTCCAGGTGAATTTGAACAGCAAGAAGCTACAGTTGGTTTTAAATTGCCCAATCATAGACTTGCTAAAAAATTATGGAAAACTTGTGTTGAACATCATACATTCTTTAGGTTTGTATTTTTATAATTTTAATTTATAATAAACTTAAAAATAATTTGGTTTATATTAAATATGTATTAGGCTGATGACACCTGAACCAACACAAAAACTTGGATTGTTTCCTCGTTTGGGTTCTAGATTCCGTTATTCTGGCCGTACTCACTATGAGTCTAAAAAAACGGCAATCGATAGACCTGCACCAAAATTCCAAAGAAGCTTAAGTGGAAGAACATTAACTTCTAGAAGCATGGATAGTAAGGAATTGTATTTATGTTGTTGTCTATATAGTATATTTGAATGAATTAAATATTTTAACTTAAAGCTTTAGGAGGAACCAGACATTTGGGAGAAGATTTTGGAATGGAACCTGAGTCTAAAAGACACACTATGTCTCATCCTCCTGACCGTGTTTCTGACATAGAAAACAACATTGAAAAAGGTGGAAAGTCAAACAAAATTGATAAACGAAAGGTATTAGTTAATTGTTAATTTTAAATATCATTATAAAAATAAGTTTCAATAATTAAATACTTCATTTTGGAAAGTTATAAGTTCTTATCATATTATTTTGTAATTAACTTCTGTTATTGGGCACTAATAATAGTTAAAAGAAAAAGTGAGCATAAGTTCTCATGACAGCTCTGTAACAGAGGAAGGCAATTACGAAGCTGAACGGAGCAGCTCAGACATTCATAAGTCTAAGGTACATAGTTTGATGACTTTTCTGAAATACTTGCACTCATAATATTATTTAATGTAAAGTTGACCTTGAAAATATTTATCACATCATAGGCTAATAGACCTTAAAAAAATGTTGTTGATTAAAATATATTTTATTCTTGTTAGAATTTGTTTATTCCAAGGTCAACTTTTCAATAATTTCGCACATATTAAATATAAAGTTATTTAAAAATGTTATGCTTACAACAGTGTTTTATTATTTTAGGGACATATCATTAAGTTCTATTTTTCTTTTGTTTATTATCAAAAATGTTTTATGGTTTTCCTTATCTTAAAGTATATATAAATAAAACTAGAAATTAATAGAGATAATTTATTAAAATATTTAATTACTGACATTATATTCATATGATTTTTATTAAATATTACTTTTAATAATTATGGTTTGAGATTTTTTGTATTTGAATTACTCTGTTCACTGTAATAATATACCTTTTGGTTTCGTATTTTTTTGGCGTGAGTACGACTACACATTGTAGATTTCTGATTCAACTGTCAATGTCAAGCTGATACCATCACACTTGTCGATGGTGTTAAATAGTACTCGTGATTATAGTCTATACTAACTGGCCACCACAACATTTTGAATATGTACACTTAAAGTGAATAAAGTTAAGGTTATATGTATAGGTTAAGCTATAAACATTTTATTGTGAAAATTCAAAATTTAAATTAAATATAAAGTTTGACATTATATATTTTTGAATATTTCGTCATATTATAAACTTTGTATGCATAAAATAGTGCATTTTTTATATTTTATTATTTTTTGAAAAAATTTTAATTTTAAAATGTTCATGATTTGCTTCAAATTAAAAATATTAAAATTGATCTATGAGGTTCCCTAGATATTATTTAATAATCAATGTGTACAATAGGTCAATATAATTGGTGAATTTGTTCTAATATTTTTAATAATAGAATAAAATAGATTCTTCTAAGTGCAAAATTTGCTCTGTTATGTTTTCATAACACGAAGATAACACATATGGGTTAACATCTTGAAAAGTATTTTTATTAGTTAATAAAACGTTGTTATTAAAAATGGTACAATTTGGAACTTAATGATAATATCTAGATTCTATATTGTGCAAAAAATTTTTAAATCAATACTCGTTTTTGTATTGTGACCTTATATAACTAGAAAGTACTTAGCTATTAATCTAAATTAAAATCTTAATTGTAACAGAATTAATTAATTAAAAAATATTTTAATATGAAATAATAGTTTTTATCAATTTTGGTTGATACATTTTTTTGGTTTATTTCTTCAAATTTAAACTATTTTAGTTTTATATTTTTGTAATTTAATTACATATTTTTAGCAATTTTAATGTTTTAATGTAAGAAGTCTTAAACCCCACTTACAACACAAAAAAAAAATCATTATAGTTCATTTTCCATTTCTATATATTTAGCAATTTAATTATTGAGTATTTAATAATATATACTATTATGTATTATATGTATATAATTTTCCAGTAAATATAATAAATAAATAATTTTTATATTTTTTATTGATCAAATTAAATATAAATAATCCATAATTATACCTAGTCTAAATGATCAATTGTACAATCAATATTATTATTATAATTATTATTCTTTAGTTAATTTATGATAAATGGTTTTATTTTATATAATTTATTAATTATAATTTTACATAATTATAATATACTTAATTAATTTTTTGCTAAATTACTAAAATAGGGTTGTAAATATAATGCATGTATAGTAAGTTATAATAATAAATAATAATAATAATAATAATAATAATAATAGATTATTTATTTTTAATAACATTTTAAATTTAAATATTTCAGGTTTATCTTAAATTAATATTATTATTTATAATATTGTGTCTATATACAGATCATATTTATTGTTTTTGGAATTTATCAATATATTTTAAGTATAATATTAATTAGTAATTACTTATTACTGCATTTTATAATAACTTAAAATATTATTCGTACAAAAAACCAAAACTTTAATAATAATCATACTTAACTTTTGTTACTAATGTAACAATTTAATAAATTGATTATTGTTTTTTAAATATTTAATTATATTATTTTATAACATTTTAATTTGAATACGAAAATTATAGACCTTAAAATGTTATTATTATATTGTTTAATTTAAATAAATAAACAGTAGTCATATTGTGGAACTTAAACTTATATTTGTTATTATATTTTAATGTTTTCTAAAGAATTATATTATTACTAACTTTCAGAAACCAATTGGAGGAATTGCCGTTTTACCAACAGGATCGTTTAATTTTATGAGGAGGAAAAAAGACAAAGATGTGTCTAAAGTTTCAAAGTATGCATGCATATTATTAACTTAATAATTTGCAAATTAAATATAACATTTTGATTTTAGTGGTATTGGTGTTGAAGAAGATGATGAAAAAGAAAATCGTGAAACTTCTCCTTCTATAAAAACTACAAGTTTTATAACCAAAGAACGTGAAGCTTTATCTCCAAATGATACAAACACAAGTGCAGATATTTCAGGCATCAACTCATTAGATACTTCAAAAGCAGATTCTACTAAAAGTGATAAATCTAAATTGAAGGTGAGCATGGATTTTTATAGATAGATTATAATTTCAATTTTGAACTTACTAAATTTTTAAGTATTAAATATTTCTTATTAAGGAGCAGATTCTTATGTAAAAATACTTTTGATCGAATAAAATATTTCAAATTTTATAAGAAGTATAATATATAATTTAAACCATTCTTAGTCAGTATACAATCAAATATATTATATGATTATGCTGTTTTAGTTTGATTGTGTACTTCATTAAATAATGGCAGCAAAGAAGTAGTATCATTTACAGAGAGCTTCTTCTGCTGTTGATTGTCAGGAAAAAAAGACTTTTATAGTGAATCAATTTTTTTTCTTACATTTTGTGTTATACTTCTTAGTTATTACTTGAATATAATATTAAACAAATAAATTACAATAAATTAACTACTGGACTTTTATTAGGGGATATTGTTTAAAAATTATTTACACAAATAATAAAAAAAAATTACGGTTTTAATAATAAACAAAGACTTATCATCAATCATCATTCATCAGCTACAAATTGTGCATTTTCCTTTTCTTGGTTGATCTACTGTTATTAAAATATTCTTAAATGTAATCATTGATAATTCTTGATTGATTACATGATACATGATACATTTACAAATATTTTTTATTTTGGTACATAAAAATCTGTTTCTGATTTTTTATTTTATTCATTTTTTGTATTTTTTTGTGATTTATATCTTTGTTTTATTATTGATTTGGTTGTTAATTATGCATTTTAGTTTTTAAATTTAAAAAAATAGTATATAATTTAACATGAGTGAATATGGTATAATTATAATATAGTACTTTGGTGATTTTATTTTGTAAGTTATTTATATTTGTAGTATACTTGTATGCATTTTCTTAGTTTCCATATTGTTTGGTTTGTTTTTATTGTAGAGCCCTGGAGGTATTTTTAGCAGTTTTAGTTTAAAATCTAAGAAATCGAAAGACAAATTGAAAGCTGATAACGGCCTTGATACAAGTGTGGAACCAGAGTCCCCCAAAGGTTTAGACAAATTCAAATTAAAAACAAAGAAAGATTTAAAAAAACCAAAAAAAGAATCAAAAACAAGTCTTAAAACTATTGACAGTACTACTTCTAATTTATCATCAAATGCTACATTTGCTGATCGTTCAATTGCTGAAACTACTGTGAATGTATCTGCTATTTCTACATCACCTACATCACCTAGTTTTACTAAAACATACAATTATACAGAAGATGAACACAGTGCTACCAAAAAACGTAAGCCAGTTGGTGGATTTACCTATGAAAATAATATGCAAAAGTCAAAAGAAAGTATTTCTGAAATTCCAACATCTCCCAGCAAACGAGCTCAAGGTCTAGCATTTAACTACGCACCCGGGGAAGCAAAGAAAGTTGCAGAAACTGCAGCAGAAAAGAGGAAAACATTCATGGAAAAAGTTGCTGCTGATGGTATTAAAACACCAGGAATTAATTATGTACAATCGGCAGTTCACAAAGAAGAATCTGTTAAGAAAGAACCTAAAACTAATTTTGAGACAAAAGTAGAACCCACTGGTGAAGTTGCGTTTACTAAGACTGTGTTGGAAAAAAAAGTTAGCTCAGCCAGTTCTGAAACAACTATTGAGACTGAGAAGAAAAAATTTGATTCGAAATCGGGTGTTTTGAATAAGAAATCAAAAGAACACGACAGTGGTAAGGGCGTATTAGAAAAAGCTATGGACAAATTAGGCTCTTTTGGTAGGGGATCTAAAGATAAAGCTGAGGTAGACGTAAAAAAAGAATCATCAGACTTCATTGATAATGAAAAGAAAACCTATGAAGATGATAAACCACTAGTTAGTACTGCACCATTGATTGTAAAAACTACAACTAAACAGACAATGATCCAGGATAAGGAGGGCCTTACTCAAAATATTGAGGAAAAAGTTGAAGATTTAACATCTGGTGAAGTCACTGTATCAACACAGCACAATAAGGTAATAGTAGTTGAGCAAATTTGGCTTACAATTTTTTTTTTATTTATGCATGGTTTTTTTTTTTTTGCTTATGCTTAGGCTGAAGGTTTGGACACTGCTACTGGTAGGCCTCCATATGTAAAGGCAACAGCAGTAACTACTCGTACAGCAACTACTCATCAGGATTTGGAAAAAAATTCTAAAACCAGTCAGGTATAGTGAAGTAGATTTATTTTATTTGTTAATATATATTTATTTATCGTATTAAAAGTTATTTTACTGGAAGTGTTAAATGTTGTATCATTAATTAGTTTATTTATTAAATTTAGGTTGAAGAGAAAACTGTAGCACATACAACAACAACTAGTGGTACTCGCCAAGAACAACGAACTGTTACACAAGAAGTCATATCAACATCAACAATTCTTGCACCAGAATCCAAAATTGAGGTAAAATTTTACCCATTTAAATTTGTAAATATTTGCATTTTTATTTTTATTTTTATCCTTAGCAACAGTAATTTTGTAATTACATTTCAGGTTAAAAGTGTGTTGAGTATTGTTTTTTTTTTCTAATATTTAATTTTTTGTAAAACAGTTAATTTAATATAAGATGTAAATAGCATGAATAGTTAATAGTTCTGTTTATAATAAGTAATAATTTTTTGTACTGAACTAATTTAGCATGTTTTTAACATTTTGTATTTGTTGTACGTTATGGCATGTTTAGCTAAGTAGAGCTTCAAGTAGTTCAAGCCTTAGCTCAAATGATTCAGGCACACCAATTGATGTTGAAGGCCCATTAGATGAGTCCAATGGGCTAGGATATTATAATAGCAATTTTCAGGTATTGAACTGTTTATTTAAAATGAGCTGCTAACAATAAATAAATAAATAAATAAAGGTTTTTAAGTACATGATAATAATTTTTTTTTTTAGAACGAGTTCAAGGCCGAACATGTAACGGCTGGTTCGAACTCTGCTGAAGAGAGACATAACATAAACATCACAGCTAATGACAAATCTTACACACTCACAGGAGAGATTGTTTCAACACAAGCCATTTCTAGTAAAACACGAACTGTTGAAACTGTAACAGTAAGCAAAATATTAGTATAAATGTTTTGATTAATATAATTTTTAAAATGTTTTCTTATTATTATTAAGTATAAAACTGAAAAAGATGGTGTTGTTGAGACAAGAGTTGAACAAAAAATAACCATACAGAGTGATGGGGATCCAATTGATCATGACAAAGCATTGGCTGATGCCATACAAGAAGCTACAGAAATGAATCCAGACATGACTGTAGAAAAAATTGAAATTCAACAACAACAACAAACATAATAAACAAAAAAACAAAAGCAATAACAAACTCATCTTTTTTATTTTTTTAGTTTATTTTCAATTTAAATTCCTTCCAAATTAGATATACAAATTTATATTTGTGTGTTCCATTGCTACATTTAACATTCCATTTTTTATCTTTTCAATTGTTTAATTTAATTTGTTTATTTATTCATTTTTGTTATGGTCTGTCATTGTTTTTTTTTTATATTTTATTCTTTAGCCTATTATGAATCAATTACGTGTTTTGTAATCGAACAACTATAATTAAATTTTGTATTATTATGATTTCTGAAGATTCCATCCATATTTTTAATGTATTTACTTTGTATATTATATAGTTAGAATTCCGTAACATAAACGTGCTGAGATATTATAACATTCCAATAAGTATTTAAATGTTGCATAATATTATAATTTTTGTTACTCTAATATTATTATATTCTATTACAAATTACAATTTTTTTGTGCTTTAGTTTTAAAAACATTGTCTAATTTTTGTAATTGTTCATGTTATATTTTAAAAGGGGTGGTTCAACTAAATGTATTATTATTGTCTTTTAGCTAGGCTAAGGAAAATAATGTAAGCAAGCAAGTGAATGTGTAAAATTTTTTTGAATTATTTTCCAACATATCAGTTCCTTTAATCGGAAGTAATGTTTGTGTTCTAAAATTTGTTTATACAAATAATCAATTATAGTATGTACCTATAAGTTATTGTTTTTTTTTTTTTTAATATATTTATATTTTTTTACAAGATAATATGCAATTAATTTATATTTTTTTATAATTTATAATAATTTTTAAGTTTAAAACAAATTTGTTGTATCAACAATTGTATTAAACTAGTTATTAATTATAATTTCTCACCTAAATAATTAAATAATTAATAAATTCTTAGTTTAGATTTGTTATACCACATTGTCTATCGTAAATTGTATTTATTTATTTATTTTTTTGAACCACCCTAAATAAATGTATGCGAATGTCAAAAAATATTAAAAATTAAAAAGTGTAATATTATGTTAATACCGTGGCCTTTTAAATTGTTAGTTTAACTAGAAAATTTTATATAATGTACTTGGTTCCAATTTTCTGACAATCTTTTATCATTATTTATTAATTTTCAAATATATATGTAATTGTATAGTTGTTCTTGTCTATAAATTTAGTCTGAAAGACCATTGTGAACTGGATAGACGTTTTTGCATTCAAATATAACTTATTATAGTTTTTAGTCAATTTAGGCGTCAATTCAATTATAATGTATTGAAATCCATTTGCATTCATAAGTGTTGTGTTGTTATTAAAACGTTAGCATTTTATGAATTTTAACTAATACAAAAAAACTCACATTTCTTAATTTATTTTTACTATTATGTATGAGTTTTAAATTAATTGTTTATTATTTTCATTATATAATATATTATATATAAATTAAATTAAATTCATTTATACTTTAATCCATAACTAATTGTATGAAATTATTATTAAGTATTATGTGATATTGTTTTGCTATTGAAAATGTTTATAATTGACCAAAATTATAGTATTATATATTCACTGTGAAACTTTATAATAAATAAACAAAATAATAATATTATTAGTAAATAGAAACAAAGACATCTTTATTAGATTGAAAAACAAGAATAATATAATATAAACTTATACATAACTCCATTTCTGTGTATTGTTTTTTATTTTTGCATTTATCTATCTACCATGATCATTTTCTTACGATTGTTATATATATTTTAGGGACATGCATCCTGTTTACTTATCTTCTTATTATTTTTAAATAATATAGAAAACTCAAACTTGATAAACATATCTGCTTGTATACAACTGCATTATCATGATGTACGTATTTATAAATTATTTATTTATAAAAAAATCAATGAATAAGAAAGCTGCAATTTTTCAAAGAAAGGACGATATAGTTTGTGGTCAGTATGTTTTAACTCTTTACTTATAAATCAATAAAATATTATGACTCATTAAAGCTATTATAGCTATTATAATAATTAATAAGTAGGTATGTGATCATTGAATGTGAAACATTGTATGGGGAATCTAAAATTGATCATTAATTAATTCATGATAACAAGACTAAAATGAAAAAATAAAGTGGTATTCAGCACCCTTAGTCCTTTGTTGAGAATGTGCTTCTGTGAATATAGATTAACAGAAATATCTATTTCTATTAGTTACTGTTAAAAAAGTCTTTCATACATATTTGTTCTATCGTAATTAATTATATACTTATTTTGTTGTTATAAAATAATAACTTATATCACAGTGATGTAATAAGTATTGAAATATATTTTGATAACCTATCTATTAATACATTTTCTGCTCATTACTATTACAGACAATTAGTCTGTAAATAACATTTTATTATAATAATGTCATGCTATAATAGTATAGTATACTAGCTGTGACTAAATTATTGTTCACGATTAAGTCATTACTAGGTATATCACTATACAGACAAATAAATGATCCTAAGCTACACCCTTTAAATACGTATACTTATACGTAGATTTAACATATAAATTTTTTTAGTTCAATTATATATTATAATAATTAACCTGACTCTCATATTGAGTCATATAACATAACTATTAATTATTATAATAATATTGTTTGTATATAATATTATAATGTAAGCGATTTACATTCTACACACGAATGTCCCTAAATTGTCTACACAATGCCCCGTCTAAAATATCTGCGTTACTTATGGTTATGCCACATAAATGGAAACCTAACATTTTGAGTTTCACAAACAACTTTCCACCTCCGGACATCTAGTAAATTTAAAACTACACCTCTCAAGTACTTAACCACGGACAGGGTTTGAAAGTTTACAGGTAGAGACAACGCGTTGTCTGTAAAACGTTTGTCGCCTCTAAAGTTTTATTATAGCTTTTGGCGGATTCCGTGCCCGATACAGTTTTTTGTAAAGATGATTAGACATTTGTCTCGAAAATTTAGCAGGAGGGTTGGCAAAAATTAATTTGGACTAAAACTAATTGAATTATGTTGTGCAAGAGTGTCGTAATATTTGTCGTACGATTTTATAGGCCGCTGTTCATATCGCGCACCAGTCACGCTACTGGAATAGATAATTGGGAATAGTGAAGGTACCTATACTCATTGTATATTATTTTAATGATCGCATAAATTGTTTAAACGTCTCGTACGAGATTTAGCCACCGTAGCTGTATTTAAGGCGTGTAAATTATATACGATATGAGAAATATAATACACCGCAGTTATTTCCTAATATGTATTATATTATTTTACATATTCACCTTTATTACTATCCGACCATTAGTAAAGATCAACGAATGTGATGTATTTATTAAGTATAATATACGTCAGTTAAAAAAAAAAAAAAAACTATCATCGATTTTTTTCATGCGACGAACGTGGATGGTGATGGGTATCATATAATATTAAAATGTCTTCATAAATTATTTTTGGATTTTAGTTTTCAAGACGTCATCGTCAGTCATCGAAGTGGTCTCGTCATCGTTGTATATGAATACTCAGTTCTTATACATAAATTACATCCGTAAAAGAAACGCACACCACTGCACAAATGGCCGTCTACAAAGTTTGAAAACTTGCTGTGAGTATATAGTAGGAATATCGCGTAGGTATATACTAAATAATAGTGTACGGGGCATTAGCAAACTTTCTCAGCACATAATGAAAGAAGTTCAAACGCTGTAGTTGAGCGCGGGCCTTTGACGAAGACTACTTTCGGATGAATTGTATTATTATATGATAACAGTCTCGGTTGTCGTTACAAATATTCGTGTAGGTATACCGGGTGATTATTTTAACGCGAAACCCTTTTTTGTTTTTCATACACGCTTTCAAATTCCGAATCAGAATAATGTGTAGTAAAAAAAATTTCATAGTGAGCGTTCAGGGCTGGATCAAAGGGGAGGGACTAGGGGGGTATAGACTCGGGCCGCAAGTTAAAAGGGGCCTGCACAATAAATCGATTCGTTTTTTTCATATATAAAATAGCATCAAATAAATAAAAGGGCCTCACCAAAAGTAATAGCTTCCTTATATTATGACCACAATCCGATCTTATGGACGGTGGATGAACATTTTGAGAGTATGCGCCTGTTGCGCAGTAGCACTACACTGCTGAACAGTGGTGTATTTAGGATTTTTTTACGGTCCCAACATTTTATTACTTACTGATAAAGCAATGAATGGAAAAAAAACATAGTTATAAACTGCATATGAATATGAGCTAAAAAAATATGTGGTCGAGAAGAGGGAGAACATATCCATAATCTTTCCCCGTAAATATGCCACTGCACTAATCTGCTCATCAAAACTTTAAACACCTATTATAATATCAACCAATTAACCATTTGTTTGAAATTCGATTTTTATTGGTATATGAAACAATTCGGGTCAATGTTCTGCTTGTGAATATAAAATAGAAATGCGTACCCACCAAAAATGTTATTTAACAAAATTAAAAATGTAATTATATTTTCATTGAAAAAATTTAATAGAACAATATTAAAAATGTACTGTGTAATTTTATCGAGAAAAAAATATTTTCTTAAACGATAATAATTTTTAAAATAATGAGTGTATTACGATAAAAGTATCACCCTGTGTATAATGTATAATGTACATGTATATTATTAAAAAGACGACATACCTAGCCATTGTATGTAATATATCAAAATCAGAGGACTCGACAGGCATGCGTATCGATAATATTTATTTAGCTTTGGAGGTCGATGAAACTAACGAATACGCGCAAGGCTTGAACTAGGGAAGTTTTTATTTACGATAAAAGACAGCTGGAATGCGCCTATACTTCAAAGTTATATATTAATATTTACAAATAATTTATACAGTGCTTCATCAAAGTTGACAAATACGTATTTTTTGTAATAAAAATATGACTTTATGTGTGACATTATAATTATATAAATAATTAAAATGTATTCACGGACTTTTTATCTTTTCTTCGTATTAATAATTGTCCACATAAAAAAAAAAATAATAATATAGGCATTAGGTACAAGTAACGATGATAGTCTTAATAATTAAATTAAAAAATATAATAAAAAATAATCGGAATTTATTTATTTTATTTTAATTAAAGTTATCACATTATTAGTTGACAGCTGTCTGTTATTTCTATTGGCTTGTTAGATACAAATCTATAATACCCATACATATGGAAAAAAATAAAATAAAATCAATTAAACAAACTTAAACATTCAAAAAAACTTCAACAATTTGAAACGATTCCGAGTATACATTGATATCAAAAGTTTCAAAGAAGGAAAAATAACGTAATTAGCTAAAGCAGGAGAAAAGTCAAGTTGTAATGAAACATTTCAATGTAGGATAATAAAATATTGAAAAACACCAGAATCCACTCAAAAAACAAAACTGAAAACAATTTCATCAATAAGATTAGAGAGAGATCAAATTAAACATTTTTTTTAGAAAAATTTTATAATATAATCAATAATTATGTATAAATTAATAATTAAATCAAAAATTCTTTGTAAATAAGATATTATCTATATGATGAAAATTTCTGGGCACGTGGAGTAGTTCTCACATCTGTTGCTCATTTATGATGCTAGACCGCGTTGCAGCTTTCGCTTTTTATTCAATTTTCATTCGTTCTTTTATTCATGTAGACCACTGACCACAAAATTATATTTCAAGTTGAAGAGTGATCCAAAATATTACAAACGATATAGTTAAAATAGTTTATTTGGCTTTAGTTTTAAAATTAAAATGTAAATATGTAAAAATGTAAATGAATAATTACACATTTTTAAAAGTTTGAATTCAATAACTGTAAAACTTCGCATAAATAAACAATACTACACAGTCTACACAGTTTGTTAATTGTCAAAAAACACTGATACTATCATGTAGAATGTAGATAGTTCATCATGACCTATAAGTATATTACATATTGGTACCAAATTCCAATACACATCAGCCTTTCTTCGTTTATCATGATCATGAAATATTTATGTACCGTATCTTGTACCGTCAAGAAGAAGGTCTTCTATATCTGATAGATATTTTTAGAAATTATTACCTCGTTTTGTTATTTTATTCATTTAATGATGCCATCGTGGACTGTGGCAATTACTACGTATTTGCTTACTGAATTTTAAATAATTTAAATAATTTAATTTGTTTTCCATGATTCTAAATAAAAGTTCCATTTTCAAATTGCTTAAAAAATTATGAGATGGCCAATTTATAATTATTTATTGTGTTTACGTTTTAAGAAATATGGTTTATTAATTTCCGTCGAGTTTTTCAATTGAATGTAATGCATAATCATAATAACAGGCTAGTGTAAAATTGTACGTAAGAGTACGACGAGTGTGTGTATGATGACAGTGTGATACCCTTCCCATTTGCTTTTTTTAAGGTAAACGTGCTGGCGAAGTATGGTAAGTATATAGTTTTACAAGTCGGTTGCTCGTCCAAAGTCTTGGTGTAGATAACAAAGCGATATTTCACATTATAATATTATAATGTGTCATTTTTGTAGTAAATAGAATATTAAATAATATTGGCCATATCACTTGACTGATTTCAATAAAAATTATGTAAATAGATAAATAGATACCTACCTTAAGACTCGGGAAGGTGTTTTAGCTTTTTGTTTTACATTTATAATATGCTGCTATGGAGTGATGGCTCACAGATAAATTTCGTTCTGGTTTATGAAAATTACGTATCTAAAAGTCTGAAATGGGGAGAGTGAGTGTTCGAACCTGACCATTTTTCGCGCGCTGTTGAATAACCTCTCACGAACGTCGAACAAGTTCAATAACCTGGTTAAAGTTGCGGACCTGAAAAAAAACAGCTGTCGTACCCTCCGTCCACCGCGCCGTACACTTTATCTTACGCGTTGGCGCGAACCGGCTTTTGTGGTCAACGACTCACTTTTTTTCTTTTGCGATTGACGAGTTCGCGACGTAACTGTAGTCACCCCGAGTGCGTCCGTTTTACTTTTTTTTTTTATTACCGGACGTACCGGTCTTTGTGTACGAATCCATCGTTTTCGCTGGCGTTCCGTGTGATCTAACATTGCCGTCGGTACCATTTTTTTTATATGCCAATATACGCGTTGTTGGTGTAGATATATTCGCACTTCTCGATTCAGTTCGATGTTTGGTGTAAGACGCGTTTTGTGTGCGAGTCGGAGCTCGGCAATACGTATTGCTCGGTATATGTACTGTCTTCCGATATTGTTGAAGTCCCGCAGAAGCCATGCGGTTCACAAAATCCAGCATCACTGCAGACGTGTCGGTTTTGTCCTTTTGGAGCTGTCTTAGAGGTTAGTGGAAGTTAGTCAATATGATGACCGTCGGTCTGGTCGTATTATTTTTTTTTTGTAATCTCATACTCATTATAATTTATGTCATGTTAAGAGATACTTGATTTATTTTGATGCCGTTATTTATTTTATATTTTTAATTATATTGTTTTGTGTTATATCTTATATACCATTATGGGGATGCCCATTTCATTTTTATTATTTTATGTTGTAATATTGATATTTTATTTTGCATCATTATATTATTCGAGGAATTTTGTCTTCGATATATATATATATATATACATTAAATTGACATTAGTAATTTTCTGTTATAAATATTAAATATATTTTTTGGTCCCCCTTCTCTATATACCTATGCGAGTCGTGGTAAACACCTGCAAACGTCGTAAGATTTATGGGAGTTTTTCAAATAAAATACACTTATAAATTTATTTTATTATATAATAGATCAGTGGTTCTTAGCCTTTTGTAGATCATGGACCCCTGATGAAAAATTTTTAGATACCGCGAACTCCCTTATCAATTTTTTTCGAATACGAATTACGACGTATTAAGGCTGCCGCGGACCCGGACATGAGTATCGCGGACCCCAGGTTAGGTTAGGTTAGGTTAGGTTAGGTTGGTTTAGACCACAGGTTAAAAACCGCTGTAATAGATCATAATATAGAGAACATTATTAAGATATGATTTGATAAGTATATGAATAATTTTACAATTATAAATTTATTAAGACGTATGAACTATTTATTATGTAAAGAAATACATATAGTATAAACATAGGTGGCCAACATGAATATATTGGCGAGTCACATGGATAAATTTAATATACGATGATATCAAAATTGAACAAAGTAGATATCTGATGTAGTTGGTTGTTCATAGTTTTTCTTTTTAGTTAAAAGTAGGTGCTCCATAACTTATAAGTTAGTCTTTTATCAAGAGTGATGCTAAGATATTTGACATCAGAATATGATAGGATTTGAGTACCCTGAAAGTGAATAGGTGAAAGGTTGGTTCTTTTTAACGTACATGTTACATACGCAGATTTGTCTGGATATATTTTAAATCGTCCCTTAGTTTCTCAGTTGTCAATTGAATCTAAGTGGATTTGTAGTAAGTTGGGTATTTCGTCAAGGCCGTTTTTAGCAAAAAGTATTTCGGCGTCGTTTCTGCAGATGTATGACCACTGACCAGTATGAATTTCCATTATATTATTATATAAGAGCGATTTTGGAGATGTGTTCGAATAATTAAATAATTATGATGATATGGTGTAGGTAAAAAAAAGTTTGATTTTTTCCAGGAAGAAATCTGAACGAAATTGCATAATTTCGAAAAATTGATTTAACTTGATACCCAGTGGAATGTTTCGCTCTAAAATAAAATTGAGAATAGCAAATTTATAATTTTTGTTATAAAATGTATAACCTATTTTACTCGAAAAATATATAGATGTACATTACACTCGTAAAAATTATTTATCATGATAGTATTAACTGGCCGTCTGGCTCACAAATCTAGTTATTTATTATGCGTATTATTTAGCACTGTACTACACCTGTTGACATAGGTTTTGTAATTGCGCACCATTCCTACGTGTCATTGTACCCGTTGTCACGAATTATCAGCTTATATGTTAAACTCATACGGAAAAAATAGACATTTAAACATTTTTATCGTACATTATGCATAATATTATACAACTCAAAAACGAAAAATGTTAGATCTTAGTATAGGCGATATATATATTTATTTAATAAATAATAATATAAGTTATATCAAAAATATATTGTTGCGTAGTTATTAATTTTTTGGTATCAAGGGTTTTCTATTAATATTATTTTGTTCCTAAGAATATAATAGTATATTATTTTACTGAAATGTGTAAAATTCAACGACGTTGTACGTATTATAAGTATTACAAAACAAAAGCCGTTTTTGTCAGTGTTTTGTAATTATTATTCGCAACGTGATATATATTGTTAGGGACACGTGCAGTGTTTGTTTAGGTATTGTAACTAGTGTACCGTATGTATAATTACCTAATATAAGGAAAAAAGATTATGTATATATATAAAAAACATTTAAATGTTAATCCATGATTTGCGAAACACTAACAGTCGAGAAGTTACATCATAATTATTATCATTATTGTCCTGTTATTTTATTTTTATTCGAGCAATAAAAATAAACGCTTAGAGCTGTATCTAAGTACACTATCATAATAATTTGACCAACTACCAAAAACGAATAAATATCGTAATTTTATAAAAGCAAATAAATATCAAATAGTTAAAACGTACACGAGGGAGAAAAATAATAATTTTATTATCACAGGACCGCAGCTGCAACAATTACAAAATACAAAAACAATACCGCTAAAAAATGATAACTACTGCCGCAGTCCCGTCGCGTTGTCGTGCGTTTTGTTAATAAAATATAGGCATACGTGATACACACACACATGTATATATACGTATTTTGTGTACCGTTAATATAAAAATAATTTTATATAGCGGCCCACCGGACAAATCCTGTAGGCCACGGCACAGGTATACAGACGATTCATACTCGCGGGTCGTTTCGAATAAGATATTCCATCACACGAATAATAAAAATATACAGTGGTCTTTACAAAAAAAATGTATTTGCATTTTTTTCCGATACGCTGTACGCCTGTAGTATACAGGTAGGTATGCGTGGCAGGTAAAATATACACGATGATCCACTTTAACTGCTACAACTGCACTTCTTTGTTACCGGGGAGGTTTTATTTTATCATTATTATAATACAGTGTAACATTAATTTTTTTTTAATTAGTCTTTCATAAAATGTATATTTCTTTTTTCGAAGTAGAATACTGTTATATTATATAACATTTGATATTTCACTCAGTAGTTATAGACATACGTTTATGCTGCGTAATTGTTGAGTATGGAAGGTGCGGTTTTAATTTTCAAATACATCAGTTTAAATCAGCGATTATAAAATTTTTGAGAATATTACCCATAAATCGGGTTAGATATTAGTAAATACTAAATAGTCCCCAAAAATTTAGTTTTAAAAATAAAAGTAATATTTTTAATTTATTTTAATCATTCAAAATAAAAGAAAAGATAAGTTTTTTTACAACTAAAAAGTACGTAATCATGATTCTTAATTTTTGTCAATGAAACGGTTATTATTGCATATTTTGAATTAATACTTATTTCTAACAATAGTTAAAATCAGTGAACGACTACTACTGTTTGATAGTTGAAAACCATTGAATATTAATATAATGTTATATTAATGAGATAACAGATGATGTGTAGTTATTGTAATAAAGATAAATTTATAAAATTCAATATAAAAATAAATGTATAAATACTACAAGGTCTGAAATGTATAATATTGTAAGGTAATACAATAATAATGTCGGTGTCATTAAGACATTATAGGTAATCCTCAAAGTTATATAATACATAATATATGGACATGAATGATATTTTTTTAATACTACATTCGTAGTATGCATAATAAATGATAATACGAAGTACATACAATAAAAAAATTAATATTATCTATGTCTTTAACCAGTGCGACCCCTTAGATAATTTCGTTTTACTTCTTGTTGGCTACTAAAATTCAAAACTCAGGTTGGTAACTTACCATACGTCCATAACTTGGCATTTAATTTGCTCGTCTAAGTATTAAATACTTGTAAATTAAAAATACTATTCCACATGATATTTGGTATTTACGCCTCATTAAAATTCTTAGAAAAGTTCATAGATACCGCAGCAGTGTAGTAGAAAATTAAATTAAGATGTTGTCTATTTTCAAAAAAAAAAAAATATATATATATATTATATATATTATATATAGACCTAAGAAAATTACCAGAAAAAAGTATAAGATATGCTATCAAAAATATTGTTGTGTTTTAATAATATATATATAGTAACATTTAGTGTGCCTATACACTTAAAATCATAAGAGAGCACTTATTTTTCAAACCTTACAAATTGACCGAGTGAAATAAGGGTTGTAGATTATGTCGAATGAATCATTCTGTATAATATTGGCCGCACATAATATATACGTAGTTATGCTTCGCAGTCTGCCGTATATTTACATATAATATAGTTCGAGATATCCCGAGGGTCGCGAAAAAAATATCCAGCCCGTGTATAATATAGGATGTTGTAGTCAACCGGAAATGTTATACGTATACAACATATATATTACTTGTGATGTGATTATTGTAGGCATAAAATCATGTATTATATAACTATTAGGGATGGTCAAATTTGTGTTTAGTAAATAGCAACCAAGAATAATGATTTTTGTTTTAAAAACAGACATAATACATATATATAAAAAAAAATCATAAAACTGTTTATTATGAAAAATAAATTATAATATATAACTAATAAATCATTTTGAAAATTAGAATCTGGGTAAAATAGAAAAGTCTCGTATTGTAATAAATCAGTTCAATGTTGGTGGATTTATCTCTGTTTAGCAGCAGTATTGATTGAAAAGTAAAAAATATATTAAGTACCTATATAAAATAGCTTTTGTCGATACAATTTATAATATGGTATAAGTTTTTCTATAGTCTTACCTTTAGATAGTATCTAACTTAGTTTTTGAAGAAAATCAATGACATGGTTGGTAAATATAGATTGAAAATATCTTTCTATAAACGATAGTCGGTAATATCAAATAATGTAATAGTGTTTTAATTTAGTTAATATTGAGTTATACTGGAGATCGAATTTGGAGGCATTCACAGTCGATCGGTAAATAATCGATCGTTTAACAAATGGAAATTCTGTGTATAGTATAATTATAGTGTGACACAGGTGTATGGTATATTATAATTTATAAATTGTTACTATATATTATAAATTTAGGTATAGGCAATTCTATATATATAGAACTCGGGTAATTTATAATTATACGTAGGTACATTAACCATTAAAATCGGGCAATACCATAAAAGATGGAATGAACACATGGCCCAATATGGTTCACACTTTATCCGTAATATATAATATTATTTATATCATAAAAACGTCTATACTTTGCGAGGGACTGCCATCTGCCACTGACTGTATTGTATACGTTATCTCTAAAAATGATAATTGACAGCTTTAAATCTTGAATATATAGCAGGTCGCAGGTGGCGATTACATGTCATGTATTCAATATAAAATAAATTATGTCATAATTATTACGATCCATGAGTCATGGACTTACAAGCCGTAACATCAATCCTTTATTTTTGTAAAGTATTACCACACACCTTCGTATAACGTGTAAATTTATAGAAAATGCATTGGTGCACAATTACATATTCATTAGTCAATAATAAACACAATACAAATTGTACGATGACGGTTTAACTAATTCATTTGAAATTGAAGTCGTCGTTGTTGTTCAATAAGAAGTTGTAAGTAATTTTTGGATGGTATCCAAGGGTTTTAAAAAATATTATATTTTTCGATATCTTAAATGAATAAGAAATTGATAAAAATAAATAATAATCTAATATAATATAATGAATAGTTTTTAAACAATTTATAGATGAGTATAATAATATATTTTGGTACACCATTTTTCAATTGCCATATTTTAATTATTACTTGACTCGTTTTCGTTTTCTGCTATATTTAAAATTTTTCAAACCAACCCTAAGTAATGTTCATTATTATGCAGACCATTATTTCTTCTCTAATGGATTTTGTTATTTAATAACTAGCTTTTAGAATTTACTACTAACTCACAATGCACTATAAAAATTATTTAATAAATCATATAGGTACCGACGGTACCGTCAAATATTGCCCACTATCAAATATCAAGCAAAGAAGTAAAGTTTCTATATGTTTTAGGTAGTAAAGTTAGGTACCTAATAAGATAAAATATATTATGTATTATCTTTATTTACTAGTAGGTACTTAAGTCCTAAATAATTTTAAAATCATTATATGTTATTGTAATTGGTATCGAAATCTTATCGATGCACTACTCCAGGTGAATCGTTACAGACCCGTTATTGCGTAGTTTTCAGTAATGTATATACATAAATTACACTACATTTCTTTAAACAATTGTATTTTATATCATAACATTAAATACATTTTGTATACAATTTACAACTTTCTAAACATTTTTAGGGGTGGGATTATGGCTAAACACCAACCTGTATACATATTGCGCAAACAATACATGCAAATACACAATAAATATATAGGTATATAAATAAATAATATTATTTATTTATGGGAAAAGTTAAAAATCAGTTTGCTGTGAACATTAAAAAACGTTTGTTTACGTTCATTTTTTTTTTAAATTTTATTTAGTCTGCGTTAAATTTATTTCGTATAAGTTAAACGGAAATGTTATAGATTTTAAAATCACGGAAACTGCGTGGATTTCAAACCACTACCGCTACTCACCCTCGCGCCTAAATATAGCTTGTATTATATATTTATAATAGTAATTTAAACTGTTTAATCGCATGAGTGGTTGTATTAATTTATCTTTGGAGACCATGCGGGCCGCAGGCCACCCGGGTTAATGCCGTTAAAGAGTCCACTACACACTGACATTGCCATGACGTAATCTCTATCTCTCAATACTTATTTTAAATAATAAATTATACATGAACGCGCGTGCACAATGCACATATATTTATATATTTATTTATATTTATATGTATAATGTATATATGTATGTCGTGTACGTGTCATAGCCAAACCAATATGAATTATGCAATTTATAATATCATATATGATATATCTAGGTACATATATTTTGTTCTATGTAAGTCCTCTATGAATGAAATTGCGTATAATACAAAATGGTATGATATTGATAGATATATATATTATAGATGCATTACTATTCAATTCAATAATATGTGTTATTAATTTTTTTTTAGTTTCGATAAGTGTACAAAATGTTATAATTTATAATATTATATATTAAGTATTCATTATTTAATACAGTCTGTGATACTTTTATTGGTATGTGCCTTGTATTAAGTTGATAAAATATTTGTTTATCATTATACTATATTTTACTGATACAATTCAAAAAACCCAAAATAGTTTTAAAACGATATTCCTTTTTAGTCCTAAAATATATTGCATGACATGCTGAATGATGAGTTTCCACGTAAGTAATAAGTATGTGGTGGCTTTTTAATGACATTAAATATAAAAAATGCTGTTAATTTCAAAAATATTAACATTGTAGTAATTATAAATATATATGCATATAACATTTGAGGATACTACTAGTGATATGGCAAACTTAGTTTTTTTAACACACACATATATATATGTTTATTAATGTAACATTAATTGTTCAATTATTTAAAAATATTATAGGTAATGAATTAATTAAATTAATGATCACATCGCATTATTCTTAACTGGGCATATGTAGCTGAATAAACATGAAATATCGTAATAGGTTATTTCGAGGAAAGTTGTGTATTGATGAGATTCATAGAAATGCTATCTGCGATTTGTAATGAGAGGTTATCGGAAATTCCAATTTCCGTGATCAACTTATCTAGGATACGCCGCAGGACAACATGTGATGCGTAGGTAGTTACCGCAGTAGGACGCATACTGCAATGTATAAGAATGTACCTATATTGCTTTAGAGCTGCAGTAGATATAATTTGTATACATTATATTACATCAATGTTAAAAAATAAGTCTATCTTGAATGGTTGGGGGCGAGTTCTTTTTATATACCTTACTGTGAAATTTCGCTTTCATCTGACGTATATACTGCAGGAATTCGTAAAATGCTAGTCAACCCGAATGCAATTTAATAATACAACGCAACAGCATATTATACATATATTAGGTTTTAGGTAAAATTATATGTTATATACTAGCCAGCAGACGATTCTTAGAACAGAGTATTTCGGGTTAATGACGACAATAATAAAAAGTAATAAATAAATATTATACATAAATAATGCATTTACGTATAAGAGCAAGCGAATTTAAAATTAAATTCTAATCGTCTTGCAAGCATCGAAAGTCCATTTGATATACTACACGTAAACAATTTCTAAGATTCACATGTTATACAAACCGACATACCATCATAATAATATGTTTGGAATAGTGTGCATATGTGTCTTATAAACGGAAAAGCTATGTTTACTGTGAGTTGAATTATACTATATTTATTGATGAGACACCATAAGTCTTATATTTTCACAAGATGAAAACAAGCCCCGAGATACGTAAACCAGCTGAGGTAATAAATAAATAAATAAATAAATAAAGACTATTTACATCACTTAACATATTTGCGGAAATCTGAAATACTAGTGTTTATTTATTAATTGATTATTAAGAGTTTATTAGTGTTGAAATCAGATTTTTTCGCCCGCTATGCTATCTTTGCTCCATATTTAATTGTCTATTGTTTTGTTACAAACAATTAAAACTGCTTATAAACTAACCAACTTCCAAACTATTTATGTCAAAATAGATGAATTAAATTTTACGTAACATTTTTCCTTTTATTGTAACATACACAACACCTCCCGTATTAGAATATACAAAATCAGAGTTATTTGAAATCTGATTTTCGAGATTTTCAAATATATTTAAAATTTTTTTAATTTTTTGTACTACGCTTAAATAGTGTCCATCCTATGGAGATAATATAAACTTTTACTTTTAAAATGACAATCTCCTTTATTAGTATTTTCTATTTAAATTTGTTTGTGTTGTTGTAATCGAGTTTCATACATTACTTACCACATAGTCATGGTTCAAGATTTATACATCGATTAGATTAAAATAAAATAGAATTAGTTTTACCTAGAATTAGTACACGAGTAGGAACTATCAAATCTTTAAATTCGACGGACTCTGTCTGCATCTAGCATGTCAAATTGGAACTATTGTTTAGTGATGTCTTTGAAGTTTATAGCACGCTAAGAAATACAAACTTTAATTAAAATATAAATCAATAGAAAACCAATTAGTAATATTAGTATTATATAAACATACTTGGTATGTTTTCGCATGCGTTATCATGAAATAACACACATTATGTCATTAAGTGCATTATTAATCTAACCAAGTCATTATTAAGTAAAGGGATAAGAGAAAACAACAATATTATAAAAACGTAATAAAAGAATGTTCAATTGAACAGCTGCTAAAATATTTTAATACCGGTCATCAGACAGTCGAGTGTCGTAAATTACGAAAATTACTCGTAATTATTAAAGATGACATTATCCATAGGTTGTTCCGCCTCGCTAAATCTTTAAGCGTTAGCGATTTAGTTGGATCGTTTGGGTATTATTGACACTATTAAGAAACGCCTTTGTTCGGTGGTGATTTGCGCATTGTTTGTTATAGTAAAATTATACTGAAGTATTTTCGTGTGGGATTATATTTTGTGTATCATTATTATTTTTATAGAGCTTCGGGGAAACTAAAAATCGAAAAAATATTATTTTTAACTTTTGTATTATCTTAAATTTTATTTTTGGATTAAAATAAACTTAATTTGGAGACAAAAACACGTTAATTAATGACTATGTTTGCTAAAAGTTCTATGGTAACTAAATTGAAATACTGGGTCAGTTTTTATTATTTGTATACAAGTATTGTTTTTGAGGAAAAGATCAAAAGATAAATCATTTGACTAATCTAAAAGTTAAGAAGTCATAACATAATATATTAAAAACAGAACTTCAATGATTGACGTAATCATATTTGTTAATTATGTCATCTTTTGAAAGTTCAAAAAGACTTACATCCTATGTTCATATATTTATATTCAAGAAAAAGCCTGGCAAAATGTAAAACATTTAAATCTGAAAACTAATTAAAATACCAGATTCTATTTTAAGAAGTTTATATTTCCATGAAGATAGATAGTAATTCAGTCATTGTTCACACAATTAAATGTAAAATTTAGTAGGAATTGTGAAACAATAGACGTACCCCGAAGAAATTCTTTTAAATGCATGTGCCATTTTTGTGAACTTTAAAAACATACAAATTTGTTTTTAAAACACGAGTAAAAGTAGCTAGATACTAAAATAGTTAATAAGTTTAAGGAATATTTTTTAAAAATTTAAAAGACGCGCGTCATGTCAAAAATCTCAAAATAGTTTATTATCTAATGACAAATTTTAATATATACCTATTTTCATCAAAGCGGCAGAGGAAATTTGTATAAGTAAGTTTATGTATATTATATAAGACCGTGATACATGTACAAACAATTTTTTTATTATAGTTACATGCCTCTATTCTCTAGATTTTAGTGAGGGTAACGATACTCATATTATTATATCACTGTATCTTAGCATAATATAATATATTAATATTATTGTATTTTGAATAATACCTAAGTATTTAAAACGGCGCTTCAAGTAGGCAATTTAGGGACGTTATTTTATTTTATGATAATTAAAACTGGATTTTTGTGCAGCTTAAACCTAAAAACGAGCAATTAAAATGTTAAAATGTGCAAAATCATGAAAAAATAAAATTTTAATGTTTTAGGTGGTACAAATTATAATTTTAATGCTGTTTATTTTTCATAATATTATTATTTATTCGTTGGAATTAATTATTATACGTATATTATATTAAAAATTAATTTGATTTAAATAAAATAATATTAATAATCTGATTTACAATAGTTGATTAAAATGTATATTATTATGTACATTTTTAAGTTTTTTCTGTAAAATTATGTATCTGTGTATATAATATGTATATATAACACGAGTTGACTACGGCTGTTGTGGATAGACTGTAGTAATGTATATGTACCTATATGTAATTCACAGTCGTAGTTGTATTGTCATTATCTTATTTTGTATTACCCATATCGATGTATATATATATATATAATTAAATTATTAGGTATAAAAGTCCAATACTTCATATAACAACATAATATAATAATGATAAAAGAGATAGATGTTATAATATATATTATGGAGCAAAAATATCTGTACAAAAGTATTAATTAGTAAATTTTTATAAAAAAAACTCGAAACGTGCAATTTTGTGCAAAAACCTAAAAATGTGCAATTTTGAGCAAAATAAAACCGTCTTTAAATTAATCTTAATCTCTTGATTTGAATTTGTAGTTAATTTCTATAGGATTTAGAACATGCCATAAAAAGATGCAATTTCACGGGAATCCAGTCTTTGATGATAATATATTAATATAAAAACAATATTATTTTAAGCATTTCAATCGTACTTAGAACATAATGTTACACTAAAAAAAAAATAACCTATTTAAAACAATGCTATTTACAGTAAAAAATGGTTTAGTTGCATTTTCGAAAATTGAAAACAAAATGAATATTAAACACATTAATTAAGTAGGGAAATTATAAAATAAGAAGAAATATAAACTACATATATTTTTATATAATTATAAATGTTAAGTCTAAGGGCTTGTAATAAAATATATTATAGTATATTAAATACCTATAAATTTTTATACTCATAAAAAATATCCATTAAATAATCTATATTGAAAATGGGACCAGAGAGGGGGACATTTATGCTTAATTTTTATATGCTTCAATTATATTTAAAAATTCTTAAAATCAGAATTTGAATAATTGCTAAAAGAAAAATTGGGCGAAATATTATTTTTTGTTTATTCAAACAAATCGTTAAAAGTTGATTAATCAATTTATTTTATAATAAATTATATTACATTGTATTTATGATACGTTTTACTTATTTTAAGGATTTATCATTCTGCTATACATGGTTTATATTAGAAACATTAAAATAATAGGTATTATTTTTTTTTAATAGACAGATGCAACAATAATGAATGATATTTATCATTTTTTTTTTTTTTTAATTTGTGTAAATACTAACTATATCGTATTTTTAACGGGATTCCATACTTGTATACATTATAAAAACAAATTGAAAAATCGTTTTGAATAAGTGAAAATCGAAGTGAATTCATCAAACCATAATTGTACATATATAGTTGTACAAAATACTGACGTCATCAAGGTACACGTTCCGCTATGGTACATACTACTCGGGCGCTGATGCGGCGGAAGTCCAAGAGGGCTTCCTGTAAATTATGCGTTTAGATCAATAACTGAAAGAAAAATGCATCTTTTTAGAACTTGCTGAGTAGATTTATAAAATCGTTGTAGATTATGTTTATATATGGATTACATTTTTCAAAAAAATATTGTACGTTTACAGTAAATATAATATGATTACGATTTTTTTCGAACAATTCGTAATAAATTATAAAAACCCGTTAACAAAATAAGATTTAGGTAAGCGCTTTTTTATATGTTATTGAGCCTCATACATACTATGTATATATATTCTCAGATATAGATTTTAGATACTTATAAGTTATATTGTTTACTCGTTAATGAAATATTATTTCACGTATTTATATAATATATCTATTAGCCTCATACTATCATAAATGTATTCCTGCTACGCGTATATTATAAAATCATTCATTATGTTTAACTAACATGGAAATTGTATTCATAAAGTATCAAGTATTATGTCCATAAAATAGAGGTATTTTTACCTATTTTAAGTATTTACAAATATATACCTCTGATATATTCCACATATCACATCATAGATGTGTAGTTCGATGCAATATTATAAAATTTTGTTGGTAATTCTCGATGGATTTATTGATGTACCATAATATTATTGTTTTTAAGCTATATAATATACCTAATTATTTTATAGATGTAATAGAATATTTAATTATATTCTAAAAAATCATGGTTTTGTTATGATAATTGTAAGTACACATTTTTTTTGTAATGCAATATGGATATGTAATTATAAAGTACCCAATTTGTTTAACACAGTTCTACCATCAAACGATAATTAATTGAACAATGCTTGTTCATAATTATTTCGTTTTTAAAAAACAACTTTTTGAATCTTTATTTACTACAAATTTATAATAATATGAGTTATAATAATAATATTAATATAGAAAAGAAAAAACAATACTGAATACAATAAGAATTGAATACACCTGAATAACAAACGGTATTCTGATTTCGAAAGAAAAATCAACGCCATATATATACGAAATATGTGAAGTAATTACTAATAATAATGGTCGAAGATCTACTGTCTGAATGTTGCAATTACAAAGAAGAGCTCATAAATGAAAAAATACTCAATACCTTGATGTAGTGTTAAGACCTGATCTAGTAAATAACTTCAACTAATTATTATTCTTATAAAAAATCCCAAATCCTACAATAACATTTAAAAAAATAAGCAATTTAAGTTAAAATTGTTTAAAAAGTTATGGACTATAAGAATATGCAACCAATGCTTGTTGTAGATCAATGAAAAAAAAATATATATAATAATAATAATAATAATAATAATACAATAGGAGCTACTTTGTATTCAGGTGTATGAAACGAGACTAGTATAAGTACTCAACACCAACAGTCGCTGTTACATATACTGTTTCACATTGTTATTATTGTGATTGATAAATTATTTGTAAACGATAAAAAAATGTTTGAAACAATGAGGTCATATTACTTTGAATAAATTCAGTTGACATAAACAAACCGGTAATAATATGATATGCCAACATAAAAGGATGTGTTTGTGTGAATTGTGAAACAAACGATTAAAAAATTATGTTTAATATGTTATTATGTGATATAACGTTCACAATAGCGTACTCTTAAATTTCAATGGAAATAATTTTATTTGTTGTCAATCTATCATGGAATAAATTAAATGTTCACATACACACATACACACATATACAGACACAAATATGTCAAATGCATACCGAAAAGTTAAAACAAATAAAAGAAAAGTTAGTATATATAAAAAATAATAATAATAAAAAAATATTGCAAAATAAAAGTCTATTTAGTATATTTTAGGTTCGAAATAAATGTCAAATGTGGTTAAACGTATATGCGGTACATACCAGATTTTAATACATAATAAAATAAAATTGTATAGAACATGAAATTAAAAAAAAAAATTGTTTAAATAATATGTCTGTATCATATCATAATATGCTACCTATTTACTGCTATTTATGCTTTGTGTGTTTCTTAAAACGATTAAAAATTTAAAACGTTATTACGACAAACGGATAACCGTCGACTAGAAATAGGGTGACCAGTTGGTTATGTTGGTCATTATCTACAATTTTTATTTTAAGATAAAATTACAATACAATCTTCTGTTGGTGGATAAACAAAACAGATAGCATGCAACAAGAATTTGACAGATGTCAATACTGTCTCTTTTCTTTTTTTTTGCTGGTGACAGTTCGTATTCATCACAGTTAGAGGCAATGAAATTCTATGGGTTAATATTAATAAACATTTGGATGTATTTTGAGTTTTGACTCAATTTTGACAACTATTTGAGCTTATATGAAATAAAAGTTATTCGTAAATATATTTTATTATTGGAACATTTATGTATATGTATAATAAACTATGATAATATTAAAAAATTAAACTAGCAAAATACTGTGCAGACTGCAGACTGATAAGTTTTTACATTTTTTCAGGGCGTCAAAAATTTTAGTAAATTATAAAATTAGTCCGAAAAAACAATAAACAATAATAATTAGTACAACAAGTATCGTTCAATTATCCATACATTATTTAATTATGAGTAATTACATACCATCGTGATGGAAACATTAAAACGTACTTCTATATCAAATACTATATTGTAGATAAAATGTTTTATTGATTACTTGTTTTTTTATCATCCGGTTCATATATATGATGCTGGATTGAAAGTATCATAATTTAATACTTCTAATCTAATTAATATTTATTAAGACTGTAGTTGCTGTTTAATAATATTCGATGGTGTAAACTTCAAAAGGAAAAATGTAGTATATGGACTGTGCGTGTGGCTATGATAACGAAATATTACCCTCTTAATTTAATACAGTGAAAATTGAGTTTCAAGCTATTTTTAAGTAATGATTTTGTTGTTTAAATTACTTACTAACTGGACGATGGATTTTACATATCTACCGCTTTCATACGATAGAATTGCCACGCAATGTCGCCGATAACATCATTATAATATACTATATTATAATAATAGTCTATTATATAGAGCCGAGTGTTAAACCAAAAGCTACCATGGGACATTTTATTTTTCGAAATTGAGTTTTTACTGTACATTATTCAAACTGTTATCTTTAAATTGGTGCAATTTCCGTAACTTTCACGTTGATCGAATAAAAAGTTATGTACAAAGAACATCAAACGTCTATTAAAAAAAAAAAAAAAATAATGCATGTAAAATTACATTTTGTTTGAAAAAATTTAGAAAAAGGTACTCGCTGCATCTTGACTATACAAACGAGATAGGTATATAATGAAATAGGTCACGTACTGTATTATACAATAGACATCGTGACGAAGAACCCGTCGCAAGTTCGCTCTTCTGAGTGCTAATAATTCCTGCTACAATCATCGAAACCTATTTGGAATACGTTTTAGATCAACATTCGTTTCATGTAAAGCTTTCTCATGCGCTGCGCATTTTATATACAGACATTTAATGTTGCGTAATACGCGTTAGACTTGACACACGGTCGCATATCGCCGTATCGTTCGATCGGTAAGAGTTTTGTTCAATCGTCTATGCTAACCTATTCTAAGATGTGTTTGACTTACAGTTTAATATTCGGACACCCTCGGGGTATGCATAGCGTACATGTAAAGCCGGTGTAAAACCACTGCCGCCGACCCGCGGACATGCAAGTGGCTATAGGAACTTCACGACTGTAATCCATTTGAGATAACACGCAACGAACAAGACAGCGAACTTTTGTGTAGCTGCAGGCGGTATCTATAGTTATAACGTGAATGAAATCCACGATTTCGGTTTAAACCTCAATCGATCGCAATTGGGTTGTTAATTTTAGTGTGCCTATACATTATATAGTAGTCATATACGTTATGTTTGAAAAAAAAATCGTTGGATTAGACTAAGATAAATTTTTCATAGAAGTCTTATATAATTAATTCATGTGGTCATGCTGATTCTATAATAATTGTCTGTGTTAAATATTTACGAGTAACAATATTTGTAGTGGGGATCACTCGATCACATATTATACGAGTACATGTATGCGATAATGTAGGGACACATCCCACTTATAATTTATTTTTTTTTTGAATACGTCAAGTAGGAAAGTCAAAACGAATATGTAGATATTATCAATCAAATTTAAACAGTATAGTGGTCTAAATGGTGATAAAAAATATAATTTAAATGTTTGACTTTATTTTTTATTTACTATACACACAATGTGAATAATTTTAAATCGTAATAGCTTAAAAATGTAATATTGTAGTTCATATTATTATTAAAAACAAATTTAGTTATTTAATTGAAGATAATTCATATTTCATAAATTAGTGATGATAAACAGTAACAATATATGCGTTTTTGTATAGTTACAGTATTATGGTACAATTATACTCTATATTTTTGTATAGTATATTACATCATAAAGAACACAATATATTTATCACCAATCTTACCATATCGTAAGAGGAGGGTGCTTATAGTCTCCTAAAAAATTCTTGATCCTATTCCTCCAAATATTGCCTAATTCAACCTTGTCAGTATAATAAATTATGTTAATATACGAATAACAATTGATATTTCTAGTTATACTGCTGTTTTATTGCAGTGCATTTTTTTGAGATTCTTTCTAGTACCTACATAGTTAGTCCGTATAACAGATAATATAGGTATTTCGAAAGTGTAACTTTTATTTTGGATTTTCAGATAATTTTATTCATAATTGGAGCATAAAATTTATACATTTTTAATTTTTTAGTATATAGGTAATCAAAAATAAAAATATAATTTTATAAAGTGATGATTAATGCATTGTTAAAATTTAATATTTATAAAATATATGAATATAAAATTTTAAAGTAAACTTGTTTTATGTTTTTGTTGTAGAATAAATATTATACTATAAAATGATGTCAAGCGATAAAAATTATCGTCAATGAGCAATTTTTCGTCATTATTTTTAATTTTTAAATTATTGCATGTTTTTTAAATATTGTTTTAGATATTAAATTGATATTTTGCAATAAAATTAAAATCATAAAAACTTTTTTAGTTAACTACTATTGCGGTCAAAAGATATTTTTGGCTGATTTCCTTTTCCTAAACAAAACTTTCACGTATACGTGACTGTGATAATTGTGTAGAATAATTATTTTAATGTTTGCTTAAGTATTATCGTATAATATCATGTTATTTTTAATCGTTGAATATAATAAATTGATATATTTCGATATTTTGACGCATATTCTATTTTAATGACAAATTTACATTTTACGAACTTTTTGGTCACAATTATTTATACAGTATAATAGGTATATTACGTGCTTATAAAAACATTTTGTTAATTAAAAAGAAGTTAGATAGAACTATATATTTTTGTTAAAATGATTACCTACAGTAAATATACCTATACACACAATAAATTATTTACATATACTGGAGTACCTATTAAAAATTTAAATCATCGATTCATTTTATTGTAAAAAATGCATGGTTTCTATTGCTACCTTAAAATGTATACACGATCTAAAATTGAATACTACATTAATAAAAATAACATTGTCGTTGAGATAAAATTAATTCATTTATGATGGTAATATCAGGGATATAAAATTATACTTATAATGGTTGAAAGTTGTTATATGAATATTACTGTTTTAAATAATTTCATGAATTATAATATAATTTATTATAACACTGAAATTCATGAAATCTCATGTCAGTTTTTGACCTATAAAAACAATAACGTTCATATTTGGTTTAATTTTATTTTCTTACAAGACCTCACTGAGTGACAACTTATTAGAACAAAAATTGTTATAAACGTTAAAATTTTTTGAATACCATCAACACTAATATGTGTGACTTGTTTTATTCCATAATATATTAAATTCATAATAACACGTTTAATTAATACTATAACTTGATTATTCATTTATTTATATGTTTTAATGTAATATTGTAGGTACCAAGTTTTTTCAATAAAAAAAAAAAATATATTTGATTTTTCCATTAAAATAACAATTTATTCCAAAATATATTAATACAATACCATTTGATATTAAATTGATTTTAATTTTATCGTCAATGTGAAGTTGATTAAAAATAATTTACTAGTATAGCATATTTTTAAAGAGGACACCATGAAATATTTTAAGAGACGATCGTTCATATATTTTAGAGGTATATGAATAGTAAATGAAAAAGGAACAAATGGAATTCGTGGTACAAACGTGGAATGATTTTTATTATGGAAACGAAGAACTATACTTAGGGGGCGGCCGTGGCATATTCTACAAGGGAGTGAGTAAAAAGTGACAAAGACTGAGAAGAATAATGAAAATGCATCTTTTTCAGTAAATATAAAATACCGCTGAACCTTATGTCATAATATAAAATATGATTATTTGATGGCACTGTTTAGTACTACTTTATATATCAAAGTAATGAGATTGAAATGAAAATGTAATAAAAATTTCAAGTTCAAAATTCACAAAATTTCCAATTTATTATTGTACAATAATACACATAACATCTACAATATTCAATATTAAGTCATATGCTCGAATTGTCAAATTTAATTAAATTTACTTATCAATTACTATTCTTTGTAGTTAATATTACTTAATTAAGTTCTTATGTACGGTTTTCTAAAATAGCAATAATTACATTTCGTCCGCCGTCTAATTAAGTTTACTTAGTGAAATTCAATAGTGTTTAGGAATTGTAACTTTCCTTGTAGGTAAGCATTATTAATATTACTTTTCTATAACAATATGGAATTGAATAACTAGGTGTATATCCGTTGAGTATTAGTAGGAATATAACATAATATATAAATATTTATTAAAATTAAAAAATATGTACCAAATAATAAACATTATTAACTCGATATTATAATTTTCTAGTTTAAAAATATTACACTTATTTACATGATTTATGATTTAACACGAAGGTTGTTTACTATTAATACTTACTTGAAATTCTGTAAGTTTAATTCCAAAGTATAAGTTTTATAATATCTATATTTTAGATATTTTAATAATAATAAATTGTATATTCGCTTTTTAGTTTTGTAGGCTGTTAAAAAAAAACAAAAATCATTAATTATTAAAATAACAACTGAAAATAGATCGTTAATAGTTCTGTAAAAATAATAATAAAAACAGGACTCTTGTAAAGTAGTTTTATTGAAAACACAATTTTAATAAAATTATTTTAGTGTTTTTATTATTTTTATTTTTGTGTTTACTTCTTGTTTATAAGTATTGGTTTTTGACCTTGTTAACGCAAACTTTGAATTTAATTTATTTGTTTATTTTCGTAATATTGAGTTGTATCTGATGAAATTATTTAATATAATATGTAACTGTCAATTTGCTTCAACATAGTTATTTGTTATTCTATGCTTTATACAATTATTTAAATATTCCAATCTTAGTTTTCATCATGAATAATATTTAAAGTAATACTAAATATCAATAAATTTTTGATTTATAAACTTTTAAATTAAATTAGGTATATATTTTTTTAATTATATTTTATCTTCTATTAATTTACTGGCATTCTTTTCAAATGTTTATCTTACCATGTTTCAGCATAATTGGTATTATAGTTGAGTAAATATTTAGATTTTATACATATTTTGTAATAACCAATGGTCATAGTTGCAGTGGCTTTTTCTAAATAATAATAAAGATACAAAAAAAATATTATTTACTTGTTCTGTACGAGTCTATTAAGACTCGTAATTCATTGTGTTAGGTTTTTTTAATAAATTATATTAAAGCTAATGATCGAAGATTTTAAATTGTTTTCACGTGAAATATATTTATTGATTATTTTTCTGGGTAGGTAATTTGTATTAGTTTAAATATGTATTCATTAAGTACGTTCAAAGTGCTAGGTACTTTATTATTGTTTTTTCTTATTTGAATGTATTTTTTTGCGTGGATCAAAGAGCAAACAAATATAAATATATAATACCTATTGCGATATCACGATGGTTTACTAATTAAAAACGGTAGTATAATTCAGATGTCATTAACGGGAGTTTTTAAATAAGAAAATAATTACAGAACTACCTACTGGTTGTTGGGTTGTGATAAAAAAAAAAATAAATAAACATTTATTATAAATGAATATATAATATTATGTTTTATTATATACTTTATATCATCTTAAATAAGTAGGTATTTAATTTTCGAACATTCCTCACAGCAGCTGCACTTTATGAACATTATTGACATTGATTATAGTACTGTACATCTATAATGTACCACGTATATAAAAAGTTTTAAAGTAATTTAAATTCGTTATATTTATAATTTAAATCTAAAAATATAATGCACTAGCCCACATCCGTCTGTGTATAATACTGTATTGATAACTACTGGAGATAACTGATACTTCAATTATTTTAACATTTTTGTAAAAATGATATGTATGGTGTGTGTATAGGCTGTAAGTCATAGTTATTGATAGCCTAAACTTGACATATGTATTTATCCAGATTGTTCCAGTTGGAAGAGTAATCAATTTTCATATGACCAAGAGTGTTGTAGCGGAATTGACTAGTTACCACGTTTTCAGTTGAATATAATTCTCCACTATTGGCCATGTAAGCCCGAAACAGTACAGACTCCATGTCTCTGAAAGCATATTAATAATAAAATTAATTGCGTTGTAAATATAGTAGCAATCAGATATTGTGTATCAATCATAATACATTAAAAACTGCATTATATTAACCTAATTTATTATTACATTTTTTTCAATTTCAAGTATAGGACGTAAATAATGTATTATTTTATATGTATGCTTCGTAAATAGTTAATTAATTCTATTTTAATTTTTTATAACTATAAAATACAAAACAGTACCTAATATATTTTTAAATCATATTAAGATCATTACTATTATATAAAAAAAAATAGTTGCACTAAATTCATTTTTATACAAATAAATTTTATTTTATTTTCAATAAAGTCCATTAGTCATACTCAGCTCTAACAAGATTTTAAAAAGTAGTTCCACCGTTATAAAGTTTTGTATAATGAGTATATTTTTCCATACTGCATTATTCATTATGTACAAAATCAATAGTCATTGTCGTTCAAAGTTCAAATACGAAAAAAAAAACTTCGTGTCATATACACAGTTACACAATATTTTTTAGTTGGAAAAATCTTAATCTATGGTAATAATATTTACTAATATATTCAATTTAAATATAATAGTTTTTGAAATTGTATTTATAAAATGTTTATGCTTAAATGAAAATTATATTCATTTTAATACTCAATTCTCAAATGCATTAAAATATCGATTTATTATATTACATAAAATATCTATAATATTAACAATCAATTGAGTTGGTGCATGATGTATGAGTTATTATTATTTTAGGATTGTACCTATATTATATTCATTGTTAAAGTTTTTGTTAAATAGCGTTTTTTTTTTTTTTGTTGCAATAAGAATAACCTAATAAAATATATAAGGTATATTAAAAAAAAAGGGAAAAGCCGTTTTTTATTTTTTTATTATCATTATTTTGGTATAGGTATTCTAATTTAATCTCACAAGAATCAATAAAATTCTACAGGAAGTTTTTAATAATTTCGTTGAAATTATACGTATATAACATTAGAATATAATCGTTATAATGTTTAACGTATGTAATGTAAAAAGTTTTCGATAGCTTTTTCAAACTTCCGGTAGAACGGTAGAATGGTTTTACAGTTGAAATATTTTTAATAAAAATTGTATTTCAAAAAGGTTTTACAAACTTTCATTTATACACACACATTATACTTACATACGCACACATATAATATGGGATTTCTACATGGATGATTATCAAGAAACAACGGTTAGTTAATATCATCAACGGGGCTACAATACTTACCAAACCATAAAGATAAATATAATACTATCATTACTTTAGTTGATCTTGATTTTTATCGAATGTTCATTATTTTTCTTAAATATTTTATTGTAAATACTAGTAAAGTTTATCCACAAAAAAATAACTGCATAATGTAGTATATAATCAGAATAATTTTATGGTAGCTATACCAGTGTTTTTGTACAACGAAGAAACATCAATTATCATTTTTTCTGCGAAAGTATTCTTTTTACCAGTAAAAAATTTATCGATTGCGTCGACCAATCTTTGAATAAATAGGTTACATCCGGACTTATATACACTAATAAACACTTAAACTGATATTTTTGGTAAATTTATAATAACATAAAGTTGTTAAATCTCTAGTTATGACATATATAATATATATATATATATATTATATAGTATATACATTATACATATAACTAGCAGATATCACATATCGCATCAAATTCATATTGTAAGCAGTATATAAATATATATGTTTATCAAAAAAAAAAAAAGATTAATTATTTACAAAAACGTATTATACATAAAAGTATTATTGGAAATAAAAGTATAAGTATTATTAGTTATTGATTATCTTTAATTTTCCAATATGTCCTCGTGTTAACATAAAAATTAACTAAAGCATATTCTAATATATTTTTGTTTCCGCATGAAGTATTGAATTTAAAAATAAAAACTGATTCGTGTATAATAATAAGATAAAATAAATAAGTCATAAAAACAAAAACAATAAATCAAAAAAAAAAATCTATAGCACACAATTTTTTTTTTTTACTATTATTTAAATAAAAAAAAAAGATAGACTCACCACACATATTAAATTTGTATTGAATCATTATTTAAAAAAATGACAATTTAATTTAGTTTTGCAAAAACTCTTACATTGTTTTTTTCCATACCATATAATATATTTTGGGTTTTCCGATTTTTGATAAAAAAAAAAAAGAAAAAGAAAAGATAATGAATATTTGAGTAATATTATTTTTTTTATGTGTTAAATTGTATTATAAGTCGATGAAATCAACATAGAAAAATGTCCAGCGAAATCGATAAAACCCCAGCCTACAAATAATATAGAAGTATACGAACGAACAAATATATATTTTTGAATTTTTTCCACACACGAGTGGTTTCGGGTCGTTTTTGGTGTGAAAAAAAGCGATTTTAGCAATAACTCATAGTGAACACTAAACACTTAATACGCTAGACTACCGTAAGTGAAATTCGCTGCAAGTATAAATAATAATAACACTATTACTACTATTTTATATAACGGTCGAGTAGGATTCAATAAAAGTGTGAAGTGAATTTATTTACGGGCGATTCTAATATAGAGTTACTCAAACATAATCTGTAATTCGGTAATCTTGAAATATATTGCAATGAAAATGCTTTTAGTCAGACACTTTCAATGACAGGTGAAGTAGTGTAGTACCTATATGTACATAGGCACATTTTATATTATATATACTACATGGTTCTATGTTAACTTCATAATAAAATTATAAATCGTGAATAGATTTTAGTTGAAATTCTTGTACACGTACACACAAATAAACAATAAAATAAAATATAATTTACAGAGTGATTCATGAAACATATTCATCTATTTTTTTGTAATAATGCAGATATTAAAAATTTGATAATTGGAATTTTTTTTATATATTCCTATTGAGTATATCTTTAAGTTCTAGATATTTTTTTATACAGCTTAAGAAGTGCCTTGTGGAGATATAAACTTCTGTTTTGAAAATAAGAACTCGAGTATATTACGAGTATAAGTTTGTACTGTAATATCTCAATAATTTGAATACATGGTATTAAGTACACTGAAAAATTCCAAAATGAGAATTTTAATAGACTTTTTGCCTAAGGAAAAAATTGGGGTGAGCATTATTGACGAATAATTATTTAGTATAATAAGATATAGGTTTGAGTATAAAATTGTGTGGGTATCATTCATTTTTACGATCACTAAGGCCTACGATTTTGATTCGCGTAAAATATTTATTACATAATCATTAATAGTATATTATATTTCAGGATGCACATGCGTACGAACACGAGTATATAGGTTCACGCTACAGGTACACGTGACGATTTATTTAATCGAAGGAAAACTGTTAAAATTTTTCAAATATAAAGTTCTGCAGCGTTCACTAATTTATACACAATATACATTATACATAATATGATTAATAAAATATAGTATTAAAACGATTAATATCACTCAATGGATTTTATTGTGGCGAAAGTATTTTCCTATCGAAGCATTATTAAATTCCACCGTTGTATGATGCTTGGTACAACAGTGGCTGTACACTTTTTTAGAGCGTACAAATTAAATTGCGCACGTTATATTCTTGGAAATTATTTAATAAGACTTAACACAGATACTATACAGTTTCGTCTAAAATATAATGTAATGAAGAAGTATAGAAAGTTTAATAATATAATATTGTACTACATTATAGTCGAGCTTGTGTATATTTGATTGAATGATGTAAAATGTGTGGTATACAACTATAACTATTATTTTCTTAAATTAAAAAAGAAATTGATCATTATCTAGTATAGGAATCATATAATATTATATTAAAATTGTTGTATAACGCGTGTTTGTTTTTTACCGTATGCGATTCATTTTTACTACTAAGTGTATACTATATAGTATAATATATTGTACATATTATTTTTTGTTGGTATATAGATAATTTTTTTTAACTTATATAAGTATATCAATTTTTCACAAGTAAATCTATTATATTTATAAAAAACATGCAATGCACTGTCTATGTATAATAATATTAATATAATAATTAATATAATAATATAATAATACAAAAAAAGTATATAATAAAAGTATATTAGGTGTAGTCAAAAGTTAGAAGTTCTCAATAGCTTTGTTTATGAATGAAATAGGCAATATGAAATGTTATATAATTTAAAAGTATTGAAAAAAATAAAAATAAAACTATTGAAAATGTTCATGTAATTAACAATTTCAAGCAATGTACCTATTATACTAATTAATATGTATCCTCCTATAATGTATTAATACATACAACGAATGGCTAAATGTTTGATAATAACTAAATATATTATAATTTTATAATTCGTTGTTATATACTTCAGTTAGCCTTTTACGATTAAACATTTTATTTTTTTGTTGTGGAATTCTAAACAACAATGAACTGTATTATAGATATATAATTATAGGTAGTATAGGTATTGCTTGATGTAGGTAGGTACTCAATGTTATTGTTCATTTTTTCATTGTTATTTTTTACTTATTGTACTTTTTTACTATTTTTTTACTTAAAAAAAAAAAAAAAAAACAGAATTAATAACACAATATAATATTTATTTATGTATATCCCCGAACGAGAACTGAATTATTATTTTATTTGTTATATTTACATATTGTTTTGAATGATATACTTACAAGTTACATCAAAATGTAGCTTGTTAACGTTTGGTTGAAAAAAATATGTACTAAACAAAATGCCCAACTACTGTACTTATTATAGTTATTATACTAATTGGTACTTCACAGATTTTCGGAACAATTGTTAAGACCAGTACCTCAACGCGTTACTAATTAATCAGTTATCATAGAATTTCAAAATATATGGGCCTCAATTTTATTTACATTATTTGAATATATTGTATATTTTACCATTATTACTCTATAAACTGTGTATTTTTAAACTAAGATATGATTTTATTTTCACTTATTGCATTTAAATGCAGACGATACGCGTAAATAAATATTATACTATATAATATTTATATTATAATATATAACTAGCAAGCTATTTAACCATCATTAATTCGCTAATTACTTACGTCCGTTTTAGATAAATGTATTCATGTTATCATACCTACGCCCTAATTATTATTTAGCTATTAATTCAGCACTAGATATTACCATGCTCATTCGTCAAACTTTAATTACCTACTCAGTTATTCTAATATGTAATTTTCTTCATAATATTCATATATATATATATTATGCTTATTATTATTATTATTATTATTATTATTATTATTATTATACAATATACAATATACATACTGTAATTATTACCTAATCGTTCTAGTGTATTATTATTATTATGTTATATGTTATACAGTTAGTAATTTTGTAATTGTTGAAATTGATGGTTTAATATTTGGCTTATAAAAGAAAAAAAAATAGTAAACTGAATTTAATATATTTACTTATTTATTATTAAATGTCGTAGAAATAATCTTGTTTAACAATTTTTACGAAACTCAAATAATTTTAAATATTCGACAATGAGATAAGCAATATGATTATAATATATAATATATATTCAATATGTACAATATAATTATACAAAGTATTGTATTTGGTTTTGATCACTAGTCATTGGATTTAACGTCCACATGTGTAACAAGTATATTTTGGAAGGAAAATCTGTGTACTCAAGCAATTCTTGCTGACGATAAAAATATTTTTAAAATTAAAACCAATAAAGTCTAACAAAAACGCAATAGCTAGGTATGTATTAAACATTTTTTCTTATTTGAATAAAAATACTCAATATTGTCAGATTCGTGGAAAAGGGAATAGTAGCCATGACTTGGTTAAGAAATTGGATGCGGTCCAATTACTATATATATATAAGCCCGTGTCTACAGTTTTTTTTCAACGATTACTTCCAATCGATAATGAAATGTTTCTCATTCTGACATGAATTACACCTTATCTAATTAAAAATAAATTGAATTTGGTGTATATAGTATTATTTTAATTTCCACAATACAGGTTTGTTTGTAATTTTTTTTTTTTTTGAATCCAAGCTATTTCAATTTTTCCACGACAATCAAAGTACTTCGAAAGAAAATCAAATTATTTGTGTATCCCACTTATATTATTTTCTTTTTAAGTTATATATTTATAATTATTTTTTTTTTGTTTTTTCGTTATAAATTACGTTGTATTTTATTAAAACGCAGAATACGAATAAAATATTCAAACATCGTAACTTATAGAGATGCTTTTTTATTTTATTTTTTATAATATATTATATTATAGCAAGTGTTGGATAGTTTTCTCTCCAAGATAATAATTTTTCAATTAATAATATTCACTTGAATGTGCTATTGAACTATTCACTATTTGTTGTTTTATAAAATGTGTTTATCATGTTCGATCAATGTTATCAAGAATCAAATTTTTATTTTTTTTAGAGATTTAGAATGTGGTAAGAGTTATAAATCGAGGTACTGATTATGTAATTAAAATAAAAATAATTTAAATAGACGAATGAATAAATTAGTTACAATTGCAAAGTTGTAAATTAGTTGTGAATTGCATTTAAACTAATTATGGATCTATTCATTTTTTAGTTAAATCAAGTATTTTAATTATATAAATAAAAAATTATATTTACAAATTTGTTCCCAAATCATCAAACTTAAATTTTTATTTTAGATAAATTATAAATGATAGCTGTTTGATATGTCTTTATACTTGACTTTTTAGTATGACAAATTCTTTTGTTTATACCAATGGTTTCTTAAAATATACTTTCCCCTAATATATTTTCCAGTCTGAAATTTTACTTTTGTGATTATATTGGGTTCAAACATTTTGCTTTATGAACTACTCGTATAATGTACCTAAATAAAATATCCCCTGTGTCCGTTCACTACTTGTGTTTTACAAAGATTATTAAAAATTATCTATTTAAGATAATCAGATATCAGGTAATTTATCGACATTTTATCTAGAAAATATAATTAACAAAACTTCAAATATTTATACAAATAATAGATAAAAGATTATCAAATTTATCTAGATAAAAACCAGATAGTTTAAAACTTAAGTTGGTAAAATAGCGGTTTTACTATGAATATACTGCTATAATACGAGTTCATATAAGTTAAAATGTTTATAATAGTAAATATCCTGGTGTTTTAAATATGATTACCCATCGGTGTATAATGAATAATATTTTATTATGAAATAACTATAATAAAACACTCGTAATAAATAAAAATCTAAAAGAATAACATTATAATAAAATAAATCATCTATAGCCAATCTCTAAAAAAACAAACGATTCCTTCATAAAAAAAAATTAAAAAGTAAAATTAAGAATCTTGTTAGATAATAGGTATATTATGTATCTAATAATTATTTTATTTAAATTTGATAGATAAAAATAAATTTTAAATTGCTTATAACTAGATAAAGTAACAAATAAAATATAAATAATATTGCATAATTCTGCTTTCAAGTAGGTTTTAACTAAAAGCATTTAAATTATGTTTTATTTTTCATCATAGGCTACGAATAACTTTGTTACAACATTAAATAGTATTTTTTTTTTTAGATTAAAAAAATCATTGGTATCTTCCATTTTTGTTTTGTATGTGATTAATATATTTTGACATTTGGCTAAAAAATAATATTTGCATTATACACGCAAAACAATGAACGTGGTTCAATTTAATCCATATACCACAATCAAAATTACATTATAATGATCAGGGGCGATATCATAATAGAGGTTGTAAATTGTAACCTTATTCCCTGGTACCCAATTCCAATAATATAGCCAAACTACATGCGTCATCAAAGCATTATATTATTATGTCATAACGTGTGCGACAATTCTATTATGTGCGATTTGTTTAGTAAATAGTATTCTGCTAATGGATTGTATCGTACAATATAATAATATAACTAAGATGACAAATCATCAGTTACGACGGTAAAAGTCATATTAGTATTTTATTTAGATTTTTTTGTTGTTATCGATTTCACTAGATGACAAAAGAAATTGAATAATATAATATATGTAAAATAACATTGTGGTATATACTATATACATGTCTTAAAATGAACTGTACTGTAACTAAGCGTATGTTGAGAATTTGAACTGTAAACGGTTCCGTGGAGAAATTTGATCTCATACTATGTTATTAGGTACGTGAAAAATAACGATTTAATCATGGTTGAATTACTGTTTTAATGAATGGTCTGAGCATTATGTTACGCTACAGCCAAATTGATTTTCACGTAGATCAAATTCAGAAGTGTATTAAAACTATATCGCAAGGATAAAACCATTATTATAACTGGTATTTAAAATAGCACTATCGAAAAATAACAATATAACGTTAAATATTTATATTATGTTTAACGTTTAACAGAATAATAATTCAACACAGTAACTGTTCACTAACAATGATATATATTTTACAACCTACACAAAAACTCGAGTAAACAATTATTGACATTATTTAACATGATGTAAACAGACGTCAAACTGAATTATAGTCTTTTAAATCGTATATCATGGGAACCGCAGAATACGTAAAAAAGATAGAAATAGTACCTAGGTGGCGAAAGCCAAACACTTGCAATATAGTCAAACACTCACGAATCATAAAATAAAAAATACACTAATGTTTTGTGTAAAATTCGCAATACGAACGTCGTACCTATATTGCATGACACGAAATGGTTACAGTGAAATGAAGTGTGCAAAACGAGTTTGTATAGAAATTGAGTGTTTTGTGATACACGTGCATAGGGCATCGATGTGTTTTTTTAAGAAATTCGATTTTTAAGTAAATATTTTAATTGAAAAAACACCGTGTACATTAAAAATTGAGGTTTGGGATCAGCCAATACGCGTTCTGATGAATTATGCGTATGATATTATGGGCATGTACTTGCATGCCAACACGTGTGTATGTGTTTAGTGTTTACCTATATAATAATTTATAAAGGGTGGTACTCGAAATAGACCTATAACTCGAAAATACTTTATAAACCGATTATTATAAAGCGTTTTCCTCCTGGTGCGGTATGTGCAATTATCGATCAGAACATAATGCCCAAAATACATCGCGCATTCACGCCACTATAATAGTAAGGAAAATATAAAATGCATAATAATATAATATTATGCACAAGTGTTGACGAAAACCATCGCCGTAGTTTTTGCGATTCGATCGGATTCTTGTTCGATATGATAATAATATATTATTTAGATTCAAGACGAAATATATGACTCGACCGTCTATATATAATAATATATACTTGGAGGTGTGTTGACGATTTAACAACCTGACACCTGTCGTTAAAGTACTATGAAGAGACGTATTACGTTCTAAAAACGTGATGCGGAGATTCGGAGCACGGATACTTACGTCATATTTTCAGAATATTCCCGAGAGCGTGTCAAACAAACTACTAAATGTCCTCACTCCCAAGTGCAAAATTCCCCAGGAAGATAGAAAAAATCAAAATCAATAATAAAAAAGGTATAAAAAAAAATAGGAAACGCTCTGCTGTACAGTAAGTATCGAGTATATCAATGAGGAGTGATCGCATCACTGCAATAAATGCTTTAAATTTAAATAAAAATAAATGGTAAAAATTATAAACGAAAAATGATTCTGAGAAAAAATGGTCTGTCAGTTTATATTTTATTAAACCGTTATTAAAACAATTTATTTTACTTTGACTAATATAGTAGACTAAATTTTTTTTCCCGAAAGAATTACATTAGAAAATGGCACTTTGTATAAATAATATAACAATATACATAAAAATCAAAAGAAGTTCTAACCCATGAATAATATTTTTAAATAATAAATAATTAAACTTTTTATTCTTTATTTAAATATTTAATTTCGCCCTAATTCAACTTCCATGTCAATAAAAAAAGTGCTTATATATTTTTTGGTTTCATTATAAACTGTTTATGGGTAATTGTTTTAAATTATCAATTTTTAACTATAAAAATTCAACATTTTATAAATTGTTAATTAAATAAAATAATTTGTAAATTTTTGTAATGCTATTCAAAAATATAACTTGAATTATTTATAAAATAAAATTGTGATTATGTATTTTTAAATAATTATAAAAAACTTATAAAGTACATTGCATTACATTCTCAAACATACTAACAAAAAAATATAAATTATTTATTAAATAAATAATTATAAATAGATACATTTTTTATTGATATTTATATAAAAAAGTCAAACTTCAAATTGGTATACATAACTCAAAACGAAACAAAATTATTCAACTAAAAAATATTAATACAAACATTTGGCAATAGTTTCAAGTATCTATGATTAATTATTTTACTATTGAGTTAGGTACACAAAAAAAATAAATAAATAAATAAAAAATAAAACTGATTTGGTTAATAACTGGGTGTGCGTAATTTTTTTATTTTTCTTGGTTATTTTGAAAAGTACTAAGAATTAATTTTATTTTTGATTCCTGCTAAAATTTAAACTTTAAGAAGTTTTATTACCACAAAGATGATAATGGATAGGAAAAAACACGTATTATTTTAAAATCAATACATTCATCTTGTTCAGAATTTTAAATTGTTTTTATTTTTAGATAGACCATGGGTCGTATGTAATATATATTAGACACGCACACACTCACAATACATATGTATTTGTTTTTAATGCCTAATACATTATCTAATAAAAGTGATGTAATATATTATATATATAATTGATCTCTATATATTATTGAGAACATTTTTTAGCTTTTTGATATTTAAAAGTTAGTTTCTAAAGATAATTGTAATAAATTGAAAATAAATTGCAAGAAGAAAAAGTAGTTTCACATGGGAAATAAACTAAAAGAATACCAAGATACAAAATATATAATATACAAAGTAGATAATAACTTTATATATGCGATAGAAGATCCGTGTTTTTTATCTTTTATTTTGGAACTTGGTATCGTACTTGTTTTACTTTTCTTTATAAAGTATGTATTAATATTGATAACTCAATAACTAACAAATTTGATGTTGACAATATTTATAATATGTGCAGTACGTGCATACTATTATAAAGCTGATATACATATATCATGTTTAAGATTTTGGTATTTTAATATTTAATTTATAGTGTAGGTATATCAATGATCTGGATAAAACAGTACCTACTTAATATTAAATGATACACATTTTATTTAACTTATTTTGCAATTTATTACGCAATAACCAAAATTAACGTTATAGATTTGAGACGATTTTTATTATTATTTCGATGAAATGATCTTCATCAAGAATCAAACCTTTAATAAAAGCATTCGACAAATGTCTTTATTAGTTTCATTGGTTCGTGTATAATATATGTACATTATTACTGTTTGCATTCAGTAGACGGATATTTGGTACATAATTTTTAAGAATAAATATTAATATCGATAACATTTTTCTTTGTATTAAAAAAAAAAAAGTATATTTTAATGACCTCTCTTTTACAGTGTGTCTGTTTTTGCAATATACTTTTACAAAGCATCACGTATAAATGTTGAAGCTTTGTACATAAAAAAAGGAAAGGACGTAAAAAACGATCATCTTGCGTTCTTTGCCACACACATAAAATTGTATTATAATAATATTGCATGTATATATGTATATTTAAGATTTATTTAGGATTTATTTCCCAAACCCCACCCGGAATGACGTTCACGGGTCGTTGAAGAGGAATAACGAGTGCTGGTCTAATTTATACGTACGTGAATTTGAATCCTTTTTATTTTCGTTTCGAACTTTTTGCTTTATTACAGCATATTTCTTATTTATCCATAGTTACCGTTTAGACTCTAGAGGATTATTGACTGCAATGTAGTAACTAGAAGTCAAGTATCACTAGTTTGAAATGGTTAGAATTTATTGTTAAAACTAATTACAAACTTCCTAACAAAATATTCAAATTAAAGTTATAGTTTTTTAAATTTTATATAAACATTACTTTAAAAGAAATTACTGCTAAGGAGAGAAAAGAGGCTGTACTGTTTTAAATTTGTGATATCCCTATGAGAGTCGCCGGTTAATGTAACCTCGAGGTAGTAAACTTAGTAGAAATGTTTGCGTTTAGGTGGTTTATGAAATTCATTATGGTTTAGGTGAATAGACCTAATGTATTGAGCAAATGTTAAATAGAGGAAAATTTACTTGGGTGAATTTTACAATGAATTTTTTCGTGAATATCTGTAAATATAAAATTTGTTATAATAACAAATCATATTTATTTTGTTTATTTTATTGTATTTATTAAATAAAACTCTGGTTAAGTCGTTCTGATATACAGTAAATAAAACACTAATAGGTATATGTAATGATGTAATGTTTCAAGCCCTTGCAAATAATATTTTTTGAATTACAATAAAATAACAAAACCCGTTATTTTCCATTCAAATATACAATTTTGTTAACATTTTAATTTCAAATATTTTTAATAAATTATGCATATATTTTTTAGAATTTTATGTTTCAATAAAAAATACTTACATAGAATTTTTATTAAATTTTCAAACCTTAAATGTTAAAATTAAAAATGTTATGTATTTTAAACTACAAATTAATTTAAATATTCTTATAATTATTTTAGACTAGATCAAAATTTAAACTCTAAATTCTTATAGAATATAATCATTAACTTATTTTGAAAATGAGAAAAAAGGTTTTAAGAGTCAATCATCACCTGTAAAGAACTTAAGAACATTTTGTAAATTACATTTGTCTAAAAAAAGCTTATATAAAATATAAATATTTGGTGAATATTTCAAGTACGTATCTACGGTTATTTACATTTGAATTACAATACTCGTATAAAAACAAAATCTATTTTGATGAAAACTGTTGTTGGGTAAATATTCTTGTTTGTCGTTAATTATTTTTATATTTAACTCAAATATTTTTAAAAGTAGGTAGACAGTAAATATTTTTTTACCTTCCCTCTCTTAACTACAAATTATTACATCTAATTTTAAGCTATCACTTGAAGAATGATGAATTTTTATAGCTTCTAATAGTGATGTCAGGCGTCAAAAAAAAAAAAAAAAAAATACAAGATCATTGTTTAACAAATACATTCACCGCTCTACTAATAAATGTATGATTATATGTTTTTACTTTACAATATTTCAGTCTCATCGCTATATATTATATTTTAATAATTAAATTTAATTAGGTTGGACTTTTCGTATTAAGAATTTAAAATCTGAATTTGTAATAAAAATCAATTACATGATGACTTATACTCAGCCAACTCAGATGAACTGAATAAAATTGTAAAATTTAATGTGAAATACCTTAAACCTATTGGTTATATTTAGATTATTATAAGTTCAGTCATTAAATTAGGGGAAAAAATCGAATCTTAAAAAATATTTTTCTAGAATAATTTGTAAATTGAATTTCGTATTTTGGAGCTATTTTCATTAATTATATTATGTTCTACATATCTATAACTTATCAGTCATTTTATTTGGTTCATTTGACAAATATCAAATTTTTTGTCAAAAAAATATTTTAACCAATCAACGAACTCATAAATGTCATAATTATTAAAATATTATTTTAATAAAATTTTACGTTTTTGGATTTGTCTAAAGTTTAAACTAGTATAACAAATTTATAACAAATGGAATTGACAATAAATCAATTCGCAAGTTGGAAATGAATTAATAATGGTGTTATAAGCAGCTTTCTCAAAATCGGAATAAAATCTATGTACGTCTTACACATCTTTACTAACTAACCTAGTTTACAGATTTTTATTTAAACTCATTGAATAAAACTTATCTAAACACATAGCAGTTTTTATGCGGGAGAAATATGATTAATGATAATTAATCTGGGATTTTTAATGGGATGAGCAGTGATTGTGCGGGAATTGAAAATGTGCATACTCGTTCCAATTAAGATAATGATACATAACATACATTTATAGATTAATAATAATAATGAAAATCCTCGTGGGCTTACCCGTTATCGTAACGCGAGTTCCGGCGGATTTCCGGTCTGGAAACGTTGTATAGTAGACGGCATTGTTGTTTCGAAGATCCACTAGCTATCGGGTAGAAATGGTGGTCGACTGCGGAGTACCTGCAGTACGATGGTGGTTTGCAACCAGCTTCCCAATACTCGTATAGATTTTCATCTGACAATCAACAACGGATAATATGAATAATGTACACAATAACATTTGAGTGCTTGACTCAAAGTTTGAGGCAATTGAAATAAAAATTTTAAAATATCCGCACATAAAATTGTTGTACTTTTTTTAAAATATTAAATATATTTGTACATCGAGTTAGGTAATTTGCGATATACAAGGTGATTTACTAAGCATACTTGCTTCTTTTTTCTTAATATTGTAGTTATTCAAAATTTGGTTTATGGAAATTTGAATTATACCAACATTAAAACTAACTACTTATATTTTAAAATTCTTGAGATTTTTTCTATAAATTTGGATTATCTTATGGAGGTACAATCTTTGTTTTTAAAATTAAAACTTTTTTTTCATCTGTAAATTAATAAGTGGATAAACTTTCTAAAAATGTTGAGGTATCAAGTACAAAATTTTAACTCAAATATTGTCTTAGAGTATATTTAAAACATTCGAAAATGTCAAATCATCCTATATGTTAATTCTATTATTACTGTTATCACTGCAACATGAATGAAATAATACGTATTGTTAGTAGGTATCTATCGTACAAGTATTTGAGATCTTCGATCATATAATATGCACAAATCTATAATACGATTACGAATGGTTACCAAATGGGATTCTATTTGTCTATAATATTTATGTATGTCATATATGTCTTAACTCTAATATTGTCTACTTTATGGGCATAAATAAAATATAAAAACAGATCTCGTATTTTAAATTTTTATAAGCGAAAAAATAACGTAATAATAGAAAAATGTATTTTAGCTTAAACTCGTGACTAAGAGTCTCAATAATAAATAATAAATATTATTACAAAATATTGTTGTTCGGGTACATAATATAATATATATTAAATTATATAACATTAATCCCGCTACACTACCCACTCTAATCAGAATTTACCCTATTCTTGAACCACAATATGGTCGGTGAACATGGTGAATTTTTTATTATGCTCGTTTATATACTCGCAAAAGGACATTACTTAAATACCGTAATAAATCATAAAAATAATATTTACAATATGGTCTTAAAATTAGTAGTAGATATTCAAGATATTTTAAAAATTAGAATTTTATAAAATATATGATTTATACGAAAAAATGAGGAGAGTATGCTTAACAAAAATTCATCTTTGATAAAATATGTTTATAGGTACCTATTTAATATTTATATTAAGTACCTACAGGTACTTAAAGATTATCAAGAATTTGACCAACTGACTATTATCAATATTTACCAATTAAATAGATCAAGGATTCTAAAATTTTTAAGTTATTGTTTTATATAAAATTACCTCCCTGAATATTCCTTTGACTTTTTCAAATCACGGACCTTCTTCTCAATATATTTTCTTGTGAATACCTTTTTTTCTTTATCAAATTGTTCACATTAAACCTTATTTTATCATCACTTTCAAATTACATAAACAAGATAAGAAAACATAATTGTTTCATAACTATTTTTAATTAATTAAATTATGTATGGAAATTTACCATTTTAGTTTAATTATTTTATTCCTTGAAATGTGAAGGCCAGTGTTCTATTCTCGACATCAGTTTTTGAATACTGACTCAATGCTCTAAAACTAGTGGTGAATTCTGACTCTGATGTACGGGCATGCTCATTTATCATAATGTATTATAGTTCTATTTAATTTATAATAAATAAATAATACAAAAGTTTGTATTAATTTATAAATAAGATTTAAATTTAATATATAGGTATTATATACAATAACACTTACTTAAATAATACTTTAATATTTGTAATTGAGACTTGACTAACTCTTTTAACTAAAATAAAAAAATTATCATTTACTCGTACATGTAAATTTTATAATTCACGTTGACGAAGCACAACAAAATGAGCATGTCCCGGGTGATTAATACGCGGCTGCTAGTAGAGGGGGTCTCGGAGCAACTGGTTTTTTTACAGCGATAACAAGGGTCGTATAGCTTGCGCATACATCTATCGCATGCTCTGTCATTAATGTTAAAATCGTATAATAAAGATAAACACAGATACTTAAGTACAACAAAAATAAATGAATTAATGTAACACATTATATTTATTTTAAAATACGTAATATATTATTGATTATAAAAATAATTTTTGTATTTTGATTAATAACGTTTTTATTTCTAAGCATTCGGCGCATGCTGAGCATGCCTGGAGAATTCGCCACTGTCTAAAACTTTGAATATGTTAGTTTGTTAATATGTAGTTTTGGCCTCATTTTTTTCTTTGTGGTTTTCAATATTGTTTTTAATATAAATAATAACAGAGTAGGCTTTTTTACATAAACAAGTTGTTGGAACCATAATTAAAACTTTCTAAGCTTTACTTAATAGCACTTGCTCACCCTTGTTATGAGTTCCATGGTCTCCCGATCGGGCCATAGGTTAAGAACAGCTATAACCTACTATATAAACATCAGGTCGATAGACAAATAACAAATCAGAATAAAAATAATTTTGAAAACTCTTAAGAATATAGAGATTTTGTATAAAAAGACAAACAATTTATTAAAATAGTAAATCATAGAAGTGAACTAACAATGGAATATATTTTATATGTAATATGTAGGAATACCGAATATTACCTATAGAAATTGAATATATATTTATGAAAATTAATTGAAAATTGAACGTTAAAGGATACATTTTATTATTAAATTAAATTAGGACAAAAAATTAAAAAATTAAATTATAGGTATATTTATATTGTAAAATTACAATAAGTGAAAATTACAAATTTACTAAAAAATTCCAATGTGTTAATGAAAATAGGTTAAAAAAAAATAATTAAAAACTAACTTTAAGACAATTTTTAGCTTACTACCATAGTCAATAAAAAGAATATTTTGTGAAACTTTGTATTAAAAAAAAAAAAAAAAATGCGAAAAATGCGTACTATAATACAGTAAACTCATAATAACGATAATGTGTTTACTTGAATCGGGTGGGACGAGGGCCATAGATGATGAACTTGGTGAACATTGGCAGCAATCGTACCGAGCTACTGATCGAGATCTAGTTCTACCGGTGCCTGACTTGTTTTTTGGCGGACCTGGCACGTAAACGAAATCGGATCGCGTGGACACCGGTCCTGCCGCCGACGACAGTGACACAACTTGGTGGTCGGCCGAACAGTCCGTTGTGTCACTAGAGTGCCTCCACGACACCTCCCGCAGGTCCAGATCCCACGGGTCAACATACTTGCGGTGCTGAAAAATTTCGTACGAATTTTACTATTAATTCAACGTTGTGGTTTTTAGAATTTTTGTTTTCAAATTACAACCTTACTTTAAAATCTTGCAATAGTTATATTTATTTTTCATATAAATATGTTATTTATTTATAACTTTGCTCACATTTAAAATGTTATCGTTATAAAACAGTTTTAACTGTACCAGGTAAAGAATTTCAAATTAAAATAGTGAAAACTAAATTTAAAAAAAAAAATTAAGATGAAATCGCTTAGTACATTTACGTGCTTGTATATTTTTTCAATACTTGACTGTCTGCGGAAGATAAATATGCTGAATAAATATATTTTTAACAACGAAAAAACGTAACAAACACTTCAGAAACGAAGGGGTTTTGTTCGTAAGAATACAAAACTACAATGAGTTGGAAATTGGAATACTTTAACCACTTACATAAATACTATATCTAATCCACAAGATATAGGTACATACTGTGAAAAGTTAATAAATTGAAAAAAGTGTATTACAAAAACGGTTTTATTTGATTTTTTTTCACCTTTCTGATTTAAAACCATCAGCAAATCTATAAATGTGATGAAAAAAAAACATGTCAACTTACTGAACCGAAAGCAAAATGTTGTTTTTTTTATACAAACATCTATTATCGTTTATGTTTGTAAATAAATAAATATATATATATGTAACATACACTTTTTCGTATTCCAACACTTTTTTAAATTATCTTTTGGATCATCTTTCACATTTTCCTCTTCGATGCGTTTTAGGTGAGTAAAACTTTTATAAAGAAAGTTTTTTTAATGTTGGTACTTTATTTTGAATATGAACGACGATCGTAAACGTTTTATCAATTTTTAAACACCAGCGGTAGGTATTCTTTTCTTTTTTTTATGTTGACCTGACTAATGGAAATAATAAAAAGATTAATTATCATAATGAAAGTTTACTTTGTATAGCTTAGCATTAAAATTAATGGTGTTTGTATTAATGAAGTTATGTAAAAAATGTTAAGTTTACGAATTGGATAATCGTCGTTACTATACCTCTACATGAATGAATGGTTTCCAGTGATAAAAATAAATATTTAAATTATTCTTCTACATTTTATAGGACTATTTAGAAAAAATAAGTTATTTATTTAACTATGGAGTAAATGAAAATCTGATCTGTCGAAACTATCTACTACTTATACAGATAGCGTTACCGATCAATATATTAGAGCTATTATACAATTTTTTGAAAATGCTTTATTTATAAGTAGAAATTTACTAAAAAAAACTCTGATGGACGAAAAACACATTGTAAAGTGTATATTACTACCAAAACTAAAAATAAAAATAACGCAGAATATTGATTTTATATACAATACGGAAACGAAAATAATATCAATGAATTTCGCTTACCATTGTAATCGAAGACGAATCGGACATTTTAGCGGTTGGTGTCGGCGGCGGCAGTGACGACGAACTCTGTCTCCGGCGACAATGCGTGTTACAGTAGCAACAGTATAGTGATAATAATTGTAGTAGTAATGGTAGTAGAAATGATAGTATTAATGGTAGCAGTAATGGTAGTAATAGCAGCAGTAATAGCAGTAATGGCAGTAATAGTAGTAGTAGTAGTAGTTTCTGTAGTAATAGTAATAGTATATTAGGTAGTAGGTACACACGAAGAAACTGATAGTGGATAGTGTTATAATATCTACATGTGCGGAGACCGATCTAAAGGTATAATATAATACATAGATACAAGCGGCAGGTATATTATACTTTCTTCTTTCGAAACCAGCTTCACGGTATTAACGTGACCAGCGTGAAAAATTGCCATGGAGGGATAACATAATTGGAAATGGATGAAATTCTGTTTTGTTTTTTTTTCGTATTTCAAAATCCAGAGAAATGTGTCTTACGCGAATTACTATAAAGTATTATTATTATTACACTCGTTGCAATCGGTCCATACGCGATTGCGGTCATTATAAACGGGATGTCGTGCAGCATTCCACATCCGACGTTTGTCGGTCGAGATTCTTTATCACCTTTTTTCTTTCATTTTTTTGCTCCCTATATAGCTCAAGTGAGTATATATTATACATAGTATAATAATAAAATATGATATCCAGGTTTAGGTACGACATGACGATGCACAATGGATTTGTATATAAAACGCCATAAATTCAGCTTTGTACGGTAGTATAGACTTATATGTGAATATTTTTATAATAAAATATGTAAACGTGATTTTTTTTCAATGAATTATTAACCGTTAATTCAGAGAATACAAAAAAAGACAAATTAAAAAAAATTCCATACACGATACGCTCCAAATGGACCAATATATAAGTAATATTCTCGTATATGCATATTATTATAAATTACATTTATTGTAATATTATAATATGGATATTTTATACAAAGTATAATAATATGACTTATTAAGTATACCGTTCCCGTAGCATCGTTATACCGGCATAATATAACAGGACGGTCTCCCCGGAGGTCATGTGAAGATCTGTGTAAAAAAAATAAATAAAAAATGTTAGCAACAATTATATTGTATATTCGTAGTACGCGATAATGGATAATATTGTATTGATTATATTGAATAGCAGTCAGTGAATTAATTTTTTTCATGACGAGTACACTTTTTTTTTTCGAGGAGAAGTATTACTGTACTTACCTCTGTAGATTATTGTTTGTTACAATTATTGATTCGAATTGATTTCTTTTTTTTCACATTTGGATTACGTATTATAAATAATCCCCTATACTTTGATTTTTTACAAACATGTTGTAGTTACTCGATTACAAAGGATTGAATTATAACAGTCGCTTTATACCTATAAAGATTTGTAGTGCACGCATACATACATATTTTTTTTAATAGGTACTTAGCTGCTAGGTACGTATTGTAAAATATATTTTTGCAAATATATTTATAAAGTTATTTTGTGTGTATTTTTAACTATAGGTATGATATTATATTTTATATTATTTAGTGCCAGGTTGTTACAGTCTACAACTAAATTCCTTAAATTTTAAATCACTAATCCTTAAATCACACACTTAATCTTGTTAAATTGTTAAGTTCTTATATTAATTTTTATACAAGAACATATTTTTATAATAGCTTAATTGACATTTTTATACTTACATTTATAGCTTTATTACAAATAGTTATCTCTCATTTGATTTGTGTTTAAAAGGTGTAATTATAAGTTAGAACTTTAGAAGTTTAAAAAATTGAGTGCTGAAATGAGGGAATAATAATATATTATGTTCAATAATATATTCATGTATATCATAACTTATAAGTATTTTTTCATCAATCATACTTACAGTAAGTACTGAAAACATAAAATGTATTATTATTTATTTCCATACTTCATAAACTTGAATAGACATTGTAATTTAGAAGGGAGTAATTAGTTATTTTATAAATTAAATGATAAAGAATAAAATCAAGGAAAATAACAAGGACTTTTCTTTGTAAGTTGTGGTAGACGATGTAGACTCAGTTTTTTTTTGGTTGGTGCTAGAATGCAAATTAGAGATATATATCGAACTTTTGAACATATTTTATGTTTCATAATTTTAACTACCTGTTTTATTTTTATTTTATTCTCAATTTCTTATTTAGTTTTAATTAGTACATATTTTTTATTTAAATAAAAAAAAAATGTATTATCTTCATAGTTATTATTAAAACACATTAATGTAAATCAAAGTGGATTGATTTTGAAGTTCAGTGATCTGTGATGTTTGGTTTCAATCATTATAATAATACAATTATATATACAGTATATACACAGCGTAGAAATACTTTTATATATATATATCATACAATATACGTATACCTATATAGTTTGTCAAAAGTAGGAGAGCTCGTCAATCGTTCCAGTTTGAAAAGAGTATATCAATTTAATTAAAAAAGGCCCTCTTCAACTGTGTTCACTTGAATACTAAAAAAACATTAACAATAATATTGTTTACTATTCCTTAACCTAAAAAATAAGTATTTCAGTTCCGGCACATTGATTATGTGTTGGGTCTTACTATAACTATATACACATAATTAATTAAAAAAATCATTCGTAAAGTAAAAAATTAAAATACACGTGATTTAGTACATATTTTAATAAATTATTATTATTTAAAACGTTTAAGTGTAATTAAATATTCGAACATTTCGTACTTATTTTACATATTTTAATTACAAAATAATAAAGTGTTGTATGGATATTTATGGAAGGTATTATTGTGGGTATTGTGACCACCATAAGATGAAACTTTGAACCACTATTATATCTAAAAAGTTAAATCTACAAAAAATATTTTTTTATCCATTATTTTATTATAAAAATCAATTCAATATATATTTTAAATTATGACAAGGAAAATGTTTAGATAGTTTTTATTTTTATATTAGTTCCGGTGCTACAATGGATTCAATGTTTATCCGGTATAAGTAGAAGTCTGTAAAATTAAAGCTATTTAAATCGATTCATGACATAAATTGAGAAAATTTTCAAGTACAGTAAAAGTAAAAATTTTAGAACTCATAGTATTTTAGTATGTATTTGGGGAAACAAGAGTGAATTAATAAAACAGTTCGCAGAAAAAATAACGTGTAAATTCCTAGAATGGTTGGGCAAAATGCAAATACATGCTAATCAAATGATATATAATTTGTATTCAGAAATGCACTGGGATTTATACATTATAATAGACTTAAAGTTCAGGGCATGTGCATATTGTTTATGATCGAAATTCGAAAGATTCCAAGATAAATACATAGTGAGATTTTCATCAGTTAAGATTAATACATAATTTCTGTTAATTATACGCAAGATAATCAGATATTGAAAAAGTAACAGTTGAAATTTGAAACTGTATTGTATAATATTCTACCTCAACCTATATAAGTTTTTCGAGAACTAGTTGCTAGATCATTTTCTTCCAAGTATCTGGATATTTGATCACATACCAAAAATTGTTATTAAAAAAACACTACGTTGTGTACACTCCTGAATTCTATACTATAAAAGCTTAAAAAAAAATATATATATTTATTTAATACCTTTTATTTTGTAATGATTACCGTTGTCCCATTGGTGCTATAAATGGCGCAACTATCTAGTATTGTACTCAACTGATAGCGTTATTGGCTTATCGCATATCTGAAAGACAAAATATTTTTGAATTCTATATTATATTTAAATAAAGGACAGTTAAGTTTTTAAAATCACATTGGGTCTATGAAATATTAAAATTTGTAGTCTAAAAAGTTTTTTGAGGTTTTTAATGTTATCACTACCCTTGAGGTAGGTATGGTAAAATAATAAAAATAAAAATGGATTACTTTGTTCACAATCTAATATTAAAAATGAGGGAAGGGCAAATAGATACAGATTTTATGTACAGTATAAGTGTCGAATGAGTTAATGTAATTTATGTGTTAAATTTGAATTCAATAATGTATCGTAAACGAAATATGATTTTAAGCAAATACGGTATATCAGCCTACATTACTAAGTATATTTCGTGTCATGTTTTTTGATATTGATATCAGGTAAATTAGTTTATTTTATAATTAGTAATACAGCAAGTTGAATGAATTTTTGCCGAAACATTGCATTTTAAAATATGATTATAGTGATAATTTCAAACATTCACACATATATGTGTATAAAATATAATCATATACGAAAAATTGTTCTGACTACTAATTATAATTTTGAACTATAATAAAACTATGAATATCATTATTCGTACTTAAAATATGCAATTTTGTTTAGTTAAGTTATGTATAAATAAGTTTTATGTGCCAGCGAATAAAGTTTTGTAATTTGTAATTCAAATGTCCATATAAAAAAAAACTGTGCTTAGATATTTTTTAAATGTTTTGATTTCATTATGAATTACTTATAATAAACTTGGTATAATATTTTCAAGCCTTAAATATAAAAATTGTATATTTTATAATTTTTCAACTGCAAAACAATTTGCTAATATTCGCGCGATTTTATAGAATTTTATCATTATTTGATTTTCAAATGCTAATAAAAGTAAATTATGCATAACATGTATTTTAAATAATTGTATTATGTACTTTTGACATAGTAAACAATTTTTTGTTGATATTTATAAAAAAAACCTAAAACAAATTCTTCATGGCTATAAATAATTCAAAAATATACAAAATCTGTTTTAAAAATGTTAAATATCTACGTTTATTAATTTATAAATTACCTACTACAAAACAACAAAAATAATGCAATTATGCAATTATATTGTAAACATAAAAAAATGTTGTAAAAATTTGAACTTTATATGCTCATAAAAATTAATTTAACTTTTTGATAGAATTTTTTTTATTAAATTTAGGTTGTAAAATGTAAATTGTGTTTTTAAATTAAGATATAAACATTAACAATTTTATCAATTTTTAATTACAAAGCAATTAGCTCATTTTTATGAAATTTGTTAAAATTCTAACTTCATACACAATTTTTGATGGATTTATATTCAACGTTTTTTTATTTAATTCTATTTATCTTGTAGGTATTAAACGCAAGCTTAATTATAGAGCAGAAAACAATTATTTGTTTAAATTGCTCATAAATGTTTATTGCTCAAAAATGTTAAAAATATTTTGAAAATTATACTACGTATAGAAAATGATAATATAAATACACACTTGATGACAATTTTAAGTATCTACCTAAATAAAATAAAGAAATCAATTTTATCAAAAACTGATATAGACGGTGTACCTAGGTAGTAAAAAATCACGATTTTTAAAAAAATTGTTTGTTTTTCACATTAATAAGTAAAGTATTGGGAATTGCCCAAAGTATCAACTATATCCAAATCGTTACCAAAAATCACACTTAAAGTTAAAATTCAAAACATTTTTTCTGCCACAAAAGATGTTGACAGACATACACTATTTAGAAATTGATGAATTAAAATTAAAATAATCAATGTAAGTACTTTATTTTAAAACAATTCTACTATTATTTTTAAATTAAAATGATTTATAATGATGTTTAAATATGTATCTAAAAACTACTTATATTTAAAGTTGTTGATATTAATTTTACATGATTTAAATCATTCTATAAAAATATATTTTCAAACTATTTTTTATTACATTTTTTTGCCTTAGTCTGTATAATTTATAGTTTATAAACAATATGACGATAACATATTGTTATATTTATCATCAACATTTTAAATCTAGTTCTTAATTATTTAGTCGAGAGCCACTAATGGGTAGCTGCTTAAATCATACCTATCACATTATTGTTTTTTTTTTTATTATTATTATTTCTTTTACTCTTATCAAATAAGCTCATTGTACTAAACTGTATAGATTGTTTATACCAAGTAAAAATTAAAAAAAAAAAAGAAGTATTTAATTGTTTTTTTCTATTATTTATGTACAAATAATACATAAATATAAACATTTTGAGTCTTGAACATATTAAAAATATTATGTAATTGCGGATATAGCTAGTATAGGCACATGAATATTTTAAACTATAGTTAAAAGGATGTAGGTATGTTTGAGAATAGTAGGTATATACGAGTAGATATTCTCGTCTCCCTCAAGTTTAGATAACTTCATTATCGTCGTCATCCAATCGAATGTCATTATTAATGAAATATTGAGAATTATGTTCATATACATCTATAAAGCGAGTAAAAAAACTATGAAGGGGGATATTTTTAATATATTAGCTATGTGAATCTATTCAATTTGATATAGTGCGTGAATACTACTACGACTTTACAGCTATAGTGCATTTCTAAATTATAAGTTCTCTGAAAAAAAAACCAAAATATTTCTCTACTTAGGAAATAATCAGAGTTACTCAGTTTGAAGAAGATTGTTTTACCTTTAACTTGCAAGCTACTCGATGGACATACTTAATAGTTTGTACTATCCATTTTCCAGTATTTGACATATACCAAATGCTTACAGTTAACACTATTTAACTTTATACTTAAACAGTATATAGTATACAATATACAATATTTTATTGAATATATATTATATAACAAAATTCCACTGAAAATATTGTACTTCGATTTTAAAATATTAAAAAATATCTAGAAGGTAAGTAATATATCTTTGTACCGGAAAATGTATAATGCTTTATCAAAGTTAATATTCTTTAATTGCACATAAAACGATCTTTCCTTAAATTCTTATGAATCAGAAATCAGAATAGTATTAAAATTAAAATTGACAATTAGACAATTTTTGTACAGTATAAGAATATTGTTCAATTACTTATTAAAAATATTATTAAAGTTTCGATTTCAATTTTATATCATTATTTTACACGATGTACACTGTACAGTGTACACGATATTATATCAATGTCGAAAACGTATCACTACTGTCAACCGTAATTTTCAAATATATATACATACAATATAATACATAATATATTACTGCCGAATGTTAAACAAACAATATTGGTGAATGCGTATGACATTATGGGTCGTATGGATTTAAGCTGATATGAAAATAAATATAATTTAGCTATATAGGTACCTATATGGTTACATGTATATATGTACTAATATATTATGAATTTACCTATGAACATACATAGTGTTAAGATTGATCCTTTATGCGACCGTCAATACAGTATATATTATATTCTCTTATATACATATTATAGTATTATATATTTCACTTTATCTCATGTATAAATAGGCACATAAAACGTAAATGGTATATACATTAATATATAGCTGGATTTTGAAGCTTTTGTGTAGACATTAGGACATGAAAACAACTCATTTGACATTATCATTACCCACATCGTTGTGGTTGCAGGATTTACTCGAAGAAGAAAATTATATCATCACCGAGTTATCGAACGTTTATTGCGATATTATAAAATGAATTATTTATTATTATTATAGGATGCGGTCTCAAGGACTCTAAATTACAATTTATAATTGTATAATATGATATATTTTTTTAAATCCTTTTCATCTTTTATACGATTTTAAATAATTTTAATAAATATACGCATATTCCAACTAACCAATCAACTAAAATTTTGATATACCTACGTTCAGTTCTTAAATTACCATCAACGGTATAATTTATTCTCACTGCAATACCCGTGACCAACGTTAACGTTTACTATATTTTGTTTATTGCAGAAAAAATAATTAAGGAAAAACCCTCGTTTATCAAGAAAACAGTTATGGATCAAGTAGTCCGTAAATACATAATAATAATTATATTGGTCGAGGTAAATTGAACAAGCGTAAAATGAAACATGATTCATTTTCTTGTGGTTACAAACAAAGCTCATAACAACGCAAACAATATTACTTCTTTTCTTATGTAAAATATTTTAACTGATATCCTAAAATAATAAAATATCAAATTATTAGATAAATGTTATGACATTGATCATGTTGATCAATAAATAGGTAGTAGTTAATAAATGTCCCATTATTCATATTAAATAAAAATTCAAAACTTAAATACAAATTAGTTATGCAGTTATTAGTTAAAATGTGTTTATTATATAATATATTACAAACGTATTATAACTTTCATGTATTGTATATAATATATTATATTAAATAATAGAAGGACGCATAATTATATTTAATTACAACTTTTTAAAATTTAATCCATTTGCATATGTGAAATAATAATGCTTTGAATACTTTATAAAAATATTTAAAAGTTTAACGATAATAAAATTGAATTATTTAAATGTATAAATATGACTATACTGAAGTCTGTATAATTATTTTATTTAATATTATCGTTGTAATACATTGTACGCCGGTGCATCGGTTTTTATTATAATTTATTAACAGGGTAATAATTTAATAACAATTTTGCTTTTGGCGTTAATGATACATTTTTATTCTTCCATATTTTACATGTTAGAGGAACTAATACACACCTATTACAATAAGAAAAAAAATATCAATATTTTTAGTACAAATATATATGGGTAATACCTACGAGTATATTATGTGTGAAATACAAATATAATATGAAATAACTGTTATAAAATTAAAATATAAATAAAATATATAGAACACAAAAACGTCAAATTAAATTAAGAGCTTTACCACACAGGAACTTAATATCCATATTAATTTATAATATTACAATAATTACAAATTATATCACTAAAATAAATTGTAAGTGAATATTAATATTTTAATATTAATTGATACCTATACTTATATGTTGGTACGATCCGTTTTTAATTTTCAATCTATAGAGGGCCATAGTATAATATTATAACATGGAATAAGATAGGGTAGTTAATAGTTGTTAGTAAATTATAAACATACTTAATTGACTGATGTAAATCCTATTTTAAATAGTCTTAATACTCGTATTAAATTGATACCTATAAATCCAAGGTAATCAAAAATATATTTTATACTGATATCGATGCTCCAACATTAATTTTCTATCCACTCGGAAACAATGAACTACTCTCGAAACACGTGATATTAAAATAATTGACAATCGATAAGTTGCAAACTTGCAAATGGACTTCACGGGCTTTACGCTCGTGAACCCGCGTTATCGAAACATCCAAATATACTCGTCATTATAATATACAATAGAATATTATTTTTAACTAGCTGGAACACTAATTTATGTCTAAATTATTCGTCTCACTCCAACACGATATTGTCATGTATATATAAAAATGAGTTTAGCGTGTTTTGACAGCTCTACCTCGAAACCGAGTGCACGTCATGCAAAAATTAGCCTGCAGGCCAGTCAGGTAGGTATATGGTAAACGGTAAACGAAACCATCAAACTGCAAAACTTATTGTGCCGCAGTACTGCGGTAATATCATGTTGTTACCGTACTACGCGATTTGTTTGAAAATATTTTTTTTGAAATCCCTGCGGGACGAGTCGAATTCAACAAAACTATGCTGCTCTGTTTCAAGACCTTGTCGTACCTTAGTTAATACATTTAATACATGATATAATATACATCATAATATATATTTACGAGTAAATAGTGAACTTGGTAAGTATTAGGTATATTCGTATTATTGAAAGCAACTCACGCGAGTTTGAGGGAACACATCGCAGTGCGTTAGAGGTTAGATCGCATATATATATATATTATACATACATACATAATATGCAGACGTGATATTATAATACAACTGCAACAGTATTGATAAATATAATTTATTGGGTATATTATTATGCGAATAGAGAGTTGTATGATTTTCAATCGAAATCCTCTGTACACCAGTTGGCAACGTTATTACGGAAATTTTATTTCATTTCCTCCCGTACATAAGTACCTACAACATAACTATACATGCAAAAATATACGCATGCATGATAGTGTATGCATTGGGCTTATTTTAATATATTCCACTTAAATACCGAATTCGAATGAACGAACTAAATACGTATATCGATCGTCGCGCCGTATTGTATTTTATAAAATATTATATAAACGCGTGCATAGTGTTCCAATAAGCGGCACCGATTTTATTATGATACCTATATAATAATATATACTTTATTTATTTGAAAGAACGCATTAATACATTATACATTTATACGTTGTATTTAGAGTACGTTGGCGTTTGCTTTGAAGTATCTATTATTCTTGTGTTATAATATAATAAGTCTATTGACATTTTTCCAAGACGCTATAACACATATTATGGTTTTTTTTATATATATATAAGTATAGCCGTATAGGTATAAAATATATTTTCAATTTCTTTGATACTTTACGTTGTCGTATTATTTTTCAGTAAAAACAACTACCTATTTTATTTACATAATTTGTTACGAGCTATTTATATTTTTTTATGACATCGTAAGCGTTTATATACACCTCGATATACCTCACTATACATATTCACATGTGTAAGTACGGCATTTTTGACAAAGTACAATAATAAAATATGTTGAGCTGTGTACTTACTGTTCTTTTTTCTTCACGACACCGTTACAAAAACAATTATTATTAATTCACCAGATACCATTATACACATACTCGATGTAATAATATCGGAGGTACCTAACACATATATTTTTTATTAACGTTATATTATATTATATTATGCCTAAATTGAAACCTACTTAGTAAACGTTTTTATAGTATAATAATGTAAATCATAGTGTATCGAGAGTAATATAAATAGATAAATAGATAGACAAACGATTATCTTCGATAAATAGTAAAACTTTTTTTTATCTTATGTGAACCAATTGCAAGTATAAATTAACAAATGCATAGTTATAAATTTAATATTATTAAACCGCTCTAAAATATAACGGCTTCAGTTGAAATATTCTCAATTGTTTTTGTCAAAATTAGTCTAGTATTTTTTTAATATATAAACTTCAACTATACACTTTGCCACTAATATAATATAATATAATATGTAATAGCTGTTCCTCAATTTTAAATTTATACAGAAGAGTTTTATTAACATAAATGACAAAATATAACATAATACAGAACTTAATATCAAATTATAATAACTATTGTATTATCTGTAATCAATAATAAACCTAAACATAAACAAAAAAAAAAAAAAAACAATTTTTGAAACAAAATTCATAATATATGACTATATGAGTTACCCTACATCGATCTATATGAGTTAAATGACGAAGTGTATACCTAGTCAAAACTTTATGAATGAGACGTTCAAAGGTATTTAATATCTTCTTAATTGCAATAGAGTTTCACGAACTAAATTGAAATTAATAAAGGCTTTTGAGCATGATTATAAATGCACTTCTATATTGTACAATAGTTGGCAAGCAGAATTTGTTCTAGTTGTTATCAATATAACACTGTAACTCACGAAATATATTATTAAAATTGATTTACAGTATATCCTACAGTAGCCTAGATATTCGGATCGATTGTGTCTGATGTTCAGTAGTAGAATATATTATTATTGTGATAATCATTTATTATAAAAAGAAACTAGACACTATTCGTTATAAAAAAATATCGACGTAACTTTCTTTGTGATCGTCGTATTGTTATTTGAAATTTTTTTTTATATTATTGAAATATAATATTGTATTATATAATGAGATCATTGTAATAATTAATACGGGTTGTATTAATAATAACGTCAGAATAACTATATATATATTACTCGGGGAACTGTTAAATGGAAAACTCGTTAACTTATGTATTATATATTATGTACTCATGATTTTCCCTTTTATAGACTGTATTATTATAATTGAAATGTTACATAAAACTTTGATTTTCTTTTGTAATTTTAAACGAACATATAGAATATATTAGTACATATATAATATAATATAAATTATTTGCCAGTGAAGCTAAGTATACATTTATATGAAGTAATATTTTATTGATGGAAATCAGTAATTCTAATTAATATTACGAACCCTTAAAAATTTCCACTCGAAATACCACTCACATATTTTACGCATGTACTCGTATGATGTAAAATATTCATTTTTGGAGTGTTAGCAGAGTTTAGAATATCACTTTTAAATAATAATTTTTTTGATCAAATAAATTGCCATATACTTTTCCGGCATAGACGTCAAAGTTTTTATTAAACACTGTCTCTATCTTATTTTCGTAAAAAAACAAAAAAACACGAGGATCTATTAGCTTAGTAAGTTAATAAAATATTATAACTGTTGACTTTAAGTACTTAATATCTATACAGTTTTTGTATTAATATATACATACTGTAATAATTTTATTATTACCATGGGTATAGTGAAACTCGTTGTGTTGTTTTCCGGGGAAAAAAACAAAATCCATTATAGGCTTCGAAAGGTTTTAATGATTTTTAATATAGGATGAATTCATATAGGTTGAATGTTTTATAGTTATTTTATTTTAGTCTCCGTGGTTTTATTGGGCTAAAAAAAAAAGTAGTAAAACAATAAAACAAAAATAGATACCCCATAAATATTATATTATTATAACTTTATAAGTAATAACACCGTGCACGGTGCGTGCGCCGTTGAGGTGGTATGTATCGTCACCACGCATTGCGTTATTATTATTTTAATGGGATATAATATATCGCGAGTGAATAGGGAGAATAGCGAACACAAGAGAAAAAAAAACAAATCTAAAGTGTGCATCATCTCTGTGTGCCCTGGCTCGTTATAAATTATTCTCTATCCACAATCTCATATAATATAGTATAGCTAGATGGTTTTGTGTATACAATAATATAATATTATGTATCCGAGATCCCCATCAGATTCCAGATTCCAACAGAAAACCCTCAAACGCGTCGTTTCGTTTGTAGTTTATTTTTGTTTTGTTTTTTCCCCATCGTTGTAGTATGTTGACGAAAAGTTATTACTGCCGTATAAGCGCATATAGAAACACAGGTATATTTATATTATATGGTAGACGCACACGAATGTATTCAGCTACATGGAAAGTAATACATGACGTCGAACGTTTTGGCACAGTGTGTCTATGTACCATGTATTTTTTAAGTACATTTTTGTATTTTTGAAAACATTTCTTTTATATAATTTTAAGTTATTATAGAAGATAAATAATTTCTGAAACTAAATTACCATACTTTTACTATTTTTTATTTTAATAATCTTTGGTCTTTATTTATTTAAAATAAAATAGCTCATACATTTTATTTTTCGAAGAAGAATATTTTACTGATAATATCTAATATCTAATATTAAACGTCTGTAAGAAGTACTTACACACTGTTTTAAGCTTAGTTTAATTTTAATACAAATTAAAAATATTATGTGTTCAATAATTGAATAATTATTGTTTATTTAAAAATGTAAAAACTTTAGAAGTAGTAAAAAATATTGTGTTGTATTATTTTGGCCTCAAATTATACGAAAAAAAATATCAAAAAATACGCATTTTTACTGATAAAATGAAAGAATACGATAAAGTGATAAAAGAATCACTCTGTATATATTATATCCCATAAAGTCTAAGGATTTTCTTTCAACGATAACACTCGAGCCTCGAGATGTCGTGATATTATTACGAGAAAATGATTGATTTTTAGCTGCCACCAACCGCTACTGTGACTCGTGGATATCAAATGTTTCGATAACGTCATATAATATACGTACATATTTTGACGATTCTGGCGTGCCATACCTATACGATTTGGCCTTACTTACTGTTATAAAATACCTTCATCATAATAACATGTTTAGTATTATACTGTGCATCAGGGGTGGCTAAATTGCGATTTGCGTCTTATCGTAAGATGTGAAACACATTTTTAATAATAGATGCATTTTTTTTTATATAAATATAAAAACAAGTATGTATTTAAAGAAATATAATTTGTGTATACATACATTAAATTGCAATAATTTATGGAAAAATATAGTGTTTTTGATGTAATATTTAAATATGTACGTAATTATTTTTAAAATTCTTAATTAATACATCTTAACCTAACTTATTTGTTGCATAATCAATTTTTTATTTTTGTAAATTTTTTGGAAGCTGGATTATGACTATTATTATTATCATTATAATGTGTTGTTAGAGCAATCCTTAACAATTCAGTCAAATTTGAGCGATGTTTAGATTTTATTATTTTCATTCTCAAATATAAAAGACTCACTTATGTTGTTCCAAAAATTGATATTGATTTTTGAATGCAGTGTAATTTTTAGATATTTTGTTTTAGACACGTTGATGCTTCTAAAATTATTCCAATTATTAAGAAACTTTTTTTTTTTTGCTATTGGCTCTTATACATATTTTCATTGAAATATCATTGTAGACCATCCCTGCTATATATATACAATACAGACATCCAGAAATACACTCAATGTGTCGGTTTCTATAACCAAACGAATCAAACTAATAAGATTTTAAAGTTTAATCGTAGTTGCTCATGAGAGAGAGAGAGAGAGAGAGAGAGAGAGAGAGTGATAAAGAGTAGGAGAGAGAAGAGACCAAAATGTATATTTGATAATAATACATGTCACATTTCACAACAGTTAATTAAGTTTGAAATCATATTGAACCAGAATCGTGTGGATTGCAATTAATATAATAAAATAATATTATGGATCTTCATTTGAAACATAATTTATAACTCAGTATTAATTATAACTTTTTATTATAAAATGTAATAATATACGAGTAATTAATAATGAAATATATAATTACTTACGTATGAATAATATTATGTTATTAGCATAGGTACACACTACACGTATAACCATAGGATCACTTACGTGGTTATGTCTATGATCGATGCCCATATAGGTTGATAAATAGACAGGTAGATGGCATTGTTCAATATGACATATATAACTGATATAAAACGTGTAATGTGAAAGCTATTTAATGAATTTTAAATGACTTTAATTCGTTATTTCTAATAAATAACTATCATATTATATAAGTAATGGATATTACTTGATAACATTTATATTAGAGGCAAACTATTTATAGATATTTGACATTTTCGAGATTTTTATTAGCTCGTTTAAAAATCATAAATATTTATTACCATATACCACGTACCTGTCATATTATAAAAATAGATGTATTAAGTTACCAAGCAAAATCGGCGGTAGCCAATCTAAATTTTAAAATAAAAAAAATTCTGGAAAAGAAATGAACAGAAGCTTTTATTTAAATATAACACATTTTAAGGTTTCATTTCGAGCGCAATTTTTGGTTGGTATAATCCTACACACGTATAATGAAATCCGTAGCCGACACATATTTATTTTTTAATCATCTATTGTGACCACTAACGATTTTCAATAACGACATGCCATCTTCAGAGCTCATCGAAATGGAAAACAAAATGGACCACAGTTATAGTGACAACTATAATAATAAATACGCTGTGTTTAATATTATTAATATTCGATGATTAAATAAATATAGATAGGTAATGTTGGCTGCATAAAACTCTATAAAAATAAATTATGGAATTACCATTTTTGATTAGGTATTTTTTTTTCTTCAAATAAATTATTTATTTTTTATAAATTTATTAATTAAGACAATTCGAGGACACTCGACCTTTGCAAAGAAATAAATAATAACGAAAAATTGATTATATCAACATAATTCATAATCTTGTTTTATAGTTATGATAATGTACATTGTACAAAACTTTTTTGCTTATCTTGATAATGGAAAAACACCGTATACCTACAAATATAATGTAGTTTTAAAAGAACAACACGGTAAAAATTAAATAAAAAACTTTTTTTTTATCTCAAACTTATAATATTTGAAGAGTTTTTGACTTAAAAAAGTAAAATATTTCCTATAAGTAGCTTTCATTCGGTTTTATTTTATTTTTAATACACAAAAAAAAAATAAATATATTTCTTATTAAATCATACAATATTATGACAATATATGTACCTATTTTAAATTTTAAACACAATAAGAATAGAATAACATATATGGCATAGACATTTAGGTTATCGTATGGCTTTTAGAATTGTTTTTTCATTATTCTTTATAGAAAACATATAATATTTCAATATAATGTAAGTAATAGTAATCTGTATTAAACTGAAAATTTTCAAAAATAAAAATATACATATATTTATGTATAATAAAACATTTCATGTAATAATACATTTAAATTGTATAAGTAGAATATTCTTAGCACACAATAATAATACGCGTTACAGTTAAATGAGTAAATTTATAGAAATACTTTTATTTTATAATATTAATTTTCTTAATTAATCGAATAACAAAATTATACTTGGGTTCTTAACAAAAATATCTAATAGATATTTGACATCAGTAACTAAACCAAATAATAGGCGATTTTATTAGTACAAAGACGATACAAATTAAATAATATAATATAATGATAGATTTTTCTTCTTTATCACAGAAGGGCAAATATGTTCTCACAACACTCTCTTTTTCTACAATACATATATTTATCTGAAGACAGCAATAATAAAACAAAATATTTATAAAATAATATTCAACCAACAGGGTATTGGTTTTAGGAAGAATATATTTGTTCGATTCTAACAATTGTTATTTGTATCTTATTTTTATAATTGATATCAAACGTAATAATATAATTGAATAATTATTTAAATAACATAATAATAATATATGGTTATGACGATATTATATTATATTATTATTTGGTAAATAATCGATAGAGACTAGGATTGAAATGTTTATAATGTGTATAATATTATATCACAGGAAAAAATAGAACAGTCAATAGAGAAGGGCGAGAGATTAGTCCCTCCGACCTTTATAGGATAACAAGGCCCTGGAAGCGTTTTAGAAACATTCGCGTTTTTGTTTCAGTAAGATCACGAAAATACAAAAATACGTATATTATAATATAGGAATATACTGAAGAAAAGTGATAAATGTTTTTACAGCAACAGTCCTTTTGCTAGTCACTTAAAAATAGACAGACGCCCTGTATAAAGTCGGCTTAAATCGTCAATCGATAGGTATCTTTTACAAATATCACATGGTTACAAAACCGTGTAGTGTCTCACCCACTCCATCCCTGTAAAGAAGTAAGTAAAAAGTAATTATCAAGGATTGTTTCAGGCGCGAGTATACACAATTAGTTATATATATTTATAGTATACGAGCATTTGTAAATTAAAAATAAGAGTACAGAAAACGTTGAGTTATTCATATGATATAGTTATATTATTCGACTTAGAGTACATGAAGATTTCCACAAGACTTCGATTTGGAATCGAGTAAGCACATTTTTTGCAATATTTCCTTAGCGATATGTAATGATAGTGAAGTTTTCGATCCATGTATAGCCGTTTTCCGTTGATTCTGTTTTTTCTTGTCTCTAGTCTCACGCAGACGAATTTGTTTCAACACACCCACCAATAGTTCGTCCACATTATGTTGAATACCACTAGAAGTTTCAATAAATTTACATTCCCGCGAACATGCTAATTGTTTTCCCTCTGAAACGAAAGTATTCACTTATAGTTATTTTTGAATTTATTTCGATTTAAAGGGCAAAGACATTAATGGACGAGGAATCTAGTCAACACATTAGAATAAGTCTACCATTCAGAGCGCGATGTCTATGTCCATAATCATTAATATGCAAAAATAAATGCATATTCTGATTATAATATGCATAACTTATTATAATAACACTCAGCTCAGTTATAAATTATTCACAAAAAATAAAACAATTATTTATTTATTTTGTTTAAACTTATACAATATTATATAATTTCAATATCGACAAAACGATTAAGTAATGGAATTCCGGTAAGTATTGATTTTGAAAGAAATCGTGAATTTATTAGAACGAGTATATAGTGTCATTCGTAAAGTACCACCGAGTGTTAAAATATATTATTTGTTTAGTTAATATTTACGCTAATAAATAAAAACTAAATAGGTCGAGTTTCCAACATTATTTGATGTAGGTTACAATTTAAAAATACAAAATATTTTTGGTATCATTTATCATTTAAATTAAATTTACATATTATTATCACGTATATTCGTTTGTTAATAATTTCTCATTCCCAATACTTAAAATTTTATTTTAAACCGATCATACCAAGAACCCTTATTAATCTTTAACCTTGTGAATAATATAGAAAATGATACTTGTCTTGTAAACATAACGCCATCAAACTAGGGGTATGAATTAATATGAAATAGAAAACCATTTAATCTGCAAGCGTCAATATGTTATCAGATTTTAAACTATTTAATTATTGTTTACCTTCGGTAGTAATACATCTTGCTCTCATCAGATCCGCCTTGTTTCCGACCACAATGACCGTCTTCTCGCGAGTGTAATTTTCTTGCCATAGGTAGTTTAAAATTTCTTCGGCTACTTTTAACGACCCTTTAGATACTACTGAATAAACCACAATGCAAGCATGTGGTTCGTATGTAGCGATTGAATTTTCTACCTGAAATAAACATTTTTATATTTATAATATTATTAATGTGTTTTGTTATGATATAATAATAATAATAATAATAGCTTACACAATCGAGGTTAATATTAAAGTTTATAATGAATGTTTTAGGTATAAATCATATTATTCTACATTCAAATTATTTATGGAAATTGAAAAGCATATACATTGTTGTAGTTTTCAGTTTATCCATATTTTATTTATTTAAATTTTAAATATTTACACAATTTGTACAAACAATTCACATCTCGAAACAATGTAACATGTATATAGGACGAGTAAGAAATACAAATACAATAGTTATTACAAACAAATAAATATTTTAATGATAAGTTTTTGAAAAATAATTTATTTATTTATAATTTAAAATTAAAATTTAAAGTAGCATTAATCATCGTCCATAATATGATTAGATATTTTTCTTGTAAGTTAAGTTGTTAACATTTATTAAAACGTTCATTTTTTTACAAATCTTAAAAAATAAAATAAAATATTTTATTAAAAAGTATTTATTTAACTAATGAATACATTTTATGAAGGCTTACGAGTGTGATAAGCTACAGACAAGTATTTATTTATCTTATTTTCAGAATATCATTTTAGAATAAAAATTATAATTAGATCGTACAATATTTATGAATTTAAATTTTAAAGAGAATAATCTTTGTTCAAAAGATATTTAAAAATCTATTACATAAAATAAAACTCCATATTATATTAAATTCATCTATTTTAAAATTAATTTTGTTCTAACATTATTTAATTGTTTTTTACTGAATTTATATAGAAGTACTGCAACATTAAATTGTTTTTAATCAAACTTGCTGGAATTATTTCTATTATCCTTTATAACATATTCGATGAATTTGAAATCGCTTTATACTGCTTCAAAATTTTATAAATAGCACGATAGAATAATCTTGAAAAATTCTACATTGAACCAATTTTTAAAACAACAAAGCTATATTATTTAATGAATTTAAACGTTTTATTATCATAATATTGTTGTTTAAAAATATTTATATAATAAAAATAATGGCAACATTATTGCTTTATTTGAAAAATAGAAAAAAAATGATTTCAGTAAAACGCACACTTACAATAGGTATTACATATTTAATGAATGGTGCGAATGTAAAATAAAATATGGTTATTATAGCAATATATTATATATAGGTTAGACACAAGCTCTAATAGTTGCACTTCTCTATAAAGACTATATATTATGACTATACCCTATCCTCATTCATAGAATATAATATCATTATCATAGTAGTATATGATGATCTCTATTTTAAATTATTAAAATGAACGAATAAAACATTTATATACTAATTGTAAAAGAAGTGATTAATTGATGATTTAATAACAAAATAACTATAACACATAAGAACTGTAAAAACTTATAAGAAAATGTATTTCATTATATAAATTATAAAATATGTTTCATTTATTTAATCGTACTATTTGGATAATAATAATTCATTATTTAGTGAAAAATGTTAAGGTATTTGATTAAAAATATTTTTTTTATGTATGGTTAATTTGCTAACATCAATAGTTTACTAAGTATCTGCCCTACTTAATGTCAAAATATGAACACGTAAGTATAATACTATATGGTAGTATTCAGCCGTAATTACTTATTTAACTAATCGGATGTACCAGCCAAAGAAAATGCGACAATACCACTATATAAAAACAATAAATGTATATTATTTACATAGATGCGAATCACACAAGTACACATTAATAAAAAATTAGCTGTAACTAATACGTGTTAGATTCTCAGCGACTGTTGAAGCATTAATCGAGTGCCTCACAGGTAACTCTACTTAAAAGCTATCTTAAGATACTCCGGACTATGACATATATCATGTAATGTATAATGTATAATATATGGCACTTAATGTTTTTGTGTAGGTATATCATATCAAGTAATAGATTAAAATAATGTAGCTGACTAAAACGCTAAACATACACGACTCATTTACATATTTATAAATACATCTAGATAGTATATAATATAATATATACATCTATCATTATCGTAAACTGTATTAAAAATTCGTTAGCGTGACTTAACTACTACCTAAATGTTATAATGCTTAATTTAAAGCGTATAGAACTATTAGTCTCAACAATAACAAAATATATAATATACAAATGTAGAACCAAAAAAATATTTAAGAGGCAATTATAACAGATATATTCTCTCATGAAATTATTATTAAAATAATTGTTTTAATTTTAAGATAATTTGTATTGATGTATTGTTATATTTTAATGTAATTTAGAAAAAACAGATTTCATATTAATTAATGATTTTTGGTAAACGAATGTCAAATAACATTAATAATTAATTTTAAAATGTGTGATTTTGGTTCTAATTTTTATTCTGAGAAAATAAATATGAGAGAAGATAGTCATTCTTTAACCTAAATAAAATAAAATTGTATTACAGACATGACAAAAATATACTTTGTTAACTTAAGTATACAAATAATGGTTTAGTTAGAATAGTTCTGAAACATGATACAATTGAAAATTAGTGATAGCAGATGGTTCATAATGTATTTTTTAAATATTAATTCTAATGGATAAAAAGTTTTATGAGGAATTTCCAAATAAGCTGAAATTGGCTCGGATAGAACAAGAGCTAATAATATTTCTCAACTCTTTCACTTTATCTCCTAATTAAATCATTAATCTACTAAAACTTCTATTCAAATCTCTGTGGAATAATTACAATTTTAGATATAGTATAATATATTGTTTCTAGATTATAAAGAAAAAACAACCTTTGTTAAAAATACCAGCTCAGCGATACAGAAAAAGAAAATTAACCTTTTTCTGAACCTTACATCATAATGGTTTATTTAATTTTATCGAATAACCAGTAACAGCCAACATATTATATTCTGTGATTTACCATAATCGAGGTTAGTAGGATAAATTTTATTCTGCTATAAGTAGAGTCTAAGTAATCTGAAATCCATACATGGGAACGGAATATTGTGGGATTATTTAAATAATCAGATTAGATATTGAAAATAATAAAAAAAATATTAAATTATAATCATAAATTTATAATATCGTTGCAATATACAAAAAGAACCAACACATTTGCTTTAGTATATTATAGGTACTAGATACTAAACACGAGTTACTTTTCATTTAGTTATCACTGTGATAATAATTATTTTATTAAACTTGAATTTGTGTTTTCATGTATTTTTATATTTTAAGAATTACTTTAAAAACAACTTATGAAGAATCTTCTTTATTGTATTAAATGTTCAATCATTAGCTATAAATATTGAATATTTTATAAATTCTTGCTAGGTATATGAAAAATAATAGTTATATTTCGTAATTTTTACTTTAAAAAAAATGTTAGCTCCAAATACTTATAAATAAATCTAAAAAGGTTGAAATTGTGTTTCTATTTGTATTAAATAACTTACCTTTGTAATTATGAAATTTTTTTACTAAGTTTTTAATACAATTACACACTACTTTTTACTTTTTAAAGTACCTACTATTTTAGTGAGTTTTAATCTTTTATTTCAATGATAAAAATGTCATATAAAAATAAATACAACTTAAAAACAAATTGGATGTATTAAGTTTTGCTTAAATTTTAAATTAATATTTATTTTAAACAAATAATTTTTTTTATTTATTACACTTAAAGTTTGATATGAGTATTTTACTAAATAATAAGTGTAGCCGCACAATTTAACTAGATTTCACTCTTTATAATTAATTTTTAAAATTTTAAATACATATAAAAACAAAAAATAGGTTCAATATTCAACATGAATATTAATATATCGAATATAATAATACTTTTTGTTTTGGTGTATTAAATTAAAATTATGACTTGTCATTTAACTAAAAATGTAAGATTTGATAAATTGAAGCTAAAATAGCGAAAACAAGTAATTGGTATATGTTGTGCAGTAGGTGTCAAGTGTGCCTTGTTACTGGTAGGTAATTCACAGTAATAGTGTAATATATGTGTTAAAATTAAATTGAACGATAAATTATTGCATTCGAAAGACGATTCTAAGCGAAGATTGTCTAATTTATATTACCATTATAGTAATATTTTATTTTACAATTCAGAATACTGTAGTTTGAATTAACTTTAATATTACACTAAGTATATTTAATTTATTTAATCATTTTATTATTCTAATAGTAAATTATTATACTTATATATTATTTAAATTTAATTATCGAGTCAATACTGACTTACATCTCAGAAAACATAAATGCTTTAATATTACTTTGAAATTACAATTACAATTTAAATTAGAAACTAGGTATAGTTGTGATCAATGCACGATGGAACGCTTATGAAGTCTTATGTTCACCATACGGCGAATCTGGTACATAACGCGCTCGAGCATCTCTAACAATAAATAATTTCGTGCAAACAATGTTAATGGCTAATCTCAGAAATCACTCGATTATTTAAGTTATATCAATAGATTCCTCGAGACTTTAAGTCGTTTTAAACATTTTAGCAACCTCTATATGCTGTTAAAAGATTTCTCACTTATGAATTTCGTTTTACCTTACAAAAATCGAATACTTTTTTTGATTAAGTATATAAATATAATCTTGATTATATAAAATAGTTGTTATAGGTTATAAATTATATTATAATTATTATCATTATTTACAGTATTGCATATTTTTCAATTAACTTTTTATAGAATAGAAACTATTACATATACCTATAATCCGTTTCGCGTTTAAATGTTTACACATAAAAAAATTAACCTTAAGGCTTAAGTACCAAATGGCTCGAAACATTTCTTTTGAAGTTTAATTCTTAAGTATATTTTATGAGTGTTAATTGCATTCATAACATTTTTACTTGGGGATTTGAGTTTTTCGTATCTAACTCATTTTACCATATACAGCTATACTAATTAATAATTATATACTTTAAAAACCCCTTCCCTCATTGTGATATTAGTTTGATTAATTGTATAAAAATAATTTTATTTATTCAAGAAAAATATTTTGTGCGTAAAGTATACAGTTACAGTCGAAGTAAAACATATTCTTGATTTTATATACATAAATGTATACCTATTATTTATGCACGTGTGTGCCTTTGGAAAATTAATTTTTATTGTATATCGATTTGAAATTTTTCATTTTGATATAATTTCATAGTTTATTATAATATTTCATTATGTAATAATATGTTTTATTTTTTAATTTTTTATAGGCCCCTACAACTTAAAAAAAAAATAATTCTAATTTGTACTTATTAATGAACTATTAATTTTATTTTATGGTCACCGATAAGCTTGGGTTAAATTATTTTTTTATAATATATAAATACGGTTACGTTTTTCAGATTATTTAATGTGCAATTTCAGCTTCATATAAAATAAATATTAAATGACTTGAATTCATCACTAGGGATTAAATAAATTATATTATTACCGTGTTTAATAAATATTGAAAGTTATTAATCGATTTATAACTTGTGAGCTGCGTATGTAGCTTATATAAACACTAAAAGATAATTCATCAATGAAGAATTTATTGCTTTATTTAAATAGTTTTCGAAAGTAATAAATTTACGTGCTAAATTTAAATCTAATTATACACACATCTGCGTAAGACGTGGTACCCTATCCTTTTTAGAAATTTTTTCGAGCACAAAAAAACGAAGTTATTAAATTTATGAGTTTAAATTAAGTAATGTAAACTCTTATAAAAAATTATGTAATTTCAAAATGCCTACACAGTACACATAAATATAAAAATCAAAGTTTTGACTGTTATTACTTTTTTTTCATAATTTAATTATTAAACCAATGGTATTTTTATTTAATGAATATTTAAGTTAATTAATAAAACATACAATTTCAAATATTCTATTGAAACTTGTAATCATTATAAGATAACCATGAACCAACTTATAAGAGAAAATTATTGACTAACTATTATTGGTTTGTAAAAAAATTTTATGTAAATATTTAAAAAAAAATGCAATCTTAATGAAGTTTTATTCTTGTATTTATATAATATATTCAAAAAAATATACAAATAATGAAATAAGTATTTGAATTTAAATTTGGAATCAAAGTTAATAAACTCAATCAATTATAAAATATATATTCCATTAATTATAATATATATTACCTATATGTGCATGTATTAGATAAAATATTAATTATTAACGATTATTAATACTATATCAATGGTAATCTAATAGCATATTCCAATTAAAAAAAAAATGTGTATACCTATTATATATGTTTATATAAATAAATTTCTCATTAAGTTACATAATAATCTGTCAACGAAGTTTCTTTTAAATCATTTTTTAGTTGACGGAATTGGTTAAAATTTCTTTCAGATTACCTATCCAAGAACCCACTTTGACAACAACGCAAGTAATAATTAATTTACAGAATGCATTCCCTAGAGTAATAATTAGTGATTACATTTTCATGAATACCGATTAGTTTACTGATTACCTATGAGAATTACGCGTGTATTTAACTTTAATTACAAATTATGATCTACTCGAAGGGATTAATTGTCTTACTAGTATGTATTTGTTAAAAAAAAAATATGTATAAAAAAAATCCCTATCTAAACTATACCCAATTATAATAGCTATTTTATTATCTGTTATCAATAAAAATTATCTACAAACAAAAATATTCAATTTTTGTGAGTTAACAAATATCTACGTAGAGTTGACTCATTCACTTTGATGTAGTGGCTTAAAATCTTTTCTAATATATTTAGAGTTAATTCTGAGTATATACGTGTTCACTTTTAGAATTTGTGACTTAGCCATTTACGAGTACAGATAAAATAAGAATGGGTATATTAACTTTGCGTCACCCACCCGTGTCACTCTACAATTTCGAGATATATACAAAAATATGTATCGAAGTTTACAAGCCAATTTCAAAATTGTCGAGTCCATTTACACAAATCTATTTCTCTATAATGATATATGCTCGTACTAAATTTATATTATGAAATGATAACCGATAGGATTTTATTTAAGAGTCATTTGATTTGTAACATACTACACATTGATTTGACATGAAGCTCAGTAAAGTTAAAATATTGTATGAGGTATTGCAAACGCCTTTTTATACACCTTTTATTGCATTAATTTTATTTGAGCTCAAAGAAAGCCAATGTTAATAAATTTATTACTTCTAATTTAATATATACAAAACCTTATAAAGCATTACGTATTTTAAATATTACTACAAAGGGTTATATAAATTAAAGTTTTGATTGATATTATTTATATATATATATAATTAATTTAGATAAAATATAGTAGATACTACTGAAATACAAATTATTTCAAAGACAATTTAAGGTTTACATTGTAATTTCGTATATGACTCACAATGAGTTTAATCGTTAAAGTTTTACAATATGATGTTTAATAGTACCGGCTTACCTCTAATCAATTTTACTCAAATAGTACATATACCAATATGAGATTAAAATAAAAAGATTTAAGCTTAATTATGTATAAATTTAAATGACTAACATGAAATATTAATTATTGTTAAATAAATATATGCATTTTTTATACCTACATTTGTTTTTACTATATAGCTTACAGACCATACATCAAACTATTTTTTTCTATTGAAAAATAATCATAAAATATGTTATATTTATTGAAAGAATGACACGCGCCTAGAGAAAAGACTTATTCCAGATCATTGAAGAAATTTATATTTTAATACATTTTATTATTTTCCTTATTTTTATATAATAAATTGCAAAGAAAACAATAATATTTTTTTATGTTTCAAAAATATATCGTATTATAATGAATAAGATAAAAATAATACGATGTAAGATGTATAAAAAAAATATATTGTTTCCAATATTGAATTTCTTAAATTATTATCGTTCGTCGTATTAATTTTTTTTTTTATTATTTCGATAGCCGTATAAATTACATAGTTAACTGTAAAGTAAATTATTACGTTATAAGAAAAGTAATGTAATCATATATAATTTATTTTTCGAAAAAATTAAATATTTTTTTCATAAGTAACTACTGTAAAAGAATTATTTCGGAAAATTTCATAATTCACACGCTACCTACACCTTTAATGTATTGTTTATGTTTATTTAAAATTGTATATATCCAATATAAATATATAATAAATTAATTAATAGATACGTTTTATATTGTTTTAAAGTTTATTTTAAAAATGTTACTCTTTATCTAATAGATATTCAAACTTATAACATTTTGAATTTTATTTAAAGTATAGATCACTATTTCAATACTATAGAGTCTTGACATATCATTTAGAATATATTATTAAAAATTATAACCAAAAATGTACATTATTCACTGGAATTATCTATAAATACTTCAGTTGTAAAATTATCATGAAATTTAGTGAAATTTAGCTGTACACATATTCATAAATATTTCAAAATTACATAGGTATAAACTAAAAGATCCTAATTTATATCTTAGTTGTTATAAGCTTATAATTTATCTAAATACGAAACCATAACAAAAAAAATATTAAATGATTAACTTCAACCATAATATTATATTATGTATAAAATAGATATCAAGTACTTGATAGTTAGGGCTCAATAAACAATTTATTTTTTTAAATTTAAAATTTAAATTAAAGAGATTTATACATAATGTAAACATTTATTTATATTATGATTTTGCTATTATTGTCCATCAAAACCAAGCAAAATAATAATAGTTGTACAATATGTACCTATATCCGGCTATTATTTAGTAATAATTACCGAGTACCCATTAGTCGCCCTTCTCACAAACAACACAACATACCTGAGTGTGTAAGGTTAGGTATGCACAGTTGTACGTATTATGTATTATAGTTTTATGCAAAAACGGCATGTTTTATCAACAAATATTAACGCGTTTATATATTAAATTAATTCTAAGTTAATTTTTGTTAAAAAAAAAAAGTTTGATGCGATTAAGTTTTGGTAGTTATTTTATAGAAATTTAAAGTTTTTTTTTTAAATTTTGATGAGCTCAGTAAAGTGGACCAGCATTTTGCGAATAAGCCACTATATAACCCCTATATGTATAAACTCCACTACTACTTTCTTATGAACTTTAAATACCTATAAGGCCATTACTAATTAATAAGGCTCGGATTTTAAAGCATAATAAACAACTAAAAAGCACACGATTATTTTAGAAAAGTAAAAAATAAAATATATTGATTTTTAAAAAAGCACGATCATAAATTAACATAAACTAGTTATAAAAATGAATTTAAATTAAAAATAGAATTAATTACCATGTATTTCTCTAGATTTGCAGTAGTGGAACTGACTCTAAATTGTCCGACGGAGTATTTTTATACATAGAAAACTACTCTCTAAATCTACTGAATTAATCGGTGCTTACTTCATACAAGAGGTTTCAAATTACAACACTAAATCTAAAATTTTGAAATGTTATGGGCATACTGACCGTATAGGTACTGTATGCTATAATATGTAGATCGATAATTTATACGTTTAATATACATTTAATAAATAAGCCGATAATGAAAACTATAATAATCCAATAAAACCATTTAGACCGCATTCTGAGTTTTTACGTTTCTTATTAATTCAATTTTTTATTCTTACTAAAGTAGTAGCATAGTAAACACATAAAAATCTACAGCTGAAATAACTGAAAAAAGTAAAAAAAAAAAAAAAAGCATTTACATAAAAAAAGCAGAAAAAGCAAAAAACAATTGGTTTATTTGGAATCAGAATGACGTGAAACGAATATAAAATTAGACTTTTATCTCATATATAAAAAAAGAAGTATTTGCTTTAAAATCCTAGTCTAACTAATTAAGTACCTACTTGTTAAGAATTTGATTTTAGATTCTTAACGAAACGATAAATATATTGATTTTACCATAATATGTTTTATTTTTAAACTTACAACTTTTTTTTGTGCGTAGGTATCTGAAGATACTTTATGCTTTATAGTATTAAAAATGCTCCAATCTTCAATCTTAGTGGAGATTTCTTTCAGCAGATTAAATCTAATAACAAAAAGTAGTACTTTGATCCATTACAGTCTAGCTTCTATCCTACCCAGCGATAGTCGTCACTCATAATACATCAGAGCAACTTGTGACATGCCCAATGTTTATTTATTAAAATTTTTAGAAAAATTCTCTATTTTGAAATATGAAATAAATAACGAATGCTATTATTAAAAAAAAAAAAAAACACTAAAAATATTATATTTTTTTCAATGTGATGTAATTTTGTAATGTCTTTTGCAATAAATAAACAATATTATTTTTTGAAAAAGTTAATATTTTTCGAAATAATGATTGTACCTGCTGTCTGTTAAATCTTAAAAGTATAATCCTGCATATATTATTATGGCTTTATCTTTCTATCTAAAGCCATGATAAAATCTTATACACTTAATTTTAAAATGTGTCTTCAAAATTCTCATTTCTATCTAATGGGCTTTATTCAATTGATTTATTATACAATCTTATATATTAAGTGTTATACACACATATAATAATATGTGATACGTATAGTATTCAACTAGTCTTATTACTGTCATTTAATTTCACTTAAAATGTATGAACCTAAGTCCTATTTATTTCATTATATGTTTGTTATATTATATTGTCACATAAATCAAAATATTACGTAATTTTGGTGTACAGATAACAGAACACACACACAGTTAATAAACTCATAAATAAATGTACGATTGTTATAAATAATAAATTCCTATTGTAAAATTTCTTAAAAATTTAAACGATATTTAACCATCGCAGATATTATTAATATGTACCTCTAATATTATTTTAACGTTTTGCCATCATAACGTTCGAATTAGACCGATATTAGACTTATTTATTAGACGTCTCACACAACAGCTCAGCGGTCGCTATATCTCAACGGACGTGGAATATTCGCTATAATTTTCGAAGCGTGTACATTATATGCGTATAATATTATTGTATAATCGCGGCTGCAGCGTAGCCATGTAAACACAACAGTATACAGCTCGATCGCAGCGTTAATAATAGGACGGGACATGTGAGCACGCGATAACATCAATAATAACAGTGGCGGAAAATTTCGCGTGCAGCAAAAAACTAGCTTTTCCAAGATAACGAAAACCATCGCTTCTGCGGTCAACGGGATACGTACATGCGGTAGACTTTTATTTTAACGTGTGATACGATGCGTGTAAGTGTATATAAATTATTAACATTTTATTTATATATCCAGCGACTTACCTATCTGTGAAAAACACTAATCATTTTTTTGAAGGGGAGAAGCTGTCGAGTGGTGTGTGACAGTTACAATAGTGCCTACATCCTCCATAATATAACTGAAACACCGTGGCATGACGTCATTATGACTATATAACACGAATACACAATTGACGTTTTTCCATTTTAAATATTAAAAATGTTTTCATAACGATTCGATTAACCTTTTTTATCTAGCTAATATTATATAAAATATAAATAGACTTGAAATTGCGGAAAACATAAAAGTTTATCAGTTGAACTTTAAATTACGTTCAATCGTTACAATTTACACTTTCTTTATAAACGTAGCACGTAAGTACTATATTATATTATAGTAGTTCGTTTATTCGTTCTCATCAAATGAACCATAAAAATAATCGTATATTAGAATTTAGAAGTCGCAATCAACGTAGTCAGTGATCATTGACCGTTGGGTCATCATCATTATCATTATTGATAAAATTATTGAACTAAATGACATTATTAAAATAAATTATTTCCTCCCTTAGCACTAGCTATATTATAGAAACCACTTTTTCGAACAATTTTGTTTAATTAATGAAAATAGTTGTCAAATTGAATAACTACTCGGCGATTGAAGATAACAGCATCATTGAAAAACAGTGAAAACAACATTTTGATTGTAATAATTTAATAATGAAGCTTTACCTAAACAAATATGATTTATTTAACTCTTATTCGTCAAACATATTTTTATTTTATATTATTTTAGTGTGTACACAATGTTGAGATAAAATTTAAAAAAAATAATAAGTTGAAATTACGAACACATCTGTTAGGTTAAATTATCCTAGGTTAGGGTTACCTATTGTATAACTTTGTAAACATAGCGGTTACTATTAATTTTTCGACACACCTTTCGTCAACAGTCACCACTTTAACGCTACAATAAGGGGAGGTATAATGATCTAAATACTATTGCAATACTGTATAAATAAATGCATAAGGAAACCGCCATCTTCCAAAATGAACAAAAACCGATTTTATGCAGTAGTAAAAGCATAAAGTTATGAGGGATACCGAAGGGCAAAATTGGAGCCTACTATAACTTATAAGCTCTTCAAAACTTCAAATGCCAATTAGTTTTGTTCTACACACGTATTTGACAATGTAAACATGATAATTTATTGGAATCGACAATATTCATGCTATTCAAAATATACAGAGAAAATCATATACAGGATGATTCATCGCGTACGCTCACGGTTCGCCTCCATTTTTCCTCTATAATAATAAATGTTAATAAATATTTTGAAATTGTTGAGATTTTTTTTTTACTTCTAAGAAGTATCATGTAGTGATACATAAAAACTTCTATTTTTCAAATGAATACTCCCATTTTTTCTACAAATTATTTAGTGAATAACGTTTTTGAAAATTTTGATATAAATAATTCAAAAATTGAACGAACAGTATTATAGTTATTAAAATATATATACTAAGTATAATATTATAATAGGCCTTAAATGGCTCAAGTAAATCACCCTGTATCCACCTACCTTAAATATTATACTATAATATGCGCTATATATATGCCGCGCGTGTGTAAATACTATAATAGTCTTCGATCCGGACACGCGCCGCGGTCGTATAAGTACAAGAAGTAACAACCATAGAAGAAAAGAATGTAATAACGACTTTTAACGTTCGTTTTTTGTTTTGTGGACGATAATACGATGTCTATCGCCACTCCCTCCATTAAACCACCGGTTGCGAGAGCGGCGGCGGCAGTGGCATCGCTAACGGCTAGAGAACATATATAATATTAATATTATTATATATATTATATGGTAGGTACCTACCATATATATTTTTACGGTCTCCCCATGCGCACATGCATCGACTAGCGTTTCCTTCCGACACTCATTACCCCTCCGAACACCTCCCCGCTACAAGCCCCGGCCGGGGGTCGCCGGAGCGTAACAAAAGGAGCGAGGCAGCTGCCGATGCGCGTATATTTTGTAACGACGTTATGTGTGTTGCCCGTTGGCCGATTGCTTTTTGCCGTTGTACTACTATATATGTTGACTAGACGGCTGAGGCGGAGCAGGGGACAATATAATATTGCGTATACTCGCGCGCGCCACGAGTCTAACGGTCGGCGGCGCGGGGATGAGAATGTACCACCCCCCTGTCGCCACTAACACCGGACCGAAATGTATGTACAAAATAATATTATGCGATATTATTAAATAGTCGGAAAGAGATCGTAAATTCGAAAATAAATAATTTATCGCGTATAATGCGCGAAGATGTCATTTTTGCCCGTTGATTTAAAAATAAAACTCTTCGGAAGTTGTGACTTGTGTGGGAGGAGTGCGGGCATTTCGACGTGCCCGTAGTACATAATATATAGTCTATACAATAAGGTCCAGTATATTATACTGTACGACATTTAGATATAACTGCGTACTCGCACACTATATTATTAATCAGTAGTCAGTACACACTGCACACCGTCTCGTTAGATAAATCTGCACAGTTTTTTCCCCCCGAAGTTAATTTGAAATTCACAATCCATAAAGGTTTATTTTATGTAGGCTGTAGGTAGTTGGACGCATATGAAAAAAATCAACTAAATACAATAAATAGGCATAGTGAAATTCTGATCGATTGAGTTACTCATGTATTATATATACAATTTATGCTCTCGTACTACGGGTCCTGCAAACATCGCGGTAGTGTACGGCAATCGACGGACATCGACTATAAAAACTAAGTATCACGAAATAGGAAACACGATACTAATAATTAATGACTATTATCGTAACACTTCATTACCGCGATCCTCCGGTATATCTACAGCCCACCCCGTGTCCGAGTATTTCGCCAACGCGGTCCCAAATCCCAATCACGTCCACGCCGTTTATTATTCCCGCAATAGCATACTATTATTAGTTCCGACCTGCATACGACAACATTGCGATTTAATCAGTTTTTCGCGAAGATCTTCCTCGTCCGAACGTAAATGAATAGATACAAATGTGCTCTCAATGTGTCGTGTATCGTAATAATATATTATAATACTAGGTACAGAAATTCAGACGAGAGCGAATATAAAGACGCGCGCGTGACCGGCAGATGGATATCATAAGACCATTAAGACATTTTCTCAAGCGGATTTTGTCATAGATTAATGTACGAATTTTCAGTTCGCGCTGTATTATCTATACTACAGGTATACGATATCGTATTATTATGCTAACCTATATTTACGAAGAAGTTAAAAAATAAACCGTTTCACCGCTACTTATGGTCAACTTGCACATTTTCTTGTTTTTTTCGCGCCAATAACGATTGCTGCCAAAGGGTTTTTGCAATCATAATAATCCTTTACACTATACAATTGTATTATATTATTATATTGTGTACGCATCTCTATATGGGTCCACGGCACCACCCGCATATATGCTTAAATATAATACTCGTATAGTAAGAGTATACACACATACACACACCCTTTTACACGCGATATATATATATTATATTTATAGGTATAAGGTATATTAAGCACACACACACACATACCCTCTTATATACGATATTATATATATATGTAGGTATAGGTACTAACACACATGTATATGTGCACAAAATTATTCGGTTTGCAGCTGTCACCCGCGGTCGCGTGCCCAAACATCTGCTCCCGCGCTTCGTCAAAACACATGGCCCGCCTCCAGCCCGCCGCCAAACGCGACCGGTTGTTTGCGTCGTAGCCGACTACCGACAGTCAATCTTTGTCGTCATCGCGAGCACACGCCAAGCCAGACCGTACCACGATAAAAACAATAATAATAATATTATTACCGTCGCGAGTCGTCTCGATCATCTCCTGTGGTGGCGCCGACCGCCGAACGAAGAATTTTCCAGGACGTTCCAGACGATATTCATACACATAAATACATCGAATTACGACACCAGGTTAGTTTTTACACATTTTAGTTTTACTACACAAAGTTCGTTACAACCAAAAATAAAAAACACCACTCACACTATACATTTATAACAACAAATAATATAGTATAAGACAATGTAAAATGGTTTTCGTGATGATAGGTAACTGCGTCGTAAGAGATTCGGTTGAGCGTACAAAGTTGTCTGTTACGTTATCGTAACAGACTTTAACGTGAGTTACTATAGGTTAATGTACTATATGACTGACGCAACTGTAAATAATAAACGCCGCGCATAACCCAACATGACCACCGAACTCAGTTTCGCAGGTATTGGCACACTTTTTATCGGGTGTAGAACAATTGTACACATTTACCTTTTTACATGTAAAAGTTCTTAATTCATCTACCCAAGGTAAAAACAAAACTGTTGATTTGGTTATGAACTCGTACTATCATTTTATTAGTTATTACTCGTGGTAAAATAGCTAGTAATATTGTATGTCAAAAAAAAAAAAAATAATTCAATTTATTCAATATGTATAATAGGTACGTAAATTACGACGTATAGGTAGTTAATGGATAGATTTTGTTTCGTTTGAATTAAAATGTATTATTTACTGTAAATAAACATATATATTTATAAATCATAAATACAAATACATACCTAATACTATATCTATTATTTTAAACTAAGTAGGTATAAACTAAAATTTTACAACTTAATCGCAAAATAGTTTTCCAGACAAAATAATTATTTTGACATAATTTTAAAATGGGTATATCTAATGTTTATTTTTTTTTTATTTTATTAACACTGAATATTGATAAGGATAATTACTATGAATTTATTTTATTCTGGTGTAGTAACGTTTTGTGGTTAATTTAAAACTAAAATAAAAAGGTAAAAACTGAAAGTTGGACAATTACAGTGCATCGATTTTACTATTAATCTGTCATCACTCACCGGGATTAATCACTCTTAAAGTAAGTATGTGTGTGTCTTTGCGTATGACACCTTATCTCTTCTTCCTTTGGAAATGTAATGAATGCTTTAACTTGCTGTTTTGAACATGGTAAACACTCGACTTTTATGAAATTAAAACTTTTTCTCTTCCGAGAATCATGCACTTCTCGACCATCATCGTTTAATATAAGAAAACTTAATTGTTGTACACCAACCATACTAATACAATAATTATTTATTCAAATAAAAGTTTTATGTCTTATCTTAAGTTAGTGATATGAGTTAAGATATATTAGGCTCTTTTAACAATTATAATTAGTAATTAAACAATTTTACAATTATTTAAAAGACAATTATAAAATGATTTATATTTGATTAAAAAGTAATATTAGACCTTCTTGCACTAAGCTACAGAATTATATAACACAATCCATTATAACACCATCTGCCACAACTATGTTTATCATCCCTCTTGATCGTATACAAGTTAAAACTATACTTTTATTTTCTATTTATAAGTTCCACAAAATTTATGAACGTTATATGCTACAATAATTATTTTTAAACATAAAATATGGCTGCTGTAGTTGCAATTTAATTATATAAATTTATTAGATATAAAAATTATTTGTTAACAATATGTTGGCTGGTATTTTTAATTTCTGTTAAATTAACGCAATGTTTAAATAGCTACCTATAATTTTAAATAAGGAGTTAATAAACTTGTCATATATTAAACTATCTCTAGAACTGTATGTAGTTTTAAAAAATGACTATGTAGTGTTCTTAATTTTTCTGATTAAAATATATTTTTCTCGATATTTTTTATTTTTAACCAAGTTATTTCAATTACAACAATATCAATCAATAGAAAATAATCATCTGTCTTTGAAATTTATATGATATACATTTTTCAAATAATGAAATAGGAAATGAACTAATGAAATAATGAAATAAAAAAAACCTAACCTAACCTAACCTAACCTCAGAACTTAAGTTCTACATATCCATCTTAAAGTACTTAAGTACCTTACATATAGGTATATGTATAATATTATTTGTTTTCTTGCACATTATTTCAAACAAGATATTATTTATTTTTAATATTCAAAAAAATAATAACATTATAACCTAATACAGTTTAATTTCAAATGTAATTTCTAGATTTTCAGATGATTAATTAACTAATATACAACTTAACCTAATATCAGATAACTAGGTCAATAATACTCGATTAGCTTGTAATAATTCAAAATTTAACTGGTTAGTATTTCAAACTACATTAACTCAATTGGTACAAAATAATAGTTGAATTATTCAATTCCTTAACGGAAAACTATGTAGATTAGATAGATTATAGTTGCGGTTTTACTATTCATTAGGTAGGTGATTTAACGTGTTAGATGAAAAATAATTATAAGAACGTGATATTATGATATATATATATATATAGTAGGTATAGTACATAAGTGTGTGTGAGTGTGTGGCTGTTAAAAGTTTAAAAGGTAAGCGAAATATGACTGAGATTTGTTAGTTAACTATAAAGACAATTCAAACAAGAAAATAAACCAAGTTGGAAAACTTTTCTAAAAATACGAAATTCGACGCTTTTATAAATGAATAAAATGATTGAAAAGAATAATCATTATCTAATACCACAACCCCAAAAACGCGTAGAAAATGTACAAAACTTAGAACGCGAACGCCTTCCAAATTCGTTATCCCTCCATCGCCAATGAAAACTTCACCCCATACCGGTGTATATAGTTTTCCACTCGATCGATAATGTACGTAAATGGTATAAGAAATGCGGTTCACGTTGCCTATCATATTATGATGGTAGGATTATTTTTATTCCACAAGAACTTATGAAACATCTAGTGGTGTCAATAAGTAATAAACTTCAATGTCACTACTTATAATTCATTTTTCGTTGAAAATATTTAAAAATGAAAAAGTAAGGACCCCACATAAATTCTTTTGTTCAGAAGAATAGAACAAAAACTAAGTACTTTAAGTACTTTATTGTATTAACCTTGAAACTTCAAATTGTATACTTAGTATTAATGTTTAATATATAATATTGTTAACCAGTTTAATTTTTACTAAAATACCGGATTTCATAATATGCAAATAATAACTCTATTGTTTTGTTTTATTTAATAACCTATTATTTTCTTTCAATATTTCTACTAGTAACAGCCACATATTATATAAAATTCTCAGATTGTTTTATATATGTTTATAAATAAATATTATATACATAATTAAAAATAATTACTTAACATAAATGTTCTTTTGTTTGTATATTAATATCGCGTATGGCAATTATCTTAGCTTTAGCTACTTTACTATTAGAGTACTTATATTTAGTGTAATACTAGAATATTCGTTTTATTGCTACTGCACAAAATAAATATATAATACTATTTAGTTTTGTGTTAAAATAATAATATCAAACATGTATAGGGATTATAAAAATATATAATTTAAGTCAAAAACCCAACATTAAAACTGTCAACTTGATAAATGATAGAAGTTTTATTAAAATCTGTTGCACAAGGTTGATTCTTTTTTTGGATATTTATAAAATATTTATGGATCTCATTTCAAAAAAAAAAAAAAAAATGATGATTCTAAAAAATGTCCAAATCGTTATAAATAAATTATGAAAATAATCGTGTCAAAGAACCGAAAGAACCAATTAAATGATGATTAAAATATTGGATCAATGGTATATATATTTTTTTACCCCGGCTATAGATTCAAGTATATACAACTATAAAGTACCTACTATAAGATGAAAATCCTTTATGTTTTCGATTAAAAGTATAAAAGCATTCATTTTGAATGATTGCCGTTGTATTGATTTATTTAGTTCGATCATTTTAAACTATTGAATAAAAAGACATTCACAGTTATATATAAAAAGAAAATATAATATAACGATAAAATGATAGGTTAAAAAAAGAGTTTCTCTAGAAATTAATCATTATAGTTTTAAATCCTGCCCATCAATATAATTTAAACAAATGCACTTCTTTGACAAAAATGTTTATACGCGATTAAAATTATTTATTTCAAACTTGTATCTAAGGTATTTTATTTATTAAAAAACTTAAAAGACTCATGTAATTAATTAAAAAAAAAAAAAAACAGAAAAAGTCTTTGCCTCACAAATGTCGATTTAATTCAGTTAAATTTATTTCTAAAAGTTTTGTTTAGCAGCTTGGTATGAAACACAAAAAATGTCTTTTAATTTCATTAAAAAAACTTAGTAAATCTGTCAAGTACTCTAGCAAATTTTTCATATAAACTTAATTATTATTATATATAATTATTAAAACTATATTTTTCCTCATTCAACATTAATATATATAAGTATTTATATGCTTTATCGTAGTAATTGAAACTTTTTGATTGGTATAGTTAAAAAAATAATAATTATTATTTATATTTTATAAAGTATCAGATACTCTATCTAACTCGGAATGTCATCAAAATTTACTTTTGGGTTAGGTCTAATTTTTCTTTTTTTTTATGTACTTATAGATAATGAAAACCGATAATAAACTTTAATAAGGATATTTTTTGTTTATAAAATAGATATTCAATTTATATAAATATTGATGCAATATGTACTACTTCAGTTCGATTTGGTATTTAATACCTCAATTTTATTCTATTTTTTATGATATCATAGCAGATTTCATGATATGAGTATGATTTATTTCATTTTAAAATTAATCCAAACATTTCAAATTATAAAAATTTGTAAATTAAAATAATAGGTATTTAACGTTGAAATGAGCTATGTGAAAATTTCGTATTGGGATAAGCAGCAATAACAATTATTGACATTATACATAAAGAGCACATAGGGTCTCGATATTCGGGTATAATACAGAACAAACAAATTTATCATAATAAACTAAATATCGTTCAGATTGTAGAGAAATATAATCTAATATCTTGATTAAACATAATAAAGAGCGAGCAACTAGTGTGTAGAATTCATTATCATTATTATTAAGGCTTGGTTACCGAAATTATAACAAACAGCGATAGAAAAGCGACGCAAGAGGTCGCCACAGCCGTTTTAGATTGATTAATGAAAGCAACTTTGCGCAAACAACACTCACACACATACATCAATATTACTGTATACACAGACAAACAAACATTAAGGAACAGAAGAAATTTTGCAACAGTTTTGCTGGAACTTGGTAGACATGACATGTAGATGAAGCAGAAATTTCCCTATAAATTGAGAATTAGAAATAGTTGTGGTTTGTTTGTAAGGGGGTCAACCGATTTTCGACAAAGTAACTATCAAGCAAATTTATTGAACGTTATTAATATTTATGGAACTATCGTGGGGCTAATAAATATATTATTGACAGTGATTGGAGATCAGCGAGTTATATGTAGTGATTAAATGAATGAAAAAATCCACGTGCCGACAGAATACACATAATTCATTATTATAGTATTATAGTCATGACTAATGTGCGATAAACTGAAAATATGATACGTAATATGTTATCGAGAAATTTTACATAGAAGGTGTAAGTTTCTAATATCTATCACATAGAGTAGTACTACTCTATGATCTATCATCAGAATTAATCATTTTATAGAATAAAATTATACGTATAGTATTAAATTGGCGCGAGTTTGATTACCTATGGTTAGGCAATGTATATGTACTTCACTTCATTTTAGGCACAGTAATTACAAGTAATGTTTACTTTTCTATCCATATTGTCAAACTAAACTCGGAGTAATATAATTCAAACAGTTATGATATACAAAAATAGCTGTACAATATAATATATATAAGACCAAGCAAGGCGTATTTAGGGGTATTATATACTATATAGGTACATCAATCACTGATGTTGGCAACTTTGTAGAATAGAAAAAAATTGTTTATGCATAATGGACATATTATATACGTTTTTAATATTCATAATATTTATTTTTTTTTTTTTTTATAATATAACATAGGTAGGTAATTATATTTTACAATATGAAAAAACTTAACAGATAAATCCATTATTACAAACCTAACCTATTATTTATAAAATAATTACCCTCTGTTAAAGCACGATCCCATATTTTTACTTGTCCAGTATTAAGTAAATTTATTTAGTAAGTCTAAACAACATTTTGTTACTCGATATCCTTTAAAATATATCACGATTGACAGTTGGGCATTAAAATTAAAGAAGTATAATAAACCTTTTTTTAAAAATCATACAACTGTATACGACATATTATAATAAATAACAAGTATAATATATGACATAACAAGTACTAAAATATGTATGATAATTTAAATACGGGAAAAATGTCTTATGTAAAATTTGTATAATAAATAATAATATGATATTATAATATTATTAAATGCGTGTGTAATACCTATATGTCAATTATGTACAGTAATACTGAAAGGTATAGTGTAAATATTTTAATTGTTTGCTTTTATATATACAGCAAATGCGTTAAATGCTCACCTCATAAGTATATACATAGATAAGTATACGTATTGCAGTGCCTTAGTTTGACCTCTCTATGCCTTTAAATGGGAAATATGTTCGTATTATTTGGCTTGTTCTGTATTTATATACAAATAAATAATGCAATAATTTCACCAATGATTAACTTTTGTCTTAGAAAATATAATCTATCCATAGGTATTTTAATACGTTAATGGTTTTGTATATTCAGATAATAACGGTTGTGTAAAAGCATCGTATACATGCATGAAGTGCGGTCTTCCCTCGGGAAATCCTCAGGAAATTGATGACGAGTTATTGTCACCTATCAGCAGGTTTTTAAAGTTCGCCGCAATCGGATATTTTCGATAAGTTTTCCCAATTCCGTTTTAAAGTGTTTGAAGTATTATGCTTTGCGACTGCAACTACATTCCGGTAAAACGAGTCTATGATAATAAGTAAATAGTAATTGAATAGATTTAATTGTTAGCTCCTCCTCACATGCTGTCCGACCAAACGCATCGCCTGTTTCCGGAGTATTACCGAATGAAGGTACTGTGGTGCTTCAAGGTAAGACGTACATCAGTCATGTATATTTTGTTATTTATTATTCATATTTTCTTTGTATTAAAACTCCTGAAAGACTGTTTTTTACAATTAATTGTAGTTTCAACTAATATTATAGTTTATATAATAGCAATAAATATAGATTTTGAAACTGTCGTATGATCACTATGTTCTTAATTACAATTAACTAAACAAATGGTCTTTAGACTTTGAATATATCTAAATTTAAATAAAATGCAAAATTTAAACATAAAAAAGGTTTCAGGTTATAATGATTAAAAACGACTAGAAACACAAAATTATTTGGTCGGTTTTTATATAGCTGGACTGTAAATAAACAATTAACGTTTATACTGCAGGATGTGATGGCAGATATCTATCAATGTTCTAGCTATCGGATGTATTCATATTATGTAAATATATTTCATCATGGCCTTTCAGTTCATTTCCATTTAAGCCTTTTTATTACTACTATAAATAACGCTTTCAGCGGTTATCAAAGTGTGACATTTGTCAACGTGATTCCAGAAATCGGCTTACTCAATCTTTAGTCCGTACATTCACTGATTCGGTTGTTTATATATCTATGCAAGTAAATACATTTTCTGAGTATCTACTGTTCTGAAATATCATTTATTGTGTATTTAATACGGTTATATGCGAGTATTTATTTATTTAAGATATAGAATATCTACATCTACTTCATACTTGCATACGTAAATTCAAATTTTTCCGACTATCGATTTATATTTTTATAGACTACAATAAAACGCAGTGCCAAGTTAATACTTATTTGCAACTCGCTGTTTGTTTTATTTTGATAATGTGAGTTATACAATATTATACTAACACCAAAAAAAAAAAAATTATTATGATTACTAGGTACTAAAAATTACTTTACATTTTCTAGTTTTATCAAAAAACTTCACAATATATAAAATACAATAACCAAGTAATTTAGTTCAATATATAATATATCATTATAAAAGCTATGAATTTTTATATTTTATATGTCAATTAAATATATTTTAACGTGAAGATAATGATTTTAAGCTAGAATAATATTAAAGGAATAATATAATATTATAGAAAAGTTACCGCAAGATTTAAACGAATACCTGGTTACCTTATGAAATCGTATAACGATTTCAAATTCTATTATCTTCAAAAAAGCTTTGATTGAGTAAAATAAGAAATTAATACCTTATGTTGGTGTACGAAATTACAGTTTTTGAAGGGATCGATTTTGGTAGAACTATATATAAGTAAAACATATAAATAAAGACGTGAAAATGAAAAATAAATTGGATAGAAATATATAAAGGGGACAAAGAAGAATGCTTTGATGGAAATGAAAGGAAAATAATAAAAGCCATAACTCCAAAGCTCGCTCAAATATCTTTAATCTCAGGAACGTCAGAAAATTTAAAAAGGTAGAGATTTTATATAAAGATTTTTCAAATGTCCTGATCCTTGTAAATCAAACTGTACCTACAATATTAAGCAGTTTAAAAATGTATGCGAATTATTTTAATTCTGTTATTATGAAGATAATTTTGATCGTGAATTATTGTATAAATAACCATTGATTATGTAAACAATCATTTTCATTTTGATAAATTTATTATAATGGACGATGATAATTCGCATGGTGTAGATTAGGTATTTGGATGAGTCTAATTTTCAAAATAAAAATATATAAACTATTTAATAGATAAATTTTTTAATTATTTGAATTAATTTTATGCATTTATATTATATAAGTAAATGGAATCTGCACAATTTTGATTGAGGACATTCATGTAACCTTGTCCATATTTGACCAAAAATGATAAATGATATTTCAAATGTATGTTTGTAATACATCACAAAATGTTGACTTATGTATGATATGTTAATGTACAACTCTATCCTAATATTTAGCAACCAGATGATGGACAGGCGAATACATACAATATAGAACAGTTGATTCTATTTGATACTCCTTTAATGATTATTATTTTTTATAATATTATGATAACTGATAAGTGATAACAGACTATAATTTATGTAGTATTAAGCTAAATATTAATCATAGTTTTAAAAAATTCTGTAAAATGTAAGTATAAATAAAAAATACTTGATATATATATCAAGCGTGAAACAAAAACGTAACTACCTATCAAACATATTAAGTTATTTAACTGAGATTAAAATATTTATTTCAATATGTCAACGAGCAATTATAAAAATGATGATATTTATTTTGTCAAATTGTTTTAGAAATATATTAATATTACGCCCTTGACAGAAAACAATCGACGGTTAGGTTGAGTTACGTATGATATCGGTAGATATTAATTATTTGCAAAACTGCTAAAAAAGGGGGGGAAACGTATATTTTTTTACTGTATTACTTTACAGTATACGATATTATAATGTAGCTGAGATGGATCAGAGGTGCAGAAACACCCGGGCTTGTTTACCTAGCGGGTTGTCGAAGTAATATAATCTATTTCTTTTAATAATTTATAATAAACTATTAATTTTTTTTAATAATATAAAATTAGTACGATGTTTAAATTAATAAAACAAGCAATAACATTTTTAAAAACGTATAGAATAATGTTAGTTAGATGAATACACCCTTCCTAAACCTCCATGTATAATGTCCAAATTAGGGGAGGCGTTAAAAATATCACTCCTGGACCAACATTTTTTAAGTTACGCGACTGCTATGCATTTGTGTTTTTCGCTCCCAGCTACCTATATGATAATATATATTATAATATTATGTTAAATATTTTACTATGTGAGCGCTGTGTGTTTTTATTCGCGTGTTAGGTTTGAGCTTGTATAGAGTACATAATATGGCTGAAACAATCCTTTAACTTTTGTTTGGTTCATTGTTCAGTCAGAAACGAAGGACACTACAAAATTTTAATAATAATAATAGTTGTTCGTTAATACTTTTCAAACTATTTCTAATTATTTTAATATTCCATCTCGGATTATCCGTTAAACTAAAAATTGTCCACTTTCTTTCCGCTATACTAATCACAAGCGAACTTAATAAACCTACACAAACTACCTTATGTCTATGCCATACCTTTTTCCTTGTATTTTTAAAATGTTTTCCTTTTGTATTTAATCGCTCGTCTGGTCTTAATTTATATTAATTTTTTCTCATAAATCCGTTTACATCGTAGAACAGTGAACACGTTTTATATAATAACTTTGCAAAACACTATAAAATACATCTGTTAAAATTCAACTTGAGCGCAAGCCCGTTTCTTACGAATAAATAAATAAATGATAATATTATATATATTATTTTAGCTAAGCAGCGCCATGTCGCGCGGTTACTACAACGGTGGTTATAACCACGCGTGCGAAGTGGACCAACACCGGTACGAGGAGATACCGGACATCGACCCTTCCATGGACTTTCTACAGGCCGACGACACGTCCACCTCGTTCTACTACATGGAGTCGCCGACGCGGATACGCAGGCCTTCGGACACCGCGGACCCGGCTGAACGGACGTTGCTGTTGCGCGCACAACAGCACAACCACTACCAACAGCTACAACAACCACAGATGAACGGATGTCCGCCGCCGCTTCCGGCCACCCGAGCCAGGCGCAACACGCCTCCGTCCGCGGCCGGGGGTGACCGGTCCGTGGCGGCCGTGACGCCGTGCAAGGCCAGGCGCCGGCTGGACGTGTACGGCGACGAGTCGGGCACCGTCAGCCTGCCGTCCACGCCGTCCGGTGGCCGGACCGCCGACGTGTTCGCGCCGATGATGGCGCAGACGGCTGCGGCCGGTGCAGCGTTCAGACCGGTCACAGTGCGCCGTGCCCGGTCGTCGGCCGCCCTCTACAACAAGCACAAACGGCCGCCAGAATTTCTGTCCGAATACAATCTGGACACGTGTGTGCCGGCCACCGGTGTCCAATACGACCGTCCCAGGAACACCGCGGTCATACAGCCCATCTACAAGGCGCCACTGCCGTCCGTGTTCCAGGTAATCGTCATTTTATAATGTTTGACCAATATAGGTAACTTACGATGATTGTTGTCGCTTCTCAATAACGCTGACCTATTCGACCTATAAAAGGCTATAACCACAACCCACATGACATTACAAAACAATTTGTGCTCACTACTTGTACTTGCAGCAGCTGCACGTGAGTGCGCAAACCTTGTCTTAGCACCCAGGGTGGAGAGCAGAAATGATTTTGTCAATTATTATTGTATTTTTAAAAACAATTTATCCATATCGGTCGAGATTCGAGATGATAAGAAAATGCCAAGACTTTTATAAAATATTACTATTTGAAGAAAAATAGTGTTGACCACATAAAGGCCACCTGAGCCACCCTGTCACTTCTATACGCACATAATAATATGACTTGCAGTTTAAATCGAACTGCCTATGGCAATTTCATAACGGCATAGCGTCTGGCGTAGATATTATATTTTCGTTTATTTTTCATCTACATAATAATGTATTCCAACAATTCGTTTTTATCCGAAAGACCATAAACACGATTAGAAAGGTCTCAGTAGAGAACGGTTTTCAAAATTTCATTTATTGTTATGATATATTATGAATCACACGAGGCATATTTTAGCTTTTTCATTCAAATTATATGAATAAATTGTTTACCTTCTAAGTCGTGCATAAAGAATAAACCAACAACAACAGAATTGAAAATTGTAATAAAGTATTATCATAAATAATAATGAATTGAATTCTTCCGATAAATGCATAATTATATTTACATAGTTATGTATAATAAACGAATAACGTTTTTCTTAGCGTATTGAAATAATAAAGTCATAAAAACATGATATTAATATAGCTTATTATTTTAAATATAAATTAAAATAAGTCGAATAGGTGCTATTATAGTTTTAATAAAATTTTCAAAATCTAAGAATGGCGGCTAAAAATTATCATCCGATAATATCTCGAACACATTTTTTTTCTCCAAACGCCAATTATGTCATTGGGAAGGAAATTCGTGAATTTTCATTATTCTTTCGATTAGCGCAGGGCAATTGTTTTATGGTGGTTATTAAAGCTAATACAAGCACCGCATCGGCTCCCAAATAATAATGCTATGTCACGCTATTTGTTAGCCAAAGCCGAACGTAGTTTCATATAGATTATACGGGGGCTTTTACGGGTTTTCACTTGGCAGCGTGACACGAAAATCCCAAATGGCTGAATAATTGTGAGCGTGCTTCCCGCCACGGTGGTTAGTGCTGTCTGCCGACAAATTTCCGGTTATACAAAAACAGCCGGACGCACATATACAAACATCGTATAATTACACGTATAGTATTATAGACCATATATACACAATATCCAACCACCGCCATGCGGCACACCACTATATTATAATATAGACCTAGCGCTTTTACAGCTGATCGATCGAACGACAACAAATCCGATTATACGATTTACCATGTATTATTGAATATTGAACTTTATTATAAAATATTACATCATTTACAAATCGTGCGCCAAAAACCGTGACTATTGGACTGTATAATAATGTAATGCGAAGATCACACTTTCACTGTGTTTTATCGTTCCGATGGCTGTTTATTAAAAAGTTGCAAGTCAACAGCGATATATACGTATAATAATAATACATTGGTTATAGGTACCATTTTCGGATAGGGTGTGTAATATACGAGTGCGTAATAGTACTATTATATATGTATAGGTATAATACTCCTCACTAATCGTTGTGTATATCCGCGTATTGTTGTCGGAACCTCACAAAAGTTTTCGGCATTTTAATTGCCACACTGCAGATGGTGAGCCGCTATAACAGTATACCCACACGTCAAACAAAATAACATAGGTACGCTTTTAACGCGCAAGTTGCTTATTAAGTCATTTCCGAATGTCTATCAATTAGTAAGCGAACTAAAATACACACACGTTTCTCAACATCGAGTAGATTTTCAATTATCTTCCGCCGCACGGAAAATTCAACTCCCGAATCGCGTATAATATAATATATATTATTAAATTCGTTTCGGCGCGGTTAGCCGGCGGCGGCGAGTTTGAAATTTTGTTTCAAGTATATTACGCGCCACAAGACCTGTGCCGGTTGACGGGAACACGATATTATATTATAATAACGTTAATGAATAATAATTAATAAACACCGTAAGGTACTAAATAACTCAAACTACAGGGTCGTCGAACCGAAATCGAGCTGTAGGATGTATCAAAAATGCAATAGACTAACAGACTTGCCGTCAGGTATAGATGTTGAAAAAACTTAATAAATAAATCAATAAATAACAAAATGTTTTGAAGAGATCAGCACCCCATACTTGGAGCTATATTAAACATTTTCTCAATATTAAATTATATATATATATATAACTTTATCGACGGATTTACTAGTCGTGTGCCTGTGTAGAATGTGTAAAGGGAAATTGTTGTACAAAGGTCTAAAACGAAATTATCGAGACTTACTTATAAAAAATATATCGATTAAAATTGTCGGATTAGCAAAAAAAAAAAAACAGTTAAGTCTATTTTAAAAAAAAAACATTCAAAACACCCTGAACCGTGCAAAAAAATCACTAAAAATGTTTGTTCTATTTTTAGTATAAACTGAATTTGTAGCTTACTCTGCTATATTATTTTGAGTTCTAGAAAACAATGTGCAAACGCTATAAGTGTCGAGCTCAGATAACAAATGTATTGATGTTCTCGTGTTTTTACAGGTGGAAGAGAAAACGACGCCGTATCAAGCCGAATCGCCCGCCAAGCCGTCGTGGTCGCGGACCCCCCCAGCCCGAACACCCGTCCAGTCACTGCCCGTGTGCACGCTGTGGTCAGCCGCCATGGTACTGGTGGTGTCCGGCACGGCCAGTTGCATGCTGTGCTTCTACCTCATGTCCCGGCGTGGCCGGCTGTACTACTTGAACGCTGGACTGCTGGCAGCCGCCGTGTGCCTGGTGCTGGGATTTCCCGGGTTCCGGTCACAACAGTGGCGGTGGCTGCCCAACCGCAACTACGTGACCGGTTACATACTGGTGGCCATGTTCAGCGCGCTGGAGACGTGCGCGCTGTGGCTCATGTGTCAGAGCACCGTGCTGGACCCGGCGCTCAACGATATCGGCGCCGGCGTCGTGTGCGGCATATCCGCCCTGTCCGTCACGCTCGCCTGTCTAGGCGTCAGCACGTCGTACTGTTGCCGATACCCACCGCCCGACAACAGGGTCGCGCACGGTGTCGAGGGATTCGTCGTGTAGATCACCACCCATCTAACCCATCTACTCGACAATAATAATAATAGTATTTATTTTATCGTTTCCCCGACTAATTGTACCAATCCGCTACGACTCGTTCAATGTACATTTGTATAGTTTTTAATTTATTTTAGCATATTATTATATAAAATTTGACACGTTCGCGAAAACAAATTCCTATGAATACGACTGTAACATGTATTATATATGTTACAATTGTTTTTGTAAATATGTATATGTATATATATTTGTTAGTAGCGATAAGGTATATGTATAAATGGATAAGAAATTAATATTTATCGATCTTATAAAAATTATGTTATACAATGAGTAATGATTATTGCAAATCAAAATAATTAATATAACGTTACCTACTACAAATTTGATACAATTTGTTCATCAAATCAAATATTTACTTTTATATTCCGGCTGATTTTTAAATGGAATATAAGTTAACACGTAGTTTAAATAAGATATTCAAACTTATTTTTTGAAAATTCAAAAGGATGATTGTTTTTTGTTTTGTTGTTTTGTTTTTCGACATACCTAATCTGACATATAAAATGTAAAAGCTAATCTTTGAAAAAAAAACAACTTTCATCAAAGTTAAAATTCAATACAATACAATATAAAACGTAATAATTTAACTTAATTTGTATCTTTATGTTCTGACCTATAGTATATTAATATTTCTTTAAAAGCGAATACATTTTTTTGCCTATACTCGTACATAGGTAGGTACCTAATAATTATTTATTAGAAATACTTTCAAGCATAATTAAATATTTACCAAATGTATATAGTATATACACACTCAAAACTTATATTGGATAGTAAATCATACAAACATAATTTATACTAAATATAATAGAGACATGTTATTATAAGTGTCAATGATATAATTAATTTAAAAAAATATAAATTTGATTTATATCTACATTCAAATAAATAATTATACGAGTACGAAATAACTATATTAATAAGTTATTTAAATACGCTAATTTAAGTAAGTGAATATACGTATCAAAGGCGGATATGGGGGGCTTAAGCCCCCTCAAAACATAATCAAGCCATACCAGATGGTTAGAGTGTCTAAAAATATGTATTTACATTTTAAGCCCCCCCCCCTCACGAATGTGACCAATTATCCACCTATGATACGTATGTCAAAATGTATTTAAAAAATAATAGTTATAATGTTATATGGATATGAAAATGTTATGTATAAAACAAATTTTTGATATTCTTGAAAATTGTTCAATTTTGTATTATTAATTTTTCAATTTTTAATTTTATGTTTTACTTAATTTTATTAAACGGCGTAAATTATGTAAATAGATTATAGATTACTCATAACCACTAAACTATTTATGAAAGTTATTACTTAAAAGTATAACTTTTAGTATCATTAGATATCCGTTTTTATTTAGAGTTGTTGAGATTAAATATCAATAAGTTAGTGAAATAAGAAATAAAATGTTTATTATATTTGTTCAATAATGTTTCAATGTTTATTTAATACACACACGTTTATATTATTTACTCTGTCTTCATATTGATTTCTAAAACAAACCCCCTAGTTCGAAAAATAATAAACTAATAATATTTAATTAAATGTTATCATAGATCAACCTAATGTATGATTACTAAACATATTTATTAATGTGAATTTTACACACATTTTTAGTAAAATAAATAATCTGGATTTTACGTTGATTAAATTACATGATATGGTATTTATCGAGTTCTAAACCTTAAAAAAAATATTAAAAATTTAATTACGATCTACAAATAATATATATCATGAGTAAAGTAATTATATCAAAAATTATTATTCAAAAACAATTGTAGGTATCTAGATTGGAATAATGTTATTAAGCATCGTGCATTTTGCAATATCTTTAGTCAATTCAAATAAAATTATAACAACCTAGAGAGCTCAAATAAAATCAGTTTGTACCTATATAGTAATAAGGTATTTTGGTGTATGATAAAAGCTCTGTATCCAACATATTGAATATTTTTGAATACCTATAGACTATAGTGAAATCATTACTTTGAAATATTGAAAACATCTATTCAATATATTATTCATTTCATCCCTTTTTAATTTAAATATAATACATGTGTACGCTGTACGTATTTTAGTGAAATTCTCTACAAACACATTATAAAAATACTGAGAATAATTATTAAATATTTCTATGAAAACCTTATGAGTTCAAAAAAATACTAAAAGTATAGCATTAAAATGCCTTAAACGTATTATAAAATACCTACCTATACACACATAAAAAATAAAACAAAATATAATGTACAAGACCGTATTTTTTTAAATATCAGTAGGTGCACACAATTGCCTTTGGTGCGTAAACAAATTGTACATATACTTACCGACATCTCGATGCTAGGGTGATCAATGAACACCATTTCAGACTCTTCACCATCTAGTAGTATGGAAACGGTTTTTTCACCAAACTCGTCATCTGCAAACGTAATTGACAATTTACCATAAAAAGGTATACATTGTGCGTTCTTACTACGTAATAATACATTATTCATTCGATTTTCTTTTATTAAATCCATTTCGAGACAGAAAATAAAATTTACCGGAGTTTCTATTCCCCATTCTAAAGAACTTCATTATACCATAAAATAACGTAGATACACAATATAAAACCGTCATTCAAAGGCAGGCTAACGTGTGTATAGTGGACGTATATCTCCGAGTTTACGTCACTTCAAAAACAATTCAAAAAAAATAAATACCAATAGTTGGGATAAAGTGGATTGCAACGATTTTATTGGTAACTTGACATCAGCTCGAGTGTTTTTATTAGGCATGTCATCTGTAATAATACAAGGGATTTTGTTTGCTTTTAAACGAACATTTGCTATTGCTAAGTTTACTAACAAATAACAATGACCGATATTGTAATGAATTACGTGACGTTTAAATGTACCTACCTATGTTATATAAAATATTCTTTGATAGTACTATTCTTATTAAAAAGGAAAGTAATAAGTATTATAAATTATAATATTACCTATTCTATAAGTTTTAAATTATAAGTAGGTATTTAAAAATAATTTGATGTGATTATCAATTTTTTTAAAGTTAGCATATTTAATTAAAATTAACATATAGATAAGATAGGTATTTTAATTAATAACTAGGAAAAAGACGTAGTTCTTATAAAATTACCCCATACTTTAAAAAAAATAATTGTCCACTGTTACAAGATCACATGACTTTGTCTCTACAAATTCAACTAAAAAATTATTGGTATTTCATTGTGAAGTTAGATACAATTATGGTTTTTATTTTTTATTATCTAAATTATAAATAAAAAACGTAATCGTTAAATCATGAGGTAGATACTACAGTTTGTACTTTTTTTATTTTTTTATTGTATATAATATTATAAATGATAATATTAGGATTTCCGAGTAGCGATTTGTATATGAAAAAATTATTCCAACCATTGAGTAATATTCTGTTAATTAATTGACACATTTTAATAATATATTCATTTTTTAGGATTTGAATTTAATTTTGATAATTACGCTATTGTCAAAAATGATTATTTGATTTTCATTTTATTTTTATTGTTAATAGTACGATCGTATTATTATAAATATAACAAAAAAAAATGAAATGTAAAATTAATAACGATGAATTAATTTGACAAAAAATAGACGACATAATATAATTACTGTATTAATAATAGCATTAAACGTAAAAGCGGCTTATTTTTACTGTCTGATATTATAATGATTGAATCAATAAACTATATGTATATCATACAATTCATTGACTTCTAAACAGTGTGAAACTTTTTTTTAAGTTAAACTTCAATAGTCATTTCTAGGCACAAGTTTATATATAGCTGCAGCAAAAATAGCTGTTCTTTAATAACATTTTATCTATCGTTGTCGCAGTGGACATAACAAAATAAGAATACATTTATGTAGTATATTATTTTACCTTACGCCGTTTCGAATTAAACCCGTTTTTTTCCAACAGTAATTTATTGAAATAATGTTCGATAACAATCATAACGTCAGTAATTAAATTGAATTAAAACATTAGCCGAAATTCGTTATAATATTCTTCTTACACCAAAACTTGCATGTTATAGGTAAATATTTTGTATTGCCAACTTGTTATTTGTGGACTCAATAATTAATTCTGTGTAATTATTTTACACGCTAGAGATTACTGAAAGGTTAGATTGGGTCTATTATTATTATTAGTACAGTCTTACCTTATGTACTACCAACATAATTTAATTTGCAAAAATTTATTTATTATTATTTTATTATATTATCCTTTACCTAATTGTTAGGGCTATTAAAAAAAACTATCAATCAACCAATCCTAATGTAGTATATTATTATAATACGCATAGGTATTTTATACAAAACTTAATTAATTTCGGTACTTAAATTATGCACTTATACTTCATATTATTATTTAAGCCGCCTACAAAATGTATGTACTGTAGATTTTTAAAGGTCTTATAACTATAAAGACTTACTAGTTACTACGGATTCTTAACTAGGTAGGTATAGTAAAGAAAAGTATGATAGTCTGCATAAATAAATTTTTAAAATGGTAGAAAATAATTATGGTTTCTTCAATTTTACACATTATAATATAAGTTATAATAATCTATAAAAAAATTTAAATAAAAATGTACATTAAATAATTATTGTTAACCATAGTAGTTTAAAAAAAAAACATCTAAGTTTAAATTTGTTTTTTAATTTTCTGAATTTTATAACAATGTAATTTTATCTTAATTTAAAACAATACTTATACGACCGAATTTTACAAAGAAATAATATGACACTATTTATGGTAGTTTCACACTTCCAAACATAGCCGGAAGATTGAAAAACTTGATAAACATAACCCCTACAAATACAGAGTTATCATGGAGATAAAACATTATTTTCATGAGTTTTATCAAATAATTTAATAATTATAAGCTCACCATTATTTTATTTTTAATACTATTTTTTATGGTTTTTGATTCAACATTTTTCCTTAGAAATAAAAATTCAAGTGTATATTGTTAAATAAAATAATCATTCTGATCGTTTTTAAATCACAAATTACTCACCACTAAAACTTAAAAGAATGAATAATATACCTACATAAATTAATACATCAATAACTGAATTTAAAATTGTCTAGTTTTATTTAGTGATAATATTATTATTTTTCATTTAGGCTATTTTAATTATTCTAAAAATAATAATACCTTTCGACGTTTGAATATATATATTATATATATATTGTATAATTCTAAATATAAGCCTTATAAAATGTATACATATTTATAATGATTATGATTATTATATAAAATTATAAGAAATAATATCGTTAAAAGAATCAGCTGTATAATTTAAATTGATTTTTTTAATAACTGTAATACTGTATGTAAGGTTTTTAATCAATCAGTGTACAGATACCTATTTTAATGCATACATACAATATACATTATGCACTAAGCACATTATAGATACCTACATACATAATTATTATTGTATTACGTACTTAATTATTTTTAATATAATCACTGTTTTTATATTAAAAAAATATCAAACTTCGTTTGTAATATTTTACTTACTAAATTGTTACTTTTATAATAATTTTAAACGTTGCAGAATATGTTTTCCTTCACATTTTTTCTTATTTACATTACATGTAGGCTTTAATAATATTTTTTTTTTTGATATTTCACCTTTGAAATGAAATAAAATATTGTACCAAGCATATATTTTACGAACACATTATTTTAATTTTCTAAACCTATGTTTATTATGTACAAACAATATATTATACATACATTTTTCAACATTATGTTTACAATAACCTATTTTAAACTCGCTGATAACTTTATTGTAGCTCATAAACTTGTGTGGCTATGTCTGGTAATTTTCAATTTGTTTTCCTTATACAGGGTGGGTCAATGCCCCTAGGGTCTCAGTTTTCTTGTTTTAGCTGTGTGATGGTTTACCAAGAAAAATATCACAACCCACACTGTGTATACTAATTTAATCTCAATTTATTTATTTTTAAATACAAAGAACACAGGAAGTAGTATTAAATCAAATTAATTCTTTCAATTTAATTTTCTTGAATTACGAGGCAAAAATTATTAATTTTTCCTTCTATTAAATAAAAATGTTCAATTTTAGAGTACATGTATACAAAAAAATCATTTAGTGATCACGAATGGTCATCAAAATGTATTTATGTATTTTTTAAAGCAAAAATTATAAATAACTTAATTTTATTACTTAACATTCGATTTTCTTTACTAAAATAAATTTACAATATAAGTCTATAAATCAATAATATTCTTGATAGTCTATTAATTTACGGTTATAAAAAATTCAGTTAGATAGTAAAATGAATTTTAAAGAGAATCACTAAACATATTTACACTAAAAATATAACGATATCTAAGATTTTCAAACAATTTAAGATAAGTAATACTTTAAAAAAAAATCTTATAAAAAAGGCACGTTGAGAAACAGATTAGAGATGATTACCATAACTGAATATGTTATAGTTGCAAATGAAATGGACCATATAACTACGACTTTTTTAATATACCAGCCAAAAAGCATATATTTATATACATTAAATATTTCTACTTGAATAAAATATACTAATAAAATATACTATAAAATTATACATTGACAAATTTACGTCGAAAAAAATTTAAGTATTTAAAATTCGTTGGGGTGTTTATATTTAATGTTATTTTGAAAATCATCACGCGAAATTAACTTCCTTACAGCAGTAATAATATTCCATTTTAATACCATATTTTGACCTTCTATTATTATGTTTATTGAATTTGAAATTATAAATTTTTATTACAGTTGAGTTTTGCTTATTATAATGAGTAATAATATTGAACAATCTTAAGTATACACACAAAAGTTCAAATATGTATGGTATATATAAAATAAAGATAGTCAAATGGTTGACTTTTGTATACCTAGTAATGGGTGACGCCCTAAATTACGATCAAAAACATATCATAACTTTGTGCAACATTTTGAATTATTTTAGTCCGGTCGTAAAAAATTATCTTTAGGTAAGTTTATCATATAAACACAAATGCTCTTACCCAAAGATGCATCGTATGTATTCATGTATTCAGATGTCATGAACTGTGAAACTAACGCCGTTTTTCCGACGCCAGACTCGCCAAGAAGTACCACTCTGTACTTGGGTATCTCCTCGGCAACGCTAGACTCTCCAGAGCTTAGATCGTTATAGCTGCTATTTCCGCCACAGCACGAACCGTCAAAAGGTGATATTCCACTTAGATTACTGGGACTATGTCTAAAAAAAAAAAATCGTAATTTTGTTAATAAAAAAATAAATCAACAGATTTTTAATGACGAACATAAGTCATTATCGCTACAATCAATCGTGCATGCAAAAAATGCCCGATATAATATTATTATATTATAAGAGTTCCACATAGTGTAATCCTAATTCCTAATAATATATCAAAAAGAAATTGTAGGCGTCTCGGCTACTTCCTTTATACATATATAACGTATTATCAGTTATCACTATAATCCTATATCTCTCGAAACACGAGAGACACCCATGGGAATGTTACATCTCTATACCATGTAATATATATTATACACACACGCACACCGTGTGTTGCGATTACGACAGTGCGGTTGAACGAAATTGATTGATGTACGTTTATGTTGACACCCGCATATTACATTTTTTTCTCAGTGCTGGTTTTATCTGGCGTTAATTAAGATTATGTCAATACAGTAATTACATTGCTCCTATACAACAATTTTAGAACTGCGTAAAATTTGCATCTTTATATTTTATAAAAACTCTGTGATTATTGCCATTAAATGTGCTAAAAGTAACGAACCATTTATGAAGCAAACATGACTCACAAGTTCGAAATTAATTTCGATCTTATCAGATTATGCCTTATGACCTATGTCCTATATGATTTAATTATATTAAATTTTACACACACGTAATATGTCAAAAGTGTTATATTAATACCTATATCATATTATTATGATTAATAGAAAATTAATTGAATACATGTATAATTATTATAGTTTCCAGTGAAAATGAAATTATATTTTTAGTATTTTGATAATAACATTTTATAAAATAATTATTTATTTAACTATAGGAGTTTTTACGGTTATAAACGTAAAATAATTTATAATTATTAATTGCATTAAAAAATAAACAATTATTTAATACATTCAAGGTAGGTAACATCAAATATATGACGCAATCAACAATAAAAACAAATGTATTCATTTACACGTAAATATAATACAAACATGAAAATATTTTCATTTTTGAATCGAGTAGTTCTTCGGTAAGTTTATATAACAAAAGTATTACCTTTTAAAATATTACTATTATATCAGATATAGTGGTTATTAAAATCAGTCATAAAATAGCAAGAATATTAAAGTGAAAAAAATAAATCTTTATGACAGATTAAATTTTAGAAAATAGATTATCTAAAATAAAGTAATTGTTTTTTCACCTATTAAAACATATATTTTAGTATCATCATAAAGAAAACAAAACTCAAAAGTTTAAAAATGGTTTCTGGTCAATAAATTTTAAAATTTCCTACCAACATTATATGACTTCACCTTTAGTATAATATTAAAAATACTAATATACATATTGTAGGTAATATTTATTATTTATTATAATTTCTACTAAGTAATCAATGATATACTCGTAATTTATTGTTACATATAATTTTCATAACTGAAAATTGTGTAAAACATTTGTTAAGTATATTTATCGATTAATAATTAAACTTTTTCGAAAATTATACAGTTAGAAACTTAATGACATATTATTTAATATTTTTTTTATTTTTCAATTTAAATAATCTGTGGTTACAGTGGCCATTGGGTATTATTCATAAGGTTTAATTACACGCATAACATCTAAATGTAACAATACATAAATTATAATAAAAAGACTACTTAAAATTTAAATACTAGATAATACGTTGGGGAGAATTCTATCTTGTTGAGTAGATTGGTGACGATGATGAATTTGATCGAGGGGGAAATAAAGTTGAGATCCTATATGAGTAATAAAACGAATGATTCAGGAAGCATCCATCCAGATTTTATACTGTACGAAGAATTAAAAATCAGTACGTGCCCGTGTAATATTTCATATTCGAGTGCAATGCGCGAGATACCTTTTTCCCTACATAATTTTATTTTATTTTAAAGTGCCTAAAATATCAACTAATTATCATATTTGTTAATAAAACAATTAAGCAATACTATTTATTCATTAATTGTCAATTATTTTTAATATTTATAGCATTTTTATATACCTAATATATTATGGAGATTTTTTTATCCAAATTTTTAACTGCATTATATATTTGATATTTTAATAATTTAAATTACATATTTATTTAGCTTATTTTAAAGATTTTTAGTGCAACAAGTACTTATCCTTTAGTTTATTATAAATAATATACTTTTTAATTAATATGATTTATTAAAGAAATTATTATATATTATATTTTGCTTAATAATGATAGGTATATTAAAGTAATCTCAACTTATTTCAGCTTTAGGAAGTTATTTTTTTGTACTTATGAAAATTATTTTATTTATTTCTAATAAATTCTATTTAAATATCATTTGTTTTCTGCCATAACAATCATATTGTTACAAGTATATCAGTTTATTTACAATGTTTTTGTTTTTTGCTTATTTTAGGCTTTTTATTTAAATCCATTATGCTTTTTCATGTACCATTTTCCGTGGTTTATTCACTGTTCTCTATCTCTTAATTCTAGAAACTTAAAGTGTTCACTGATTCAGCACTCCGCCGTTTCTTGGTCGTCCCATCGGTATTTTTGTGTTTAGTTGACACATTGTACACTCCAAACTATACATCTAACCAAGTTTATCCCTCATATTTTCATATATTGATAACTTCTATTATATGTAGCTAAAAAAATATGGTCTTTAGCTTTGCATTTATTCATCATTCATAATTTTATATGTATTCTTCTCTTTAGTAACAATATAGATTGTATGTAACATTTTTTGTTTCGAGTATAATTAATTTATTTTCATCCAACTTTGATGATGCCTACGTTCCATATTCTCATGTATAGGTACAATACTAATGAGCACTTTATATAGTCTTATTTTCATTATTTTGGATTGTAAAGTTGACATAAAGAATGGCACTAGTTAAAAATAGCTCCTATTTTATATCGTTAATCTCTTTGAGGCTATTTGTTTGTTGATTAATATAAACTCCAAGTTATTTACAATTGTATACCCTCTCGGAGGTAAAATTCCCAACTGCCTGAGAATCTTGTGGATACATATTTTTTCAATATATTATTAAATATTTTATCTTATGCTCGTTATTTTTCAGGCCAATATTTTTGTCCAGTTTTTATTTAGTTCAGATATTTGAGCTATTTATCGCTATATATTCCTCGGTTTCTCCTAAATTTGGAAATATGACCATATATATTTTTTTTTTACAAATACCATTACAAAAATAAAAACACTTAAAAATTTTAACTGCAATATCGATAAAACCATAATAATTGAAAACCAGAAACACAGGTCATTATAAAAGCTGATGTAAGTCATATTAGCTCCTAGTTTTGATAATATAAAAATAATTGTTAACCACGTACTATTATACGAGACATAATAAAGTACCTAAATATTTCAAAAATTATTTTGGAGCAACTAAAATACAATATACCACATATTAATAAATAATAATGTGCCGGCATTATGAAATATATAATAGAATATGAAAAAAAATATATATATAAATACGTAATATAATAATGTTAGTCTGCTTATATCTTGTGAAAATATTTAATTATCATGGTGTGTACGCAACTATGCTTATAACGGTGATGTATAATTTTAATTATACGAATAAAAACTGTGATATGATGCTACAGTTTCTGTAAACTGGCAAGTTAATTATGTCGGATTTGACACAGGATTTTAACTTTTAATTAAATATATTCAGTCATATGCATATATGTTAATGGTAATTACGAATACACTCGCTTGTTTCAACTATCAATCAAACCTAAGACATAATAATTTAGTGGTAGGAGAGCTGACAGTAAATTGATGCGATCGCTTAAACTGCCAGAATCGGTTTAAAGGAAAAATGTCTGATGTTTATCGTCCAAAGCAAAACTGCAGAAAAAAAAGAAGAATGCAAGAAAAAGGAGTTTTAGAAAAAGCTTAATGTTGCACGTTTCCATTTCATCTAATAAAACAAATTACATTGTTCAATCTATTAGAAAGAATTTCAGTAAAATAATGAAGACCTTTCTTCAACATTAACACGCAAATTAATAGAGTAATTCTCGACCGATGAGGTATTCAGGTATTCAACACATATTTTAAGTAATTTGATATACAATTTTAAAAAAAAAACTTTTAAATTAAAAAAAATAAATCATAAAAATAAAGTTGTATTTTAAAAATATAACATTTTGTGATAACATATAACAGTGATTAAATGGTAAGTATGTAAGTCCTCGTATAAGTAAAACAATCGAACAATTAAGAAAAATTGTTTAAAAAAAATAATTTATAAAAAGTTATAAAGTTAACAAGGAAAAAAATATTTTAAAAATCCATTTTATATGACTTAATACACGAACACAAAACATTAATAAAGCTACGTTATAAATTAAAATATTGTTCACCTAACTATGAAATTCAGTATAATAAGCGTAAAATTTATATCAACTGTTACAGTTATATAAAATACATATTTCTTATTATTAGTTATAGACGAATGACATAAAATATATTATTTCAGAAATTAAATTTGTACATAATTATTTTTAATATATTATTTAATTCTAGAAAGTATATTATCAATTGTATTTTAATACATACATACTACATTTGTATAATATTACTAAATGTAAAACTAATATACTAGGTACCTATTATCAATTAAGTAATTTTAAAATAATTGTTCGTGGTTTATTTTAGTTGCATTATTAACTTTTTTTTATGAACGTGATTATATTTTTAATTCTCATTGTTATTGTATTATTTTTGTTTATTTTATAGTTTGATATAGATAAAAATATTTTTAAAAGTATTGAAAAAATATAAAATATATAAAATATATTTGAATTTATATAAATGACACAAGACATGTGAATAATTGCAATAGTTTATATAGATCGAGTTGAATATATCAATGTGTTTGAGAAATAAAATAATTTTATTATAATTATCTTAAATTGAGCTCAGAACTTCGAAGACGTTGGGTTAGGTAAGGTTAAGTTGTTTAAAATTCCTAGACTACTTCTGTTTTCCACATATTCTCGGAAAAATAAACAAGGAGGTGTTTGAAAATAGGTGGTTCTTCACAGGTTTGCACAGTAATGGTTCTTCCCGTCGCATAAGATGACCACGCATATCGCATATGAATAATATTTTATTTTTTAAATTAACATACAATTAATGATTTACGATCAATACATCTTATAAATTATATGGGTTTTTTATTATTTACCTATTTTCAAATTATTGAATTAGCCTTCTAGTAAAATAATCGGTAAAAATATTATGGAATTCTTAGGATAGCTGTTTAATGCTATTGATAAAATTATATTATTTGTTGTTGTTTATTAAATCTATGTAAATCTAATACTGTATACAAGTAAAAATATTTAGTGTTTATATAAAAATAATAACAGATACAAAAAAATCTTTAGTATTTTAGGTTTTAAGTGGGGCTTAGAAGAATTATTGGTTTTACAATTATGCTTTTGTTTCACAAAGATACGCCATTGTATATTTTAAAAATGTTCAAAGACTTTCATACAATCGTTAAAATGTTTAGTTTATTAAAATTAAAATATAAATATACAATATGGATGACATATAGTATATTATATAGTAATTATTTATTGAACACGACCTAAAAATGTCAATATGACTTTTTAAAAGCATCACTTTTTAACTAATTATTAAGTTGCTATTTTTTCTCATTTCAAAATTATATATCTACATAATTTTATTTTGAATTCTATTATTTTATCTTTATACCTAGCTCAAATATATATATATATATTTACGGTATGAGATAAAAGACTTTGTTCGGGCCAGGTATGTAACATAATGAAACGCGCGCCCTAAATACTTCGTTCACATCATATACGACACACTAACCGACCTATGTAAATTGTGCATATATTTAAAATTTAAATAGCACTCAACAGGAAGTGAACAGGGTCGCCGAGCAAATCCTGTGAGTGCTAGTGTGTGGGTGGTGTGTTTATATATGTATAATGTATATATGTGCGTGTGCGTGAATTTAAACTATTAGACAATTAAGTAACTCTGATAAATAAATGGTAACTTAAATGTTAAGTACCAAATTAATATATAATATAAATAGATAGCAAAAATATAATTCACAAAACGGATGCTAACCGGTATTTCCTATCTTTGCTTAATATTAATAATACATTAATACAGATATAAAACAATACGGCCCTCCTGGCTTCACAATATAAAAATATTACTAGGCAGCTATTGGAGCTACGAGATAAATATAACAATAACATGTGGCCCTTCTGGCTCAATAATATACACGAAAAATAATAAAAAATAACTCATAACTTTATGGAACGCAGTTTGGCTAGCTGGTCCTATAACTAAATAATAATATACTTCGACAAATTAGCGATTTGCGTACAACGATAACAAATATAACACAAAAGAAAAAAGAAAAACATAGCGATTAGCGCTAATAAAACATAGTAGCGATTAGTGCACACTCAAAACTAAATATGTATTAACTAGTCCGTATGGCTAATTTTATAATGCTAAAAAATAATATAATTTTACTATTTGAGTAAAGAAAACACAATACTATAATAAAAATAAAGTTCTAAATTTGCTTATGAATTATTGATTCCTTTAAATGCAATCAAAACTTAATACAATTATAGTTTATAATTTTCTTTAATAAGTAAATCAAATTATATGGTGTCAAATCATGAATTTGTGAACTTATTAATGCGTTTTATTGATCATTTTATGATTAATATCCTAACCAACATATGGATAGAACCATTTCATTCTCCGATCAATGACTCACGAGAAATCATTCAATATCGTTCCAATAAATTTCTAACCCAAAATCGCAATAAAAACAATAACGTTAGATGCACACATAACTATAATCAAAATCGTAAAGTCATACTAAATTACATACAACTTTCAATCGACAAAGCAAAGTAAAGAAAGTTAACGAAATTTTCTATTTAATGAATTACTTTTAAGAACCATGACCTTCATTGTTATCATGCGTTAATTCTATTTAACGAATTCCTCTATAATACAAATTTTTATTTTGTTCCCCATGAGACTTCATTAAATAGAAGTTTCACTGTATATCATATAAAATTTATAACAAAACATTTTTATTACAAAATTATAATAGTTTAAAAATTGTGTGTATATATTTATAATAGTATTTAGAATATTAGCTGTATAATATTAAATTTTACTTATTTGCTATAGAAAATCAAATCAAGTGGTAAAAAATTGATCAAAACTAAAATGTATTCGACTATTTAATAAGTAGTGCATCAATGAAAAAATATAGGAGTTTAGATTGTGATAACATTGTCAATGGTTACATGAAAACAAATCCTTATTTTTTCTGATAATACTAAACGATATGCAACTAACCTAACCTAAGAAAAAATTCTAAGACCTCTTTGTGCTTCACTTCCTTATTCAACCACGATTTCTCCTACTTTTAAAACATTGCCAGAGCATATATATAGTTATTAACATTTGTTTCATATATTATTTTAAGTTTTAATTCTTAAAGTTATAATATAATACCAATTTTTTAGGATTTGATTAATACAAAAAAAAAATGTGATTTAATAATATCTACAGTATTTTTTTTTTAACTTTTCTTCGATACTATTTGAAATGTATCTTAATAATGTATACCCCAGAGTCAATACAGTAAGAACTAAAATGCTTAGTCTATGAACTACACTTGTAAAACAATTCTATTATTCATATAATTATTATAATCATATTCGTACATTAAATACTTTTCAAAGTCCATTACTATAATTACTACTATAATTAGTCATTATAGTCTTTCTTCACCAGCATAGATACATATTTTAATAGTCAATAATTATTAGGTTATTTTTTCTACCAAATTATAATTTAAAAAAAAAATATATATATATATGTATAATATTCACTTGCTAGTTGTTGAATTGACGCTAGTATTACTTCTGGATCTTCTATTTATAATACTATCTCCACAATTTACCACGCCTCCTTTATTAGTTATGCTAAAAGTACGAAGTCGGTACAACTCGTCTCCAGATCTTGGATTGTATGGTTTTTCTGGAAGACTGCAAACACGAGGCCTTACGTGATCTGGAACTGAAAAAAAAATTATTTATAATTATATTACACTTATGTCATCACTGTTAAAGATTAAAATAAATACCATCAATGGGCAATGACCAATATAACATAAATACACTGATCTTCTATAGTATAGTAATATTGCAACTAAAATATTTAACTCTAGTAGTACGCTGATATCTTTTTTATCCCATTATCTAATGTACTTAACAAAATCCATATACGTTAGGTATATTAAGAGAAAAAATGTGGCGACGTATGATATTTATAAATAACTTAAATGTGTGTATGAATTTTATTGCGTCTTTCTGTCAAAGCTAAATGGGAAATAGGTACTTACACTAACTCCAAAAGTATATTTACAAGAAAAAAAATTAATTTTACGTATCTATCATTCACGTGTAAAAAGTATTTAGTACTATACATTATAATGTGTAAAATTAAAAAAAAATAATGTTTCTTTATAATTTATATGAATATTAAAAATTAAACAAAATAAATATTTTAATGAAGATAAATGATCTTTTTATAAATTTTTTTCAGTAGTGTAAAATTATTCGATATGTTTTGATATAAGTGGTCTACCGTATAATAATGTTCTGATACCTATGCATTTGATCGTACCTATAATAATATAATAATCCTCTTAAAACGTTCATTAAATCCATTTTATCATCAAAATTTGTTCAACAATTAAATTATTTTATATAATATGGTATAACAAAAATATAAATAAATAATAAGAAGAAAGTATTTTATTAAACTTTTGTCAAGATTTCGATTATTACCATACTTATTAATTTTAGAATAATTTTACTATTTTTAATATTGTTTTTTTGTTGAAAGAAATGTCGCTTAGTTAACAACAAATGCAGTATAATGATAGGAATGGTAGATACTCCACAGTTTAAGCTAAATAATTATACACGAATATTAAACAAAAACAAAAGCTCAATGACGTAAGTCTTCTAAGTATAGTTATTATAAATTGTACAATAGCCCTGTAACTAAGGTGCATATTATGAATAATATGCTGTATTTCGTACTACCCTTTTTTATTATTTTTGTACAATAAGAAATTCCTAACTTACGCTATCTAAATATGATAAATTGGATTTTCTAATGTATTATCATTACTGGTACCCTTTTCCTAAATTGAAAGTTCTAAAATTGGCCACCGCCCTCATGTCGTTTTCGTAGATACAGCTTTTTGAAACCCATAATTATGATGGTTTACACTATGTTAAAAATAATTTATAGATCCTGAAATTAATTGCGAATTAATCTAATTTTAACTATACTGTAGTAAACAAATTTAGTAGAAATCATCGAAGAATTATAATCATTAGATTTTAGATTAGATATTATTATTTGATCGTAAATATTATTGCCCAACATGTTTACTCTTTAGTGAAATTGGGATTAAAACGGAGAATCCGTAAGAATAATAACCAACTACAGTATCTACGCAATATTTTTTTATCAATATTTGCATTTTATTTAATCATATTTTTTATTCATTAAAGAATTCAATTTCAAAAATCAAAATTTAAAATATAAAAAAATATAATGCGAAATTCACAATGAGTCATATGAATGAAATTTTAATTGAACATTATTATCTTTTAGGAACAATAAATAATAATAAACAAATTAATATATCAAATTTGCAGTCTTATTGAAAATAAAAAATTACTGATAAAGTTAACATTATTTATGATTGATTCCATTATAATGTTATTCAAGGTAAATAAATATATTGAATATTATATAAAAATATTAATTTGTGTGCTCTATCTAAACAAAACTTCTCTTCTTTTGGTATCAATTTAATCTGGCATTTTATTATAGCGAATTTTATTTTGAACAGATTGAAGCAAGAAACCCGAATTCATTTTATATTTGTTAGTCTTAGATTAACAGTTTTTGTAACGAAAAATACTCTTTCCAACATATTTGTTAGAGGTACTAATAACAATGCAATAGTTCTATCCTAGTATAAAAACATTAAGTAATAACGATATAATATATCATTATGTATGAATAAAAATAATAAACATAAATTATATGCTACATCTTTAACCCCTTGACAAAACTGAATTCTAAGAGATTTTTCTCTGTAGATGTGTAAATCGTAAATAATATAATAATAATATATTTATAGCATGAATATAACCTACGCTAAAACTTGTAAGTAATGACGACCTACACACATTATGTATCTTTGAATAAGTAATTATTATCAGTGTGAATATCACTCTATGATTTACATGGCAGAACATACTTTACACGTTTATCACTTATCAGATATACTGTCAATATGCATTGTACATAAAAACATATATATATATATATTAAGTATATATTTAATATTTTTTTTCTTTTTTAGATCTAGTTATAGAAATACACGCATCTATTAAATTAAAGGGGACTCGTCGTGAATTAACTGCGTGTCCTGGCACTTAAATTTACGAGCTTTCAGATAACAGACTACGTGGGTTTCATAAATTATATTTAACCGACGACAACGACCTGGAATCATTTTTTGTATGTGTTTAAACGATTTAATAGTTTAATACAATGAAAACTTTTTCTCTATTTGTAAGTTTCTTAAATATATACAAAAATATGTGATGATGAAAATAATAGGATAATAAAATCATGTAAACTAAAGCTGAGATTTGTATTAACATAAATAGTAGATATTAATACTCAAAAGTGGAAAGTCATTCTTTTTTATTACGTTATAAATGTGTTGATTTCAAAAATTACTATTACAAACAGGAAAAAATTCACAAAACTTTTTTGTTTGACGTAAGAGTTTGTTTTCAAAAACATTAAGGGTGGCCAAATATAAATTATCATGTTTTGAATATTTACAACTTAATTAAAGGCGATTTGTAACTTTACATTATATAAATGATATGATATACAGACATAATATTATTATTACCATTTAAATGAGTTTTCATATAATATGATATAATACATAACTATTCTAACCACTTTGTGCTGTAGATAATAATATACTAATTATAAACGTTGCACAATATTAAATTATAAATTTATACTAGTCACCAATTAATAATAACTAATGTCATTCAATCAAAACATATTATCTTCAAAATAAAATTTGTTTAAATTATAATATAGTATATACCAATATAAGTTATATTATGTAATTTACCAATTTATGAGTACAAAGGTGATAAAATAAATTAAGTTTAAACTATTCTCATATTATATTAACTATTAATATTTAAAATAAATGTGTGAAATACTTTTGAAATTGTCAACTAATAGGTATTAAATATTAATTATAAATACATTACACAGATAAATGACAAATTTAAACATTCTTAACTAAAAATTGAGTTGAAATTTATTTCGTAAAATTATTATGTAAATTTTATACTCAACATTAATAAATATATATAATATATAAAATAATATAATAAATAAGTTGAAAAATAGTTTTATGAACTAAAAATGAATAATATAATCTTTATGATTATGAATATATTTATTTTAACGGATTTTGGCTGATTTTATAAATATTTTCAGAAGAACAGGTGACGTTAGAATAAAATTATAACTTTAAAATAAGAATAAAATTAGCATTGGTT